>NC_136777.1:14611033-15219906 GCF_947034865.1 Barbatula barbatula
GCTGAGCCTCAGTCTCCGGGTTCTCTTCCGCTCCACGGTCCTGGCCCTCCATCCCGCCCCCGGGTCCGCCTCCGCTCCTCCTCCCTCCTGGACAGTGTTAGGAGCGTCTGGAATCCGCTCCTTAAAGGGGGGGCTATGTAACGGTCACCAGCTGGAGTGCCCTTGAAAACCACCAGAGGGCACTCCACATCAAACTTATCATTCACTCACAGACTACATTTCCCATAACTCACTACCCGGACTCATCAGCACTGATTTCACACACACCTGCATATCATTCACATTCACTCTATATATAACATGTGCACTTATTCACTCACTGCGAAGTCTTGTTTTGTTAATTCTGCATTTCTGAGCGTTTCCCTGGTTTCTTGTCATTTGGTTTTTGGATTTCTTGCCTGGTTCCCTGTTTACTCTTTTGCCTCTGGTCCCTGCCTGTTTTGTTTGTTTCTTTGTGTTGTTGGTTTCCTTGTTTGAACTGCCTACCTGTGTATGACCCCTGCCTGTTATTTGGATTACGCCTCTGGATTACCCACCAATAAAGCTGCATTTGGATCTCACCCTAAGTCTCGGAGCAGTTTCATGACACCTCACTATTCTTAGCTTTGTATACTGTGCTAGGCTTTAATGGACTGGATTTAATTAACTTATATATTTTTTTGCCAATATTGTTATAATTGCTTCCAATGTTTCCTCTTCTGTAAGTCGCTTTGGATAAATACGTCTGCTAAATTACTTAATGTAAATTTTATGAAATGTGTAATGTCATGTGTAATGTGTAATGTGTAGTGTGTGGCCTTGAAATTTTAGCATGTCTACGTAATCATGAATAAATGCTTCTTGAGACACACAGTGTTGCTTCTTTGCATGCATCAAATGAATTGTTTCTGGCTATATGCATCCATGCATTAGTTTGAGAGGGGTGGAAATGGGACACTTGGGTGAAACAAAACTGCCCCAAAAGTACCCCCCCCACTTTAAATACAGTTTTTTCTAAGTCAATTTGGTACATTTCTCTGATCCGATTTGAAATTCTCAAAACTTCTTGTACAATCCTTACATCCTTGTGTCACGTGTGCACATCAAACAAGCATTTTCTCATTTCTTTGAACAAGTTGCAAATGCTTTGGTACATCCATGCAAATGATTATGACAAAATTCTGTGCAGATTCCTACATTATCAATTGCTTATGTCATGTTGATCAAAATGCATTATAATGGGTCTCTGTAGAATAGTATAATCCCCACGACATTTAAGCACTAGTTTTACAATATACAGTAAGTATACTTTAAGTAAACGGTGGCATTTTATTTTACTCAATTTAGTGTTTTGCATTGCTATATTCTTTCCACATAGGACTGCAAGACAACTTCACTGTGTTGCAGACGGCCCCTTTTCACACCTAAACAGTCTTTTGACACTACTACAGGGATCTCATCCCTGAACAAGAGAGGGGGCAGATTGGAGATGACCTGCCAAAGTACGTGTTAGTTTGGGACAATGTCAGTTTCCATCGCTCCAACATCATCAGGCAATGGTTTGCGGCCCACAACAGGATGCTGGTGGAGTTCCTCTCACCCTACTCAACCCCGTTGAGGAATTTTTCTCAGCATGAAGATTAAAAGTATATGATGGCCAGCCGCATACACAGATGACCCTTCTGGCTGCCATGGATGTAACGTGTGATGACATCACAGCTGATGCCTGCAGAGGCTGGATTAGACACTCTGAAAGATGATTTTCACGCTGTATCGCAAGAGAAGATATTTGTTGTGATGTGGATGAGAATCCGTTGCCCAAAAGACAGGAACGTCAGGAGGTGTAGGAAGACTGCACTGTAATTACACTGCACTGCATGTACAGTTTTCCCTAAGGAGATTGTCTTATGTTCAGATTTCTACATTTGTTTGTGCTATGCAGTGCTGTCTTTTCCTGTCTGCATCACAATGACACTGTCTGTCAATAAATTATTGTACAAACAGTAAAAGCGTTAACGTGAATCATGTGCCGTCTCTTGCAATCAAACAATCAAAACCAGAAATGCACTTACTGTTTTACAAATGACAAGGATGATTTGAGAAATGCTCCACTCATCACTCTCAGGTCACTCCGCTGCACACGTCTGATCACTTCTTTGTCACCCCCGACCTCACCGCTCCAGACAACGCAGATGTCTTACCGCTGGTCACTTTCCGGCGCTACCTACGATCCCTCCCTCCTGCTTTTCCTCTGCTGTCTTGTCTGCACTCCCCCCCTCTGAGGAGCTCTCTCTTTTGAATACCAACAGTGCCACAGACACTCTGTGTTCCACGCTTACATCCTGCTTGGACAACATATGCCCTCTTACATCTGGACCAGCCCGTGCATCCCTGTCTGCCCCCTGGCTATCGGATGTACCACGTGAGCATCGCACCAGCCTCCGGTCAGCTGAGAGCAAATGGCACAAGTCAAAAGACCATACTGACCTCTCTCTCTCTACTTTCTCCGTTGACGTCACCTCTGCAAAAACTGATTATAACCACTCGAAGATCAGCAACTCTCCTCACTCTCGCACACTCTTAAAAACCTTCTCTTCTCTTCTCTGTCCGCCCGCTCCCACACCTTCATCGGAGTTAACGGCTGAGGATTTTGCATCGTTCTTCGTAAAGAAAACTACCGCCATCAACAGCCAATTTTCTACGCCACCATCACCCGCCTTTTCTCCTATGTCTGAAGATGATGTTTCCAAGGTCATTGGTTCCAACCACCCTACCACCTGCCCACTGGATCCCATCCCCACCCATCTCCTCCATGCCATCTCTCCAGCAGTTGTGCATGGTCTGACCCGCATCATCAACTCTTTGCTCACCACTGGGACATTTCCCACTGCTTTCAAAGAGGCTTGCATCACACCGCTACTGAAGAAACTCACTCTCAACCTTACACTGCTAGAACACTACAGGCCGGTGTAGTGTGTGAAAATGCATATCTTCCATCAAAATGTAGATGACTGATTTTAACCTCTTATTATTTTCTGTCTTCTTAAAAAAATTTTTTTACTTACCTCACTATTCTTAGCTTTGTATACTGTGCTAGGCTTTAATGGACTGGATTTAATTAACTTATGCATTTTGTTGCCTATATTGTTATAATTGCTTCCAATGTTTCCTCGTCTGTAAGTCGCTTTGGATAAAAATGTCTGCTAAATGACTAAATGTAAATTTTATGAAATGTGTAATGTCATGTGTAATGTGTAATGTGTAGTGTGTGGCCTTGAAATTTTAGCATGTCTACGTAATCATGAATAAATGCTTCTTGAGACACACAGTGTTGCTTCTTTGCATGCATCAAATTAATTGTTTCTGGCTATATGCATCCATGCATTAGTTTGAGAGGGGTGGAAATGGGACACTTGGGTGAAACAAAACTGCCCCAAAAGTACCCCCCCCACTTTAAATACAGTTTTTTCTAAGTCAATTTGGTACATTTCTCTGATCCGATTTGAAATTCTCAAAACTTCTTGTTCAAGCCTTACATCCTTGTGTCACATGTGCACATCAAACAAGCATTTTCTCATTTCTTTGAACAAGTTGCAAATGCTTTGGTACATCCATGCAAATGATTATGACAAAATTCTGTGCAGATTCCTACATTATCAATTGCTTATGTCATGTTGATCAAAATGCATTATAATGGGTCTCTGTAGAATAGTATAATCCCCACGACATTTAAGCACTAGTTTTACAATATACAGTAAGTATACTTTAAGTAAACAGTGGCATTTTATTTTACTCAATTTAGTGTTTTGCATTGCTATATTCTTTCCACATAGGACTGCAAGACAACTTCACTGTGTTGCAGACGGCCCCTTTTCACACCTAAACAGTCTTCACGAGTTCACCTGCGCAGATAACAGCGATGTTGATAGGGATAATAAAGCAAGAGCTTGGTTATGAAGGTTATGCGTATTTGGCGTGCTGTCCGGGAAGCGGGCTCCGAGCTTGCCAGATCTATCCGAACCCGAAACACTACACCTTGGTCAGGGTGAGTGCGCCGAGCTCGGAACCGGTTTGAGCCCAGAGCACACCCCCCGGGGCTCTTGCAAAAGAAAAGTGAGTTTGGGAGAGGAGCCGTGTTGGAGGAGGGATGCTTAATCTTAGGAGATCGAGCAGGTAAGATGGATTCTCTATTTATGCGCGAGCTCGCTATGGCTAATTGTGTATGTGCAGTGATTGCTGATTGTGGACCAGCCGGCTGATTATATGCTACGGCTCCTCCCGAACTTTGTTAATTAAACATCATTTCACGAGTTCACCTGCGCAGATAACAGCGATGTTGATAGGGATAATAAAGCAAGAGCTTGGTTATGAAGGTTATGCGTATTTGGCGTGCTGTCCGGGAAGCGGGCTCCGAGCTCGCCAGATCTATCCGAACCCGAAACACTACACCTTGGTCAGGGTGAGTGCGCCGAGCTCGGAACCGGTTTGAGCCCAGAGCACACCCCCCATAAAGCAAGAAGTTGGACAGCCGCCGGAATACGCATACCCCCCCAAAACGCGGTGCTGGACAGTATGGAGGCGTGGACTGCGTTCGGGTAAGGACAGGAGGATGGTGGCTCCTTAGAAGGTGTGGTTTGAGATGAGGCAAGACTGGGGCAGGGGTTCCTCCGAGGATGGTCGAGACTGATATGGAGAGAGGATGCCTGCTGTCTTCGTGGGTGTCCCTGGATGAGGACTGATACTGGGAGGGGGCTACTGAAGGAGGGATCCAGCTGAAGTAGAGCACCTGATGGAGGTTCCTGCTGGGGAGAGAGCTGCTGTTGTGCTTGATCCTTAGAAAGTTGTAGATGGCAGAACACGAGATGGAAGCACTGGCCTCTGCGGAGGCGATTGCTGCGGCGACGCTGGCTTCGATGACTTGGATGGAAGCGCTGGCCTCTGCGGAGGCGGTCGCTGCGGCGACGCTGGCTTCGATGACTTGGATGGAAGCACTGGCCTCTGCGGAGGCGATCGCTGCGGCGACGCTGGCTTCGATGACTTGGATGGAAGCACTGGCCTCTGCGGAGGCGATCGCTGCGGCGACGCAGGCTTCGACGTCTTAGATGGAAGCACTGGCCTCTGCGGAGGCGATCGCTGCGGCGACGCTGGCTTCGACGTCTTGGATGGAAGCACTGGCCTCTGCGGAGGCGATCGCTGCGGCGACGCTGGCTTCGATGTCTTGGATGGAGGCTTCTGCTGAAAAGTCTGCTGTGGCAGAGCCCGTGACTTGGGCGATGGCCCCTGCAGGCGGGGTCTGAATCCCTGGTGATTGCTGAGGCGGTTGCAGTGGCAGTGAGATCTCCCGCTAGGGAGATGAAGGCTGAATAGTGGAGGTTCGAGCCCATGTGGGTGAAGGATGGATTCTTAGATGATTCGGGAAATGAGGGTTCGATGGGCTTCCCTGATGATTGAGAGATCTGACCTGATGTAGCTCTTAAAAGCTTCCAATGTCCAGCGCCCTAGTGCTTGGATTTGAGACTGCGATAGGCCTTTTTGGGCGGCTGTAGTTGCTGCGCCTATGCGCAAGGAGTGGCCGGAAAAGTGGTCTGCGGGAATGCCAGACAAGAGCAATACGGCTTTGAGGTGTTTTTGGAACCAGAAGCGTGTGGCTGGGCGGCTTGATTCGTCCACGAAGAGAGGGTCTGATGTGGTTTTGGTCTGAGATTTCCTGAAGTGAAGGTAGGCTAGAAGGGTCTGATAAGGCTGAATCGGTGACTGGAGGTTGAAGATGTAGATGAAATGTCCCCTCCTGGTTTGGTCCGTCTTGCTTTGTTTAATTAAGAATGAGATCGTCTCTGAATCGAGTACTGATAGGTCAGATAACGTTGGATGTATTACGGGGTTGAAGATGGACGTGGTGGAAATTTCAGAACATCTTAGAAAGCCGAAAAAGGCTAGGACAAACATGGAGTCGAGCGTGCGATCGACGTGCTTGGAGTGATATCCTTTACGGAGGGTGGAAATGCATCTGGTCAGTATATCCAGGGTTATAGGTTGCCTGGCGTCTGGGCGAGCAGGCTGGGTTCTTTGAATGCCCTTGATGAGCATAGATGTTTGGGAGCTGGCTATGGCTGCGGATGGAGAGTTGAATATGAGCTTGTGGAAGAACTGGACCCCACTCATGTAACCTTTAATTGAGCTTGCTTGGAGGTTTTTTGACGAGTTTAGGAAGGAGATGAAGGAGGTGATGGAGATTACGGAAAATGAGGGAAAGGGAATGTTGAACGCGTGGTGAAACGCCTTGAAGCTTTTCCATGCAGTGAGATAAGATTGGAGGGTCCTAAGGGAGACGGCTTGGATGATGGAGTTTCGAGATGCATCGAGGAGGGTTTTTAGTGGGTGGTTTACAGGAATATCAGCTCCGAATAGGGAGGTATCGGTGTTGGCAAGGGGTCTGCTTCGGGCGCCAGCTGCCTGAATTTCTGGAAAGCGAAACGAGAAAGGGCATCAGCAATCTGATTTTTTGCTCCGGGAATGTGTTTGGCAGTTAGAATGAACTGGTCACAGGCTGAGATCCAGATGAGGCGTCTGAGGAACGGCATTAAAGCGGGGGAGTGAGAGCGGCCTTTGTTAATGCAATGAACCGTGGCCTCGTTATCGCAATGTACGATAATACTGGAAGCGGACCACTCTTTCCCCCATAGGGATGCTGCCACTACCAGTGGATACAGCTCGAAAAGTGCAGAGGATGCTAAGGCCTGCGGAATCTCTAAGAGCTGGGGGGGCCAAGAGGATGCAAACCAACGACCTTGGTAAAAGCCTCCGAAACCTACAGAAGGGGCGGCGTCAGTGAAAAGGTGAATATCGACGGGGGAGGAGGACATGTCACTGTAGAAAAATGACAAGCCATTCCATTGCTTGAGAAATTGTATCCATAAGCTCAGCTCGTCAAGGCAGGGGCTGGATATGGATAACATGTCCTCTAAAGCGTGCGCGGAGGACGCGAGAGAGAGGAGGTGTGAAACGAACGGGCGACCTTGCGGGATTATTCTCATCGCGAAATTCAGATGGCCGAGAACGGACAGGAGCTCGCGTTTGGAGCAGCGGGGATTAGCTAACAGCGAGGAAGCGATGACGATTGTTCTGTCGATTTTCTCTTTTGGCAGTGAAGCCTGGAATTTCAGAGAGTCTAATTTTATTCCGAGAAATTCGATGGAAGTGCTCGGTCCTGAAGTTTTGTCTGGGGCAAGGGGGACGCCGAGATTTTCAAAAACCTGTTGGACTTTTGCTAGATGCGCAGCTGGAAACGAGTCGGGAGACGAGATGATTAAAAAATCGTCTAGTAGGTGGATTAGGTAGGGAATTGCATAATTGTTAGAGAGAATCCAGCAAATTGCCTCTGACAACATGTCGAAGATTTTGGGGCTGCTTCTGCAGCCGAAAGTAAGGCGGACAGAAAAGTAAAATTTATTGCGCCATTGAATGCCGAAAAGGTGAATTTACGCGTTGCTACGCCGATGGGGCTGATGCGAAATACGGAAAACGGGGGAGCTTCGAAAGGGCCGATAATGAATTTTGTGTCAATCTCCTTTTTAATAAGGAGATCGACTGACTCTGGTTCGGAAAGCGCGGACTGAAGGTTGGGGCAAATTAAGCTGCGTGATGGAAGACTGATAACGCCGGGGTCGAAGCCGTTCGAGAGACCGGTCAGAAGGTAGTCAGTGAACTTAATGTCGGGGTGCGAAGACAACTCGAAAGACAAACAAGAAACGTTCACGGGAGTCGAGAGGTAATTTTAGATTTTTATTTTGCATTTGGGACATCGGGCATACAATGCGAGCGTGCGCACCGCTGCAGAAAAGGCACACGTGCAGGAAGCGACAACGCTGCCTGGAACATCTGCCAGAATATAAACTCCTGCATGCCTCCAGACTGCTGGGTTGCCCGTGAGCTTGGTTGGCTGGGCGGTTTGGCAGGCGCGGAACAGAGGAAGTGGATTTGGGAGGCGTAACTGGGCATGAGGGAAGAGAGGGGGTGACTAGGGGACAGTCGATACTGAGCGACATACCGCGCAGGAAATATTGCGAACGCCTAAGAAAACCCTGTTATGCAGCTCAGTGTCCAGTGCGCCCCAGTAGGGGCACTGGTTCCACTGAGCCACACGAATGGCACATTTGGCGGAAAAAAGTTTGTGGTAAGTGTAAAAATGCGCGCCCCCGTAGGAGAGAGCGAGCTCTGCCACGATGGCGAGGTAATCGCCCAGCTCGCGTCTCCTATGAGGGAACGCAGTGCAGATCACGTCAGTGTAACGGGAAAAAGCAACGGTAAATTCGGGGAAAGACAGTGTGCGGGTGTGGTTGGGTGACTGATTTTTAAATGTGAGCGATAGATCACGGAAAGTGATCTGCCGCTCGGTTGACGGGGGTGATAATGGTGAGAGGAGGAAATAAAGGTCTGTGTCCGCACCTGTCAAGATCTGCGCTGGTGCGTTCCAGGGCTGGTGCGTTGATTGGCACTGGCATAGCTGTCGCCGAGGCCAATGAGAAGCTCGATCGAGCCTGCGGAAGAGAGAGAAGGGGGGGAATGGCGGCCGCCTGAGCGGCTAGCGGAGTCATGCTCGCGCTAGCAGCGGCTACCAGGGTGGCTGGGAAATGGCTAGGGACCGGCGCCGTGGGCCAAGAGCCAGGGGCAGGAAATGGGTGGTAAAGCACCGGAGCTCCAGGTGCTGGTGAGCCAATGCTTCGAGGGCGGCCCGCTACTGCTGGCGGTTTGCAGGTGTTTGCAGGTGGCCGAAGCTGGCCAACGGCGAGAGGGACCGGTGGGTCCGTGGCGATACCTGCGCTCGCGGAAGCCCTGCTGTTCCGGCTTCCCCGCGGGCGGCCGCGACTAGCTGCGGAGGTGGATTGCCCGGGTCGGGAATACGGAGAACCGCGAGCCGTGCCCGGCTTGGTGGCGGAACCCCCCGTAGCGCCCTTCGGTGAGGCGGTGTCCGCCAGGGAAGAGGCGTAGAGGCCGTAAAGCTCCGCCTTGGTCATCCGCCTGTGGAAGTGGACGTCCGCGTTGGACAGAGCCAGGCATAAGCCCAGGACGGTCCATTTCTGTATGGCGGGGATCGCGTTGTGAGCGGATGTGTAGGAAGAAGCCGGGGAAGGAGGTGGACGTCTCTTTGAGCCAGGAGACGATCTACCACCTGTGGATTTAGCCTTACGAGATGTCGAACGGCGGAGCTGGCGGCCTCGTGATGAAGCCGGGGAATCGCTTGACGTATCCGATCCTGAGCTGGACTGATGAGCGCTCGGCGGCGCTGAAAGATTGTCGTCGATGACGGGGGTCTCAGACATCGCGTTGATGCTTAATCTTAGGAGATCGAGCAGGTAAGATGGATTCTCTATTTATGCGCGAGCTCGCTATG
Organism: Barbatula barbatula; assembly: GCF_947034865.1. Classification (NCBI taxonomy): domain Eukaryota; kingdom Metazoa; phylum Chordata; class Actinopteri; order Cypriniformes; family Nemacheilidae; genus Barbatula; species Barbatula barbatula. The sequence goes on from NC_136777.1 coordinate 14,620,404, forward strand.
GCTAATTGTGTATGTGCAGTGATTGCTGATTGTGGACCAGCCGGCTGATTATATGCTACGGCTCCTCCCGAACTTTGTTAATTAAACATCATTTTTGACACTCTCTACAGGGATCTCATCCCTAAACAAGAGAGGGGGCAGATTGGAGATGACCTGCCAAAGTACGTGTTAGTTTGGGACAATGTCAGTTTCCATCGCTCCAACATCATCAGGCAATGGTTTGCGGCCCACAACAGGATTCTGGTGGAGTTCCTCTCACCCTACTCAACCCCGTTGAGGAATTTTTCACAGCATGAAGATTAAAAGTATATGATGGCCAGCCGCATACACAGATGACCCTTCTGGCTGCCATGGATGTAACGTGTGATGACATCACAGCTGATGCCTGCAGAGGCTGGATTAGACACTCTGAAAGATTTCACGCTGTATCGCAAGAGAAGATATCTGTTGTGATGTGGATGAGAATCCGTTGCCCAAAAGACAGGAATGTCAGGAGGTGTAGGAAGACTGCACTGTAATTCCACTGCACTGCATGTACAGTTTTCCCTAAGGAGATTGTCTTATGTTCAGATTTCTACATTTGTTTGTGCTATGCAGTGCTGTCTTGTCCTGTCTGCATCACAATGACACTGTCTGTCAATAAATTATTGTACAAACAGTAAAAGCGTTAACGTGAATCATGTGCCGTCTCTTGCAATCAAACAATCAAAACCAGAAATGCACTTACTGTTTTGCAAATGACAAGGATGATTCGAGAAATGCTCCACTCATCACTCTCAGGTCACTCCGCTGCACACGTCTGATCACTTCTTTGTCACCCCCGACCTCACCGCTCCAGACAACGCAGATGTCTTACCGCTGGTCACTTTCCGGCGCTACCTACGGTCCCTCCCTCCTGCTTTTCCTCTGCTGTCTTGTCTGCACTCCCCCCCTCTGAGGAGCTCTCACTTTTGAATACCAACAGTGCCACAGACACTCTGTGTTCCACGCTTACATCCTGCTTGGACAACATATGCCCTCTTGCATCTGGACCAGCCCGTGCATCCCTGTCTGCCCCCTGGTTATCAGATGTACCACGTGAGCATCGCACCAGCCTCCGGTCAGCTGAGAGAAAATGGCACAAGTCAAAAGACCATACTGACCTCTCTCTCTCTACTTTCTCCGTTGACGTCACCTCTGCAAAAACTGATTATAACCACTCGAAGATCAGCAACTCTCCTGACTCTCGCACACTCTTAAAAACCTTCTCTACTCTCCTCTGTCCGCCTGCTCACACCTTAATCGGAGTTAACGGCTGATGATTTTGCATCATTCTTCGTAAAGAAAACTACCGCCATCAACAGCCAATTTTCTACGCCACCATCACCCGCCTTTTCTCCTGTGTCTGAAGATGATGTTTCCAAGGTCATTGGTTCCAACCACCCTACCACCTGCCCACTGGATCCCAACCCCACCCATCTCCTCCATGCCATCTATCCAGCAGTTGTGCCTGGTCTGACCCGCATCATCAACTCTTTGCTCACCACTGGGACATTTCCCACTGCTTTCAAAGAGGCCTGCATCACACCGCTACTGAAGAAACTCACTCTCAACCTTACACTGCTAGAACACTACAGGCCGGTGTAGTGTGTGAAAATGCATATCTTCCGTCAAAATGTAGATGACTGATTTTAACCTCTTATTATTTTCTGTCTTCTTAAAAAATTATTTTTTTACTTACCTCACTATTCTTAGCTTTGTATACTGTGCTAGGCTTTAATGGACTGGATTTAATTAACTTATGCATTTTGTTGCCTATATTGTTATAATTGCTTCCAATGTTTCCTCGTCTGTAAGTCGCTTTGGATAAAAACGTCTGCTAAATGACTAAATGTAAATTTTATGAAATGTGTAATGTCATGTGTAATGTGTAATGTGTAGTGTGTGGCCTTGAAATTTTAGCATGTCTACGTAATCATGAATAAATGCTTCTTGAGACACACAGTGTTGCTTCTTTGCATGCATCAAATGAATTGTTTCTGGCTATATGCATCCATGCATTAGTTTGAGAGGGGTGGAAATGGGACACTTGGGTGAAACAAAACTGCCCCAAAAGTAACCCCCCACTTTAAATACAGTTTTTTCTAAGTCAATTTGGTACATTTCTCTGATCCGATTTGAAATTCTCAAAACTTCTTGTTCAATCCTTACATCCTTGTGTCACGTGTGCACATCAAACAAGCATTTTCTCATTTCTTTGAACAAGTTGCAAATGCTTTGGTACATCCATGCAAATGATTATGACAAAATTCTGTGCAGATTCCTACATTATCAATTGCTTATGTCATGTTGATCAAAATGCATTATAATGGGTCTCTGTAGAATAGTATAATCCCCACGACATTTAAGCACTAGTTTTACAATATACAGTAAGTATACTTTAAGTAAACAGTGGCATTTTATTTTACTCAATTTAGTGTTTTGCATTGCTATATTCTTTCCACATAGGACTGCAAGACAACTTCACTGTGTTGCAGACGGCCCCTTTTCACACCTAAACAGTCTTTTGACACTCTCTACAGGGATCTCATCCCTAAACAAGAGAGGGGGCACATTGGAGATGACCTGCCAAAGTACGTGTTATTTTGGGACAATGTCAGTTTCCATCGCTCCAACATCATCAGGCAATGGTTTGCGGCCCACAACAGGATGCTGGTGGAGTTCCTCTCACCCTACTCAACCACGTTGAGGAATTTTTCTCAGCATGAAGATTAAAAGTATATGATGGCCAGCCACATACACAGATGACCCTTCTGGCTGCCATGGATGTAACGTGTGATGACATCACAGCTGATGCCTGCAGAGGCTGGATTAGACACTCTGAAAGATGATTTTCACGCTGTATCGCAAGAGAAGATATTTGTTGTGATGTGGATGAGAATCCGTTGCCCAAAAGACAGGAACGTCAGGAGGTGTAGGAAGACTGCACTGTAATTCCACTGCACTGCATGTACAGTTTTCCCTAAGGAGATTGTCTTATGTTCAGATTTCTACATTTGTTTGTGCTATGCAGTGCTGTCTTTTCCTGTCTGCATCACAATGACACTGTCTGTCAATAAATTATTGTACAAACAGTAAAAGCGTTAACGTGAATCATGTGCCGTCTCTTGCAATCAAACAATCAAAACCAGAAATGCACTTACTGTTTTGCAAATGACAAGGATGATTCGAGAAATGCTCCACTCATCACTCTCAGGTCACTCCGCTGCACACGTCTGATCACTTCTTTGTCACCCCCGACCTCACCGCTCCAGACAACGCAGATGTCTTACCGCTGGTCACTTTCCGGCGCTACCTACGGTCCCTCCCTCCTGCTTTTCCTCTGCTGTCTTGTCTGCACTCCCCCCCTCTGAGGAGCTCTCTCTTTTGAATACCAACAGTGCCACAGACACTCTGTGTTCCACGCTTACATCCTGCTTGGACAACATATGCCCTCTAACATCTGGACCAGCCCGTGCATCCCTGTCTGCCCCCTGGTTATCGGATGTACCACGTGAGCATCGCACCAGCCTCCGGTCAGCTGAGAGAAAATGGCACAAGTCAAAAGACCATACTGACCTCTCTCTCTCTACCAGTCTCTTCTCTCTACTTTCTCCGTTGACGTCACCTCTGCAAAAACTGATTATAACCACTCGAAGATCAGCAACTCTCCTGACTCTCTCACACACTTAAAAACCTTCTCTGCTCTCCTCTGTCCGCCTGCTCCCACACCTTCATCGGAGTTAACGGCTGATCATTTTGCATCGTTCTTCGTAAAGAAAACTACCGCCATCAACAGCCAATTTTCTACGCCAACATCACCCGCCTTTTCTCCTATGTCTGAAGATGATGTTTCCAAGGTCATTGGTTCCAACCACCCTACCACCTGCCCACTGGATCCCATCCCCACCCATCTCCTCCATGCCATCTCTCCAGCAGTTGTGCCTGGTCTGACCCGCATCATCAACTCTTTGCTCACCACTGGGACATTTCCCACTGCTTTCAAAGAGGCCTGCATCACACCGCTACTGAAGAAACTCACTCTCAACCTTATACTGCTAGAACACTACAGGCCGGTGTAGTGTGTGAAAATGCATATCTTCCGTCAAAATGTAGATGACTGATTTTAACCTCTTATTATTTTCTGTCTTCTTAAAAAATTATTTTTTTACTTACCTCACTATTCTTAGCTTTGTATACTGTGCTAGGCTTTAATGGACTGGATTTAATTAACTTATGCATTTTGTTGCCTATATTGTTATAATTGCTTCCAATGTTTCCTCGTCTGTAAGTCGCTTTGGATAAAAACGTCTGCTAAATGACTAATTGTAAATTTTATGAAATGTGTAATGTCATGTGTAATGTGTAATGTGTAGTGTGTGGCCTTGAAATTTTAGCATGTCTACGTAATCATGAATAAATGCTTCTTGAGACACACAGTGTTGCTTCTTTGCATGCATCAAATGAATTGTTTCTGGCTATATGCATCCATGCATTGGTTTGAGAGGGGTGGAAATGGGACACTTGGGTGAAACAAAACTGCCCCAAAAGTTTGTTGCCTATATTGTTATAATTGCTTCCAATGTTTCCTCGTCTGTAAGTCGCTTTGGATAAAAACGTCTGCTAAATGATGTTGTGGAATTTTCTTATTCCTTAATCAAGGTGAGTCAATTTTGACAAACGCAATATACAGAGACATCAAGTACTTTGCAAAGTATTTTATTGTCGTTTAATCTGCATCATGAGCAATGAGCATGGTGCAGAGCAAAGGCGCTCTTTCCTCCTGCACCCAGAGTATATATATAATTAAAAACGTGACACCCCCTCCCTTTGCCCCCTAACAAGAATCCCGAGCTGGTTTACGGGAAGTTCCGTTATTCCAAACAGAACATCTTGGCCTCTGCTCGAGGGCAAAGGCAGAGTGGTATGACGTGTTTAGAGAAAAACATGATAACATTAGAAAAGAAAACATAGATAAACACTTCGTAAACATATAGACAGACACATCAAGAAGCTAGACTAGAAAATTTCCATTACATTCCCCCCTTTTATCATATATGATAACCAAAATCTTTATACTTTGACCATGTAAGATGAGCAACGCCCTTTCTCTTACAGGTTTCATTCTTCTATCTAAACAGTTCTTAAAATCCCACTAGAATGGGTAACACCACCTGCTTCAGCCCCACTCCCCAACTTTAGCTATTCCACCATTTCAACAGACTGTTAGTCATATCATCCGGTTCCCTGATAATTTAAATTTTTCTGAGTTAGAGCTAGTCTTTTTCCTTTTTATTTGGCCGTTCCAGGGGACATAATTGCCCACATTTTCAAATTTTGTTGCCTTATCCAGAACATCAACTGAGGTACACGTACCTCTACACAAATACATATTTTTTCCCCAGTACCTAGCAGAATTAGGGTAACACTGTCCCTCCCCATACCATTTTATTAAACTTGGAATATAGTGTTAGACAGAAACAAAATTCTATAATCTCTAATTTCTCAGGGTTCGATGTGTCCCCGACTCGAACAGTTGATTCCCTTTGCGAGCACCAATAGTGCCCCTCCTGTCGCTTCAGTCAGCACGACCATTGCGAAGAGCCATACGGTTGGAGTTGCCCCTCCTTGGACACCTTTTTGCTGTGGGAGGTGTGTCTTTCCCACGACTTCCTCCTGAAATCTTTGACTACTTGGAAGTCTCCTGGCTGGAAGCTGTGGAATGATTTGTCAGCTCCGTTTGCTACTGCTCCTTTGACCTGCACAAATATTTTGAGAGCAAAAACACAAAAACACATTGCTTGTAACATCCCCCCTTTTGACGCGTGGTCTAGGCCATGCGTCAAAATCGCAAAAGCAGGGAAAGAATGTTTTGGCAAACAGGTGAGGCCATTTGGGCCTCCCCAAACATTGTCAGTGTATTTACATGAGCACTCCTTCCAGAGTGCACGCTCAGCTGGTTCTGCAAAATGTTTGCATCTCTGCAAGAGAAAGAGTTTTGTTAGTGATTTCTGGAGAAAATCTGTCTGTCTCTGATGTTGCTTGCTTTGCTGCAAGGTCAGCCGTCTGCTTCCTGCAAAAAAATTGTTTCAGATACAAAAGTGTGTGCGTCACAGTTACAAACAACAATGGCTGATGGGAGAAGAATGGCAGATAGCATATCAGCAACCTATGTGTGATTAAGAATGTTTTTACCATCATCTTTTACAAAGTTTCTGTGTTTCCACAGTGTGCCAAAATCATGAGTTACACCAAATGCATATCTACTATCTGTGTGAATGTCTACATTTTTATTCTTTGCTAATTCCCATGCGCGTGTGAGTGCAATGAGCTCTGCTGTCTGAGCAGAGAAATGGTCCCTAAAAATGATATCAATTGCTTCTTTGCTTTTGGACTTGCGATGTCTGTAATTGCAGACACGCTTTGCGGACAGCTGTCTGCCGCGGTCAATATTTTCGTGACCCAAAAAACGAACAACTTGTTTTGCCAGCTGGACTTTGGAGACATTTACTTTGTGTTTTTTTTTTCTCTTATCTTTTAAACTGGAAACAAAGGCCTGCGCACCGGTAAATTTGGACATGGCACAACTATGCCTCTTTTTTCTTTTTTTATCTTTTTAAACTCATTAAATATTGGCCTTATGCCATTGAGGTCTTCTGATTTGAGGCTTCTGTTTTGAGGGGGAATTGCTGTTTGCGTGGATGGAAATTACCCTTGGGCGTTATCACAACAGGTTCACAGTTCCTAATCAACCCAACATAATATTTTCCTGTTCCCCAAAGTTGTACGGGCACCTTCCCAAAAATTCTTCATTAATCTTTTTGTGTGTGAAAACACTTCAAGTCCCCTTGTTGCTGACAGACAGGCATGATTCTCACGATGGGCGTGCAACAAATTTGAATATTGCACGTCATCCCTTTTAACCCATTCTATGGCGTGCACATATTTGGCAGCAAAACACCCACAGCTCCCCACACCATTGCAATCAACGTCATGAGGCTCTGTGAGGCAATACATTCTACATCATACTTACGTAATTCAATATTACATCGTACAGCTGTACGAGCGCTGCACACGGGTCGTGTTGGTATCATGCTCAATCTGTCTTCATACACATTATGACTCTGCACAGCAAATCAATCGGGCAGCAGTCAGACATGAGAAACCTGTGTTGAAATTTGACACTCCCCAACTCGCATTGCACCCTTTTGACATAAATTATTCTACATTAGAGCCACTAGCATTTAGGGAAAACACAGCTAGTTTAGACTCTGGCAAATTTAAACACTTCTTGTGAATCACAGTAGGCTATTTGTTGCCCCTGAATCTATCAAAAAATCAAGCAGTTTGTTGCACACGAGCATTGTGCATTTTAGCAAAGTTCAGAAAGCGTTTTCATTCATCATGGAATGTGAGCTAAGCAGATCTTCATTGCATACAGTAGGAAAAAGCATTTCTTCATTGCATATGCTAAGGGAAATCATACTCACCACCCTCGGAATGATGCCTCACCTCCTCACTTCCATCTACCTTTTCTCTTGACCTCCGCGATCTCAGAGGCTCAGGACAATCATTTCGCCAGTGCCCCGTCTTTCCGCAATTGAAACATTTCTCTGGATCATAGGTGCTAGAGGGTTTAAAACCTCCTCTTCCACGTCCACGCCACTGACCTCCTCTCCTCCCGTTTCCTCTTCCTCCATGCTCTACTCCGATATTCATTAGAGCCATGTGGAGTTCTTTATCTTGTGTGTTTTTCTTCTGAAGCTCTTTCTTGCCTGTTTGTCTTTCGGCGTGTACAGCATGACGGACGATCTCGCTTATTCTCGCACGATCTGGCTCGATGCACGATTTTTCCACTTCTCGTCTCAGCTCTTCTCTGAGATTCGCAGAAAAGTGGATCTGAGATGTCCTATGAACGGACCAATGTCCGGTCCGTCTGAATCAGGTTGAAGTCCAGAATGTTCTTTAAATACTTCCTCCACAGGCCATTTACCCTGTAACTTTCTTAGGTCAGATGGTTTCAGTTTGACTTTCAACAGTCTCTCTAATTCTTTCATTGAGGGTGAGAATTCTTTGCAAAATGTCAAAAGTTCTTTATACGTCGGTGCTGGTTGCGCTCTTTCCTGCTTTTGACACACCACGGGCTGTGGCATGTGTGGCACTGGTGCTGGTGGAGACACTGGTGGGGGCACTGGAGCTGCCTCAATCGTGTTCAGATGTCGGTGAGGAGGGACACAATCATCCTCCGGTTGGTGTTTGTAACAAGTCATAGATGGGGGTAAAGAAGACAGAGGGGTTAAATCATTATATTCAAGCAAAACAGGGTACAATGGAGTTTTCGGTGGTGGCAGTTCTTCCAATGCCTTTTCTTTAAAAACATAGTCACGTCTATTTGCTTCCCTCTCCCAAAACTCTAAACATTTACACGCTTCATCATATTTTTCCCTTTCTTTTTTGGACATTTTAAATATGTCTTTTTTCCCCATATGTTCTCTTATTTTCTCTAATTTTGTGGTACTAAATGTACCGTTTTCTGGAAAGTTAGCTTTTTCTATTAAATAGGGTACACCTTGTAAACTTCCCGTTCCCCAATTTTTCCTCATTTCTCTGTATGTTGGTTTATCCATATCATTTCTTAGTAGTCCCCCAGACTGTTTAGAATCTCTCTCGATTCTGAGTAGTCTCCCCTCGTTAACCAGACTGTTTTAAGCAGTCCCCCAGACTGTTTAGAATCTCTCAATTCTGAGTAGTCTCCCCTCTTTAACCAGACTGTTTTAAGCAGTCCCCCAGACTGTTTAGCGCTAAGTAGTCTCCCCTTTTGTTCCAGACTGTTCAGAAATCTATCCGACTCACCACTTTTCTTTTGGGATCACGTCAGCTTGGGGTCCGGAGTAGAGTTCTCTCGTCCCTGTATGGGGTTAGAGCTGGATTTGCTATGTCCAGGATGATCAGTCAACTCTAGTCCGTTCTCCGTCAGCCTTGTGATCCCATACTTCGTCGCCAAATTGTTGTGGAATTTTCTTATTCCTTAATCAAGGTGAGTCAATTTTGACAAACGCAATATACAGAGACATCAAGTACTTTGCAAAGTATTTTATTGTCGTTTAATCTGCATCATGAGAAATGAGCATGGTGCAGAGCAAAAAGGCGCTCTTTCCTCCTGCACCCAGAGTATATATATGATTAAAAACGTGACACCCCCTCCCTTTGCCCCCTAACAAGAATCCCGAGCTGGTTTACGGGAAGTTCCGTTATTCCAAACAGAACATCTTGGCCTCTGCTCGAGGGCAAAGGCAGAGTGGCATGACGTGTTTAGAGAAAAACATGATAACATTAGAAAAGAAAACATAGATAAACACTTCGTAAACATATAGACAGACACATCAAGAAGCTAGACTAGAAAATTTCCATTACAATGACTAAATTTAAATTTTATGAAATGTGTAATGTCATGTGTAATGTGTAATGTGTAGTGTGTGGCCTTGAAATTTTAGCATGTCTACGTAATCATGAATAAATGCTTCTTGAGACACACAGTGTTGCTTCTTTGCATGCATCAAATTAATTGTTTCTGGCTATATGCATCCATGCATTAGTTTGAGAGGGGTGGAAATGGGACACTTGGGTGAAACAAAACTGCCCCAAAAGTACCCCCCCCACTTTAAATACAGTTTTTTCTAAGTCAATTTGGTACATTTCTCAGATCCGATTTGAAATTCTCAAAACTTCTTGTTCAATCCTTACATCCTTGTGTCACGTGTGCACATCAAACAAGCATTTTCTCATTTCTTTGAACAAGTTGCAAATGCTTTGGTACATCCATGCAAATGATTATGACAAAATTCTGTGCAGATTCCCACATTATCAATTGCTTATGTCATGTTGATCAAAATGCATTATAATGGGTCTCTGTAGAATAGTATAATCCCCACGACATTTAAGCACTAGTTTTACAATATACAGTAAGTATACTTTAAGTAAACAGTGGCAATTTATTTTACTCAATTTAGTGTTTTGCATTGCTATATTCTTTCCACATAGGACTGCAAGACAACTTCACTGTGTTGCAGACGGCCCCTTTTCACACCTAAACAGTCTTTTGACACTCTCTACAGGGATCTCATCCCTGAACAAGAGAGGGGGCAGATTGGAGATGACCTGCCAAAGTACGTGTTAGTTTGGGACAATGTCAGTTTCCATCGCTCCAACATCATCAGGCAATGGTTTGCGGCCCACAACAGGATGCTGGTGGAGTTCCTCTCACCCTACTCAACCACGTTGAGGAATTTTTCTCAGCATGAAGATTAAAAGTATATGATCGCCAGCCGCATACACAGATGACCCTTCTGGCTGCCATGGATGTAACGTGTGATGACATCACAGCTGATGCCTGCAGAGGCTGGATTAGACACTCTGAAAGATGATTTTCACGCTGTATCGCAAGAGAAGATATTTGTTGTGATGTGGATGAGAATCCGTTGCCCAAAAGACAGGAACGTCAGGAGGTGTAGGAAGACTGCACTGTAATTCCACTGCACTGCATGTACAGTTTTCCCTAAGGAGATTGTCTTATGTTCAGATTTCTACATTTGTTTGTGCTATGCAGTGCTGTCTTTTCCTGTCTGCATCACAATGACACTGTCTGTCAATAAATTATTGTACAAACAGTAAAAGCGTTAACGTGAATCATGTGCCGTCTCTTGCAATCAAACAATCAAAACCAGAAATGCACTTACTGTTTTGCAAATGACAAGGATGATTCGAGAAATGCTCCACTCATCACTCTCAGGTCACTCCGCTGCACACGTCTGATCACTTCTTTGTCACCCCCGACCTCACCGCTCCAGACAACGCAGATGTCTAACCGCTGGTCACTTTCCGGCGCTACCTACGGTCCCTCCCTCCTGCTTTTCCTCTGCTGTCTTGTCTGCACTCCCCCCCTCTGAGGAGCTCTCTCTTTTGAATACCAACAGTGCCACAGACACTCTGTGTTCCACGCTTACATCCTGCTTGGACAACATATGCCCTCTTACATCTGGACCAGCCCGTGCATCCCTGTCTGCCCCCTGGTTATCGGATGTACCACGTGAGCATCGCACCAGCCTCCGGTCAGCTGAGAGAAAATGGCACAAGTCAAAAGACCATACTGACCTCTCTCTCTCTACTTTCTCCGTTGACGTCACCTATGCAAAAACTGATTATAACCACTCGAAGATCAGCAACTCTCCTGACTCTCGCACACTCTTAAAAACCTTCTCTGCTCTTCTCTGTCCGCCTGCTCCCACACCTTCATCGGAGTTAACAGCTGATGATTTTGCATCGTTCTTCGTAAAGAAAACTACCGCCATCAACAGCCAATTTTCTACGCCACCATCACCCGCCTTTTCTCCTATGTCTGAAGATGATGTTTCCAAGGTCATTGGTTTCAACCACCCTAGCACCTGCCCACTGGATCCCATCCCCACCCATCTCCTCCATGCCATCTCTCCAGCAGTTGTGCATGGTCTGACCCGCATCATCAACTCTTTGCTCACCACTGGGACATTTCCCACTGCTTTCAAAGAGGCCTGCATCACACCGCTACTGAAGAAACTCACTCTCAACCTTACACTGCTAGAACACTACAGGCCGGTGTAGTGTGTGAAAATGCATATCTTCCATCAAAATGTAGATGACTGATTTTAACCTCTTATTATTTTCTGTCTTCTTAAAAAATATTTTTTTTACTTACCTCACTATTTTTAGCTTTGTATACTGTGCTAGGCTTTAATGGACTGGATTTAATTAACTTATGCATTTTGTTGCCTATATTGTTATAATTGCTTCCAATGTTTCCTCGTCTGTAAGTCGCTTTGGATAAAAACGTCTGCTAAATGACTAAATGTAAATTTTATGAAATGTGTAATGTCATGTGTAATGTGTAATGTGTAGTGTGTGGCCTTGAAATTTTAGCATGTCTACGTAATCATGAATAAATGCTTCTTGAGACACACAGTGTTGCTTCTTTGCATGCATCAAATGAATTGTTTCTGGCTATATGCATCCATGCATTAGTTTGAGAGGGGTGGAAATGGGACACTTGGGTGAAACAAAACTGCCCCAAAAGTACCCCTTTAAGCACTAGTTTTACAATATACAGTAAGTATACTTTAAGTAAACGGTGGCATTTTATTTTACTCAATTTAGTGTTTTGCATTGCTATATTCTTTCCACATAGGACTGCAAGACAACTTCACTGTGTTGCAGACGGCCCCTTTTCACACCTAAACAGTCTTTTGACACTCTCTACAGGGATCTCATCCCTGAACAAGAGAGGGGGCAGATTGGAGATGACCTGCCAAAGTACGTGTTAGTTTGGGACAATGTCAGTTTCCATCGCTCCAACATCATCAGGCAATGGTTTGCGGCCCACAACAGGATGCTGGTGGAGTTCCTCTCACCCTACTCAACCCCGTTGAGGAATTTTTCTCAGCATGAAGATTAAAAGTATATGATGGCCAGCCGCATACACAGATGACCCTTCTGGCTGCCATGGATGTAACGTGTGATGACATCTCAGCTGATGCCTGCAGAGGCTGGATTAGACACTCTGAAAGATGATTTTCACGCTGTATCGCAAGAGAAGATATTTGTTGTGATGTGGATGAGAATCCGTTGCCCAAAAGACAGGAACGTCAGGAGGTGTAGGAAGACTGCACTGTAATTCCACTGCACTGAATGTACAGTTTTCCCTAAGGAACTACAGGCCGGTGTAGTGTGTGAAAATGCATATCTTCTGTCAAAATGTAGATGACTGATTTTAACCTCTTATTATTTTCTGTCTTCTTAAAAAATTATTTTTTTACTTACCTCACTATTCTTAGCTTTGTATACTGTGCTAGGCTTTAATGGACTGGATTTAATTAACTTATGCATTTTGTTGCCTATATTGTTATAATTGCTTCCAATGTTTCCTCGTCTGTAATTCGCTTTGGATAAAAACGTCTGCTAAATGACTAAATGTAAATTTTATGAAATGTGTAATGTCATGTGTAATGTGTAGTGTGTGGCCTTGAAATTTTAGCATGTCTACGTAATCATGAATAAATGCTTCTTGAGACACACAGTGTTGCTTCTTTGCATGCATCAAATGAATTGTTTCTGGCTATATGCATCCATGCATTAGTTTGAGAGGGGTGGAAATGGGACACTTGGGTGAAACAAAACTGCCCCAAAAGTACCCCCCACTTTAAATACATTTTTTTCTAAGTCAATTTGGTACATTTCTCTGATCCGATTTGAAATTCTCAAAACTTCTTGTTCAATCCTTACATCCTTGTGTCACGTGTGCACATCAAACAATCATTATCTCATTTCTTTGAACAAGTTGCAAATGCTTTGGTACATCCATGCAAATGATTATGACAAAATTCTGTGCAGATTCCTACATTATCAATTGCTTATGTCATGTTGATCAAAATGCATTATAATGGGTCTCTGTAGAATAGTATAATCCCCACGACATTTAAGCACTAGTTTTACAATATACAGTAAGTATACTTTAAGTAAACAGTGGCATTTTATTTTACTCAATTTAGTGTTTTGCATTGCTATATTCTTTCCACATAGGACTGCAAGACAACTTCACTGTGTTGCAGACGGCCCCTTTTCAAACCTAAACGGTCTTTTGACACTCTCTACAGGGATCTCATCCCTGAACAAGAGAGGGGGCAGATTGGAGATGACCTGCCAAAGTACGTGTTAGTTTGGGACAATGTCAGTTTCCATCGCTCCAACATCATCAGGCAATGGTTTGCGGCCCACAACAGGATGCTGGTGGAGTTCCTCTCACCCTACTCAACCACGTTGAGGAATTTTTCTCAGCATGAAGATTAAAAGTATATGATCGCCAGCCGCATACACAGATGACCCTTCTGGTTGCCATGGATGTAACGTGTGATGACATCACAGCTGATGCCTGCAGAGGCTGGATTAGACACTCTGAAAGATGATTTTCACGCTGTATCGCAAGAGAAGATATTTGTTGTGATGTGGATGAGAATCCGTTGCCCAAAAGACAGGAACGTCAGGAGGTGTAGGAAGACTGCACTGTAATTCCACTGCACTGCATGTACAGTTTTCCCTAAGGAGATTGTCTTATGTTCAGATTTCTACATTTGTTTGTGCTATGCAGTGCTGTATTTTCCTGTCTGCATCACAATGACACTGTCTGTCAATAAATTATTGTACAAACAGTAAAAGCGTTAACGTGAATCATGTGCCGTCTCTTGCAATCAAACAATCAAAACCAGAAATGCACTTACTGTTTTGCAAATGACAAGGATGATTCGAGAAATGCTCCACTCATCACTCTCAGGTCACTCCGCTGCACACGTCTGATCACTTCTTTGTCACCCCCGACCTCACCGCTCCAGACAACGCAGATGTCTTACCGCTGGTCACTTTCCGGCGCTACCTACGGTCCCTCCCTCCTGCTTTTCCTCTGCTGTCTTGTCTGCACTCCCCCCCTCTGAGGATCTCTCTCTTTTGAATACCAACAGTGCCACAGACACTCTGTGTTCCACGCTTACATCCTGCTTGGACAACATATGCCCTCTTACATCTGGACCAGCCCGTGCATCCCTGTCTGCCCCCTGGTTATCGGATGTACCACGTGAGCATCGCACCAGCCTCCGGTCAGCTGAGAGGAAATGACACAAGTCAAAAGACCATACTGACCTCTCTCTCTCTACTTTCTCGGTTGACATCACCTCTGCAAAAACTGATTATAACCACTCGAAGATCAGCAACTCTCCTGACTCTCGCACACTCTTAAAAACCTTCTCTGCTCTCCTCTGTCCGCCTGCTCCCACACCTTCACCGGAGTTAACGGCTGATGATTTTGCATCGTTCTTCGTAAAGAAAACTACCACCATCAACAGCCAATTTTCTACACCACCATCACCCGCCTTTTCTCCTATGTCTGAAGATGATGTTTCCAAGGTCATTGGTTCCAACCACCCTACCACCTGCCCACTGGAAACAAAACTGCCCCAAAAGTACCCCCCCCCCACTTTAAATACAGTTTTTTCTAAGTCAATTTGGTACATTTCTCTGATCCGATTTGAAATTCTCAAAACTTCTTGTTCAATCCTTACATCCTTGTGTCACGTGTGCACATCAAACAAGCATTTTCTCATTTCTTTGAACAAGTTGCAAATGCTTTGGTACATCCATGCAAATGATTATGACAAAATTCTGTGCAGATTCCTACATTATCAATTGCTTATGTCATGTTGATCAAAATGCATTATAATGGGTCTCTGTAGAATAGTATAATCCCAACGACATTTAAGCACTAGTTTTACAATATACAGTAAGTATACTTTAAGTAAACGGTGGCATTTTATTTTACTCAATTTAGTGTTTTGCATTGCTATATTCTTTCCACATAGGACTGCAAGACAACTTCACTGTGTTGCAGTCGGCCCCTTTTCACACCTAAACAGTCTTTTGACACTCTTTACAGGGATCTCATCCCTGAACAAGAGAGGGGGCAGATTGGAGATGACCTGCCAAAGTACGTGTTAGTTTGGGACAATGTCAGTTTCCATCGCTCCAACATCATCAGGCAATGGTTTGCGGCCCACAACATGATGCTGGTGGAGTTCCTCTCACCCTACTCAACCACGTTGAGGAATTTTTCTCAGCCTGAAGATTAAAAGTATATGATCGCCAGCCCCATACACAGATGACCCTTCTGGCTGCCATGGATGTAACGTGTGATGACATCACAGCTGATGCCTGCAGAGGCTGGATTAGACACTCTGAAAGATGATTTTCACGCTGTATCGCAAGAGAAGATATTTGTTGTGATGTGGATGAGAATCCGTTGCCCAAAAGACAGGAACGTCAGGAGGTGTAGGAAGACTGCACTGTAATTCCACTGCACTGCATGTACAGTTTTCCCTAAGGAGATTGTCTTATGTTCAGATTTCTACATTTGTTTGTGCTATGCAGTGCTGTCTTTTCCTGTCTGCATCACAATGACACTGTCTGTCAATAAATTATTGTACAAACAGTAAAAGCGTTAACGTGAATCATGTGCCGTCTCTTGCAATCAAACAATCAAAACCAGAAATGCACTTACTGTTTTGCAAATGACAAGGATGATTCGAGAAATGCTCCACTCATCACTCTCAGGTCACTCCGCTGCACACGTCTGATCACTTCTTTGTCACCCCCGACCTCACCGCTCCAGACAACGCAGATGTCTTACCGCTGGTCACTTTCCGGCGCTACATACAGTCCCTCCCTCCTGCTTTTCCTCTGCTGTCTTGTCTGCACTCCCCCCCTCTGAGGAGCTCTCTCTTTTGAATACCAACAGTGCCACAGACACTCTGTGTTCGACGCTTACATCCTGCTTGGACAACATATGCCCTCTTACATCTGGACCAGCCCGTGCATCCCTGTCTGCCCCCTGGTTATCGGATGTACCACGTGAGCATCGCACCAGCCTCCGGTCAGCTGAGAGAAAATGACACAAGTCAAAAGACCATACTGACCTCTCTCTCTCTACTTTCTCCGTTGACGTCACCTCTGCAAAAACTGATTATAACCACTCGAAGATCAGCAACTCTCCTGACTCTCGCACACTCTTAAAAACCTTCTCTGCTCTCCTCTGTCCGCCTGCTCCCACACCTTCATCGGAGTTAACGGCTGATGATTTTGCATCGTTCTTCGTAAAGAAAACTACCACCATCAACAGCCAATTTTCTACACCACCATCACCCGCCTTTTCTCCTATGTCTGAAGATGATGTTTCCAAGGTCATTGGTTCCAACCACCCTACCACCTGCCCACTGGATCCCATCCCCACCCATCTCCTCCATGCCATCTCTCCAGCAGTTGTGCCTGGTCTGACCCGCATCATCAACTATTTGCTCACCACTGGGACATTTCCCACTGCTTTCAAAGAGGCCTGCATCACACCGCTACTGAAGAAACTCACTCTCAACCTTATACTGCTAGAACACTACAGGCCGGTGTAGTGTGTGAAAATGCATATCTTCCGTCAAAATGTAGATGACTGATTTTAACCTCTTATTATTTTCTGTCTTCTTAAAAAATTATTTTTTTACTTACCTCACTATCCTTAGCTTTTTATACTGTGCTAGGCTTTAATGGACTGGATTTAATTAACTTATGCATTTTGTTGCCTATATTGTTATAATTGCTTCCAATGTTTCCTCGTCTGTAAGTCGCTTTGGATAAAAACGTCTGCTAAATGACTAAATGTAAATTTTATGAAATGTGTAATGTCATGTGTAATGTGTAATGTGTAGTGTGTGGCCTTGAAATTTTAGCATGTCTACGTAATCATGAATAAATGCTTCTTGAGACACACAGTGTTGCTTCTTTGCATGCATCAAATGAATTGTTTCTGGCTATATGCATCCATGCATTAGTTTGAGAGGGGTGGAAATGGGACACTTGGGTGAAACAAAACTACCCCACAAGTACCCCCCCCCACTTTAAATACAGTTTTTTCTATGTCAATTTGTTACATTTCTCAGATCCGATTTGAAATTCTCAAAATTTCTTGTTCAATCTTTACATCCTTGTGTCACGTGTGCACATCAAACAAGCATTTTCTCATTTCTTTGAACAAGTTGCAAATGCTTTGGTACATCCATGCAAATGATTATGACAAAATTCTGTGCAGATTCCTACATTATCAATTGCTTATGTCATGTTGATCAAAATGCATTATAATGGGTCTCTGTAGAATAGTATAATCCCCACGACATTTAAGCACTAGTTTTACAATATACAGTAAGTATACTTTAAGTAAACAGTGGCATTTTATTTTACTCAATTTAGTGTTTTGCATTGCTATATTCTTTCCACATAGGACTGCAAGACAACTTCACTGTGTTGCAGACGGCCCCTTTTCACACCTAAACAGTCTTTTGACACTCTCTACAAAGTACGTGTTAGTTTGGGACAATGTCAGTTTCCATCGCTCCAACATCATCAGGCAATGGTTTGCGGCCCACAACAGGATGCTGGTGGAGTTCCTCTCACCCTACTCAACCCCGTTGAGGAATTTTTCTCAGCATGAAGATTAAAAGTATATGATTGCCAGCCGCATACAGATGACCCTTCTGGCTGCCATGTATGTAACGTGTGATGACATCACAGCTGATGCCTGCAGTGGCTGGATTAGACACTCTGAAAGATGATTTTCACGCTGTATATCAAGAGAAGATATTTGTTGTGATGTGGATGAGAATCCGTTGCCCAAAAGACAGGAACGTCAGGAGGTGTAGGAAGACTGCACTGTAATTCCACTGCACTGCATGTACAGTTCTATTTCATTTCAGTCAACACGCCACATTATGGGTCAGCCTTAGCTAAGGATGAGCTGTCAGGAGATGGTATATAAAATTAGCCACGCCCCGCTTGTATCCCGGCTATAAATATGGGCGTGAACCACCACTCATTCTCTTTTTTGCCTCCTAGCAATTGATGCTAGCTGTTCACGGTAAGATTCTTTGGTATTTCACAGTAATATCTTTGATTATAAAGATCAAAACGAGCGCATTTGTGCTCGTTTCTTTGTTGGTAAACATACAAGTTGTGAATATTATCGGAGCCTCTTCACCCACGTGGAGAGATGCTACCGCTAGTCTTGTGTGTTTACGTTTGGTTAAATTACAATTTACCTTGATTTTAACCCCCAGAAAGGAGCCTCTTCTCCCGTTAGGGAGAATGCTACCGCAAGTCTTAAGTGTTCATGTTTGGTTAAACTACAAGTTGTGTTTGCACAGTCACTTGATCATAACCCCAGAATGGAGCCTCTTCTCCCGTGAGGGAGAATGCTACCGCTAGTCGTTGTGTGCTTATGTTTGGTTAAATTTCAAGTTGTGTTTTCACAGTCACTTGACTATAACCACCAGAAAAGAGCCTTCCGTGAGGGTGAAAGCTACAGCTATTTCAGCCACAGAGGCCTCTTTGTTTATGAAAACAAAAGCCTTCTTCCGGATTCGACTTTCATTGTAAGCATGCAAGAGGTGCAGTCGGAGTTAACCCCTGAAATGCCTGCAGGCACACAGCCACTCCTGTCGGGACAGGATCCTCAGGAGGAGGGAGTCAGACGTAAGCAAGCTTACAAGAGAAAGCATATAAACCTTGACCAACTGCAGATGCAAATGCAAGGTATGCAGGAGACCCTAAAATCCCTGGTGGAGGCTCAGCAAGGGGCTGCGGAACCTCAAGACTTGGGGCTGCCAAAACCAAAATGGCCGTGCCGCCACCCCGATGAAGTATCAGTGGTAGCATCTGGCAGGTTTGGAAGAGACGAACGCCCTGAGTATTCTGAGACGGACGACATCTCTGACTCCGACATGGGTGAGTATACTTCCCAGGCCTCAGATGCAATGGCTCTGGACCCTTCAGACAGAGCAGTGATTGCCAGAGCAGCGGTGCGTGCAAAGCTGCCTCCCCTGGCTGCCACAACTTCAACCTCAGTGTTTGATAGAGGTCCTCAGCGCAATAAATCAGAAGGGTTGCCAATCCTGCCTGATTTTATAGCGGAGTTGCAGTCTTCCTGGAAGGCCCCTAGTTCCACGGCGCTTCCTAGAACACAGCTGGGAAACCTGGAAGGAGCAGCAACCCAGGGGCTGACTACAGCTCCTCAGATCGGACCAACATTTGCTATGTTGACCGGGGCAGTGGCTAGGACTGGAAGGGACCCTACACACCCTCACAAGCAGGGTAGGATGGTTGACGGTCAACTGCGAAAAGCCTATCAGGCCTCTGCCTTATCAGCTTGACTAGCATGCACAAACTCTCTACTCTTGGTGTACTTGGAGAGTCTGTTGCAGGATTCGTTCTCCTCCTCAACAGAAGAGGAAAATATCCCAGAATCCCTACGAGTAGTTGATATGCTACTCCGAGGAACAAGGGCGCATGCCCAAGCCCTGGGGCAATCCATGGCCAATATTGTCCAAGCACATCGTCAGACATGGCTTTCTCAGGCTAATCTGTTTGAGCAAGACTGCATGGCAGTCATTGCAGCCCCACTGGTGCCTGGAGAGGTCTTTGGTCCCCCGGCCGAAGCTGCCTTGGAACAGTCTCGCAGAACGAGAGAACTAACCCGATCAGTGGTTAGAGCACCAGCTACTCGGGGTCCGCATACCTTTACCGGGAGCAGTGGCTGGGATCGAACAAAATCATCAAGCCGTGCCTTGGTAAGTCACTGTCGTTCTGCTACTCAAAGGGCGCCCACAGGACCAACCCAAGGATTTGGGCAGTCCTTTCGTAGGAGACAACAAACAAAGTTCTCCACTACACGTGGTGGAAGGAACCGTCCATGACAGTCATCAACCTCTGACTCCACAGTTCTCCAGCCAACAGCTCTCCCACTGGCGCCAATGCACTCGATGTCCATGGGTACTCAGTACCTTGGAGTCCGGTTACAGAATCCAATTCAAAGCAAAACCACCCCAATTTCAAGGGATTGTTCCGACTGTGTTGAGAGGAGAACTGAAACGCAGGTCTCTGGAAGAAGAGCTTTCAGTTCTTTTAAGGAAGGGAGCAATAACACGCCTGCCCTCAGAGTAGGGCAGGGGTTTTATTCAACCTACTTCCTCATTTCAAAGAAGGATGGGGGTCTTCGGCCCATCCTGAACCTCAAGAAGTTCAATCATTACTTAAAACGGCTGAGTTTCCATATGCTTCGTCTTTCAACCCTTTTGGCATTCATCAGAGAAGGGGACTGGTTCACAACAATAGATCTCCAGGATGCCTACTTTCACATCCCAATTCACAGAGATCACAGGAAGTATCTCAGGTTTCACTTTCAGGAGAACTCTTACGAGTACAACGTTCTCCCCTTCGGTCTGTCATTGGCCCCCCGCACCTTCACCAAGTGTATGGGTGCGGCGCTCACTCCACTCCGTCGCCAAGGTCTCCGCATTGCCAATTACCTGGACGATTGGATAATCGGTTCCCCTACAGAGATACAGGCCCGAACCGACACAAGTGTAGTCTTGGCCCACTTACAGAAATTGGGGCTGACTCTGAACACCAAGAAGAGTTGTCTCACTCCCAGAAGAATTGTGACATTCCTGGGCTTGAGTTTGAATTCAACGGTGATGAGAGCATCGCTGACTCTACAGAGACAGTCAGTGCTGAAGGACAGCCTGTCCAAGTTCATCAGAACAAGGCAAGTTATGGTGAAGACGGGTCGGAGACTGCTTGGCCTAATGGCAGCAGCCAGTCAGGTGGTGCCGTTGGGATTGCTACATATGCGCCCATTACAACAATGGTTCGCAAGATACAGAGTGAGTCCATACGAGAATGGATGGCGACTGATTCCCATAGACTTGGATTGTCTTCCAGCGGTAAAATGGTGGCTCCTGACTCCAGGCCTGATGGAAGGAGTCAAGTTGGGCCCGTTATGTTCAAGGGAGACCATAACGACAGATGCTTCACAAACAGGCTGGGGTGCCATCTGGCGAGGCAATCCAGTACGAGGGGAATGGGATGCCTCATGGGTAGGAGTACACATCAACCTCTTGGAGTTGGAAGCTGTATTTCGAGCTTTGATTCACTTTCTGCCTCAGTTTCTGGTAAGACAAGTTCTTGTCCGTTCAGACAACACAACGGTTGTGTCGTACATAAACCACCAGGGTGGGGTACGTTCAATGCCCCTACACAGGAAGGCCCGGGATCTCCTGTTGTGGGCACATGCTCGAGGTGTGTCCCTAAGAGCTGTCCATTTGCCAGGAGAGGACAATATAGCAGCCGACCTCTTGTCGAGGGGGGGTCCCAAGCCAGGAGAATGGCGACTCCACACCAAGGTGATAGAGGGCATCTGGCGTCGTTTCGGGAAGGCCAAAGTAGACCTTTTCGCCACACGGGAAAACACACACTGTCTCCTGTGGTATTCGATGAGGGGCCTCAGGGGGCCCTTAGGGGTGGACGCTCTTGCGAACGATTGGCCCCCAGTGCTCCTGTATGCCTTTCCTCCTTTTCCACTACTGCCTGCAGTCTTGGCCAAGGTGAGAGCTTTGAAGGCCAGACTCCTACTGGTGGCACCGGATTGGCCTCAACAGCCATGGATGGCCGAATTGATCGCATTGTTGATGGGGCCACCTTGGGGTCTCCCGGTCACAAACGATATGCTGTCCCAGGCCCAGGGTCAGATTCTCCACCCGACTCCGGGGAAGTTCAAGTTACATGTCTGGCCACTGGACGGGAGTCAGCCAGGATTCTAGGAACTGCAGTTCTGGCCACATTGCAGGCGGCAAAAGCCCCATCCACAAGGCGGCTTTATGCATCTAGATGGAAGCGGTTTTCTACATGGTGTCACTCAGTAGAGATAGACCCATGTTCATGTGGAGTGGATTCCATCCTCTCATTTCTCCAGGTCGTACTCGAGACGGGAGTGACGGAATCAACCTTGAGAGGCTATGTAGCAGCTATATCTGACCGTCATGAGGGCTATGAAGGTTGCACTGTGGGGTCCCAACCTCTTCTCAGACGTTATCTCAAAGGGGCTCGAAGACTTTGCCCATCTCGAGCTCGACTAATTCCCTCATGGGATCTGGGTGTTGTCTTGAAAGCTCTGGCAGAACCTCCTTTTGAACCTCTACATGAGCTAGGGATGGAATTTCTGACATTGAAGACGGCATTTCTCTTGTCTATCTCTTCAGTCAAGAGGGTGAGTGAAATTCATGCCTTCTCTGTGCATCCAGCATGTTTGAGATTGGGAGAAGAAGGCTCATCTATGTCGCTTCTTCAAAACCCCTCATTTCTGCCGAAAGTTCTGCCCCGTTCTTTTGTTTCCAGGCCCTTGGTGCTGGAACCATTCCATCCACCTCCTCACGCTTCGGATGAATCGGCCAGACTCCATCTTATCTGTCCTGTCAGGGCACTGAGAAGGTACATTTCTTGCACGCAACAGATCAGGCATACCGATCAACTTTTTGTGTGTTATGGAAACTTGGTACAAGGCCAGGCAGTGTCCAAGCAGAGGCTGTCGAAATGGATTGTCAGGCTGATCGAGCTCGCCTATCGCAGTGCTGGGATGCCTCCCCCTCAGGGAGTAGTAGCCCACTCTACAAGGGGAGTGGCTGCCTCCTGGGCATTGTTTAGTGGGGCTCCTTTGGAGGATGTGTGCGCAGCAGCAGGATGGTCATCATCGCTGACTTTTGCTAAGTTTTATCGTCTGGATGTGGCTACAACGGTCTCATCATCTGTCCTTCAGACTGCAGTACTGCCTGACCAGACTTGTCGAAGTGATGCCCAGGTGCAGAACACCCTCTGATTTCACTGTGTATGTGTAATGTTGTCAAGATGCTTGACTGCCCTTTGACTTAACTGTGTATGGGTAAATATTGTCGAGGTGCTAACGGCCCTCTGGTTACCTGTGTACACAGCAAAGGAAACTAATAAATGTTCTTTTCAGCATTAAAAGGTTTCCTTAAGTTTATTGCCCCGCTTGGGTTGGTTCTCCCCTACTGACCTTATCTGGTATACATGACCCATACTGTGGCGTGTTGACTGAAATGAAATAGAACGATGGGTTACTTAAGGTAACCTAGTTCTATGAATAAGGTCAACACGCCACACGGCGTGGTCACTCGGGGAGTGCCTTTTCGCTACTCGGCAAAAGAGAATGAGTGGTGGTTCACGCCCATATTTATAGCCGGGATACAAGCGGGGCATGGCTAATTTTATATACCATCTCCTGACAGCTCATCCTTAGCTAAGGCTGACCCATACTGTGGCGTGTTGACCTTATTCATAGAACTAGGTTACCTTAAGTAACCCATCGTTTTCCCTAAGGAGATTGTCTTATGTTCAGATTTCTACATTTGTTTGTGCTATGCAGTGCTGTCTTTTCCTGTCTGCATCACAATGACACTGTCTGTCAATAAATTATTGTACAAACAGTAAAAGCGTTAACGTGAATCATGTGCCGTCTCTTGCAATCAAACAATCAAAACCAGAAATGTACTTACTGTTTTGCAAATGACAAGGATGATTCGAGAAATGCTCCACTCATCACTCTCAGGTCACTCCGCTGCACACGTCTGATCACTTCTTTGTCACCCCCGACCTCACCGCTCCAGACAACGCAGATGTCTTAACGCTGGTCACTTTCCGGCGCTACCTACGATCCCTCCCTCCTGCTTTTCCTCTGCTGTCTTGTCTGCACTCCCCCCCTCTGAGGAGCTCTCCCTTTGGATACCAACAGTGCCTGCATCCCTGTCTGCCCCCTGGCTATCGGATGTACCAAGTGAGCATCGCACCAGCCTCCGGTCAGCTGAGAGCAAATGGCACAAGTCAAAAGACCATACTGACCTCTCTCTCTCTACTTTCTCCGTTGACGTCACCTCTGCAAAAACTGATTATAACCACTCGAAGATCAGCAACTCTCCTGACTCTCGCACACTCTTAAAAACCTTCTCTGCTCTTCTCTGTCCGCCCGCTCCCACACCTTCATCGGAGTTAACGGCTGATGATTTTGCATCGTTCTTCGTAAAGAAAACTACCGCCATCAACAGCCAATTTTCTACGCCACCATCACCCGCCTTTTCTCCTATGTCTGAAGATGATGTTTCCAAGGTCATTGGTTCCAACCACCCTACCACCTGCCCACTGGATCCCATCCCCACCCATCTCCTACATGCCATCTCTCCAGCAGTTGTGCCTGGTCTGACCCGCATCATCAACTCTTTGCTCACCACTGGGACATTTCCCACTGCTTTCAAAGAGGCCTGCATCACACCGCTACTGAAGAAACTCACTCTCAACCTTACACTGCTAGAACACTACAGGCCGGTGTAGTGTGTGAAAATGCATATCTTCCGTCAAAATGTAGATGACTGATTTTAACCTCTTATTCTTTTCTGTCTTCTTAAAAAAATATTTTTTTACTTACCTCACTATTCTTAGCTTTGTATACTGTGCTAGGCTTTAATGGACTGGATTTAATTAACTTATGCATTTTGTTGCCTATATTGTTATAATTGCTTCCAATGTTTCCTCGTCTGTAAGTCGCTTTGGATAAAAACGTCTGCTAAATGACTAAATGTAAATTTTCTGAAATATGTAATGTCATGTGTAATGTGTAATGTGTAGTGTGTGGCCTTGAAATTTTAGCATGTCTACGTAATCATGAATAAATGCTTCTTGAGACACACAGTGTTGCTTCTTTGCATGCATCAAATGAATTGTTTCTGGCTATATGCATCCATGCATTAGTTTGAGAGGGGTGGAAATGGGACACTTGGGTGAAACAAAACCGCCCCAAAAGTACCCCCCCCCACTTTAAATACAGTTTTTTCTAAGTCAATTTGGTACATTTCTCAGATCCGGTTTGAAATTCTCAAAACTTCTTGTTCAATCCTGATGTGTGCACATCAAACAAGCATTTTCTCATTTCTTTGAACAAGTTGCAAATGCTTTGGTACATCCATGCAAATGATTATGACAAAATTCTGTGCAGATTCCTACATTATCGATTGCTTATGTCATGTTGATCAAAATGTATTATAATGGGTCTCTGTAGAATAGTATAATCCCCACGACATTTAAGCACTAGTT
The DNA here is from genome assembly GCF_947034865.1 of Barbatula barbatula. Taxonomy (NCBI): domain Eukaryota; kingdom Metazoa; phylum Chordata; class Actinopteri; order Cypriniformes; family Nemacheilidae; genus Barbatula; species Barbatula barbatula. The sequence goes on from NC_136777.1 coordinate 14,646,024, forward strand.
TTACAATATACAGTAAGTATACTTTAAGTAAACAGTGGCATTTTATTTTACTCAATTTAGTGTTTTGCATTGCTATATTCTTTCCACATAGGACTGCAAGACAACTTCACTGTGTTGCAGATGGCCCCTTTTCACACCTAAACAGTCTTTTGACACTCTCTACATGGATCTCATCCCTGAACAAGAGAGGGGGCAGATTGGAGATGACCTGCCAAAGTACGTGTTAGTTTGGGACAATGTCAGTTTCCATCGCTCCAACATAATCAGGCAATGGTTTGCGGCCCACAACAGGATGCTGGTGGAGTTCCTCTCACCCAACTCAACCAAGTTGAGGAATTTTTCTCAGCATGAAGATTAAAAGTATATGATCGCCAGCCGCATACACAGATGACCCTTCTGGCTGCCATGGATGTAACGTGTGATGACATCACAGCTGATGCCTGCAGAGGCTGGATTAGACACTCTGAAAGATGATTTTCACGCTGTATCGCAAGAGAAGATATTTGTTGTGATGTGGATGAGAATCCGTTGCCCAAAAGACAGGAACGTCAGGAGGTGTAGGAAGACTGCACTGTAATTCCACTGCACTGCATGTACAGTTTTCCCTAAGGAGATTGTCTTATGTTCAGATTTCTACATTTGTTTGTGCTATGCAGTGCTGTCTTTTCCTGTCTGCATCACAATGACACTGTCTGTCAATAAATTATTGTACAAACAGTAAAAGCTTTAACGTGAATCATGTGCCGTCTCTTGCAATCAAACAATCAAAACCAGAAATGCACTTACTGTTTTGCAAATGACAAGGATGATTTGAGAAATGCTCCACTCATCACTCTCAGGTCACTCCGCTGCACACGTCTGATCACTTCTTTGTCACCCCCGACCTCACCGCTCCAGACAACGCAGATGTCTTACCGCTGGTCACTTTCCGGCGCTACCTACGGTCCCTCCCTCCTGCTTTTCCTCTGCTGTCTTGTCTGCACTCCCCCCCTCTGAGGAGCTCTCTCTTTTGAAAACCAACAGTGCCACAGACACTCTGTGTTCCACGCTTACATCCTGCTTGGACAACATATGCCCTCTTACATCTGGACCAGCCCGTGCATCCCTGTCTGCCCCCTGGTTATCGGATGTACCACGTGAGCATCGCACCAGCCTCCAGTCAGCTGAGAGAAAATGGCACAAGTCAAAAGACCATACTGACCTCTCTCTCTCTACTTTCTCCGTTGACGTCACCTCTGCAAAAACTGATTATAACCACTCGAAGATCAGCAACTCTCCTGACTCTCGCACACTCTTAAAAACCTTCTCTGCTCTCCTCTGTCCGCCTGCTCCCACACCTTCATCGGAGTTAACGGCTGATGATTTTGCATCGTTCTTCGTAAAGAAAACTACCGCCATCAACAGCCAATTTTCTACGCCACCATCACCCGCCTTTTCTCCTATGTCTGAAGATGATGTTTCCAAGGTCATTGGTTCCAACCACCCTAGCACCTGCCCACTGGATCCCATCCCCACCCATCTCCTCCATGCCATCTCTCCAGCAGTTGTGCCTGGTCTGACCCGCATCATCAACTCTTTGCTCACCACTGGGACATTTCCCACTGCTTTCAAAGAGGCCTGCATCACACCGCTACTGAAGAAACTCACTCTCAACCTTGCACTGCTAGAACACTACAGGCCGGTGTAGTGTGTGAAAATGCATATCTTCCGTCAAAATGTAGATGACTGATTTTAACCTCTTATTATTTTCTGTCTTCTTTAAAAATTATTTTTTTACTTACCTCACTATTCTTAGCTTTGTATACTGTGCTAGGCTTTAATGGACTGGATTTAATTAACTTATATATTTTTTTGCCAATATTGTTATAATTGCTTCCAATGTTTCCTCGTCTGTAAGTCGCTTTGGATAAATACGTCTGCTAAATTACTAAATGTAAATTTTATGAAATGTGTAATGTCATGTGTAATGTGTAATGTGTAGTGTGTGGCCTTGAAATTTTAGCATGTCTACGTAATCATGAATAAATGCTTCTTGAGACACACAGTGTTGCTTCTTTGCATGCATCAAATGAATTGTTTCTGGCTATATGCATCCATGCATTAGTTTGAGAGGGGTGGAAATGGGACACTTGGGTGAAACAAAACTGCCCCAAAAGTACCCCCCCCACTTTAAATACAGTTTTTTCTAAGTCAATTTGGTACATTTCTCTGATCCGATTTGAAATTCTCAAAACTTCTTGTACAATCCTTACATCCTTGTGTCACGTGTGCACATCAAACAAGCATTTTCTCATTTCTTTGAACAAGTTGCAAATGCTTTGGTACATCCATGCAAATGATTATGACAAAATTCTGTGCAGATTCCTACATTATCAATTGCTTATGTCATGTTGATCAAAATGCATTATAATGGGTCTCTGTAGAATAGTATAATCCCCACGACATTTAAGCACTAGTTTTACAATATACAGTAAGTATACTTTAAGTAAACGGTGGCATTTTATTTTACTCAATTTAGTGTTTTGCATAGCTATATTCTTTCCACATAGGACTGCAAGACAACTTCACTGTGTTGCAGACGGCCCCTTTTCACACCTAAACAGTCTTTTGACACTCTCTACAGGGATCTCATCCCTGAACAAGAGAGGGGGCAGATTGGAGATGACCTGCCAAAGTACGTGTTAGTTTGGGACAATGTCAGTTTCCATCGCTCCAACATCATCAGGCAATGGTTTGCGGCCCACAACAGGATGCTGGTGGAGTTCCTCTCACCCTACTCAACCCCGTTGAGGAATTTTTCTCAGCCTGAAGATTAAAAGTATATGATGGCCAGCCGCATACACAGATGACCCTTCTGGCTGCCATGGATGTAACGTGTGATGACATCACAGCTGATGCCTGCAGAGGCTGGATTAGACACTCTGAAAGATGATTTTCACGCTGTATCGCAAGAGAAGATATTTGTTGTGATGTGGATGAGAATCCGTTGCCCAAAAGACAGGAACGTCAGGAGGTGTAGGAAGACTGCACTGTAATTCCACTGCACTGCATGTACAGTTTTCCCTAAGGAGATTGTCTTATGTTCAGATTTCTACATTTGTTTGTGCTATGCAGTGCTGTCTTTTCCTGTCTGCATCACAATGACACTGTCTGTCAATAAATTATTGTACAAACAGTAAAAGCGTTAACGTGAATCATGTGCCGTCTCTTGCAATCAAACAATCAAAACCAGAAATGCACTTACTGTTTTGCAAATGACAAGGATGATTCGAGAAATGCTCCACTCATCACTCTCAGGTCACTCCGCTGCACACGTCTGATCACTTCTTTGTCACCCCCGACCTCACCGCTCCAGACAACGCAGATGTCTTACCGCTGGTCACTTTCCGGCGCTACCTACGATCCCTCCCTGCTGCTTTTCCTCTGCTGTCTTGTCTGCACTCCCCCCCTCTGAGGAGCTCTCTCTTTTGAATACCAACAGTGCCACAGACACTCTGTGTTCCACGCTTACATCCTGCTTGGACAACATATGCCCTCTTACATCTGGACCAGCCCGTGCATCCCTGTCTGCCCCCTGGTTATCGGATGTACCACGTGAGCATCGCACCAGCCTCCGGTCAGCTGAGAGAAAATGACACAAGTCAAAAGACCATACTGACCTCTCTCTCTCTACTTTCTCCGTTGACGTCACCTCTGAAAAAACTGATTATAACCACTCGAAGATCAGCAACTCTCCTGACTCTCGCACACTCTTAAAAACCTTCTCTGCTCTCCTCTGTCCGCCTGCTCCCACACCTTCATCGGAGTTAACGGCTGATGATTTTGCATCGTTCTTCGTAAAGAAAACTACCGCCATCAACAGCCAATTTTCTACACCACCATCACCCGCCTTTTCTCCTATGTCTGAAGATGATGCTTCCAAGGTCATTGGTTCCAACCACCCTACCACCTGCCCACTGGATCCCATCCCCACCCATCTCCTCCATGCCATCTCTCCAGCAGTTGTGCCTGGTCTGACCCGCATCATCAACTCTTTGCTCACCACTGGGACATTTCCCACTGCTTTCAAAGAGGCCTGCATCACACCGCTACTGAAGAAACTCACTCTCAACCTTACACTGCTAGAACACTACAGGCCGGTGTAGTGTGTGAAAATGCATATCTTCCGTCAAAATGTAGATGACTGATTTTAACCTCTTATTATTTTCTGTCTTCTTAAAAAATTATTTTTTTACTTACCTCACTATTCTTAGCTTTGTATACTGTGCTAGGCTTTAATGGACTGGATTTAATTAACTTATGCATTTTGTTGCCTATATTGTTATAATTGCTTCCAATGTTTCCTCGTCTGTAAGTCGCTTTGGATAAAAATGTCTACTAAATTACTAAATGTAAATTTTATGAAATGTGTAATGTGTAATGTGTAGTGTGTAATGTGTAGTGTGTGGCCTTGAAATTTTAGCATGTCTACGTAATCATGAATAAATGCTTCTTGAGACACACAGTGTTGCTTCTTTGCATGCATCAAATGAATTGTTTCTGGCTATATGCATCCATGCATTAGTTTGAGAGGGGTGGAAATGGGACACTTGGGTGAAACAAAACTGCCCCAAAAGTACCCCCCCCACTTTAAATACAGTTTTTTTCTAAGTCAACCCTGAACAAGAGAGGGGGCAGATTGGAGATGACCTGCCAAAGTACGTGTTAGTTTGGGACAATGTCAGTTTCCATCGCTCCAACATCATCAGGCAATGGTTTGCGGCCCACAACAGGATGCTGGTGGAGTTCCTCTCACCCTACTCAACCACGTTGAGTAATTTTTCTCACCATGAAGATTAAAAGTATATGATCGCCAGCCGCATACACAGATGACCCTTCTGGCTGCCATGGATGTAACGTGTGATGACATCACAGCTGATGCCTGCAGAGGCTGGATTAGACACTCTGAAAGATGATTTTCACGCTGTATCGCAAGAGAAGATATTTGTTGTGATGTGGATGAGAATCCGTTGCCCAAAGACAGGAACGTCAGGAGGTGTAGGAAGACTGCACTGTAATTCCACTGCACTGCATGTACAGTTTTCCCTAAGGAGATTGTCTTATGTTCAGATTTCTACATTTGTTTGTGCTATGCAGTGCTGTCTTTTCCTGTCTGCATCACAATGACACTGTCTGTCAATAAATTATTGTACAAACAGTAAAAGCGTTAACGTGAATCATGTGCCGTCTCTTGCAATCAAACAATCAAAACCAGAAATGCACTTACTGTTTTGCAAATGACAAGGATGATTCGAGAAATGCTCCACTCATCACTCTCAGGTCACTCCGCTGCACACGTCTGATCACTTCTTTGTCACCCCCGACCTCACCGCTCCAGACAACGCAGATGTCTTACCGCTGGTCACTTTCCGGCGCTACCTACGGTCCCTCCCTCCTGCTTTTCCTCTGCTGTCTTGTCTGCACTCCCCCCTTCTGAGGAGCTCTCTCTTTTGAATACCAACAGTGCCACAGACACTCTGTGTTCCACGCTTACATCCTGCATGGACAACATATGCCCTCTTACATCTGGACCAGCCCGTGCATCCCTGTCTGCCCCCTGGTTATCGGATGTACCACGTGAGCATCGCACCAGCCTCCGGTCAGCTGAGAGAAAATGGCACAAGTCAAAAGACCATACTGACCTCTCTGTCTCTACCAGTCTCTTCTCTCTACTTTCTCCGTTGACGTCACCTCTGCAAAAACTGATTATAACCACTCGAAGATCAGCAACTCTCCTGACTCTCGCACACTCTTAAAAATCTTCTCTGCTCTCCTCTGTCCGCCTGCTCCCACACCTTCATCGCAGTTAACGGCTGATGATTTTGCATCGTTCTTCGTAAAGAAAACTACCGCCATCAACAGCCAATTTTCTACACCACCATCACCCGCCTTTTCTCCTATGTCTGAAGATGATGTTTCCAAGGTCATTGGTTCCAACCACCCTACCACCTGCCCACTGGATCCCATCTCCTCCATGCCATCTCTCCAGCAGTTGTGCCTGGTCTGACCCGCATCATCAACTCTTTGCTCACCACTGGGACATTTCCCACTGCTTTCAAAGAGGCCTGCATCACACCGCTACTGAAGAAACTCACTCTCAACCTTATACTGCTAGAACACTACAGGCCGGTGTAGTGTGTGAAAATGCATATCTTCCGTCAAAATGTAGATGACTGATTTTAACCTCTTATTATTTTCTGTCTTCTTAAAAAATTATTTTTTTACTTACGTCACTATTCTTAGCTTTGTATACTGTGCTAGGCTTTAATGGACTGGATTTAATTAACTTATGCATTTTGTTGCCTATATTGTTATAATTGCTTCCAATGTTTCCTCGTCTGTAAGTCGCTTTGGATAAAAACGTCTGCTAAATGACTAAATGTAAATTTTATGAAATGTGTAATGTCATGTGTAATGTGTAATGTGTAGTGTGTAATGTGTAGTGTGTGGCCTTGAAATTTTAGCATGTCTACGTAATCATGAATAAATGCTTCTTGAGACACACAGTGTTGCTTCTTTGCATGCATCAAATGAATTGTTTCTGGCTATATGCATCCATGCATTAGTTTGAGAGGGGTGGAAATGGGACACTTGGGTGAAACAAAACTGCCCCAAAAGTACCCCCCCCCCACTTTAAATACAGTTTTTTCTAAGTCAATTTGGTACATTTCTCTGATCCGATTTGAAATTCTCAAAACTTCTTGTTCAATCCTTACATCCTTGTGTCACGTGTGCACATCAAACAAGCATTTTCTCATTTCTTTGAACAAGTTGCAAATGCTTTGGTACATCCATGCAAATGATTATGACAAAATTCTGTGCAGATTCCTACATTATCAATTGCTTATGTCATGTTGATCAAAATGCATTATAATGGGTCTCTGTAGAATAGTATAATCCCCACGACATTTAAGCACTAGTTTTACAATATACAGTAAGTATACTTTAAGTAAACAGTGGCATTTTATTTTACTCAATTAAGTGTTTTGCATTGCTATATTCTTTCCACATAGGACTGCAAGACAACTTCACTGTGTTGCAGACGGCCCCTTTTCACACCTAAACAGTCTTTTGACACTCTCTACAGGGATCTCATCCCTGAACAAGAGAGGGGGCAGATTGGAGATGACCTGCCAAAGTACGTGTTAGTTTGGGACAATGTCAGTTTCCATCGCTCCAACATCATCAGGCAATGGTTTGCGGCCCACAACAGGATGCTGGTGGAGTTCCTCTCACCCTACTCAACCACGTTGAGGAATTTTTCTCAGCATGAAGATTAAAAGTATATGATCGCCAGCCGCATACACAGATGACCCTTCTGGCTGCCATGGATGTAACGTGTGATGACATCACAGCTGATGCCTGCAGAGGCTGGATTAGACACTCTGAAAGATGATTTTCACGCTGTATCGCAAGAGAAGATATTTGTTGTGATGTGGATGAGAATCCGTTGCCCAAAAGACAGGAACGTCAGGAGGTGTAGGAAGACTGCACTGTAATTCCACTGCACTGCATGTACAGTTTTCCCTAAGGAGATTGTCTTATGTTCAGATTTGTACATTTGTTTGTGCTATGCAGTGCTGTCTTTTCCTGTCTGCATCACAATGACACTGTCTGTTTATAAATTATTGTACAAACAGTAAAAGCGTTAACGTGAATCATGTGCCGTCTCTTGCAATCAAACAATCAAAACCAGAAATGCACTTACTGTTTTGCAAATGACAAGGATGATTCGAGAAATGCTCCACTCATCACTCTCAGGTCACTCCGCTGCACACGTCTGATCACTTCTTTGTCACCCCCGACCTCACCGCTCCAGACAACGCAGATGTCTTACCACGGGTCACTTTCCGGCGCTACCTACGGTCCCTCCCTCCTGCTTTTCCTCTGCTGTCTTGTCTGCACTCCCCCCTCTGAGGAGCTCTCTCTTTTGAATACCAACAGTGCCACAGACACTCTGTGTTCCACGCTTACATCCTGCTTGGACAACATATGCCCTCTTACATCTGGACCAGCCCGTGCATCCCTGTCTGCCCCCTGGTTATCGGATGTACCATGTGAGCATCGCACCAGCCTCCGGTCAGCTGAGAGAAAATGACACAAGTCAAAAGACCATACTGACCTCTCTCTCTCTACCAGTCTCTTCTCTCTACTTTCTCCGTTGACGTCACCTCGGCAAAAACTGATTATAACCACTCGAAGATCAGCAACTCTCCTGACTCTCGCACACTCTTAAAAACCTTCTCTGCTCTCCTCTGTCCGCCTGCTCCCACACCTTCATCGGAGTTAACGGCTGATGATTTTGCATCGTTCTTCGTAAAGAAAACTACCGCCATCAACAGCCAATTTTCTACACCACCATCACCCGCCTTTTCTCCTATGTCTGAAGATGATGTTTCCAAGGTCATTGGTTCCAACCACCCTACCACCTGCCCACTGGATCCCATCCCCACCCATCTCCTCCATGCCATCTCTCCAGCAGTTGTGCCTGGTCTGACCCGCATCATCAACTCTTTGCTCACCACTGGGACATTTCCCACTGCTTTCAAAGAGGCCTGCATCACACCGCTACTGAAGAAACTCACTCTCAACCTTATACTGCTAGAACACTACAGGCCGGTGTAGTGTGTGAAAATGCATATCTTCCGTCAAAATGTAAATGACTGTTTTTAACCTCTTATTATTTTCTGTCTTCTTAAAAAAATATTTATTTACTTACCTCACTATTCTTAGCTTTGTATACTGTGCTAGGCTTTAATGGACTGGATTTAATTAACTTATGCATTTTGTTGCCTATATTGTTATAATTGCTTCCAATGTTTCCTCGTCTGTAAGTCGCTTTGGATAAAAACGTCTGCTAAATGACTAAATGTAAATTTTATGAAATGTGTAATGTCATGTGTAATGTGTAATGTGTAGTGTGTGGCCTTGAAATTTTTAGCATGTCTACGTAATCATGAATAAATGCTTCTTGAGACACACAGTGTTGCTTCTTTGCATGCATCAAATGAATTGTTTCTGGCTATATGCATCCATGCATTAGTTTGAGAGGGGTGGAAATGGGACACTTGGGTGAAACAAAACTGCCCCAAAAGTTTGTTGCCTATATTGTTATAATTGCTTCCAATGTTTCCTCGTCTGTAAGTCGCTTTGGATAAAAACGTCTGCTAAATGATGTTGTGGAATTTTCTTATTCCTTAATCAAGGTGAGTCAATTTTGACAAACGCAATATACAGAGACATCAAGTACTTTGCAAAGTATTTTATTGTCATTTAATCTGCATCATGAGCAATGAGCATGGTGCAGAGCAAAGGCGCTCTTTCCTCCTGCACCCAGAGTATATATATGATTAAAAACGTGACACCCCCTCCCTTTGCCCCCTAACAAGAATCCCGAGCTGGTTTACGGGAAGTTACGTTATTCCAAACAGAACATCTTGGCCTCTGCTCGAGGGCAAAGGCAGAGTGGTATGACGTGTTTAGAGAAAAACATGATAACATTAGAAAAGAAAACATAGATAAACACTTCGTAAACATATAGACAGACACATCAAGAAGCTAGACTAGAAAATTTCCATTACATTCCCCCCTTTTATCATATATGATAACCAAAATCTTTATACTTTGACCATGTAAGATGAGCAACGCCCTTTCTCTTACAGGTTTCATTCTTCTATCTAAACAGTTCTTAAAATCCCACTAGAATTGGTAACACCACCTGCTTCAGCCCCACTCCCCAACTTTAGCTATTCCACCATTTCAACAGACTGTTAGTCATATAATCCGGTTCCCTGATAATTTAAATTTTTCTGAGTTAGAGCTAGTCTTTTTCCTTTTCATTTGGCCGTTCCAGGGGACATAATTGCCCACATTTTCAAATTTTGTTGCCTTATCCAGAACATCAACTGAGGTACACGTACCTCTACACAAATACATATTTGTTCCCCAGTACCTAGCAGAATTAGGGTAACACTGTCCCTCCCCATACCATTTTATTAAACTTGGAATATAGTGTTAGACAGAAACAAAATTCTATAATCTCTAATTTCTCAGGGTTCGATGTGTCCCCGACTCGAACAGTTGATTCCATTTGCGAGCACCAATAGTGCCCCTCCTGTCGCTTCAGTCAGCACGACCATTGCGAAGAGCCATACGGTTGGAGTTGCCCCTCCTTGGACACCTTTTTGCTGTGGGAGGTGTGTCTTTCCCACGACTTCCTCCTGAAATCTTTGACTACTTGGAAGTCTCCTGGCTGGAAGCTGTGGAATGATTTGTCAGCTCCGTTTGCTACTGCTCCTTTGACCTGCACAAATATTTTGAGAGCAAAAACACAAAAACACATTGCTTTTAACATCCCCCCTTTTGACGCGTGGTCTAGGCCATGCGTCAAAATCGCAAAAGCAGGGAAAGAATGTTTTGGCAAACAGGTGAGGCCATTTGGGCCTCCCCAAACATTGTCAGTGTATTTACATGAGCACTCCTTCCAGAGTGCACGCTCAGCTGGTTCTGCAAAATGTTTGCATCTCTGCAAGAGAAAGAGTTTTGTTAGTGATTTCTGGAGAAAATCTGTCTGTCTCTGATGTTGCTTGCTTTGCTGCAAGGTCAGCCGTCGGCTTCCTGCAAAAAAATTGTTTCAGATACAAAAGTGTGTGCGTCACAGTTACACACAACAATGGCTGATGGGAGAAGAATGGCAGATAGCATATCAGCAACCTATGTGTGATTAAGAATGTTTTTACCATCATCTTTTACAAAGTTTCTGTGTTTCCACAGTGTGCCAAAATCATGAGTTACACCAAATGCATATCTACTATCTGTGTGAATGTCTACATTTTTATTCTTTGCTAATTCCCATGCGCGTGTGAGTGCAATGAGCTCTGCTGTCTGAGCAGAGAAATGGTCCCTAAAAATGATATCAATTGCTTCTTTGCTTATGGACTTGCGATGTCTGTAATTGCAGACACGCTTTGCGGACAGCTGTCTGCCGCGGTCAGTATTTTCGTGACCCAAAAAACGAACAACTTGTTTTGCCAGCTGGACTTTGGAGACATTTACTTTGTGTTTTTTTTTTTCTCTTATCTTTTAAACTGGAAACAAAGGCCTGCGCATCGGTAAATTTGGACATGGCACAACTATGCCTCTTTTTTCTTTTTTTATCTTTTTAAACTCATTAAATATTGGCCTTATGCACCCTTTTGACATAAATTATTCTACATTAGAGCCACTAGCATTTAGGGAAAACACAGCTAGTTTAGACTCTGGCAAATTTAAACACTTCTTGTGAATCACAGTAGGCTATTTGTTGCCCCTGAATCTATCAAAAAATCAAGCAGTTTGTTGCACACGAGCATTGTGCATTTTAGCAAAGTTCAGAAAGCGTTTTCATTCATCATGGAATGTGAGCTAAGCAGATCTTCATTGCATACAGTAGGAAAAAGCATTTCTTCATTGCATTGGCTAAGGGAAATCATACTCACCACCCTCGGAATGATGCCTCACCTCCTCACTTCCATCTACCTTTTCTCTTGACCTCCGCGATCTCAGAGGCTCAGGACAATCATTTCGCCAGTGCCCCGTCTTTCCGCAATTGAAACATTTCTCTGGATCATAGGTGCTAGAGGGTTTAAAACCTCCTCTTCCACGTCCACGCCACTGACCTCCTCTCCTCCCGTTTCCTCTTCCTCCATGCTCTACTCCGATATTCATTAGAGCCATGTGGAGTTCTTTATCTTGTGTGTTTTTCTTCTGAAGCTCTTTCTTGCCTGTTTGTCTTTCGGCGTGTACAGCATGACGGACGATCTCGCTTATTCTCGCACGATCTGGCTCGATGCACGATTTTTCCACTTCTCGTCTCAGCTCTTCTCTGAGATTCGCAGAAAAGTGGATCTGAGATGTCCTATGAACGGACCAATGTCCGGTCCGTCTGAATCAGGTTGAAGTCCAGAATGTTCTTTAAATACTTCCTCCACAGGCCATTTACCCTGTAACTTTCTTAGGTCAGATGGTTTCAGTTTGACTTTCAACAGTCTCTCTAATTCTTTCATTGAGGGTGAGAATTCTTTGCAAAATGTCAAAAGTTCTTTATACGTCGGTGCTGGTTGCGCTCTTTCCTGCTTTTGACACACCACGGGCTGTGGCATGTGTGGCACTGGTGCTGGTGGAGACACTGGTGGGGGCACTGGAGCTGCCTCAATCGGGTTCAGATGTCGGTGAGGAGGGACACAATCATCCTCCGGTTGGTGTTTGTAACAAGTCATAGATGGGGGTAAAGAAGACAGAGGGGTTAAATCATTTTATTCAAGCAAAACAGGGTACAATGGAGTTTTCGGTGGTGGCAGTTCTTCCAATGCCTTTTCTTTAAAAACATAGTCACGTCTATTTGCTTCCCTCTCCCATAACTCTAAACATTTACACGCTTCATCATATTTTTCCCTTTCTTTTTTGGACATTTTAAATATGTCTTTTTTCCCCATATGTTCTCTTATTTTCTCTAATTTTATGGTACTAAATGTACCGTTTTCTGGAAAGTTAGCTTTTTCTATTAAATAGGGTACACTTTGTAAACTTCCCGTTCCCCAATTTTTCCTCATTTCTCTGTATGTTGGTTTATCCATATCATTTCTTAGTAGTCCCCCAGACTGTTTAGAATCTCTCTCGATTCTGAGTAGCCTCCACTCTTTAACCAGACTGTTTTAAGCAGTCCCCCAGACTGTTTAGAATCTCTCGATTCTGAGTAGTCTCCCGTCTTTAACCAGACTGTTTTAAGCAGTCCCCCAGACTGTTTAGCGCTAAGTAGTCTCCCCTTTTGTTCCAGACTGTTCAGAAATCTATCTGACTCACCACTTTTCCTTTTTGTGCCTTGCACTGAGTTCTTTTGGGATCACGTCAGCTTGGGGTCCGGAGTAGAGTTCTCTCGTCCCTGTATGGGGTTAGAGCTGGATGTCCAGGATGATCAGTCAACTCTAGTCCGTTCTCCGTCAGTCTTGTGATCCCATACTTCGTCGCCAAATTGTTGTGGAATTTTCTTATTCCTTAATCAAGGTGAGTCAATTTTGACAAACGCAATATACAGAGACATCAAGTACTTTGCAAAGTATTTTATTGTCGTTTAATCTGCATCATGAGCAATGAGCATGGTGCAGAGCAAAGGCGCTCTTTCCTCCTGCACCCAGAGTATATATATGATTAAAAACGTGACACCCCCTCCCTTTGCCCCCTAACAAGAATCCCGAGCTGGTTTACGGGAAGTTACGTTATTCCAAACAGAACATCTTGGCCTCTGCTCGAGGGCAAAGGCAGAGTGGTATGACGTGTTTAGAGAAAAACATGATAACATTAGAAAAGAAAACATAGATAAACACTTCGTAAACATATAGACAGACACATCAAGAAGCTAGACTAGAAAATTTCCATTACAATGACTAAATGTAAATTTTATGAAATGTGTAATGTCATGTGTAATGTGTAATGTGTAGTGTGTGGCCTTGAAATTTTAGCATGTCTACGTAATCATGAATAAATGCTTCTTGAGACACACAGTGTTGCTTCTTTGCATGCATCAAATGAATTGTTTCTGGCTATATGCATCCATGCATTAGTTTGAGAGGGGTGGAAATGGGACACTTGGGTGAAACAAAACTGAAACAAAACTCCCAAAAGTACCCCCCCCACTTTAAATACAGTTTTTTCTAAGTCAATTTCGTACATTTCTCTGATCCGATTTGAAATTCTCAAAACTTCTTGTTCAATCCTTACATCCTTGTGTCACGTGTGCACATCAAACAAGCATTTTCTCATTTCTTTGAACAAGTTGCAAATGCTTTGGTACATCCATGCAAATGATTATGACAAAATTCTGTGCAGATTCCTACATTATCAATTGCTTATGTCATGTTGATCAAAATGCATTATAATGGGTCTCTGTAGAATAGTATAATCCCACGACATTTAAGCACTAGTTTTACAATATACAGTAAGTATACTTTAAGTAAACAGTGGCATTTTATTTTACTCAATTTAGTGTTTTGCATTGCTATATTCTTTCCACATAGGACTGCAAGTCAACTTCACTGTGTTGCAGACGGCCCCTTTTCACACCTAAACAGTCTTTTGACACTCTCTACAGGGATCTCATCCCTGAACAAGAGAGGGGGCAGATTGGAGATGACCTGCCAAAGTACGTGTTAGTTTGGGACAATGTCAGTTTCCATCGCTCCAACATCATCAGGCAATGGTTTGCGGCCCACAACAGGATGCTGGTGGAGTTCCTCTCACCCTACTCAACCCCGTTGAGGAATTTTTCTCAGCATGAAGATTAAAAGTATATGATGGCCAGCCGCATACACAGATGACCCTTCTGGCTGCCATGGATGTAACGTGTGATGACATCTAAGCTGATGCCTGCAGAGGCTGGATTAGACATTCTGAAAGATGATTTTCACGCTGTATCGCCAGAGAAGATATTTGTTGTGATGTGGATGAGAATCCGTTGCCCAAAAGACAGGAACGTCAGGAGGTGTAGGAAGACTGCACTGTAATTCCACTGCACTGCATGTACAGTTTTCCCTAAGGAGATTGTCTTATGTTCAGATTTCTACATTTGTTTGTGCTATGCAGTGCTGTCTTTTCCTGTCTGCATCACAATGACACTGTCTGTCAATAAATTATTGTACAAACAGTAAAAGCGTTAACGTGAATCATGTGCCGTCTCTTGCAATCAAACAATCAAAACCAGAAATGCACTTACTGTTTTGCAAATGACAAGGACGATTCGAGAAATGCTCCACTCATCACTCTCAGGTCACTCCGCTGCACACGTCTGATCACTTCTTTGTCACCCCAGACCTCACCGCTCCAGACAACGCAGATGTCTTACCGCTGGTCACTTTCCGGCGCTACCTACGGTCCCTCCCTCCTGCTTTTCCTCTGCTGTCTTGTCTGCACTCCCCCCCTCTGAGGAGCTCTCTCTTTTGAATACCAACAGTGCCACAGACACTCTGTGTTCCACGCTTACATCCTGCTTGGACAACATATGCCCTCTTACATCTGGACCAGCCCGTGCATCCCTGTCTGCCCCCTGGTTATCGGATGTACCACGTGAGCATCGCACCAGCCTCCGGTCAGCTGAGAGAAAATGGCACAAGTCAAAAGACCATACTGACCTCTCTCTCTCTACTTTCTCCGTTGACGTCACCTCTGAAAAAACTGATTATAACCACTCGAAGATCAGCAACTGTCCTGACTCTCGCACACTCTTAAAAACCTTCTCTGCTCTCCTCTGTCCGCCTGCTCCCACACCTTCATCGGAGTTAACGGCTGATGATTTTGCATCGTTCTTCGTAAAGAAAACTACCGCCATCAACAGACAATTTTCTACGCCACCATCACCCGCCTTTTCTCCTATGTCTGAAGATGATGTTTCCAAGGTCATTGGTTCCAACCACCCTACCACCTGCCCACTGGATCCCATCCCCACCCATCTCCTCCATGCCATCTCTCCAGCAGTTGTGCCTAGTCTGACCCGCATCATCAACTCTTTGCTCACCACTGGGACATTTCCCACTGCTTTCAAAGAGGCCTGCATCACACCGCTACTGAAGAAACTCACTCTCAACCTTACACTGCTAGAACACTACAGGCCGGTGTAGTGTGTGAAAATGCAAATCTTCCGTCAAAATGTAGATGACTGATTTTAACCTCTTATTATTTTCTGTCTTCTTAAAAAATTATTTTTTTACTTACCTCACTATTCTTAGCTTTGTATACTGTGCTAGGCTTTAATGGACTGGATTTAATTAACTTATGCATTTTGTTGCCTATATTGTTATAATTGCTTCCAATGTTTCCTCGTCTGTAAGTCGTTTTGGATAAAAACGTCTGCTAAATGACTAAATGTAAATTTTATGAAATGTGTAATGTCATGTGTAATGTGTAATGTGTAGTGTGTGGCCTTGAAATTTTAGCATGTCTACGTAATCATGAATAAATGTTTCTTGAGACACACAGTGTTGCTTCTTTGCATGCATCAAATGAATTGTTTCTGGCTATATGCATCCATGCATTAGTTTGAGAGGGGTGGAAATGGGACACTTGGGTGAAACAAAACTGCCCCAAAAGTACCCCCCCCCCCACTTTAAATACAGTTTTTTCTAAGTCAATTTGGTACATTTCTCTGATCCGATTTGAAATTCTCAAAACTTCTTGTTCAATCCTTACATCCTTGTGTCACGTGTGCACATCAAACAAGCATTTTCTCATTTCTTTGAACAAGTTGCAAATGCTTTGGTACATCCATGCAAATGATCATGACAAAATTCTGTGCAGATTCCTACATTATCAATTGCTTATGTCATGTTGATCAAAATGCATTATAATGGGTCTCTGTAGAATAGTATAATCCCCACGACATTTAAGCACTAGTTTTACAATATACAGTAAGTATACTTTAAGTAAACAGTGGCATTTTATTTTACTCAATTTAGTGTTTTGCATTGCTATATTCTTTCCACATAGGACTGCAAGACAACTTCACTGTGTTGCAGACGGCCCGTTTTCACACCTAAACAGTCTTTTGACACTCTCTACAGGGATCTCATCCCTGAACAAGAGAGGGGGCAGATTGGAGATGACCTGCCAAAGTACGTGTTAGTTTGGGACAATGTCAGTTTCCATCGCTCCAACATCATCAGGCAATGGTTTGCGGCCCACAACAGGATGCTGGTGGAGTTCCTCTCACCCTACTCAACCCCGTTGAGGAATTTTTCTCAGCATGAAGATTAAAAGTATATGATGGCCAGCCGCATACACAGATGACCCTTCTGGCTGCCATGGATGTAACGTGTGATGACATCTCAGCTGATGCCTGCAGAGGCTGGATTAGACACTCTGAAAGATGATTTTCACGCTGTATCGCAAGAGAAGATATTTGTTGTTATGTGGATGAGAATCCGTTGCCCAAAAGACAGGAACGTCAGGAGGTGTAGGAAGACTGCACTGTAATTCCACTGCAATGCATGTACAGTTTTCCCTAAGGAGATTGTCTTATGTTCAGATTTCTACATTTGTTTGTGCTATGCAGTGCTGTCTTTTCCTGTCTGCATCACAATGACACTGTCTGTCAATAAATTATTGTACAAACAGTAAAAGCGTTAACGTGAATCATGTGCCGTCTCTTGCAATCAAACAATCAAAACCAGAAATGCACTTACTGTTTTGCAAATGACAAGGATGATTCGAGAAATGCTCCACTCATCACTCTCAGGTCACTCCGCTGCACACGTCTGATCACTTCTTTGTCACCCCCGACCTCACCGCTCCAGACAACGCAGATGTCTTACCGCTGGTCACTTTCCGGCGCTACCTACGGTCCCTCCCTCCTGCTTTTCCTCTGCTGTCTTGTCTGCACTCCCCCCCTCTGAGGAGCTCTCTCTTTTGAATACCAACAGTGCCACAGACACTCTTTGTTTCACGCTTACATCCTGCTTGGACAACATATGCCCTCTTGCATCTGGACCAGCCCGTGCATCCCTGTCTGCGCCCTGTTTATCGGAT
This sequence comes from Barbatula barbatula, assembly GCF_947034865.1. Classification (NCBI taxonomy): domain Eukaryota; kingdom Metazoa; phylum Chordata; class Actinopteri; order Cypriniformes; family Nemacheilidae; genus Barbatula; species Barbatula barbatula. The sequence continues at coordinate 14,663,613 of NC_136777.1, forward strand.
GTACCACGTGAGCATCGCACCAGCCTCCGGTCAGCTGAGAGAAAATGGCACAAGTCAAAAGACCATACTGACCTCTCTCTCTCTACTTTCTCCGTTGACGTCACCTCTGCAAAAACTGATTATAACCACTCGAAGATCAGCAACTTTCCTGACTCTCGCACACTCTTAAAAACCTTCTCTGCTCTCCTCTGTCCGCCTGCTCCCACACCTTCATCGGAGTTAACGGCTGATGATTTTGCATCGTTCTTCGTAAAGAAAACTACCTCCATCAACAGCCAATTTTCTACGCCACCATCACCCGCATTTTCTACTATGTCTGAAGATGATGTTTCCAAGGTCATTGGTTCCAACCACCCTACCACCTGCCCACTGGATCCCATCCCCACCCATCTCCTCCATGCCATCTCTCCAGCAGTTGTGCCTGGTCTGACCCGCATCATCAACTCTTTGCTCACCACTGGGACATTTCCCACTGCTTTCAAAGAGGCCTGCATCACACCGCTACTGAAGAAACTCACTCTCAACCTTACACTGCTAGAACACTACAGGCCGGTGTAGTGTGTGAAAATGCATATCTTCCGTCAAAATGTAGATGACTGATTTTAACCTCTTATTATTTTCTGTCTTCTTTAAAAATTATTTTTTTACTTACGTCACTATTCTTAGCTTTGTATACTGTGCTAGGCTTTAATGGACTGGATTTAATTAACTTATATATTTTGTTGCCAATATTGTTATATTTGCTTCCAATGTTTCCTCGTCTGTAAGTCGCTTTGGATAAATACGTCTGCTAAATTACTAAATGTAAATTTTATGAAATGTGTAATGTCATGTGTAATGTGTAATGTGTAGTGTGTGGCCTTGAAATTTTAGCATGTCTACGTAATCATGAATAAATGCTTCTTGAGACACACAGTGTTGCTTTTTGAATGCATCAAATGAATTGTTTCTGGCTATATGCATCCATGCATTAGTTTGAGAGGGGTGGAAATGGGACACTTGGGTGAAACAAAACTGCCCCAAAAGTACCCCCCCCCCCACTTTAAATACAGTTTTTTCTAAGTCAATTTGGTACATTTCTCAGATCCGATTTGAAATTCTCAAAACTTCTTGTTCAATCCTTACATCCTTGTGTCACGTGTGCACATCAAACAAGCATTTTCTCATTTCTTTGAACAAGTTGCAAATGCTTTGGTACATCCATGCAAATGATTATGACAAAATTCTGTGCAGATTCCTACATTATCAATTGCTTATGTCATGTTGATCAAAATGCATTATAATGGGTCTCTGTAGAATAGTATAATCCCCACGACATTTAAGCACTAGTTTTACAATATACAGTAAGTATACTTTAAGTAAACAGTGGCATTTTATTTTACTCAATTTAGTGTTTTGCATTGCTATATTCTTTCCACATAGGACTGCAAGACAACTTCACTGTGTTGCAGACGGCCCCTTTTCACACCTAAACAGTCTTTTGACACTCTCTACAGGGATCTCATCCCTGAACAAGAGAGGGGGCAGATTGGAGATGACCTGCCAAAGTACGTGTTAGTTTGGGACAATGTCAGTTTCCATCGCTCCAACATCTTCAGGCAATGGTTTGCGGCCCACAACAGGATGCTGGTGGAGTTCCTCTCACCCTACTCAACCACGTTGAGGAATTTTTCTCAGCATGAAGATTAAAAGTATATGATCGCCAGCCGCATACACAGATGACCCTTCTGGCTGCCATGGATGTAACGTGTGATGACATCACAGCTGATGCCTGCAGAGGCTGGATTAGACACTCTGAAAGATGATTTTCACGCTGTATCGCAAGAGAAGATATTTGTTGTGATGTGGATGAGAATCCGTTGCCCAAAAGACAGGAACGTCAGGAGGTGTAGGAAGACTGCACTGTAATTCCACTGCACTGCATGTACAGTTTTCCCTAAGGAGATTGTCTTATGTTCAGATTTCTACATTTGTTTGTGCTATGCAGTGCTGTCTTTTCCTGTCTGCATCACAATGACACTGTCTGTCAATAAATTATTGTACAAACAGTAAAAGCGTTAACGTGAATCATGTGCCGTCTCTTGCAATCAAACAATCAAAACCAGAAATGCACTTACTGTTTTGCAAATGACAAGGATGATTCGAGAAATGCTCCACTCATCACTCTCAGGTCACTCCGCTGCACACGTCTGATCACTTCTTTGTCACCCCCGACCTCACCGCTCCAGACAACGCAGATGTCTTACCGCTGGTCACTTTCCGGCGCTACCTACGGTCCCTCCCTCCTGCTTTTCCTCTGCTGTCTTGTCTGCACTCCCCCCCTCTGAGGAGCTCTCTCTTTTGAATACCAACAGTGCCACAGACACTCTGTGTTCCACGCTTACATCCTGCTTGGACAACATATGCCCTCTTACATCTGGACCAGCCCGTGCATCCCTGTCTGCCCCCTGGTTATCGGATGTACCACGTGAGCATCGCACCAGCCTCCGGTCAGCTGAGAGAAAATGACACAAGTCAAAAGACCATACTGACCTCTCTCTCTCTACCAGTCTCTTCTCTCAACTTTCTCCGTTGACGTCACCTCTGCAAAAACTGATTATAACCACTCGAAGATCAGCAACTCTCCTGACTCTCGCACACTCTTAAAAACCTTCTCTGCTCTCCTCTGTCCGCCTGCTCCCACACCTTCATCGGAGTTAACGGCTGATGATTTTGCATCGTTCTTCGTAAAGAAAACTACCGCCATCAACAGCCAATTTTCTACACCACCATCACCCGCCTTTTCTCCTATGTCTGAAGATGATGTTTCCAAGGTCATTGGTTCCAACCACCCTACCACCTGCCCACTGGATCCCCACCCATCTCCTCCATGCCATCTCTCCAGCAGTTGTGCCTGGTCTGACCCGCATCATCAACTATTTGCTCACCACTGGGACATTTCCCACTGCTTTCAAAGAGGCCTGCATCACACCGCTACTGAAGAAACTCACTCTCAACCTTACACTGCTAGAACACTACAGGCCGGTGTAGTGTGTGAAAATGCATATCTTCTGTCAAAATGTAGATGACTGATTTTAACCTGTTATTATTTTCTGTCTTCTTAAAAAATTATTTTTACTTACCTCACTATCCTTAGCTTTGTATACTGTGCTAGGCTTTAATGGACTGGATTTAATTAACTTATGCCTTTTCTTGCCTATATTGTTATAATTGCTTCCAATGTTTCCTCGTCTGTAAGTCGCTTTGGATAAAAACGTCTGCTAAATGACTAAATGTAAATTTTATGAAATGTGTAATGTCATGTGTAATGTGTAATGTGTAGTGTGTGGCCTTGAAATTTTAGCATGTCTACGTAATCATGAATAAATGCTTCTTGAGACACACAGTGTTGCTTCTTTGCATGCATCAAATGAATTGTTTCTGGCTATATGCATCCATGCATTAGTTTGAGAGGGGTGGAAATGGTACACTTGGGTGAAACAAAACTGCCCCGAAAGTACCCCCCCCACTTTAAATACAGTTTTTTCTAAGTCAATTTGGTACATTTCTCAGATCCGATTTGAAATTCTCAAAACTTCTTGTTCAAGCCTTACATCCTTGTGTCACGTGTGCACATCAAACAAGCATTTTCTAATTTCTTTGAACAAGTTGCAAATGCTTTGGTACATCCATGCAAATGATTATGACAAAATTCTGTGCAAATTCCTACATTATCAATTGCTTATGTCATGTTGATCAAAATGCATTATAATGGGTCTCTGTAGAATAGTATAATCCCCACGACATTTAAGCACTAGTTTTACAATATACAGTAAGTATACTTTAAGTAAACAGTGGCATTTTATTTTACTCAATTTAGTGATTTGCATTGCTATATTCTTTCCACATAGGACTGCAAGACAACTTCACTGTGTTGCAGACGGACCCTTTTCACACCTAAACAGTCTTTTGACACTCTCTACAGGGATCTCATCCCTGAACAAGAGAGGGGGCAGATTGGAGATGACCTGCCAAAGTACGTGTTAGTTTGGGACAATGTCAGTTTCCATCGCTCCAACATCATCAGGCAATGGTTTGCGGCCCACAACAGGATGCTGGTGGAGTTCCTCTCACCCTACTCAACCCCGTTGAGGAATTTTTCTCAGCATGAAGATTAAAAGTATATGATGGCCAGCCGCATACACAGATGACCCTTCTGGCTGCCATGGATGTAACGTGTGATGACATCACAGCTGATGCCTGCAGAGGCTGGATTAGACACTCTGAAAGATGATTTTCACGCTGTATCGCAAGAGAAGATATTTGTTGTGATGTGGATGAGAATCCGTTGCCCAAAAGACAGGAACGTCAGAAGGTGTAGGAAGACTGCACTGTAATTCCACTGCACTGCATGTACAGTTTTCCCTAAGGAGATTGTCTTATGTTCAGATTTCTACATTTGTTTGTGCTATGCAGTGCTGTCTTTTCCTGTCTGCATCACAATGACACTGTCTGTCAATAAATTATTGTACAAACAGTAAAAGCGTTAAAGTGAATCATGTGCCGTCTCTTGCAATCAAACAATCAAAACCAGAAATGCACTTACTGTTTTGCAAATGACAAGGATGATTCGAGAAATGCTCCACTCATCACTCTCAGGTCACTCCGCTGCACACGTCTGATCACTTCTTTGTCACCCCCGACCTCACCGCTCCAGACAACGCAGATGTCTTACCGCTGGTCACTTTCCGGCGCTACCTACGGTCCCTCCCTCCTGCTTTTCCTCTGCTGTCTTGTCTGCACTCCCCCCCTCTGAGGAGCTCTCACTTTTGAATACCAACAGTGCCACAGACACTCTGTGTTCCACGCTTACATCCTGCTTGGACAACATATGCCCTCTTGCATCTGGACCAGCCCGTGCATCCCTGTCTGCCCCCTGGTTATCGGATGTACCACGTGAGCATCGCACCAGCCTCCGGTCAGCTGAGAGAAAATGGCACAAGTCAAAAGACCATACTGACCTCTCTCTCTCTACCAGTCTCTTCTCTCTACTTTCTCCGTTGACGTCACCTCTGCAAAAACTGATTATAACTACTCGAAGATCAGCAACTCTCCTGACTCTCGCACACTCTTAAAAACCTTCTCTGCTCTCCTCTGTCCGCCTGCTCCCACACCTTCATCGGAGTTAACGGCTGATGATTTTGCATCGTTCTTCGTAAAGAAAACTACCGCCATCAACAGCCAATTTTCTACGCCACCATCACCCGCCTTTTCTCCTATGTCTGAAGATGATGTTTCCAAGGTCATTGGTTCCAACCACCCTACCACCTGCCCACTGGATCCCATCCCCACCCATCTCCTCCATGCCATCTCTCCAGCAGTTGTGCCTGGTCTGACCCGCATCATCAACTCTTTGCTCACCACTGGGACATTTCCCACTGCTTTCAAAGAGGCCTGCATCACACCGCTACTGAAGAAACTCACTCTCAACCTTACACTGCTAGAACACTACAGGCCGGTGTAGTGTGTGAAAATGCATATCTTCCGTCAAAATGTAGATGACTGATTTTAACCTCTTATTATTTTATGTCTTCTTAAAAAAGTATTTTTTTACTTACCTCACTATTCTAAGCTTTGTATACTGTGCTAGGCTTTAATGGACTGGATTTAATTAACTTATGCATTTTGTTGCCTATATTGTTATAATTGCTTCCAATGTTTCCTCGTCTGTAAGTCGCTTTGGATAAAAACGTCTGCTAAATGACTAAATGTAAATTTTATGAAATGTGTAATGTCATGTGTAATGTGTAATGTGTAGTGTGTGGCCTTGAAATTTTAGCATGTCTACGTAATCATGAATAAATGCTTCTTGAGACACACAGTGTTGCTTCTTTGCATGCATCAAATGAATTGTTTCTGGCTATATGCATCCATGCATTAGTTTGAGAGGGGTGGAAATGGGACACTTGGGTGAAACAAAACTGCCCCAAAAGTACCCCCCCACTTTAAATACAGTTTTTTCTAAGTCAATTTGGTACATTTCTCAGATCCGATTTGAAATTCTCAAAACTTCTTGTTCAAGCCTTACATCCTTGTGTCACGTGTGCACATCAAACAAGCATTTTCTAATTTCTTTGAACAAGTTGCAAATGCTTTGGTACATCCATGCAAATGATTATGACAAAATTCTTTGCAGATTCCTACATTATCAATTGCTTATGTCATGTTGATCAAAATGCATTATAATGGGTCTCTGTAGAATAGTATAATCCCCACGACATTTAAGCACTAGTTTTACAATATACAGTAAGTATATTTTAAGTAAACAGTGGCATTTTATTTTACTCAATTTAGTGATTTGCATTGCTATATTCTTTCCACATAGGACTGCAAGACAACTTCACTGTGTTGCAGACGGCCCCTTTTCACACCTAAACAGTCTTTTGACACTCTCTACAGGGAACTCATCCCTGAACAAGAGAGGGGGCAGATTAGAGATGACCTGCCAAAGTACGTGTTAGTTTGGGACAATGTCAGTTTCCATCGCTCCAACATCATCAGGCAATGGTTTGCGGCCCACAACAGGATGCTGGTGGAGTTCCTCTCACCCTACTTAACCCCGTTGAGGAATTTTTCTCAGCATGAAGATTAAAAGTATATGATGGCCAGCCGCATACACAGATGACCCTTCTGGCTGCCATGGATGTAACGTGTGATGACATCACAGCTGATGCCTGAAGAGGCTGGATTAGACACTCTGAAAGATGATTTTCACGCTGTATCGCAAGAGAAGATATTTGTTGTGATGTGGATGAGAATCCGTTGCCCAAAAGACAGGAACGTCAGAAGGTGTAGGAAGACTGCACTGTAATTCCACTGCACTGCATGTACAGTTTTCCCTAAGGAGATTATCTTATGTTCAGATTTCTACATTTGTTTGTGCTATGCAGTGCTGTCTTTTCCTGTCTGCATCACAATGACACTGTCAGTCAATAAATTATTGTAAAAACAGTAAAAGCGTTAACGTGACTCATGTGCCGTCTCTTGCAATCAAACAATCAAAACCAGAAATGCACTTACTGTTTTGCAAATGACAAGGATGATTCGAGAAATGCTCCACTCATCACTCTCAGTTCACTCCGCTGCACACGTCTGATCACTTCTTTGTCACCCCCGACCTCACCGCTCCAGACAACGCAGATGTCTTACCGCTGGTCACTTTCCGGCGCTACCTACGGTCCCTCCCTCCTGCTTTTCCTCTGCTGTCTTGTCTGCACTCCCCCCCTCTGAGGAGCTCTCTCTTTTGAATACCAACAGTGCCACAGACACTCTGTGTTCCACGCTTACATCCTGCTTGGACAACATATGCCCTCTTACATCTGGACCAGCCCATGCATCCCTGTCTGCCCCCTGGTTATCGGATGTACCACGTGAGCATCGCACCAGCCTCCGGTCAGCTGAGAGAAAATGGCACAAGTCAAAAGACCATACTCACCTCTCTCTCTCTACCAGTCTCTTCTCTCTACTTTCTGCCTTGACGTCACCTCTGCAAAAACTGATTATAACCACTCGAAGATCAGCAACTCTCCTGACTCTCGCACACTCTTAAAAACCTTCTCTGCTCTCCTCTGTCCGCCTGCTCCCACACCTTCATCGGAGTTAACGGCTGATGATTTTGAATCGTTCTTCGTAAAGAAAACTACCGCCACCAACAGCCAATTTTCTACACCACCATCACCCGCCTTTTCTCCTATGTCTGAAGATGATGTTTCCAAGGTCATTGGTTCCAACCACCCTACCACCTGCCCACTGGATCCCATCCCCACCCATCTCCTACATGCCATCTCTCCAGCAGTTGTCCCTGGTCTGACCCGCATCATCAACTCTTTGCTCACCACTGGGACATTTCCCACTACTTTCAAAGAGGCCTGCATCATACCGCTACTGAAGAAACTCACTCTCAACCTTACACTGCTAGAACACTACAGGCCGGTGTAGTGTGTGAAAATGCATATCTTCCGTCAAAATGTAAATGACTGATTTTAACCTCTTATTATTTTCTGTCTTATTAAAAATTGTTTTTACTTACCTCACTATTCTTAGCTTTGTATACTGTGCTAGGCTTTAATGGACTGGATTTAATTAACTTATGCATTTTGTTGCCTATATTGTTATAATTGCTTCCAATGCTTCCTCGTCTGTAAGTCGCTTTGGATAAAAAGGTCTGCTAAATGACTAAATGTAAATTTTATGAAATATGTAATGTCATGTGTAATGTGTAATGTGTAGTGTGTGGCCTTGAAATTTTAGCATGTCTACGTAATCATGAATAAATGCTTCTTGAGACACACAGTGTTGCTTCTTTGCATGCATCAAATGAATTGTTTCTGGCTATATGCATCCATGCATTAGTTTGAGAGGGGTGGAAATGGGACACTTGGGTGAAACAAAACTGCCCCAAAAGTACCCCCCCCACTTTAAATAAAGTTTTTTCTAAGTCAATTTGGTACATTTCTCAGATCCGATTTGAAATTCTCAAAACTTCTTGTTCAATCCTTACATCCTTGTGTCACGTGTGCACATCAAACAAGCATTTTCTCATTTCTTTGAACAAGTTGCAAATGCTTTGGTACATCCATGCAAATGATTATGACAAAATTCTGTGCAGATTCCTACATTATCAATTGCTTATGTCATGTTGATCAAAATGCATTATAATGGGTCTCTGTAGAATAGTATAATCCCCACGACATTTAAGCACTAGTTTTACAATATACAGTAAGTATACTTTAAGTAAACAGTGGCATTTTATTTTACTCAATTTAGTGTTTTGCATTGCTATATTCTTTCCACATAGGACTGCAAGACAACTTCACTGTGTTGCAGACGGCCCCTTTTCACACCTAAACAGTCTTTTGACACTCTCTACAGGGATCTCATCCCTGAACAAGAGAGGGGGCAGATTGGATATGACCTGCCAAAGTACGTGTTAGTTTGGGACAATGTCAGTTTCCATCTCTCCAACATCATCAGGCAATGGTTTGCGGCCCACAACAGGATGCTGGTGGAGTTCCTCTCACCCTACTCAACCACGTTGAGGAATTTTTCTCAGCATGAAGATTAAAAGTATATGATCGCCAGCCGCATACACAGATGACCCTTCTGGCTGCCATGGATGTAACGTGTGATGACATCACAGCTGATGCCTGCAGAGGCTGGATTAGACACTCTGAAAGATGATTTTCACGCTGTATCGCAAGAGAAGATATTTGTTGTGATGTGGATGAGAATCCGTTGCCCAAAAGACAGGAACGTCAGGAGGTGTAGGAAGACTGCACTGTAATTCCACTGCACTGCATGTACAGTTTTCCCTAAGGAGATTGTCTTATGTTCAGATTTCTACATTTGTTTGTGCTATGCAGTGCTGTCTTTTCCTGTCTGCATCACAATGACACTGTCTGTCAATAAATTATGGTAAAAACAGTAAAAGCGTTAACGTGACTCATGTGCCGTCTCTTGCAATCAAACAATCAAAACCAGAAATGCACTTACTGTTTTGCAAATGACAAGGATGATTCGAGAAATGCTCCACTCATCACTCTCAGTTCACTCCGCTGCACACGTCTGATCACTTCTTTGTCACCCCCGACCTCACCGCTCCAGACAACGCAGATGTCTTACCGCTGGTCACTTTCCGGCGCTACCTACGGTCCCTCCCTCCTGCTTTTCCTCTGCTGTCTTGTCTGCACTCCCCCCCTCTGAGGAGCTCTCTCTTTTGAATACCAACAGTGCCACAGACACTCTGTGTTCCACGCTTACATCCTGCTTGGACAACATATGCCCTCTTGCATCTGGACCAGCCCGTGCATCCCTGTCTGCCCCCTGGTTATCGGATGTACCACGTGAGCATCGCACCAGCCTCCGGTCAGCTGAGAGAAAATGGCACAAGTCAAAAGACCATACTGACCTCTCTCTCTCTACCAGTCTCTTCTCTCTACTTTCTCCGTTGACGTCACCTCTGCAAAAACTGATTATAACCACTCGAAGATCAGCAACTCTCCTGACTCTCGCACACTCTTAAAAACCTTCTCTGCTCTTCTCTGTCCGCCCGCTCCCACACCTTCATCGGAGTTAACGGCTGATGATTTTGCATCGTTCTTCGTAAAGAAAACTACCGCCATCAACAGCCAATTTTCTACGCCACCATCACCCGCCTTTTCTCCTATGTCTGAAGATGATGTTTCCAAGGTCATTGGTTCCAACCACCCTACCACCTGCCCACTGGATCCCATCCCCACCCATCTCCTCCATGCCATCTCTCCAGCAGTTTTGCCTGGTCTGACCCGCATCATCAACTCTTTGCTCACCACTGGGACATTTCCCACTGCTTTCAAAGAGGCCTGCATCACACCGCTACTGAAGAAACTCACTCTCAACCTTACACTGCTAGAACACTACAGGCCGGTGTAGTGTGTGAAAATGCATATCTTCCGTCAAAATGTAGATGACTGATTTTAACCTCTTATTATTTTCTGTCTTCTTAAAAAATTATTTTTTTACTTACCTCACTATTCTTAGCTTTGTATACTGTGCTAGGCTTTAATGGACTGGATTTAATTAACTTATGCATTTTGTTGCCTATATTGTTATAATTGCTTCCAATGTTTCCTCGTCTGTAAGTCGCTTTGGATAAAAACGTCTGCTAAATGACTAAATGTAAATTTTATGAAATGTGTAATGTCATGTGTAATGTGTAATGTGTAGTGTGTGGCCTTGAAATTTTAGCATGTCTACGTAATCATGAATAAATGCTTCTTGAGACACACAGTGTTGCTTCTTTGCATGCATCAAATTAATTGTTTCTGGCTATATGCATCCATGCATTAGTTTGAGAGGGGTGGAAATGGGACACTTGGGTGAAACAAAACTGCCCCAAAAGTACCCCCCAAACTTTATATACAGTTTTTTCTAAGTCAATTTGGTACATTTCTCTGATCCGATTTGAAATTCTCAAAACTTCTTGTTCAATCCTTACATCCTTGTGTCATGTGTGCACATCAAACAAGCATTTTCTCATTTCTTTGAACAAGTTGCAAATGCTTTGGTACATCCATGCAAATGATTATGACAAAATTCTGTGCAGATTCCTACATTATCAATTGCTTATGTCATGTTGATCAAAATGCATTATAATGGGTCTCTGTAGAATAGTATAATCCCCACGACATTTAAGCACTAGTTTTACATTATACAGTAAGTATACTTTAAGTAAACGGTGGCATTTTATTTTACTCAATTTAGTGTTTTGCATAGCTATATTCTTTCCACATAGGACTGCAAGACAACTTACTGTGTTGCAGACGGCCCCTTTTAGATTAGATTAGATTAGATTCAACTTTATTGTCATTACACATATACAAGTACAGTGTAACGAAATGTAGTTTAGGTCTAACCAGAAGTGCAGTTAGCAAGTGCAGGATATACAGTTAGAATAAATACAGAATACAATATTGAGAATATAATACAGTGGGCATGGACTATAAAAATATTTGCAGTAGGTGTGTTCTATGAAAATATGACAGAAGGTATATACTATGAACAATATATACAGATGACTGTGTACTATGAACATTAATGTACAGGTGGATATGAAAAGATAATAATTTAGACTAAAATAGTGCAAGTGACTTAGGTTTGCATAGATTATTGACATTGGTTATTAAAGTTATTGCAGTGCAATAGGTGAGTTAATGCAGTTGAAGTTAATGCAGTTATTAAAGTTACGGTGCAGTATATGAGTTAATGCAGTTAATAAGGTTACAGAGCAGTAGATTAGTTAATGCAGTTATTGAAGTTATAGTGCAATTGATGAGTAGATGCAGTTAATAGAGTTACCGTACAGTTGGTTAGTTAATGCAGTTATTGAAGTTACAGTGCAATTGATGAGTAGATGCAGTTAATAAGGTTACAGTGCAGTTGATTAGTTAATGCAGTTATTGAAGTTATAGTGCAATTGATGAGTAGATGCAGTTAATAGAGTTACCGTACAGTTGGTTAGTTAATGCAGTTATTGAAGTTACAGTGCAGTAGATGACTAGATGTAGTTAATAGAATTACAGTGCAGTATATAGGTTAGTGCAGTTATGGAAGTGGTCCATTAGTGCAAATGAGCATTCAGTTAAATATTCCTGGTGTGCAAGTGAGCAGTATAGAGTGCAAATGATGCTGTGTGTGTGTAAACAGTCCGGTAGAGCAGATAACATGAAGTACTGGTGTGTACAGTTCAGTCATGCATGCAGCCCTGTAGTGCAATGTAAACAATGTTGTAGCAGCATTGGAGTTAAGGGTATGAGAGGTACTGGAATCAGTGAGGGGCAGAGTTCAATAATGAAACAGCTCTGGGAAAAAAGCTGTTTCTTAGTCTGCTGGTTCTTGTCCGGAGGCACCGGAAGCGCCTACCAGAAGGCAGGAGAGTAAACAGTCTATGAGCGGGGTGAGAGGAGTCCTTGAGAATGCTGCGAGCTCGACGCAGACAGCGTTTCTTCTGGGTGTCCTCAATGGCAGAAAGTGTTGTCCCTGTGATGCGCTGGGCTGTTTTCACCACCCGCTGCAGTGCCTTGCGCTCAGCAACAGAACAGTTCCCGTACCAGACTGTGACACAGTTGGTCAGGATGCTCTCTATCGTGCAGCGATAGAAGTTCACCAGGATAGTTGAAGACAGTTGGTTCTTCTTCAGTGTCCTCAGAAAGAAGAGACGCTGGTGAGCCTTCTTGACCAGGCATGAGGTGTTGGTGGTCCAGGACAGGTCCTCCGAAATGTGAGTCCCCAGGAACTTAAAACTGGAAACACGTTCAACAGCCATTCCATTAATGTGGATGGGGTCGTGTGTGTCTCCTTTCGCCTTCCTGAAGTCCACGATGATCTCCTTTGTCTTGGAGGTGTTAAGGAGCAGGTTGTTGTCTGAGCACCATATGGCCAGGTGCCGGACCTCCTCCCTGTATGCAGTCTCATCGTTGTTGCTGATGAGACCAATCACTGTTGTATCGTCTGCAAACTTGATGAAGGAGTTAGATCCGTTCACAGGCCTGCAGTCGAGTGTGAAAAGGGAGTAGAGAAAGGGGCTCAGTACGCAGCCCTGTGGTACACCAGTGTTGAGGGTGGTGGTGGTGGAGCAGATGGGGCCTAACCTAACAAGCTGGGGCCTGTTCGTCAGGAAGTCCATAATCCAATTGCAGGTAGGGTTGTTGATGCCTAGGTTTCCAAGTTTGACGATTAGCTTGGAAGGGATGACGGTATTGAAAGCAGAACTGAAGTCTACGAACAGCATACGGGCATAAGTGTCCTTATTGTCCAGATGTGTGAGCACATAGTGCAGCGCCATGGACACTGCATCATCTGTGCTCCTATTGTTTCGATAGGCAAATTGGTATGGGTCCAGTGTGGGTGGTAGAGAGTCCTTTAGGTGTGCCAGGACCAGCCGCTCAAAGCACTTCATAACAATTGGTGTGAGTGCTACCGGGCGGTAGTCGTTCAGGCACGTCGGGTTTGAATTTTTGGGGATGGGCACAATGGAGGTGGATTTAAAACATGCTGGAACCACAGCTTGGGCGAGGGACAGGTTGAAGATGTCCGTGAAGACCCCAGCGAGCTGCTCTGAACATGCCCGGAGTACGTGACCAGGGATGCCATCTGGGCCAGCAGCCTTGCGCGCGTTGATCCGACTTAGTGCATTGTGAACATCAGTGGAGTTAAGTGTGATGATTGGGTGGTCAGCAGAGGGTGTGAGCTTGGTAGCTGTTTCCTTGTTGTCTCTCTCAAAGCGAGCATAAAAGTCATTAAGCTCGTTCAGGAAGACGGCATCTGTGGCTATGGGGGTGGAGTGGTTGGGTTTGTAATCACTGATGGCCTGGATGCCCTGCCACATGCGTCGAGGGTCAGAATTGGAAAAATGCTCCTCTAGCTTCAACTTGTAGCAGTGCTTGGCCTTTTTGATGCCCCTCTTCAGATTTGCCCTCGAAGTACTATAGGCCTGTGCATCTTCCGATCGGAAGGCAGTGTTACGTGCTTTCAACAGGAGGCGCACTTCCTTGTTCATCCATGGCTTCTGATTAGGGTACGTGGTGATCTGCTTCTGGGTTGTGACACTATCAATGGTGGAATTTATGTAGTCCAATACAGAAGAGGTGTAGCTGTTGATGTCCGTGTGAGAGCCACTGGTGGCCTGAGAAGCAAACAGACTCCAGTCTGTGTGTTGAAACCTTTCCTGGAGTGTAAAGTCTGCCCCGGCAGGCCACACCTTGATGGTCTTCACTGATGGCTTCACACGATTAATGAGGTTAATGTACTTGGGGGTGAGGAACAAAGAAAGGTGATCAGATTGACCCAGGTGGGGGAGGGGGGTCGCGGTGTAAGCTTTAGCCATGTTTGTGTAGACATGGTCCAAAGTTTTGTTTCCTCTTGTGTGGCAGGAAACATGCTGATGAAATTTAGGGAGCACTGTCTTTAAGTTTGAGTGATTAAAATCTCCCGCAACAATAAATGCAGCCTCCGGGTGAGCAGTCTGTTGTTTACTGATGGCTGCATGAAGTTCTTTCATAGCAAGCTTGGCATCAGCATCCGGTGGAATATAAGCTGCCGTTATAATGGTGGAAGTGAATTCCCGTGGCAGATAAAACGGTCTACATTTAACCATGAGAAACTCAAGGTTAGCCGAGCAGTGTCTCCCGACAATAACAGAGTTTGTGCACCAAGTTTTGTTGATGTAAATGCACAATCCACCTCCTCTTGTCTTACCGGATTCCTCTGCCGTTCTATCCGCCCGGTTTGTGTTGTAGCCCGCTAACTCAATAGCGTTGTCCGGTATACCGCTGTGTAGCCATGTTTCCGTGAAGATTATGACATTGCAGTTCAAAAGTCTTTTGCTGTTGATGATGCGGAGTCTAATCTCGTCCATTTTGTTCACTAATGATCGAACATTAGCAAGGAAAATGCTGGGTAAAGAGAGCCGGTGTGGTGTTAGCTTTAGCCTAGCTCTTAGCCCTCCGCGCTTCCCTCGCCTTTGTTTACGATCTCGACGCCGCCGACGAGCACTTCCGCCCGGCCGTGTGAGGTGCGTAGCATCGGGTGTTCTGACGATCTCAGGGACGAGTTGAATGTTGCTGATGCAACTTCCGGACATGCGTAAACTGATATCCAAAAGCTCCTGCCGGGTGTACGATGTAAATGCACAACTGTTCTGGACGAACAGACCCGAGATGAGCAAGAAATACACTATATAAAAGCTAAAACTGGAGAGACGCTGAGCCTCGCGATGTACACGCGCCGCCATCTTGGTCTATTTTCACACCTAAACAGTCTTTTGACACTCTCTACAGGGATCTCATCCCTGAACAAGAGAGGGGGCAGATTGGAGATGACCTGCCAAAGTACGTGTTAGTTTGGGACAATGTCAGTTTCCATCGCTCCAACATCATCAGGCAATGGTTTGCGGCCCACAACAGGATGCTGGTGGAGTTCCTCTCACCCTACTCAACCACTTTCAGGAATTTTTCTCAGCATGAAGATTAAAAGTATATGATCGCCAGCCGCATACACAGATGACCCTTCTGGCTGCCATGGATGTAACGTGTGATGACATCACAGCTGATGCCTGCAGAGGCTGGATTAGACACTCTGAAAGATGATTTTCACGCTGTATCGCAAGAGAAGATATTTGTTGTGATGTGGATGAGAATCCGTTGCCCAAAAGACAGGAACGTCAGGAGGTGTAGGAAGACTGCACTGTAATTCCACTGCACTGCATGTACAGTTTTCCCTAAGGAGATTGTCTTATGTTCAGATTTCTACATTTGTTTGTGCTATGCAGTGCTGTCTTTTCCTGTCTGCATCACAATGACACTGTCTGTCAATAAATTATTGTACAAACAGTAAAAGCGTTAACGTGAATCATGTGCCGTCTCTTGCAATCAAACAATCAAAACCAGAAATGCACTTACTGATTTGCAAATGACAAGGATGATTCGAGAAATGCTCCACTCATCACTCTCAGGTCACTCCGCTGCACACGTCTGATCACTTCTTTGTCACCCCCGACCTCACGGCTCCAGACAACGCAGATGTCTTACCCCTGGTCACTTTCCGGCGCTACCTACGGTCCCTCCCTCCTGCTTTTCCTCTGCTGTCTTGTCTGCACTCCCCCCCTCTGAGGAGCTCTCTCTTTTGAATACCAACAGTGCCACAGACACTCTGTGTTCCACGCTTACATCCTGCTTGGACAACATATGCCCTCTTACATCTGGACCAGCCCGTGCATCCCTGTCTGCCCCCTGGTTATCGGATGTACCACGTGAGCATCGCACCAGCCTCCGGTCAGCTGAGAGAAAATGACACAAGTCAAAAGACCATACTGACCTCTCTCTCTCTACTTTCTCCGTTGACGTCACCTCTGCAAAAACTGATTATAACCACTCGAAGATCTGCAACTCTCCTGACTCTCGCACACTCTTAAAAACCTTCTCTGCTCTCCTCTGTCCGCCTGCTCCCACACCTTCATCGGAGTTAACGGCTGATGATTTTGCATCGTTCTTCGTAAAGAAAACTACCGCCATCAACAGCCAATTTTCTACACCACCATCACCCGCCTTTTCTACTATGTCTGAAGATGATGTTTCCAAGGTCATTGGTTCCAACCACCCTACCACCTGCCCACTGGATCCCATCCCCACCCATCTCCTCCATGCCATCTCTCCAGCAGTTGTGCCTGGTCTGACCCGCATCATCAACTCTTTGCTCACCACTGGGACATTTCCCACTGCTTTCAAAGAGGCCTGCATCACACCGCTACTGAAGAAACTCACTCTCAACCTTACACTGCTAGAACACTACAGGCCGGTGTAGTGTGTGAAAATGCATATCTTCCGTCAAAATGTAGATGACGGATTTTAACCTCTTATTATTTTCTGTCTTCTTAAAAAAAAATTTTTTTTCTTACCTCACTATTCTTAGCTTTGTATACTGTGCTAGACTTTAATGGACTGGATTTAATTAACTTATGCATTTTGTTGCCTATATTGTTATAATTGCTTCCAATGTTTCCTCGTCTGTAAGTCGCTTTGGATAAAAACGTCTGCTAAATGACTAAATGTAAATTTTATGAAATGTGTAATGTCATGTGTAATGTGTAATGTGTAGTGTGTGGCCTTGAAATTTTAGCATGTCTACGTAATCATGAATAAATGCTTCTTGAGACACACAGTGTTGCTTCTTTGCATGCATCAAATGAATTGTTTCTGGCTATATGCATCCATGCATTAGTTTGAGAGGGGTGGAAATGGGACACTTGGGTGAAACAAAACTGCCCCAAAAGTACCCCCCCCACTTTAAATACAGTTTTTTCTAAGTCAATTTGGTACATTTCTCTGATCCGATTTGAAATTCTCAAAACTTCTTGTTCAATCCTTACATCCTTGTGTCACGTGTGCACATCAAACAAGCATTATCTCATTTCTTTGAACAAGTTGCAAATACTTTGGTACATCCATGCAAATGATTATGACAAAATTCTGTGCAGATTCCTACATTATCAATTGCTTATGTCATGTTGATCAAAATGCATTATAATGGGTCTCTGTAGAATAGTATAATCCCCACGACATTTAAGCACTAGTTTTACAATATGCAGTAAGTATACTTTAAGTAAACAGTGGCATTTTATTTTACTCAATTTAGTGTTTTGCATTGCTATATTCTTTCCACATAGGACTGCAAGACAACTTCACTGTGTTGCAGACGGCCCCTTTTCACACCTAAACAGTCTTTTGACACTCTCTACAGGGATCTCATCCCTGAACAAGAGAGGGGGCAGATTGGAGATGACCTGCCAAAGTACGTGTTAGTTTGGGACAATGTCAGTTTCCATCGCTCCAACATCATCAGGCAATGGTTTGCGGCCCACAACAGGATGCTGGTGGAGTTCCTCTCACCCTACTCAACCACGTTGAGGAATTTTTCTCAGCATGAAGATTAAAAGTATATGATCGCCAGCCGCATACACAGATGACCCTTCTGGTTGCCATGGATGTATCGTGTGATGACATAACAGCTGATGCCTGCAGAGGCTGGATTAGACACTCTGAAAGATGATTTTCACGCTGTATCGCAAGAGAAGATATTTGTTGTGATGTGGATGAGAATCCGTTGCCCAAAAGACAGGAACGTCAGAAGGTGTAGGAAGACTGCACTGTAATTCCACTGCACTGCATGTACAGTTTTCCCTAAGGAGATTGTCTTATGTTCAGATTTCTACATTTGTTTGTGCTATGCAATGCTGTCTTTTCCTGTCTGCATCACAATGACACTGTCTGTCAATAAATTATTGTACAAACAGTAAAAGCCTTAACGTGAATCATGTGCCGTCTCTTGCAATCAAACAATCAAAACCAGAAATGCACTTACTGTTTTGCAAATGACAAGGATGATTCGAGAAATGCTCCACTCATCACTCTCAGGTCACTCCGCTGCACACGTCTGATCACTTCTTTGTCACCCCCGACCTCACCGCTCCAGACAACGCAGATGTCTTACCGCTGGTCACTTTCCGGCGCTACCTACGGTCCCTCCCTCCTGCTTTTCCTCTGCTGTCTTGTCTGCACTCCCCCCTCTGAGGATCTCTCTCTTTTGAATACCAACAGTGCCACAGACACTCTGTGTTCCACGCTTACATCCTGCTTGGACAACATATGCCCTCTTACATCTGGACCAGACCGTGCATCCCTGTCTGCCCCCTGGTTATCGGATGTACCACGTGAGCATCGCACCAGCCTCCGGTCAGCTGAGAGAAAATGGCACAATTCAAAAGACCATACTGACCTCTCTCTCTCTACCAGTCTCTTCTCTCTACTTTCTCCGTTGACGTCACCTCTGCAAAAACTGATTATAACCACTCGAAGATCAGCAACTCTCCTGACTCTCGCACACTCTTAAAAACCTTCTCTGCTCTCCTCTGTCCGCCTGCTCCCACACCTTCATCGCAGTTAACGGCTGATGATTTTGCATCGTTCTTCGTAAAGAAAACTACCGCCATCAACAGCCAATTTTCTACACCACCATCACCCGCCTTTTGATCCTATGTCTGAAGATGATGTTTCCAAGGTCATTGGTTCCAACCACCCTACCACCTGCCCACTGGATCCCATCCCCACCCATCTCCTCCATGCCATCTCTCCAGCAGTTGTGCCTGGTCTGACCCGAATCATCAACTCTTTACTCACCACTGGGACATTTCCCACTGCTTTCAAAGAGGCCTGCATCACACCGCTACTGAAGAAACTCACTCTCAACCTTATACTGATAGAACACTACAGGCCGGTGTAGTGTGTGAAAATGCATATCTTCCGTCAAAATGTAGATGACTGATTTTAACCTCTTATTATTTTCTGTCTTCTTAAAAAATTATTTTTTTACTTACCTCACTATTCTTAGCTTTGTATACTGTACTAGGCTTTAATGGACTGGATTTAATTAACTTATGCATTTTGTTGCCTATATTGTTATAATTGCTTCCAATGTTTCCTCGTCTGTAAGTCGCTTTGGATAAAAACGTCTGCTAAATGACTAAATGTAAATTTTATGAAATGTGTAATGTCATGTGTAATGTGTAATGTGTAGTGTGTGGCCTTGAAATTTTAGCATGTCTACGTAATCATGAATAAATGCTTCTTGAGACACACAGTGTTGCTTCTTTGCATGCATCAAATGAATTGTTTCTGGCTATATGCATCCATGCATTAGTTTGAGAGGGGTGGAAATGGGACACTTGGGTGAAACAAAACTGCCCCAAAAGTACCCCCCCCCCCACTTTAAATACAGTTTTTTCTAAGTCAATTTGGTACATTTCTCAGATCCGGTTTGAAATTCTCAAAACTTCTTGTTCAATCCTTACATCCTTGTGTCACGTGTGCACATCAAACAAGCATTTTCTCATTTCTTTGAACAAGTTGCAAATGCTTTGGTACATCCATGCAAATGATTATGACAAAATTCTGTGCAGATTCCTACATTATCAATTGCTTATGTCATGTTGATCAAAATGCATTATAATGGGTCTCTGTAGAATAGTATAATCCCCACGACATTTAATCACTAGTTTTACAATATACAGTAAGTATACTTTAAGTAAACAGTGGCATTTTATTTAACTCAATTTAGTGTTTTGCATTGCTATATTCTTTCCACATAGGACTGCAAGACAACTTCACTGTGTTGCAGACGGCCCCTTTTCACACCTAAACAGTCTTTTGACACTCTCTACAGGGATCTCATCCCTAAACAAGAGAGGGGGCAGATTGGAGATGACCTGCCAAAGTACGTGTTAGTTTGGGACAATGTCAGTTTCCATCGCTCCAACATCATCAGGCAATGGATTGCGGCCCACAACAGGATGCTGGTGGAATTCCTCTCACCCTACTCAACCACGTTGAGGAATTTTTCTCAGCATGAAGATTAAAAGTATATGATCGCCAGCCGCATACACAGATGACCCTTCTGGCTGCCATGGATGTAACGTGTGATGACATCACAGCTGATGCCTGCAGAGGCTGGATTAGACACTCTGAAAGATGATTTTCACGCTGTATCGCGTGAGAAGATATTTGTTGTGATGTGGATGAGAATCCGTTGCCCAAAGACAGGAACGTCAGGAGGTGTAGGAAGACTGCACTGTAATTCCACTGCAATGCATGTACAGTTTTCCCTAAGGAGATTGTCTTATGTTCAGATTTCTACATTTGTTTGTGCTATGCAGTGCTGTCTTTTCCTGTCTGCATCACAATGACACTGTCTGTCAATAAATTATTGTACAAACAGTAAAAGCGTTAACGTGAATCATGTGCCGTCTCTTGCAATCAAACAATCAAAACCAGAAATGCACTTACTGTTTTGCAAATGACAAGGATGATTCGAGAAATGCTCCACTCATCACTCTCAGGTCACTCCGCTGCACACGTCTGATCACTTCTTTGTCACCCCCGACCTCACCGCTCCAGACAACGCAGATGTCTTACCGCTGGTCACTTTCCGGCGCTACCTACGGTCCCTCCCTCCTGCTTTTCCTCTGCTGTCTTGTCTGCACTCCCCCCCTCTGAGGAGCTCTCTCTTTTGAATACCAACAGTGCCACAGACACTCTGTGTTCCACGCTTACATCCTGCTTGGACAACATATGCCCTCTTACATCTGGACCAGCTCGTGCATCCCTGTCTGCCCCCTGGTTATCGGATGTACCACGTGAGCATCGCACCAGCCTCCGGTCAGCTGAGAGGAAATGACACAAGTCAAAAGACCATACTGACCTCTCTCTCTCTACTTTCTCCGTTGACGTCACCTCTGCAAAAACTGATTATAACCACTCGAAGATCAGCAACTCTCCTGACTCTCGCACACTCTTAAAAACCTTCTCTGCTCTCCTCTGTCCGCCTGCTCCCACACCTTCATCGCATTTAACGGCTGATTATTTTGCATCGTTCTTCGTAAAGAAAACTACCGCCATCAACAGCCAATTTTCTACACCACCATCACCCTTCTTTTCTCCTATGTCTGAAGATGATGTTTCCAAGGTCATTGGTTCCAACCACCCTACCACCTGCCCACTGGATCCCATCCCCACCCATCTCCTCCATGCCATCTCTCCAGCAGTTGTGCCTGGTCTGACCCGCATCATCAACTCTTTGCTCACCACTGGGACATTTCCCACTGCTTTCAAAGAGGCCTGCATCACACTGCTACTGAAGAAACTCACTATCAACCTTACACTGCTAGAACACTACAGGCCGGTGTAGTGTGTGAAAATGCATATCTTCCGTCAAAATGTAGATGACTGATTTTAACCTCTTATTATTTTCTGTCTTCTTAAAAAATTATTTTTTTACTTACCTCACTATTCTTAGCTTTGTATACTGTGCTAGGCTTTAATGGACTGGATTTAATTAACTTATGCATTTTGTTGCCTATATTGTTATAATTGCTTCCAATGTTTCCTCGTCTGTAAGTCGCTTTGGATAAAAACGTCTGCTAAATGACTAAATGTACATTTTATGAAATGTGTAATGTCATGTGTAATGTGTAATGTGTAGTGTGTGGCCTTGAAATTTTAGCATGTCTACGTAATCATGAATAAATGCTTCTTGAGACACACAGTGTTGCTTCTTTGCATGCATCAAATGAATTGTTTCTGGCTATATGCATCCATGCATTAGTTTGAGAGGGGTGGAAATGGGTCACTTGGGTGAAACAAAACTGCCCCAAAAGTACCCCCCCCCCGCACTTTAAATACAGTTTTTTCTGAGTCAATTTGGTACATTTCTCAGATCCGATTTGAAATTCTCAAAACTTCTTGTTCAATCCTTACATCCTTGTGTCACGTGTGCACATCAAACAAGCATTTTCTCATTTCTTTGAACAAGTTGCAAATGCTTTGGTACATCCATGCAAATGATTATGACAAAATTCTGTGCAGATTCCTACATTATCAATTGCTTATGTCATGTTGATCAAAATGCATTATAATGGGTCTCTGTAGAATAGTATAATCCCCACGACATTTAAGCACTAGTTTTACAATATACAGTAAGTATACTTTAAGTAAACAGTGGCATTTTATTTTACTCAATTTAGTGTTTTGCATTGCTATATTCTTTCCACATAGGACTGCAAGACAACTTCACTGTGTTGCAGACGGCCCCTTTTCACACCTAAACAGTCTTTTGACACTCTCTACAGGGATCTCATCCCTGAACAAGAGAGGGGGCAGATTGGAGATGACCTGCCAAAGTACGTGTTAGTTTGGGACAATGTCAGTTTCCATCGCTCCAACATCATCAGGCAATGGTTTGCGGCCCACAACAGGATGCTGGTGGAGTTCCTCTCACCCTACTCAACCACGTTGAGGAATTTTTCTCAGCATGAAGATTAAAAGTATATGATCGCCAGCCGCATACACAGATGACCCTTCTGGCTGCCATGGATGTAACGTGTGATGACATCACAGCTGATGCCTGCAGAGGCTGGATTAGACACTCTGAAAGATGATTTTCACGCTGTATCGCAAGAGAAGATATTTGTTGTGATGTGGATGAGAATCCGTTGCCCAAAGACAGGAACGTCAGGAGGTGTAGGAAGACTGCACTGTAATTCCACTGCACTGCATGTACAGTTTTCCCTAAGGAGATTGTCTTATGTTCAGATTTCTACATTTGTTTGTGCTATGCAGTGCTGTCTTTTCCTGTCTGCATCACAATGACACTGTCTGTCAATAAATTATTGTACAAACAGTAAAAGCGTTAACGTGAATCATGTGCCGTCTCTTGCAATCAAACAATCAAAACCAGAAATGCACTTACTGTTTTGCAAATGACAAGGATGATTCGAGAAATGCTCCACTCATCACTCTCAGGTCACTCCGCTGCACACGTCTGATCACTTCTTTGTCACCCCCGACCTCACCGCTCCAGACAACGCAGATGTCTTACCGCTGGTCACTTTCCGGCGCTAC
This sequence comes from Barbatula barbatula, assembly GCF_947034865.1. Lineage (NCBI taxonomy): Eukaryota > Metazoa > Chordata > Actinopteri > Cypriniformes > Nemacheilidae > Barbatula > Barbatula barbatula. The sequence continues at coordinate 14,687,135 of NC_136777.1, forward strand.
CTACGGTCCCTCCCTCCTGCTTTTCCTCTGCTGTCTTGTCTGCACTCCCCCCCTCTGAGGATCTCTCTATTTTGAATACCAACAGTGCCACAGACACTCTGTGTTCCACGCTTACATCCTGCTTGGACAACATATGCCCTCTTACATCTGGACCAGACCGTGCATCCCTGTCTGCCCCCTGGTTATCGGATGTACCACGTGAGCATCGCACCAGCCTCCGGTCAGCTGAGAGAAAATGACACAAGTCAAAAGACCATACTGACCTCTCTCTCTCTACTTTCTCCGTTGACGTCACCTCTGCAAAAACTGATTATAACCACTCGAAGATCAGCAACTCTCCTGACTCTCGCACACTCTTAAAAACCTTCTCTGCTCTCCTCTGTCCGCCTGCTCCCACACCTTCATCGCAGTTAACGGCTGATGATTTTGCATCGTTCTTCGTAAAGAAAACTACCGCCATCAACAGCCAATTTTCTACACCACCATCACCCGCCTTTTCTCCTATGTCTGAAGATGATGTTTCCAAGGTCATTGGTTCCGACCACCCTACCACCTACCCACTGGATCCCATCCCCACCCATCTCCTCCATGCCATCTCTCCAGCAGTTGTGCCTGGTCTGACCCGTATCATCAACTCTTTGCTCACCACTGGGACATTTCCCACTGCTTTCAAAGAGGCCTGCATCACACCGCTACTGAAGAAACTCACTCTCAACCTTACACTGCTAGAACACTACAGGCCGGTGTAGTGTGTGAAAATGCATATCTTCCGTCAAAATGTAGATGACGGATTTTAACCTCTTATTATTTTCTGTCTTCTTAAAAAAAAAAAATTTTCTTACCTCACTATTCTTAGCTTTGTATACTGTGCTTGGCTTTAATGGACTGGATTTAATTAACTTATGCATTTTGTTGCCTATATTGTTATAATTGCTTCCAATGTTTCCTCGTCTGTAAGTCGCTTTGGATAAAAACGTCTGCTAAATGACTAAATGTAAATTTTATGAAATGTGTAATGTCATGTGTAATGTGTAGTGTGTGGCCTTGAAATTTTAGCATGTCTACGTAATCATGAATAAATGCTTCTTGAGACACACAGTGTTGCTTCTTTGCATGCATCAAATGAATTGTTTCTGGCTATATGCATCGATGCATTAGTTTGAGAGGGGTGGAAATGGGACACTTGGGTGAAACAAAACTGCCCCAAAAGTACCCCCCCCACTTTAATTACAGTTTTTTCTAAGTCAATTTGGTACATTTCTCTGATCCGATTTGAAATTCTCAAAACTTCTTGTTCAATCCTTACATCCTTGTGTCACGTGTGCACATCAAACAAGCATTTTCTCATTTCTTTGAACAAGTTGCAAATGCTTTGGTACATCCATGCAAATGATTATGACAAAATTCTGTGCAGATTCCTACATTATCAATTGCTTATGTCATGTTGATCAAAATGCATTATAATGGGTCTCTGTAGAATAGTATAATTCCCACGACATTTAAGCACTAGTTTTACAATATACAGTAAGTATACTTTAAGTAAACGGTGGCATTTTATTTTACTCAATTTAGTGTTTTGCATTGCTATATTCTTTCCACATAGGACTGCAAGACAACTTCACTGTGTTGCAGACGGCCCCTTTTCACACCTAAACAGTCTTTTGACACTCTTTACAGGGATCTCATCCCTGAACAAGAGAGGGGGCAGATTGGAGATGACCTGCCAAAGTACGTGTTAGTTTGGGACAATGTCAGTTTCCATCGCTCCAACATCATCAGGCAATGGTTTGCGGCCCACAACATGATGCTGGTGGAGTTCCTCTCACCCTACTCAACCACGTTGAGGAATTTTTCTCAGCCTGAAGATTAAAAGTATATGATCGCCAGCCCCATACACAGATGACCCTTCTGGCTGCCATGGATGTAACGTGTGATGACATCACAGCTGATGCCTGCAGAGGCTGGATTAGACACTCTGAAAGATGATTTTCACGCTGTATCGCAAGAGAAGATATTTGTTGTGATGTGGATGAGAATCCGTTGCCCAAAAGACAGGAACGTCAGGAGGTGTAGGAAGACTGCACTGTAATTCCACTGCACTGCATGCACAGTTTTCCGTAAGGAGATTGTCTTATGTTCAGATTTCTACATTTGTTTGTGCTATGCAGTGCTGTCTTTTCCTGTCTGCATCACAATGACACTGTCTGTCAATAAATTATTGTACAAACAGTAAAAGCGTTAACGTGAATCATGTGCCGTCTCTTGCAATCAAACAATCAAAACCAGAAATGCACTTACTGTTTTGCAAATGACAAGGATGATTCGAGAAATGCTCCACTCATCACTCTCAGGTCACTCCGCTGCACACGTCTGATCACTTCTTTGTCACCCCCGACCTCACCGCTCCAGACAACGCAGATGTCTTACCGCTGGTCACTTTCCGGCGCTACCTACGGTCCCTCCCTCCTGCTTTTCCTCTGCTGTCCCTCCTTCCTGCTTTTCCTCTGCTGTCTTGTCTGCACTCCCCCCCTCTGAGGAGCTCTCTCTTTTGAATACCAACAGTGCCACAGACACTCTGTGTTCCACGCTTACATCCTGCTTGGACAACATATGCCCTCTTACATCTGGACCAGCCCGTGCATCCCTGTCTGCCCCCTGGTTATCGGATGTACCACGTGAGCATCGCACCAGCCTCCGGTCAGCTGAGAGGAAATGACACAAGTCAAAAGACCATACTGACCTCTCTCTCTCTACTTTCTCTGTTGACGTCACCTCTGCAAAAACTGATTATAACCACTCGAAGATCAGCAACTCTCCTGACTCTCGCACACTCTTAAAAACCTTCTCTGCTCTCCTCTGTCCGCCTGCTCCCACACCTTCATCGCAGTTAACGGCTGATGATTTTGCATCGTTCTTCGTAAAGAAAACTACCGCCATAAACAGCCAATTTTCTACATCACCATCACCCGCCTTTTCTCCTATGTCTGAAGATGATGTTTCCAAGGTCATTGGTTCCAACCACCCTACCACCTGCCCACTGGATCCCATCCCCACTCATCTCCTCCATGCCATTGTGGGAATTTAGATCCGTATATGGATCGATATAAAAATGGATGATTGATGTTGTTTAAATCAGATGTATTTTCCTACATGACATGATTGTGAACAAAAGCTTGAAGTTGAGAGTTCTTCAGTTGCCAGATGTTGCCAGAGATGGAATGTGGTCAGTTAGTGGGGGGTTGCAGGATCTGCTTATGTGTGAATGTGTAACAATAACCACATCTTATTTTTGGGGAAGAAATGTGTACACCCAAGGATCTTATTGTGGTTTAAACATGCCTTTACATTTAATATGATTTCATTATTGATTACTAACTATGCATAATATGTTGAAAATATAACCAGTGTGTTAGTTGGGTTAACCGAGACAGCGCTGATATTGTGGGGTTTTTCCATAGGAAATTACTATGTGTGTGTGTTGAGATCAGGTTACGCACAGAGCGTGTTGGGCCTCTATAATTTGTTACAGATGTCGGGTTTGAAAAACAAGGCAGTGAGCTGGTTGGCTGAGACAGGACAAAGGGGAGATGATCTGATTGGACCCAGGCTGAAGAAGAGATTCGGCGTGAAATATAAAACCATGTGTATGTGTTTTCTGGTGGTCGACCCTTTGTGAGACGTTTGTGTGTCTGAGGATCCACCGAAACAGCTGTTTGTTTGAGACTTCTGATCAATAAATTTCAACGTTTTCTGAACTGGCCTCTCTCCAATTTTTGAACGCGCAGAACATTGTTAAAATGTTCATCAGATGGTGACCCCGAACGCGGTTGGAGACAGAGCCACCAAAAGAGAATTGTAAAACTCGGAGAGTGACCGAAAATTGGGACGAGACAACTTTTGACTTCAACACGCTGTCGACAGAATTAAATAAGGTGAGCAGAGACCTGTTTAAACGAACTTCTGCAGATTGGATATTCCAAATTTATGTGTTGAATTTGAAGTATATCTGTTCCATTGAGAAAAAATTAAAAATCATTGATATTTGTTGATCAGAATAAAAGGATATTTTTTATATATATATTGGAAGACGGGGTGAGAGACCCGCGTGACGATAGTTACGAAAACAATAACTTATTAAATCCCTTTAAACCACCGGCAAGTATCGAAGCCTTGCGGCGTAAGAAAGGGCGCTTTTAGAATTACGGCAAGTATAGAAGCCTTTGCTGTTTTATAAAAGTGAATAAGTTATTAAATCACTTTAAACCACCGGCAAGTATCGAAGCCTTGCGGCGTAAGAAAGGGCGCTTTTAGAATTACGGCAAGTATAGAAGCCTTTGCTGTTTTATAAAAGTGAATAAGTTATTAAATCCCTTTAAACCACCGGCAAGTATCGAAGCCTTGCTGCGTAAGAAAGGGCGCTTTTAGAATTACGGCAAGTATAGAAGCCTTTGCTGTTTTATAAAAGTGAATAAGTTATTAAATCCCTTTAAACCACCGGCAAGTATCGAAGCCTTGCGGCGTAAGAAAGGGCGCTTTTAGAATTACGGCAAGTATCGAAGCCTTTGCTGTGTTATAAAAGTGAATAAACAGGGATAAATGCGTTAAAAAGCGTGTGGGTGACCGACACCATAGTACGCTAAAAGCCGATTAAACTGTGTATACTAATAGTATATTGTGTACCAAATATTACTTTTAAAAGTATAAAAAGGTAATAAATTGTGTAATAATTGTCTATTGTATACTGTACCATTGTTGTGTAAAATGTCTGAATTTGAGAAGAAATGTGTGATTTATGGGAATTCCCCTGTGATTATGCAGTGGGAAAAAATTGTTGATATGTTAATGGCTCAATCAGAACCAAAACATTATAAAAAGGATAGAAAGATTTGGCAAGGCAAATGGAGTCAAATTTGCATGGAAAATGTTTTGAAGGAATCTGAGAAAGTGTTGATTAAGATCACTCCAAAAATCAGGGAAATGGAGGAAAAAGCGCATGCAAGTTTAAACAAACATGTAGAAGGAGGAAAAGATGTGAAGTGGTTAGATAAAAATAAGCATAAAAAGGAGGAAGAGAGATTGAGAGAAGAATTACGCCTTTGGACACGCATTGCTCTGACTGCAATTGCTTTGAGTTCCCCTAGGGGGGGCACAGGACATGTGCAATCGGAGAAGTCAGAGAAAGAAATGGTGAGAGAGTCAGGAAGTGCAGGAGCCAGTATCGCGCGTCATACTGAGACCGCCCCCTTATATCCTGATTTGAATAAGCTGTTGCCCCCGCCCTACATACCAGCTTCACAGCAAGTGCAAGTGAATGTGAAAGATTCGATGGTGGAGGTAGACATGCCAGATCTAGATGTTTTAAAGGATCAAATAAACGTGTTGACAGCACAATTAGAACTAATGGTAAATAGACAGGAAACCTTACAAAGAAAGGATAGCATAACAAACCAAAGAGCACAAGTAGTGCACAATGAGGAGGAAGGCAGAGACATGAAGGGACAGGAAGCATGTAATAACAGTGAGGATGGAGGGCCACTGCAGGTATGTAGGGACGTAGTTATTAAAGGAACTATGATGTCTACCCCAGTGTCACAGGGTACTAGGAGTCGTACCAGAGCCTGTCAATCCACTCCAGCCTGTCAATTTACTCCTCCTCAAGAGCGACAATGGGACAGTATGTGTCGCCCAGGTAGTGAGTATGATGAAAGGAATGTGAATGTGCCAAACGCCCAGCTGATGTCAGGAGGGGCAACTAACATGCCTCTGTTACAGGGCAACCGAGGGGTACCAAAGTACCAGCCCTGGAGCCATAGTGACATGACAGCTGTGCTGGCAAAATTGCCCCCCATTACATCTGGTGGAGGCAGATGGCTTATAAAGTTGATGGCATTGTGCCACGGCACCACCTTGGCGGTAGGAGACATAAGATGCCTTTTAGGCCAAGTTTTTACTGTTTCGCAGATGGCAGAGTTTGAGAAGGATGCAAACGTTGAAGACGAACCCAATGACGCACGGTATACCACTGTCAGTACAGCGATCGCCAGGGCCCTCAGAGAAAGATTTCCAACACCCCCAACCGTATACCAAAACATTAAGTTCCGCATTAAGCCTGGTGAGACTGGAGCAAGTTACTATTTTAGATGCGCAGCTGAATGGGAGCAGATGGTAGAAGAAAATAGTTTAAATAATCCAATTACGCGTAATATATTTAGAACTGCCGTAATGACAGGGGCACCCAATGGTGTCAAGCAGGCAATGGAATGTAATCCTGACACTCCAGTTGCCAGCAACGAAATGTGGGAAAGGCATCTAGTGTTCCATATTGACAGATCAGTCGATAAGCAGGATAAAGAACAGGAGGAATTAGAAAAGACAAAGCAACAATTGTTAAAACTACAATTAGAAATGGCTAAGTCAGATACCAAAAAATCAAAACAAATGTCACAACGTCCTGTGGGCAGCGGCTTTGACGGGCAGCCCGGAGTAAAGACCCAAACTTTTCCCATAGTCACACCTGAAACTTTTGGCTATGCTCAGGGAGGACATGTCCCTAATTTTCAATTAATGAAACCGCGGGGAGGGTATAGGCCACGGGGCAATAGCGGATGGGCTAGGGGAAAACCAAATGGGGAAGAGGTGCGCTACAGGGGGGTATGTTATCAGTGTGGGGGGACTGGTCATTGGTGGAGAGACTGTCCCATGGCAGGGAACAGCCAGTATATGGGACCACCTGCGGGGGGATGGGATCCTCATAGAGGTGGGCCCAGTGGTCGTGGCAGAGGACCACAAACTCCAAAATACCCGGAGCAACAAGGCCCACCTCCCCACTCGATTCAGGCGCCCTTGAACCCATCTTGGGGCCAGGGGGAAGGCGCGGATTGTTGACGAGGCCAACAGAGAACAATCATGCGAGGTCTGGCTGAGCCTTACATGATTTTAGTGGTTAACAACAGACCACTAACGGCTTTGGTAGATACCGGAGCAACATATTCCACAGTAACGAGGGGCACAATCACTGACAAAGATCTAAGTGATAAGACTGTTGGAGTTATGGGATTCTCTGGAAGGTTCGAACACTGGCATCTTACTGTTCCTCTTACCACGAAAGTGGCAAATCAGTCCCTGTCACACTCATTTCTATATTCCACAAAAGCACCTGTTCCCCTATTGGGCAGAGACCTGTTGATTAAATTGGGTGCAAACATTTTATGCTCACCAGAGGGTGTCACAGTCACGTTCCCGGACGGCACTAAAGTCGACTGTTCACAGGCACACAGTAGAGAGGGCCACCAGCAGGTTTTGCTGGGAGGACCCTTGCAAGAGATGGCAGACATATATTGGGTGGAACTAGATAATTCACGATCAGGAGCCAGAGCACTGTATAAGAGTCAGTGGCCCTGGATCAAAGATTTAGCTGTCTATTTGCCTCCCATCGACCCCCTGCATTGTACACTATTTTATGACCGTAATGACACTGTCACATACCAGGAAATGTTCCATGAAATTGAGGGCCAAATGTGGACACTCACAGGGGAGGGTCTATATGTAGGACAAGAGGGTGTAGTAGTTCCAGTTACACTGACACCAGAACAACAGATATGGTATGAAATGGCAGACACAGCTGAACCTCACATTTCTATGGCACTGCATCCAGGCCATGAAGCTCGAGAGTTAGGAGCTATGACAAAAAGGTTGCGCTTGGTGACCGATTGGGAGCCCTCTGGCATTGTTGGGGTTTTGCATTCGCGTATGACAGATTCATATTGGGTACCACAAAAAACGGCCGATAGGGGCCAATTAACTCACCTCGAAATTACAAGAAGCCATGGTCGCGAACTGACAGATGGTCCCGGAGCTGAGCAGTTAATTAACAGCCAGCCGGACGACCTCTGGTCACAAGGTCCAACGGACGTTGGCCTCTGTAACATTGAGCCAGTCAAATTTCAGTTAAAATCGACAGAACCAGTTTGGGTCCCACAATATCCTAACAAAAGGGAGGCAGAGGAAGGCATTGCGCCCACTGTTCAAGGTTTAGTGGAGAAAGGTGTCATTATTCCATGGCGATCGCCATGGAACACCCCGATTTTTCCTGTAAAAAAACCAGGCACAAACAAATATAGATTAGTCCATGATCTGCGTCGAGTAAACAGCCTGGTGACAACACCAACAATGGCCGTACCAAACCCATATACCGCCATCTCAAATTTGACCCCAGCTCACCAATGGTTCACATGCATTGATTTGGCCAACGCTTTTTTCTGTATACCAATCTCGGAAGAATGTAAATCGTGCCTGACTTTCACTTACCGAAAATGTCAATATTCTTATAACAGACTTCCACTGGGCTTTATTTTATCGCCAGGGATATTCAATCAGGTCCTAAAAAATCAGCTGATGAATTGTGTGTTACCTGTGGATTGCGTTCTAATAATGTATGTTGATGATCTTTTGCTAGCAGCCGTAACCAATGAAGATTGCTTAAAAGCAACGGGCGTCATTCTGAGACAGCTGTATGCGTCTGGGTTCAAGGTTAGTAAAGAAAAACTGCAGGTCAGCAGGCCATCTGTTACTTTCATGGGCCGTTTAATCACAGGCCAAGGCACAACATTGTCTGATCGCCAACGTGATGGCATTTTGTCACACCCAAAGCCACACAATGTGAAGGACATGCTTTCCTTTCTGGGATTGACAGGTTTCAGCAGAAATTATATCCCTATGTATGTAGCGGTCACCAAGCCATTACGAGACATGGTCAAGGAACAAGGCATGAGAAATGTGCAGGCGAAGTTAACATGGACCCCTGAAGCAGAAACTGCGTTCATTAAATTGAAAGGGGAGCTGTCACATGCAGCATATCTGCATAGCCCTGATTACAGCAAGGCATTTTTCCTAGACGTTTCTGAAACAGGGAATAGCGCACATGGAGTACTTTTCCAGAAGCAGTCTAGTGCTAGACGTGTGCTCATGTATGTCAGTGTCCTAATGGACGCCATTGAACAACGCCAGCCGGCTTGTGCCAGGTTCACTGCAGGATTGGCAAAGATTATTGAAAAGACATCACACATTGTGATGGGTCATCAGTTAACGGTCCTGACCACGCACTCTGTCATGTCGTTTGTCAATTCTGCATCATTTACGTTTTCACCGTTGAGGCAGAGAAAACTGTCCAAATGTCTAACGGCGCCAAACATAACATATAAACACGACGGCATTAACATGGCAGATTTGTTCACCAAAGGGGTACCACATGACTGTGCACCAATCACTGACCTGGCATCTCGTGTTCGCCAGGACTTAACTGCAACCCCTATCCCTGAAGCCTGATTACACGTGATTACACTTTTCACGGACGGGTGCTGTTTTAGAGCTCAGGATGGCTCTTTGGTCTCAGCTTACTCTGTTGTGCAGCAAACAGACTTAGGTTACACTACTAGGGAAGCAGAGAAAATAGAAGGCAAACAGTCGGCACAGAGAGCAGAACTAATTGCGGTTACACAAGCACTAAAACTTGCAGGGTCTGGTAAAGTCAACATTTACAGTGACTCAGCTTATGTCGTGGGTGCTGTCCATGTCGAACTCGCAGTTTGGCAAAGGAGTGGGTTCGTCACTACGTCTGGTAAGCCTATAGCACATGATGCAGAGGCACGTGCACTGTTGGACGCATTGAAAATTCCAGCAGCTGTTGCTGTCATAAAATGTCAGGGCCACTGTAAAACAGACAGTGCTGTAGCACGGGGAAATGAGGCTGCTGACTTGGCTGCCAAAACAGCTGCAGGCTATCAGGTGACCATGATGGTACAGACTGACTGTTCATATGTGACACTGTTACCATCTTTCAGCAGAGAAACACTTGTGGCCGAACATGGCAAATGCACACCAGAAGAACTGTCAACGTGGACAGAGTATGGGGCCCTGTGTGCACCAGATGGTCTGTGGCAGGCCCCAGATGGCAGACCAGCATTGCCCATGAGCCTGTCACGCTCCATCATGAACCAAGCACACACTATGTCGCACGTGAGTTCAAAACAGATGATGAAAACATTGCAATATTGGTGGCATCCTTTTTTGACGGCTATGGTGTCTAACTTTGTACTTTCATGCGACATTTGTCAAACACATAACATCAAACCAACTTTAAAACAGTTAAAGGGCACATTTTTGCCATTGCGAGGCCCAGGAGAGGAAATCGTGATTGATTTTACAGACATGGTAGAGAGGGTGCAAGGGAAACGGTATTTGTTGGTGATTGTTGACCAATTCACAGGTTGGCCTGAGGCTTTTCCTTGTGGGAAAGAAGACAGCACTGCAGTCATTAAGTGTCTCATTAATTTGTACATTCCGCATTACGGTTCCCCCGGCATATCCGGTCAGATAACGGCTCGCACTTCAAAAATGAGCATTTAAAAATCGTAGAGAAATCGCTGGGTCTAAAGCATTCGTTTGGGGCCGTCTATCATCCCGAATCGCAAGGTAAGGTCGAACGGATGAACCTAACACTGAAACTTAAATTGGCTAAAATCTGTGCACAGACCAAATTATCATGGCTATCAGCTCTTCCGTTGGCTCTAATGTCTGTACGTTCCTCTGTTAACAGAATCACTGGCTTTACACCTTTTGAATTGCTTACAGGTAGATCTTTTCCAGGACCTTCGACGCCGCTGAAGCCGGACACCTGTGTACCACTTTCACATTGTGTATACTTTGACAAACTGACTGCTATGATTCAACATTTCTCTCAGCAGACTCCCTCTGACATTGCTGGAGAACCTGTCGAGCCCGGTTCGCAGTGGGTTCGCCTGAAGAAGTTTCGAAGGAAGTGGAATGAGCCACGCTGGACGGAGCCTCTGAAAGTGACGGCAAGGACATCACATTGTGTCCGTCTATCTGGCAAGGGTGACACCTGGTATCACTTGTCTTCTTGTGTTAACTGTGATCCACCAAACAGGTCACTGTCGGAGACTGCTGTGGACCTGAGGGCTCAGGTCCATGAGGGGGAGGGTATCTCTGCAGAAAGTGACATACAGGAGGGTATCTCTGGAGCAGAAAGTGACATACAAACATCAACAACAGGGGCATTAAAAATTAAAATCCAGTGCAAAAAAGGTGACATTTTTTCAAGCAGTGACATTTAAAAACAGGTACGGAGTGGAGAACGTGAGACGACAAAATAAAAGAACAGGTGATTGTGCAGTGACTCATGAGGAAGACAGTAGAACTATCTTCCATTTAGTCACAAAAGCAAGGTGCACGGACTATCCAATTTATGATGATTTCACCCAGAGCTTAAAACAAATAAGAAACTGGTGTGTAGACTATATACTCATTATAATCAAGGGTTATCAACATTTTCGCATTTACCTTTATCATAATCTTTATATATTAATTTTCTTTCTAATTCTTTATAAGCAATATATATTGTTGTTATTGTGATCCTTCAATTTTAATATTCACATTTTCCATAATTTAATATTCACATTTTCCATAATTTAATATTCACCACATTTTCCATAATTTAATATTCACATTTTCCATATTTACTATTTTTCATATTTTTATATTCACAATTTTCATATTTCATATTCAGTATTTTCCATATTTTCTATATTTTTATATTGCTATTGTGATTTTATATTGTCATATTCATTAACGTATAACCATTTATTCCTTACATTTCTATTTTGTGGGATTTTAACCATATATTTTTTCTGAATTTCATATTCCCATTAAGTGTACTGTGTGTTTAACCATTTAAATTTCCAAGAGTGTGTTTATTGTTCCTTTAAAGTCCAAGAGAGGGTAACGAGATGAAGCTGTGGGAAAACTGTAAGCTGTCAGGGATCCTATTAATAATTTCAGGGGTTATAGTAGGAATAATTTTTAGCATAACTGAGGGTCAGGAAAGCAACAACAACATATCGAAACCAAGTTACAAAAGAGCCATAGCCGATACGAGGTTACCATGTGAACAACTCGTAATTAACTATGTTTGGGGTAAGACCACCTCATTTACTTTCGACCTATGCGCTGTCATAAATTGTGGGGGAAAAATAGCTCATGGAGGGGGTACGAGGTATATGTATGTATGGACTGGAATACGGACAGTGTTTGTAAGGCATACCAGTCTAGGCGAACCCATAGGGGTGAATGGTGTCCGTCATGGAACAACGTGATAGCATACACCGGTGCTTGGACTCCGAAAGAACCTAGCCTTTGGACCCGTACCTCGGCAAAATTTGATTTTAAAATGCAAAGAGATTATAGTGCAAGTCAAAATCCACTCACCCTTTCAATATCCACTAGAACGGGATCAGCCAATTATACAGGGGAGTTTTTCCTTATAATGGGGGTGCACAGCCCAGGAACAGATAAAAAAACAGTAATAAAATTTGTTGTGGACAGTTCACCTGAGGAGGAAAGAAATGGGACAGTAGCTGAGCCATTATCGGTAGGACAAAAGAATGGGGTGGTAGAAATAGATTACACCATGTTAAAACCAGAAGATATGATAGAAAGAGCCACAGGATATGGGGAAAATAATTTGTGGCTGGAATGGATAATTACCACAGCCAGAGAACAGAGCTTAGACGATTGTGTTGGATGTGCTAATGCAAGACCCCATTTATATATTGAACCAGCCCCGTTGTACCAAAACGATACGTGGGGTTATGAGTGTATGCTGGCATTGACACGGATGGCCAGTCCAAAAAATTGTACCACATTGGCAGCAATATTCCCACCAATAACCAACCTTTCACGGGCAGGTCCATTTACACCAAAGAAAGCAAATTATACCTGTTTTGATATTAAACGTCTATCACCAACCAGCAACCTGGGGGAGATAAATAAGGAGTGGTGTGATCAGATCATAGTAGATAATGGGACTGAGATAGGTACGTGGGCTAGAGCAGGTTTGTATTATTATTGTGGAGATCGAAGATTGTTTACTAGGATACCTGAGCAGGCAAAGGGAGTGTGTGCCATGGTGAGACTGGGAGCTCCAATAACCCTGATAGGAGACAGAGCAGTCAGAACGGAAACCGTGAATTCAGCAACATTGACTAGAAGACGTAGGAGACACATCATTACAAAGAGAGCAATAGGATCAAGTGTAGATTTATCATTAAATAGTCCGACATACATTGATGCGATCGGGATTCCCAGAGGTGTTCCAGATGAATATAAGCTAGCGAACCAAGTGGCAGCAGGTTTTGAGAATATACCCATAATAGCTGCTATTTTTCCAGTCACCCCAAACAAGAATGTAGATAGGATTAATTATGTACATTATAATGTGATGAGGTTAGCAAATATGACAAGGGATGCAGTAGATGGTTTAGCAGAACAGCTAGCACCAACTTCACTTATGGCTATACAGAACCGTATGGCTCTGGACATGTTGTTGGCAGAAAAGGGAGGAGTATGTGTTATGTTTGGTGATCTTTGCTGTACTTACATTCCTAATAATACAGCACCAGACGGATCAGTCACTAGGGCATTGGAAGGTTTGAGAACTTTGTCTATCGAAATGAAGGAACATTCAGGAGTGAATAATCCTATTGGAGATTGGCTAGACAAGGCACTAGGCAAATGGAAATCAGTTTTAATGTCGATTGTGTTATCAATAGCTGTATTTGCAGGTATTTTGGTCTCATGCGGATGCTGTTGTATTCCCTGTATCAGATCACTATGTAACAGAGTGATATTATCGGCAATAGAAAAGACAGACCTAACCCCTCCGAAATATACCATGCCTCTATTGTCTGGCGATCATTTCCTAGATGAGGATGATAATGATGTTTGTGATGATTTGTGACCATTTTTTTTAATGGTCAAGAGAGGGATTGTGGGAATTTAGATCCGTATATGGATCGATATAAAAATGGATGATTGATGTTGTTTAAATCAGATGTATTTTCCTACATGACATGATTGTGAACAAAAGCTTGAAGTTGAGAGTTCTTCAGTTGCCATATGTTGCCAGAGATGGAATGTGGTCAGTTAGTGGGGGGTTGCAGGATCTGCTTATGTGTGAATGTGTAACAATAACCACATCTTATTTTTGGGGAAGAAATGTGTACACCCAAGGATCTTATTGTGGTTTAAACATGCCTTTACATTTAATATGATTTCATTATTGATTACTAACTATGCATAATATGTTGAAAATATAACCAGTGTGTTAGTTGGGTTAACCGAGACAGCGCTGATATTGTGGGGTTTTTCCATAGGAAATTACTATGTGTGTGTGTTGAGATCAGGTTACGCACAGAGCGTGTTGGGCCTCTATAATTTGTTACAGATGTCGGGTTTGAAAAACAAGGCAGTGAGCTGGTTGGCTGAGACAGGACAAAGGGGAGATGATCTGATTGGACCCAGGCTGAAGAAGAGATTCGGCGTGAAATATAAAACCATGTGTATGTGTTTTCTGGTGGTCGACCCTTTGTGTGACGTTTGTGTGTCTGAGGATCCACCGAAACAGCTGTTTGTTTGAGACTTCTGATCAATAAATTTCAACGTTTTCTGAACTGGCCTCTCTCCAATTTTTGAACGCGCAGAACATTGTTAAAATGTTCATCACCATCTCTCCAGCAGTTGTGCCTGGTCTGACCCGCATCATCAACTCTTTGCTCACCACTGGGACATTTCCCACTGCTTTCAAAGAGGCCTGCATCACACCGCTACTGAAGAAACTCACTCTCAACCTTATACTGCTAGAACACTACAGGCCGGTGTAGTGTGTGAAAATGCATATCTTCCGTCAAAATGTAGATGACGGATTTTAACCTCTTATTATTTTCTGTCTTCTTAAAAAAAAAAAATTTTTCTTACCTCACTATTCTTAGCTTTGTATACTGTGCTAGGCTTTAATGGACTGGATTTAATTAACTTATGCATTTTGTTGCCTATATTGTTATAATTGCTTCCAATGTTTCCTCGTCTGTAAGTCGCTTTGGATAAAAACGTCTGCTAAATGACTAAATGTAAATTTTATGAAATGTGTAATGTCATGTGTAATGTGTAATGTGTAGTGTGTGGCCTTGAAATTTTAGCATGTCTACGTAATCATGAATAAATGCTTCTTGAGACACACAGTGTTGCTTCTTTGCATGCATCAAATGAATTGTTTCTGGCTATATGCATCCATGCATTAGTTTGAGAGGGGTGGAAATGGGACACTTGGGTGAAACAAAACTGCCCCAAAAGTACCCCCCCACTTTAAATACAGTTTTTTCTAAGTCAATTTGGTACATTTCTCTGATCCGATTTGAAATTCTCAAAACTTCTTGTTCAATCCTTACATCCTTGTGTCACGTGTGCACATCAAACAAGCATTTTCTCATTTCTTTGAACAAGTTGCAAATGCTTTGGTACATCCATGCAAATGATTATGACAAAATTCTGTGCAGATTCCTACATTATCAATTGCTTATGTCATGTTGATCAAAATGCATTATAATGGGTCTCTGTAGAATAGTATAATCCCCACGAAATTTAAGCACTAGTTTTACAATATACAGTAAGTATACTTTAAGTAAACAGTGGCATTTTATTTTACTCAATTAAGTGTTTTGCATTGCTATATTCTTTCCACATAGGACTGCAAGACAACTTCACTGTGTTGCAGACGGCCCCTTTTCACACCTAAACAGTCTTTTGACACTCTCTACAGGGATCTCATCCCTGAACAAGAGAGGGGGCAGATTGGAGATGACCTGCCAAAGTACGTGTTAGTTTGGGACAATGTCAGTTTCCATCGCTCCAACATCATCAGGCAATGGTTTGCGGCCCACAACAGGATGCTGGTGGAGTTCCTCTCACCCTACTCAACCACGTTGAGGAATTTTTCTCAGCATGTAGATTAAAAGTATATGATCGCCAGCCGCATACACAGATGATCCTTCTGGCTGCCATGGATGTAACGTGTGATGACATCACAGCTGATGCCTGCAGAGGCTGGATTAGACACTCTGAAAGATGATTTTCACGCTGTATCGCAAGAGAAGATATTTGTTGTGATGTGGATGAGAATCCGTTGCCCAAAAGACAGGAACGTCAGGAGGTGTAGGAAGACTGCACTGTAATTCCACTGCACTGCATGTACAGTTTTCCCTAAGGAGATTGTCTTATGTTCAGATTTCTACATTTGTTTGTGCTATGCAGTGCTGTCTTTTCCTGTCTGCATCACAATGACACTGTCTGTCAATAAATTATTGTACAAACAGTAAAAGCGTTAACGTGAATCATGTGCCGTCTCTTGCAATCAAACAATCAAAACCAGAAATGCACTTACTGTTTTGCAAATGACAAGGATGATTCGAGAAATGCTCCACTCATCACTCTCAGGTCACTCCGCTGCACACGTCTGATCACTTCTTTGTCACCCCCGACCTCACCGCTCCAGACAACGCAGATGTCTTACCGCTGGTCACTTTCCGGCGCTACCTACGGTCCCTCCCTCCTGCTTTTCCTCTGTTGTCTTGTCTGCACTACCCCCTCTGAGGAGCTCTCTCTTTTGAATACCAACAGTGCCACAGACACTCTGTGTTCCACGCTTACATCCTGCTTGGACAACATATGCCCTCTTACATCTGGACCAGCCCGTGCATCCCTGTCTGCCCCCTGGTTATCGGATGTACCACGTGAGCATCGCACCAGCCTCCGGTCAGCTGAGAGAAAATGGCACAAGTCAAAAGACCATACTGACCTCTCTCTCTCTACTTTCTCCGTTGACGTCACCTCTGCAAAAACTGATTATAACCACTCGAAGATCAGCAACTCTCCTGACTCTCGCACACTCTTAAAAATCTTCTCTGCTCTCCTCTGTCCGCCTGCTCCCACACCTTCATCGGAGTTAACGGCTGATGATTTTGCATCGTTCTTCGTAAAGAAAACTACCGCCATCAACAGCCAATTTTCTACACCACCATCACCCGCCTTTTCTCCTATTTCTGAAGATGATGTTTCCAAGGTCATTGGTTCCAACCACCCTACCACCTGCCCACTGGATCCCATCCCCACCCATCTCCTCCATGCCATCTCTCCAGCAGTTGTGCCTGGTCTGACCCGCATCATCAACTCTTTGCTCACCACTGGGACATTTCCCACTGCTTTCAAAGAGGCCTGCATCACACCGCTACTGAAGAAACTCACTCTCAACCTTATACTGCTAGAACACTACAGGCCGGTGTAGTGTGTGAAAATGCATATCTTCCGTCAAAATGTAGATGACTGATTTTAACCTCTTATTATTTTCTGTCTTCTTAAAAAAATATTTTTTTACTTACCTCACTATTCTTAGCTTTGTATACTGTGCTAGGCTTTAATGGACTGGATTTAATTAACTTATGCATTTTGTTGCCTATATTGTTATAATTGCTTCCAATGTTTCCTCGTCTGTAAGTCGCTTTGGATAAAAACGTCTGCTAAATGACTAAATGTAAATTTTATGAAATGTGTAATGTCATGTGTAATGTGTAATGTGTAGTGTGTGGCCTTGAAATTTTTAGCATGTCTACGTAATCATGAATAAATGCTTCTTGAGACACACAGTGTTGCTTCTTTGCATGCATCAAATGAATTGTTTCTGGCTATATGCATCCATGCATTAGTTTGAGAGGGGTGGAAATGGGACACTTGGGTGAAACAAAACTGCCCCAAAAGTTTGTTGCCTATATTGTTATAATTGCTTCCAATGTTTCCTCGTCTGTAAGTCGCTTTGGATAAAAACGTCTGCTAAATGATGTTGTGGAATTTTCTTATTCCTTAATCAAGGTGAGTCAATTTTGACAAACGCAATATACAGAGACATCAAGTACTTTGCAAAGTATTTTATTGTCATTTAATCTGCATCATGAGCAATGAGCATGGTGCAGAGCAAAGGCGCTCTTTCCTCCTGCACCCAGAGTATATATATGATTAAAAACGTGACACCCCCTCCCTTTGCCCCCTAAAAAGAATCCAGAGCTGGTTTACGGGAAGTTACGTTATTCCAAACAGAACATCTTGGCCTCTGCTCGAGGGCAAAGGCAGAGTGGTATGACGTGTTTAGAGAAAAACATGATAACATTAGAAAAGAAAACATAGATAAACACTTCGTAAACATATAGACAGACACATCAAGAAGCTAGACTAGAAAATTTCCATTACATTCCCCCCTTTTATCATATATGATAACCAAAATCTTTATACTTTGACCATGTAAGATGAGCAACGCCCTTTCTCTTACAGGTTTCTTCTTCTATCTAAACAGTTCTTAAAATCCCACTAGAATTGGTAACACCACCTGCTTCAGCCCCACTCCCCAACTTTAGCTATTCCACCATTTCAACAGACTGTTAGTCATATCATCCTGTTCCCTGATAATTTAAATTTTTCTGAGTTAGAGCTAGTCTTTTTCCTTTTTATTTGGCCGTTCCAGGGGACATAATTGCCCACATTTTCAAATTTTGTTGCCTTATCCAGAACATCAACTGAGGTACACGTACCTCTACACAAATACATATTTGTTCCCCAGTACCTAGCAGAATTAGGGTAACACTGTCCCTCCCCATACCATTTTATTAAACTTGGAATATAGTGTTAGACAGAAACAAAATTCTACAATCTCTAATTTCTCAGGGTTCGATGTGTCCCCGACTCGAACAGTTGATTCCATTTGCGAGCACCAATAGTGCCCCTCCTGTCGCTTCAGTCAGCACGACCATTGCGAAGAGCCATACGGTTGGAGTTGCCCCTCCTTGGACACCTTTTTGCTGTGGGAGGTGTGTCTTTCCCACGACTTCCTCCTGAAATCTTTGACTACTTGGAAGTCTCCTGGCTGGAAGCTGTGGAATGATTTGTCAGCTCCGTTTGCTACTGCTCCTTTGACCTGCACAAATATTTTGAGAGCAAAAACACAAAAACACATTGCTTGTAACATCCCCCCTTTTGACGCGTGGTCTAGGCCATGCGTCAAAATCGCAAAAGCAGGGAAAGAATGTTTTGGCAAACAGGTGAGGCCCTTTGGGCCTCCCCAAACATTGTCAGTGTATTTACATGACCACTCCTTCCAGAGTGCACGCTCAGCTGGTTCTGCAAAATGTTTGCATCTCTGCAAGAGAAAGAGTTTTGTTAGTGATTTCTGGAGAAAATCTGTCTGTCTCTGATGTTGCTTGCTTTGCTGCAAGGTCAGCCGTCGGCTTCCTGCAAAAAAATTGTTTCAGATACAAAAGTGTGTGCGTCACAGTTACACACAACAATGGCTGATGGGAGAAGAATGGCAGATAGCATATCAGCAACCTATGTGTGATTAAGAATGTTTTTACCATCATCTTTTACAAAGTTTCTGTGTTTCCACAGTGTGCCAAAATCATGAGTTACACCAAATGCATATCTACTATCTGTGTGAATGTCTACATTTTTATTCTTTGCTAATTCCCATGCGCGTGTGAGTGCAATGAGCTCTGCTGTCTGAGCAGAGAAATGGTCCCTAAAAATGATATCAATTGCTTCTTTGCTTTTGGACTTGCGATGTCTGTAATTGCAGACACGCTTTGCGGACAGCTGTCTGCCGCGGTCAGTATTTTCGTGACCCAAAAAACGAACAACTTGTTTTGCCAGCTGGACTTTGGAGACATTTGGAGACATTTTTTTTCTCTTATCTTTTAAACTGGAAACAAAGGCCTGCGCATCGGTAAATTTGGACATGGCACAACTATGCCTCTTTTTTCTTTTTTTATCTTTTTAAACTCATTAAATATTGGCCTTATGCCATTGAGGTCTTCTGATTTGAGGCTTCTGTTTTGAGGGGGAATTGCTGTTTGCGTGGATGGAAATTACCCTTGGGCGTTATCACAACAGATTCACAGTTCCTAATCAACCCAACATAATATTTTCCTGTTCCCCAAAGTTGTATGGGCACCTTCCCAAAATTTCTTCATTAATCTTTTTGTGTGTGAAAACACTTCAAGTCCCCTTGTTGCTGACAGACAGGCATGATTCTCAAGATGGGCGTGCAACAAATTTGAATATTGCACGTCGTCCCTTTTAACCAATTCTATGGCGTGCGCATATTTGGCAGCAAAACACCCACAGCTCCCCACACCATTGCAATCAACGTCATGAGGCTCTGTGAGGCAATACATTCTACATCATACTTACGTAATTCAATATTACATCGTATAGCTGTACGAGTGCTGCACACGGGTCGTGTTGGTATCATGCTCAATCTGTCATCATACACATTATGACTCTGCACAGCAAATCAATCGGGCAGCAGTCAGACATGAGAAACCTGTGTTGAAATTTGACACTCCCCAACTCGCATTGCACCCTTTTGACATAAATTATTCTACATTAGAGCCACTAGCATTTAGGGAAAACACAGCTAGTTTAGACTCTGGCAAATTTAAACACTTCTTGTGAATCACAGTAGGCTATTTGTTGCCCCTGAATCTATCAAAAAATCAAGCAGTTTGTTACACACGAGCATTGTGCATTTTAGCAAAGTTCAGAAAGCGTTTTCATTCATCATGGAATGTGAGCTAAGCAGATCTTCATTGCATATAGTAGGAAAAAGCATTTCTTCATTGCATATGCTAAGGGAAATCATACTCACCACCCTCGGAATGATGCCTCACCTCCTCACTTCCATCTACCTTTTCTCTTGACCTCCGCGATCTCAGAGGCTCAGGACAATCATTTCGCCAGTGCCCCGTCTTTCCGCAATTGAAACATTTCTCTGGATCATAGGTGCTAGAGGGTTTAAAACCTCCTCTTCCACGTCCACGCCACTGACCTCCTCTCCTCCCGTTTCCTCTTCCTCCATGCTCTACTCCGATATTCATTAGAGCCATGTGGAGTTCTTTATCTTGTGTGTTTTTCTTCTGAAGCTCTTTCTTGCCTGTTTGTCTTTCGGCGTGTACAGCATGACGGACGATCTCGCTTATTCTCGCACGATCTGGCTCGATGCACGATTTTTCCACTTCTCGTCTCAGCTCTTCTCTGAGATTCGCAGAAAAGTGGATCTGAGATGTCCTATGAACGGACCAATGTCCGGTCCGTCTGAATCAGGTTGAAGTCCAGAATGTTCTTTAAATACTTCCTCCACAGGCCATTTACCCTGTAACTTTCTTAGGTCAGATGGTTTCAGTTTGACTTTCAACAGTCTCTCTAATTCTTTCATTGAGGGTGAGAATTCTTTGCAAAATGTCAAAAGTTCTTTATACGTCGGTGCTGGTTGCGCTCTTTCCTGCTTTTGACACACCACGGGCTGTGGCATGTGTGGCACTGGTGCTGGTGGAGACACTGGTGGGGGCACTGGAGCTGCCTCAATCGGGTTCAGATGTCGGTGAGGAGGGACACAATCATCCTCCGGTTGGTGTTTGTAACAAGTCATAGATGGGGGTAAAGAAGACAGAGGGGTTAAATCATTTTATTCAAGCAAAACAGGGTACAATGGAGTTTTCGGTGGTGGCAGTTCTTCCAATGCCTTTTCTTTAAAAACATAGTCACGTCTATTTGCTTCCCTCTCCCATAACTCTAAACATTTACACGCTTCATCATATTTTTCCCTTTCTTTTTTGGACATTTTAAATATGTCTTTTTTCCCCATATGTTCTCTTATTTTCTCTAATTTTGTGGTACTAAATGTACCGTTTTCTGGAAAGTTAGCTTTTTCTATTAAATAGGGTACACCTTGTAAACTTCCCGTTCCCCAATTTTTCCTCATTTCTCTGTATGTTGGTTTATCCATATCATTTCTTAGTAGTCCCCCAGACTGTTTAGAATCTCTCTCGATTCTGAGTAGCCTCCCCTCTTTAACCAGACTGTTTTAAGCAGTCCCCCAGACTGTTTAGAATCTCTCGATTCTGAGTAGTCTCCCCTCTTTAACCAGACTGTTTTAAGCAGTCCCCCAGACTGTTTAGCGCTAAGTAGTCTCCCCTTTTGTTCCAGACTGTTCAGAAATCTATCTGACTCACCACTTTTCCTTTTTGTGCCTTGCACTGAGTTCTTTTGGGATCACGTCAGCTTGGGGTCCGGAGTAGAGTTCTCTCGTCCCTGTATGGGGTTAGAGGTGGATTTGCTATGTCCAGGATGATCAGTCAACTCTAGTCCGTTCTCCGTCAGTCTTGTGATCCCATACTTCGTCGCCAAATTGTTTTGGAATTTTCTTATTCCTTAATCAAGGTGAGTCAATTTTGACAAACGCAATATACAGAGACATCAAGTACTTTGCAAAGTATTTTATTGTCGTTTAATCTGCATCATGAGCAATGAGCATGGTGCAGAGCAAAGGCGCTCTTTCCTCCTGCACCCAGAGTATATATATGATTAAAAACGTGACACCCCCTCCCTTTGCCCCCTAACAAGAATCCCGAGCTGGTTTACGGGAAGTTACGTTATTCCAAACAGAACATCTTGGCCTCTGCTCGAGGGCAAAGGCAGAGTGGTATGACGTGTTTAGAGAAAAACATGATAACATTAGAAAAGAAAACATAGATAAACACTTCGTAAACATATAGACAGACACATCAAGAAGCTAGACTTGAAAATTTCCATTACAATGACTAAATGTAAATTTTATGAAATGTGTAATGTCATGTGTAATGTGTAATGTGTAGTGTGTGGCCTTGAAATTTTAGCATGTCTACGTAATCATGAATAAATGCTTCTTGAGACACACAGTGTTGCTTCTTTGCATGCATCAAATGAATTGTTTCTGGCTATATGCATCCATGCATTAGTTTGAGAGGGGTGGAAATGGGACACTTGGGTGAAACAAAACTGCCCCAAAAGTACCCCCCCCACTTTAAATACAGTTTTTTCTAAGTCAATTTGGTACATTTCTCTGATCCGATTTGAAATTCTCAAAACTTCTTGTTCAATCCTTACATCCTTGTGTCACGTGTGCACATCAAACAAGCATTTTCTCATTTCTTTGAACAAGTTGCAAATGCTTTGGTACATCCATGCAAATGATTATGACAAAATTCTGTGCAGATTCCTACATTATCAATTGCTTATGTCATGTTGATCAAAATGCATTATAATGGGTCTCTGTAGAATAGTATAATCCCCACGACATTTAAGCACTAGTTTTACAATATACAGTAAGTATACTTTAAGTAAACGGTGGCATTTTATTTTACTCAATTTAGTGTTTTCATTGCTATATTCTTTCCACATAGGACTGCAAGACAACTTCACTGTGTTGCAGACGGCCCCTTTTCACACCTAAACAGTCTCTACAGGGATCTCATCCCTGAACAAGAGAGGGGCAGATTGGAGATGACCTGCCAAAGTACGTGTTAGTTTCCATCGCTCCAACATCATCAGGCAATGGTTTGCGGCCCACAACAGGATGCTGGTGGAGTTCCTCTCACCCTACTCAACCACGTTGAGGAATTTTTCTCAGCATGAAGATTAAAAGTATATGATGGCCAGCCGCATACACAGATGACCCTTCTGGCTGCCATGGATGTAACGTGTGATGACATCACAGCTGATGCCTGCAGAGGCTGGATTAGACACTCTGAAAGATGATTTTCACGCTGTATCGCAAGAGAAGATATTTGTTGTGATGTGGATGAGAATCCGTTGCCCAAAAGACAGGAACGTCAGGAGGTGTAGGAAGACTGCACTGTAATTCCACTGCACTGCATGTACAGTTTTCCCTAAGGAGTTTGTCTTATGTTCAGATTTCTACATTTGTTTGTGCTATGCAGTGCTGTCTTTTCCTGTCTGCATCACAATGACACTGTCTGTCAATAAATTATTGTACAAACAGTAAAAGCGTTAACGTGAATCATGTGCCGTCTATTGCAATCAAACAATCAAAACCAGAAATGCACTTACTGTTTTGCAAATGACAAGGATGATTCGAGAAATGCTCCACTCATCACTCTCAGGTCACTCCGCTGCACACGTCTGATCACTTCTTTGTCACCCCCGACCTCACCGCTCCAGATAACGCAGATGTCTTACCGCTGGTCACTTTCCGGCGCTACCTAGGTCCCTCCCTCCTGCTTTTCCTCTGCTGTCTTGTCTGCACTCCCCCCCTCTGAGGAGCTCTCTCTTTTGAATACCAACAGTGCCACAGACACTCTGTGTTCCACGCTTACATCCTGCTTGGACAACATATGCCCTCTTACATCTGGACCAGCCCGTGCATCCCTGTCTGCCCCCTGGTTATCGGATGTACCACGTGAGCATCGCACCAGCCTCCGGTCAGCTGAGAGCAAATGGCACAAGTCAAAAGACCATACTGACCTCTCTCTCTCAACTTTCTCCGTTGACGTCACCTCAGCAAAAACTGATTATAACCACTCGAAGATCAGCAACTCGCCTGACTCTCGCACACTCTTAAAAACCTTCTCTGCTCTCCTCTGTCCGCCTGCTCCCACACCTTCATCGGAGTTAACGGCTGATGATTTTGCATCGTTCTTCGTAAAGAAAACTACCGCCATCAACAGCCAATTTTCTACGCCACCATCACCGCCTTTTCTCCTATGTCTGAAGATGATGTTTCCAAGATCATTGGTTCCAACCACCCTACCACCTGCCCACTGGATCCCATCCCCACCCATCTCCTCCATGCCATCTCTCCAGCAGTTGTGCCTGGTCTGACCCGCATCATCAACTCTTTGCTCACCACTGGGACATTTCCCACTGCTTTTAAAGAGGCCTGCATCACACCGCTACTGAAGAAACTCACTCTCAACCTTACACTGCTAGAACACTACAGGCCGGTGTAGTGTGTGAAAATGCATATCTTCCGTCAAAATGTAGATGACTGATTTTAACCTCTTATTATTTTCTGTCTTCTTAAAAAATTATTTTTTTACTTACCTCACTATTCTTAGCTTTGTATACTGTGCTAGGCTTTAATGGACTGGATTTAATTAACTTATGCATTTTGTTGCCTATATTGTTATAATTGCTTCCAATGTTTCCTCGTCTGTGAGTCGTTTTGGATAAAAACGTCTGCTAAATGACTAAATGTAAATTTTATGAAATGTGTAATGTCATGTGTAATGTGTAATGTGTAGTGTGTGGCCTTGAAATTTTAGCATGTCTACGTAATCATGAATAAATGCTTCTTGAGACACACAGTGTTGCTTCTTTGCATGCATCAAATGAATTGTTTCTGGCTATATGCATCCATGCATTAGTTTGAGAGGGGTGGAAATGGGACACTTGGGTGAAACAAAACTGCCCCAAAAGTACCCCCCCCACTTTAAATACAGTTTTTTCTAAGTCAATTTGGTACATTTCTCTGATCCCATTTGAAATTCTCAAAACTTCTTGTTCAATCCTTACATCCTTGTGTCACGTGTGCACATCAAACAAGCATTTTCTCATTTCTTTGAACAAGTTGCAAATGCTTTGGTACATCCATGCAAATGATTATGACAAAATTCTGTGCAGATTCCTACATTATCAATTGCTTATGTCATGTTGATCAAAATGCATTATAATGGGTCTCTGTAGAATAGTATAATCCCCACGACATTTAAGCACTAGTTTTACAATATACAGTAAGTATACTTTAAGTAAACAGTGGCATTTTATTTTACTCAATTAAGTGTTTTGCATTGCTATATTCTTTCCACATAGGACTGCAAGACAACTTCACTGTGTTGCAGACGGCCCCTTTTCACACCTAAACAGTCTTTTGACACTCTCTACAGGGATCTCATCCCTGAACAAGAGAGGGGGCAGATTGGAGATGACCTGCCAAAGTACGTGTTAGTTTGGGACAATGTCAGTTTCCATCGCTCCAACATCATCAGGCAATGGTTTGAGGCCCACAACAGGATGCTGGTGGAGTTCTTCTCACCCTACTCAACCACGTTGAGGAATTTTTCTCAGCATGAAGATTAAAAGTATATGATCGCCAGCCGCATACACAGATGACCCTTCTGGCTGCCATGGATGTAACGTGTGATGACATCACAGCTGATGCCTGCAGAGGCTGGATTAGACACTCTGAAAGATGATTTTCACGCTGTATCGCAAGAGAAGATATTTGTTGTGATGTGGATGAGAATCCGTTGCCCAAAAGACAGGAACGTCAGGAGGTGTAGGAAGACTGCACTGTAATTCCACTGCACTGCATGTACAGTTCTGTTTCATTTCAGTCAACACGCCACAGTATGGGTCAGCCTTAGCTAAGGATGAGCTGTCAGGAGATCGTATATAAAATTAGCCACGCCCCGCTTGTATCCCGGCTATAAATATGTGCGTGAACCACCACTCATTCTCTTTTTTGCCTCCTAGCAATTGATGCTAGCTGTTCACGGTAAGATTCTTTGGTATTTCACAGTAATATCTTTGATTATAAAGATCAAAACGAGCGCATTTGTGCTCGTTTCTTTGTTGGTAAACATACAAGTTGTGAATATTATCGGAGCCTCTTCACCCACGTGGAGAGATGCTACCGCTAGTCTTGTGTGTTTACGTTTGGTTAAATTACAATTTACCTTGATTTTAACCCCCAGAAAGGAGCCTCTTCTCCCGTTAGGGAGAATGCTACCGCAAGTCTTAAGTGTTCATGTTTGGTTAAACTACAAGTTGTGTTTGCACAGTCACTTGATCATAACCCCAGAATGGAGCCTCTTCTCCCGTGAGGGAGAATGATACGGCTAGTTGTTGGGTGCTTATGTTTGGTTGAAATACAAGTTGTGTTTTCATAGTCACTTCATTATAACTGCCAGACAGGAGCCTCTTCTCCCGTGAGGGAGAATGCTAACACTAGTCGTTGTGTGCTTATGTTTGGTTAAATTTCAAGTTGTGTTTTCACAGTCACTTGACTATAACCACCAGAAAAGAGCCTTCCGTGAGGGTGAAAGCTACAGCTATTTCAGCCACAGAGGCCTCTTTGTTTATGAAAACAAAAGCCTTCTTCCGGATTCGACTTTCATTGTAAGCATGCAAGAGGTGCAGTCGGAGTTAACCCCTGAAATGCCTGCAGGCACACAGCCACTCCTGTCGGGACAGGATCCTCAGGAGGAGGGAGTCAGATGTAAGCAAGCTTACAAGAGAAAGCATATAAACCTTGACCAACTGCAGATGCAAATGCAAGGTATGCAGGAGACCCTAAAATCCCTGGTGGAGGCTCAGCAAGGGGCTGCGGAACCTCAAGACTTGGGGCTGCCAAAACCAAAATGGCCGTGCCGCCACCCCGATGAAGTATCAGTGGTAGCATCTGGCAGGTTTGGAAGAGACGAACGCCCTGAGTATTCTGAGACGGACGACATCTCTGACTCCGACATGGGTGAGTATACTTCCCAGACCTCAGATGCAATGGCTCTGGACCCTTCAGACAGAGCAGTGATTGCCAGAGCAGCGGTGCGTGCAAAGCTGCCTCCCCTGGCTGCCACAACTTCAACCTCAGTGTTTGATAGAGGTCCTCAGCGCAATAAATCAGAAGGGTTGCCAATCCTGCCTGATTTTATAGCGGAGTTGCAGTCTTCCTGGAAGGCCCCTAGTTCCACGGCGCTTCCTAGAACACAGCTGGGAAACCTGGAAGGAGCAGCAACCCAGGGGCTGACTACAGCTCCTCAGATCGGACCAACATTTGCTATGTTGACCGGGGCAGTGGCTAGGACTGGAAGGGACCCTACACACCCTCACAAGCAGGGTAGGATGGTTGACGGTCAACTGCGAAAAGCCTATCAGGCCTCTGCCTTATCAGCTCGACTAGCATGCACAAACTCTCTACTCTTGGTGTACTTGGAGAGTCTGTTGCAGGATTCGTTCTCCTCCTCAACAGAGGAGGAAAATATCCCAGAATCCCTACGAGTAGTTGATATGCTACTCCGAGGAACAAGGGCGCATGCCCAAGCCCTGGGGCAATCCATGGCCAATATTGTCCAAGCACGTCGTCAGACATGGCTTTCTCAGGCTAATCTGTTTGAGCAAGACTGCATGGCAGTCATTGCAGCCCCACTGGTGCCTGGAGAGGTCTTTGGTCCCCCGGCCGAAGCTGCCTTGGAACAGTCTCGCAGAACGAGAGAACTAACCCGATCAGTGGTTAGAGCACCAGCTACTCGGGGTCCGCATACCTTTACCGGGAGCAGTGGCTGGGATCGAACAAAATCATCAAGCCGTGCCTTGGTAAGTCACTGTCGTTCTGCTACTCAAAGGGCGCCCACAGGACCAACCCAAGGATTTGGGCAGTCCTTTCGTAGGAGACAACAAACAAAGTTCTCCACTACACGTGGTGGAAGGAACCGTCCATGACAGTCATCAACCTCTGACTCCACAGTTCTCCAGCCAACAGCTCTCCCACAGAATCCAATTCAAAGCAAAACCACCCCAATTTCAAGGGATTGTTCCGACTGTGTTGAGAGGAGAACTGAAACGCAGGTCTCTGGAAGAAGAGGTTTCAGTTCTTTTAAGGAAGGGAGCAATAACACGCCTGCCCTCAGAGATAGGGCAGGGGTTTTATTCAACCTACTTCCTCATTTCAAAGAAGGATGGGGGTCTTCGGCCCATCCTGAACCTCAAGAAGTTCAATCATTACTTAAAACGGCTGAGTTTCCATATGCTTCGTCTTTCAACCCTTTTGGCATTCATCAGAGAAGGGGACTGGTTCACAGCAATAGATCTCCAGGATGCCTACTTTCACATCCCAATTCACAGAGATCACAGGAAGTATCTCAGGTTTCACTTTCAGGAGAACTCTTACGAGTACAACGTTCTCCCCTTCGGTCTGTCATTGGCCCCCCGCACCTTCACCAAGTGTATGGGTGCGGCGCTCACTCCACTCCGTCGCCAAGGTCTCCGCATTGCCAATTACCTGGACGATTGGATAATCGGTTCCCCTACAGAGATACAGGCCCGAACCGACACAAGTGTAGTCTTGGCCCACTTACAGAAATTGGGGCTGACTCTGAACACCAAGAAGAGTTGTCTCACTCCCAGAAGAATTGTGACATTCCTGGGCTTGAGTTTGAATTCAACGGTGATGAGAGCATCGCTGACTCTACAGAGACAGTCAGTAGTGAAAGAACAGCCTGTCCAAGTTCATCAGAACAAGGCAAGTTATGGTGAAGACGGGTCGGAGACTGCTTGGCCTAATGGCAGCAGCCAGTCAGGTGGTGCCGTTGGGATTGCTACATATGCGCCCATTACAACAATGGTTCGCAAGATACAGAGTGAGTCCATACGAGAATGGATGGCGACTGATTCCCATAGACTTGGATTGTCTTCCAGCGGTAAAATGGTGGCTCCTGACTCCAGGCCTGATGGAAGGAGTCAAGTTGGGCCCGTTATGTTCAAGGGAGACCATAACGACAGATGCTTCACAAACAGGCTGGGGTGCCATCTGGCGAGGCAATCCAGTACGAGGGGAATGGGATGCCTCATGGGTAGGAGTACACATCAACCTCTTGGAGTTGGAAGCTGTATTTCGAGCTTTGATTCACTTTCTGCCTCAGTTTCTGGTAAGACAAGTTCTTGTCCGTTCAGACAACACAACGGTTGTGTCGTACATAAACCACCAGGGTGGGGTACGTTCAATGCCCCTACACAGGAAGGCCCAGGATCTCCTGTTGTGGGCACATGCTCGAGGTGTGTCCCTAAGAGCTGTCCATTTGCCAGGAGAGGACAATATAGCAGCCGACCTCTTGTCGAGGGGGGGTCCCAAGCCAGGAGAATGGCGACTCCACACCAAGGTGATAGAGGGCATCTGGCGTCGTTTCGGGAAGGCCAAAGTAGACCTTTTCGCCACACGGGAAAACACACACTGTCTCCTGTGGTATTCGATGAGGGGCCTCAGGGGGCCCTTAGGGGTGGACGCTCTTGCGAACGATTGGCCCCCAGTGCTCCTGTATGCCTTTCCTCCTTTTCCACTACTGCCTGCAGTCTTGGCCAAGGTGAGAGCTTTGAAGGCCAGACTCCTACTGGTGGCACCGGATTGGCCTCAACAGCCATGGATGGCCGAATTGATCGCATTGTTGATGGGGCCACCTTGGGGTCTCCCGGTCACAAACGATATGCTGTCCCAGGCCCAGGGTCAGATTCTCCACCCGACTCCGGGGAAGTTCAAGTTACATGTCTGGCCACTGGACGGGAGTCAGCCAGGATTCTAGGAACAGCAGTTCTGGCCACATTGTAGGCGGCAAAAGCCCCATCCACAAGGCGGCTTTATGCATCTAGATGGAAGCGGTTTTCTACATGGTGTCACTCAGTAGAGATAGACCCATGTTCATGTGGAGTGGATTCCATCCTCTCATTTCTCCAGGTCGTACTCGAGACGGGAGTGACGGAATCAACCTTGAGAGGCTATTTAGCAGCTATATCTGACCGTCATGAGGGCTATGAAGGTTGCACTGTGGGGTCCCAACCTCTTCTCAGACGTTATCTCAAAGGGGCTCGAAGACTTTGCCCATCTCGAGCTCGACTAATTCCCTCATGGGATCTGGGTGTTGTCTTGAAAGCTCTGGCAGAACCTCCTTTTGAACCTCTACATGAGCTAGGGATGGAATTTCTGACATTGAAGACGGCATTTCTCTTGTCTATCTCTTCAGTCAAGAGGGTGAGTGAAATTCATGCCTTCTCTGTGCATCCAGCATGTTTGAGATTGGGAGAAGAAGGCTCTATGTCGCTTCTTCAAAACCCCTCATTTCTGCCGAAAGTTCTGCCCCGTTCTTTTGTTTCCAGGCCCTTGGTGCTGGAACCATTCCATCCACCTCCTCACGCTTCGGATGAATCGGCCAGACTCCATCTTATCTGTCCTGTCAGGGCACTGAGAAGGTACATTTCTTGCACGCAACAGATCAGGCATACCGATCAACTTTTTGTGTGTTATGGAAACTTGGTACAAGGCCAGGCAGTGTCCAAGCAGAGGCTGTCGAAATGGATTGTCAGGCTGATCGAGCTCACCTATCGCAGTGCTGGGATGCCTCCCCCTCAGGGAGTAGTAGCCCACTCTACAAGGGGAGTGGCTGCCTCCTGGGCATTGTTTAGTGGGGCTCCTATGGAGGATGTGTGCGCAGCAGCAGGATGGTCATCATCGCTGACTTTTGCTAAGTTTTATCGTCTGGATGTGGCTACAACGGTCTCATCATCTGTCCTTCAGACTGCAGTACTGCCTGACCAGACTTGTCGAAGTGATGCCCAGGTGCAGAACACCCTCTGATTTCACTGTGTATGTGTAATGTTGTCAAGATGCTTGACTGCCCTTTGACTTAACTGTGTATGGGTAAATATTGTCGAGGTGCTAACGGCCCTCTGGTTACCTGTGTACACAGCAAAGGAAACTAATAAATGTTCTTTTCAGCATTAAAAGGTTTCCTTAAGTTTATTGCCCCGCTTGGGTTGGTTCTCCCCTCCTGACCTTATCTGGTATACATGACCCATACTGTGGCGTGTTGACTGAAATGAAATAGAACGATGGGTTACTTAAGGTAACCTAGTTCTATGAATAAGGTCAACACGCCACAAGGCGTGGTCACTCAGGGAGTGCCTTTTCGCTACTCGGCAAAAGAGAATGAGTGGTGGTTCACGCCCATATTTATAGCCGGGATACAAGCGGGGCATGGCTAATTTTATATACCATCTCCTGACAGCTCATCCTTAGCTAAGGCTGACCCATACTGTGGCGTGTTGACCTTATTCATAGAACTAGGTTACCTTAAGTAACCCAGGAGATTGTCTTATGTTCAGATTTCTACATTTGTTTGTGCTATGCAGTGCTGTCTTTTCCTGTCTGCATCACAATGACACTGTCTGTCAATAAATTATTGTACAAACAGTAAAAGCGTTAACGTGAATCATGTGCCGTCTCTTGCAATCAAACAATCAAAACCAGAAATGCACTTACTGTTTTGCAAATGACAAGGATGATTCGAGAAATGCTCCACTCATCACTCTCAGGTCACTCCGCTGCACACGTCTGATCACTTCTTTGTCACCCCCGACCTCACCGCTCCAGACAACGCAGATGTCTTACCGCTGGTCACTTTCCGGCGCTACCTACGGTCCCTCCCTCCTGCTTTTCCTCTGCTGTCTTGTCTGCACTCCCCCCCTCTGAGGAGCTCTCTCTTTTGAATACCAACAGTGTCACAGACACTCTGTGTTCCACGCTTACATCCTGCTTGGACAACATATGCCCTCTTACATCTGGACCAGCCCGTGCATCCCTGTCTGCCCCCTGGTTATCGGATGTACCACGTGAGCATCGCACCAGCCTCCGGTCAGCTGAGAGAAAATGGCACAAGTCAAAAGACCATACTGAGCTCTCTCTCTCTACTTTCTCCGTTGACGTCACCTCTGCAAAAACTGATTATAACCACTGGAAGATCAGCAACTCTCCTGACTCTCGCACACTCTTAAAAACCTTCTCTGCTCTCCTCTGTCCGCCTGCTCCCACACCTTCATCGGAGTTAACGGCTGATGATTTTGCATCGTTCTTCGTAAAGAAAACTACCGCCATCAACAGCCAATTTTCTACGCCACCATCACCCGCCTTTTCTCCTATGTCTGAAGATGATGTTTCCAAGGTCATTGGTTCCAACCACCCTACCACCTGCCCACTGGATCCCATCCCCACCCATCTCCTCCATGCCATCTCTCCAGCAGTTGTGCCTGGTCTGACCCGCATCATCAACTCTTTGCTCACCACTGGGACAT
Organism: Barbatula barbatula; assembly: GCF_947034865.1. Lineage (NCBI taxonomy): Eukaryota > Metazoa > Chordata > Actinopteri > Cypriniformes > Nemacheilidae > Barbatula > Barbatula barbatula. The sequence continues at coordinate 14,719,754 of NC_136777.1, forward strand.
TTCCCACTGCTTTCAAAGAGGCCTGCATCACACCGCTACTGAAGAAACTCACTCTCAACCTTACACTGCTAGAACACTACTGTGCAAAAGACCCACGCATAGGAGCCTTTATTATGAAGGCGAGTACCGCTCGGGCAGAGAAATAGCGGAAGAGCGTGAGGTGTGTGTGAACAGCGCGTGTGACGGGTCCGCGGCATACACACTCGAGAATCAAGTTATAACGGAATCATCCGTACCAAGTTTTAGCACAGTGTGCTCATGTGCGTCGAACAAGAGTGAGTACAGACGGAGTTACGTGTGTTCGTTAAGAAATGTGGTCGTTATTGTCGATGCTAACTGGCTATTAGCTACACGGCCGTTCATAGCTGTGCGAAATCATTTATGTTACTGTTTATCCGCATGTTGCTAATTACAGAGTGTTGTTTAGTTGTTAATGGTGTAAATTCTGTTAACTGTGAAGAGATTATTGTAATACATATTATTGTGATGATGTATGAGGGGAGAAGTCATCGTGATCTGTTAATGTATTAACCGCATGCATGTTATACAATAGCTTTGTATGCTTAGGAACTCTGTTGTTCTGTTGCAGGGAAACCACATCTGCACACATCTGCGCAAAGTTGCATTCCTCAGTAATCTTGTGAACACTGGCTCTCCCCTCTGGTGATTTGTAATTGTGGGAAGAATAAAAGATGTCAGTTGATTCAACGCTCTCTGTTGTGTTCTGATCGACACCCCGGTTCACTGCTATATACATCCAAACTAGCCCCTCCCCTCTCAGAGTAGTTCTTCGCTACATTTGTGGTCCTTCGAGCCGGATAGCAGCTGTGCCGGGAGTATGCAGCCGAGTGATGGAGCAACGTGGGCCACGCCTGCCCGGCCTAAGCGCCAAACAAGACAACCAGAGTATTTACAAGATTATGTGGTCGGAGCAGCGCCACCGAGGAGGTCTAGCCCAACACGTTACAGTACGTCCTCCTTCACATCCGGAGCCGCTGAGTGGATCCCGCAGTCTCATGTTACATGGAACAAGACCCCTTACATGAGGGATGAGTCCTTCACCGACTCAGGGGAGCGCCCCCTAGACACGGACCTAGCATGGTCACGTGCCATACCTACCTTTACCCGAGAGCCGAGAGTAGAATGCCGCACACGGTCGGCAGAACCGTGGCCGATGCCTCCGCCCTTCAGGTCCGATGACTTCCAATTAAGAGAAGAAGAGGAGCTTGAAGAATTACCGCCACCGCCATGGCCACCATCTGAGTACCCTTCTGTGCCCTCAAGGGTGGAGGAAACCAGAGTGATTAACATGATAGATAGGATGATGAACGAGCTGCAGCTCATGAGAGACAAAGCAGTGCCCACTGCATCAGCTCCTGAACTCCAGCACTCTCACCAACACGATCCTTCCTCGTACAGATTACGTAAGGAACACTGTGATGCACGACCTCGAACACAGAGGTCAGGATCCCTTTTGCCTATGTCTCACGCAGAGCAATTCCCAACTAGAGTCGACATGAGCTATCCGCACCACGCTCGAGGCTTACCTCAGTCGCCAGGAGCAATGTCACTGGGACGAAGAGAATACCAGGGACCAGCGCCAAGAATCCCCCTATTCATTCATAAAGACCCGATGGAGTTTTCCAGGCTGAAGCTAGCCCTAACCAACCTTCTACCTGTTGATGCCCCTGAGCTCTTCAAGTACCAGATCCTTGTGGACCACGTTAAGCTCGAGGAAGCCTGCCTAATAGCTGATTCCTTTATAAACTCACTCCAGCCTTACACAGACACAATGGCAGCCCTGACAGAGAAGTTCGGCCAGCCGCATCATGTAGCCCTAAAGAGGATTGCCACCATCATGGACTCACCTGAGATCAGACGAGGAGACCTAGCAGCCTTTGAAAGATTCTCACTGCATGTACAGTCACTGGTGGGCATGTTAAAGACATTGGGTCCAGACGGAGATGTGGAGCTAAGATGTGGTTCTCATGTAGCTCGGCTCCTCTCCAAGCTTCCAGCAGAGATGAGAGCGAACTTCCGGCGTCAGATGTTCCACGGTCATGGGCATACCCACACGTTACGTGATCTGGCAGAATGGCTCAGGCACGAGTCTTGGTGTCAAGGCTACGACAACCTCTCAGACGTCCGCACCCAAGGGTCAACAGGATACAGATCAGACAACCGACGCAGCCGACCTGCAGCTACAGTACTCCATGGAGCAGAAGGCCGTATACCGAGTCAAGAAGGGAAGCAGGAGAGTCACCGCTTGTTTAATCCGACCAAAAGAGGCAATGTGAAACCGTACTGCCCTTATTGTGAGAACAACAACCACTTCCTGAATAGGTGCCCCGATATTCAGAAACTCACCAAAGAGGAGGTCAGAGAGTGGATACGAGCAAACAAGAGATGCTGGAAATGTGGACGGGCACACCAAGCCACACAATGTGACCTCAAGAAGCTCTGCGATTTGTGCAACAAGAGGCACCTCAGGATCCTGCATGATGCCAATGCTTACTCCAAGAGTGAACCACCAAAGACCGAAAGTTGCCTAGTGAGCTCTGCAACGGAAATACTCTACTTAGACAGACCAACGGTGCATTTCCGTGTCTTACTGAAAGTCGTCAGGGTACTTCTGCGCTACAGAGATAAGACACTAGAAACATACGCTGTCCTCGATGATGGGTCTGAGCGTACGATGCTCCTCGCAGAGGCTGCCAACAAACTGGGCCTGCAGAAGAAGCCCGAGGACCTAGCCCTCCGCACAATCCGACAGGAGGTTCAGACGCTGAAAGGATCCTCTGTCTCGTTCAGCATATCCTCCCCCTCTCATCCCAAGAGGACTTTCCAGATAACAGAAGCTTTCACTTCTCGGTGCTTGTCTTTGGCAGATCACACCTACCCCATTGCACGGCTTACGAGGAAGTACAGGCATCTGGCAGACATTCCACTTGAACCCTTCGAGCATGTGAAACCACTTGTGCTGATCGGGGCTGACTACCCCCATCTACTCACCCCGGTTGAGCCGGTAAGATTGGGACCACCAGGAGGACCGGCAGCTGTCCGCACTAGGTTGGGGTGGGCCCTCCAAGGACCTGCGCATCTCATACAGTGGACAATGGGCACAAGGCAGTGTCTCTTCACCAGTGTTTCTCCCCAGACCGATTTAGCACAGGATGTAGAGAGGCTCTGGAAGATGGATGTACTGCCCTACCAGACCAGCAAACTGGTGGAACGATCAAAGCAAGATCAGGAAGCGGTGGAGCTCCTCGAGACAAAGACAAGGCGAACAGATGTTGCAGGTGTATTCCGGTATGTCACCCCACTGCTGCGTAAACGAGGGGTTCCCACCCTCAGTGCACCGAAAGAGGCAGTCCTACCAAGTCTCAGAGGTCTGGAGAGGCGCCTAGAAAGAGACCCCCAAAGGGCTAACGAGTACTGTTCCGCAATCCACAAGCTGGTAGAAGCAGGAGCTGTCAGGAAGATTGATCCACAGGAATCATCACTCAAGGAGGAATCTTGGTTCATACCCCACCATCTAGTGAGCCACAACGGGAAGAACCGCCTAGTCTTCAACTGTTCATACCAGTTCCAGGGTAGGAGCCTTAATGATGCCCTCCTTCCCGGTCCTACACTGGGACCATCCCTGCTTGGGGTTCTGCTGCGCTTCAGAGAGCGGGCTGTAGCCATCAGTGGAGACATCCGCAGCATGTTTCACCAAGTTCACCTCCCTCCCGAAGATCGAGCACTCCTCAGGTTTCTTTGGAGGGACATGAGACGTAACGAACCCCCAGACATCTTTGAGTGGCAAGTTCTGCCGTTTGGTACTGCGTGCTCACCGTGCTGCGTTACTTTTGCTCTCCAGAAGCATGCGAGAGACCATGGTGGACCAGACGGAAAAGTCAGGTATTCGGTGGAGCAGTGTTTTTATGTGGACAACTGTCTCCAGAGTGTGCCCACGGCCGAGGAGGCCAAGGACCTGGTGGACCGACTCCGAGAAGTCTTAGCTGCGGGCGGGTTCGAGATTCGTCAATGGGCCTGCAACGTGCCTGATGTCCTTAAGCACCTACCCGGAGAAGCAAGGTCTGATGGTATGGAGAGGTGGCTGTCGCACAACGAGTCTGGCCTGGCGGAGCCAACCCTTGGACTCAGCTGGCACTGGGAAACCGACACCTTAGGCTACAAGAGCCGACCATTGGACTATGGATCATTGACTATGAGGAACGTAAACAAGGTGCTAGCCCGGCAGTACGATCCCCTAGGGTTCATCTCACCCTACACGACTCGAGCTAAACTGATCGTCCAGCGCATGTGGGACAAACCCCGGGATTGGGACGACCCGATTCTTTCCTCTGACCTGCAGAAGGCATGGAAGGAATGGGAATCAGAGTTGCCTTTGCTGTCCCGCATCTCCTTACCTCGTGCATATGTCCCCGCACATGCAGATCAGAATGTTGTATCCAGACACATTCACGTATTCAGTGACGCCTCCGAAAGGGCTTACGGGGCAGTATCTTACTTGAGAACCGAAGATACCAAAGGTGAAGTCTACCTGGCATTCCTAGCAGCTAGATCCAGAGTGGCCCCCCGCCGGCAACACTCGATTCCCCGCCTCGAACTCTGCGGTGCATTGTCAGCAGCCCAGCTTGCCCAGATTATAAAGAAGGAGCTGAGTATCAGGACAGATGGGACAATCCTCTGGAGTGACTCAACTACGGTGCTCACATGGTTGAAGTCAGAGTCTTGCCGCTTCAAGGTCTTCGTCGGTACGCGCATAGCCGAAATCCAAGAGCTTACAGAGCAAAGTTCATGGCGTTATGTGGACTCCGCACAGAACCCAGCTGATGACGTCACGCGAGGCAAGACCTTAGCAGAGCTAGCCATGCCTAATCGGTGGAGCCAAGGGCCAACTTTTCCCCCCCAAGGACCTGACGACTGGCCCACCTGGCCGGGCATGGAACCCAAGCATGACATGGCAGAATATAAGAAGCTGACGACATGCGGGGTGATTAACCGATTGGATGGAACCGAGACCCTGCCAGTGCACTCACTGTCATGGAAGGATATGGTGAAGTCCGTAGCTCAGGAGCTGCATGGGGCGGCAGGACAGGAGCCATTGAGCGCAGCCGACTATCAGAAAGCAGAGATGACGATTTTCAAGAGAGTCCAATCTGAGTGCTTCGTAGAGGAGCTGCGCCACCTGAGGGCAGGGAAGGCACTGCTCAGAAGCAGTCGCATACTTAGCCTCTCACCGGAGTTAGATCCTGAGGAGGACATTATACGAGTGGGAGGACGACTCCGACGTGCTGAGTGGTTGGATTTGGCTTTCAAGCACCCCATTGTGTTGGACCCCTCTCATTCAGCCACAAGGCTTCTTATCCGGGATTACGATGCCCGCCTCTGTCATCCAGGCCCTGAGCGAGTATTCGCAGAGTTGCGCCGGACCTTCTGGGTTCTTCGTGGCAGAGAGGCCGTCCGGAAGGTGCAACACCAATGCGAGGAGTGCCGAAGATGAAAGTCCAAGCCATTGATCCCAAGAATGTCCGACCTACCTGAAGCCCGTCTGCGTCTACACAAGCCCACTTTCTTCTCTACAGGTGTCGACTGCTTTGGACCTTTCCACGTCAAGATGGGACGGCGTTCAGAGAAGAGATGGGGAATCATCTATAAGTGCCTTACCACCCGAGTGGTTCATTTGGATCTCCTGCACAGTATGGATGTGGATTCCTTCCTGATGAGCCTCAGATGGTTTATTGCTCGCCGGGGAGCTCCTGCAGAGCTCTATTCAGACCGGGGGACGAACTTTACGGCTGGTGAGAAGGAGCTCCGTGAGTCCTTCAATAGCATGTCCTCAGATCTACAACAACTACTGGCTGAACAGAAAATTGATTTCCGCTTCAACCCCCCTGCAGCTCCTCACTTCGGGGGGACGTGGGAAAGAGAGATCAAGTCTGTGAAGTCTGCCCTGTGTACCGTCATAGGGGCCCTACCTATATCTGAAGAGGTGCTCCATACTACTTTGCTGGAGGTAGAGGCCATCCTCAACGCAAAACCTCTGGGCTATACCTCATCTGATGTGGCCGACCTGGATGCAGTAACCCCAAACGTCCTTCTGATGGGGCGGCTAGATGGATCACTGCCGCAGGTGGTGTACCAGAAGAGCGAGGGACTAAGCAAGCGAAGATGGAGACACTGTCAAGTGATGGCGGATCATTTCTGGGGAAGGTTCATTAGAGAATATTTGCCAGCCCTCCAACGCAGACAAAATTGGCATGACACCCCTGCAGATCTGACAGTCAATGCAGTGGTGCTGCTAATGGACCCACAGTTTCCCAGGGCCCTCTGGCCGGTTGGCAGAGTGGTCAAAGTGCATCAGAGTGCAGATGGTCATGTTAGATCTGCGGACGTGAAGATCAAGGACAAGATCTACACTCGGCCAGTGGTCAGACTCATTCCTCTTCCTGCTATCTCAGATCACAGTGATGATGTGCACGGCAACCCGGTCCCTTCAGAGTAAGATGTGAGTCTTTGCAGGGGCAAATTGCAAGCAATTTGGGGGCGGCTGTGCAAAAGACCCACGCATAGGAGCCTTTATTATGAAGGCGAGTACCGCTCGGGCAGAGAAATAGCGGAAGAGCGCGAGGTGTGTGTGAACAGCGCGTGTGACGGGTCCGCGGCATACACACTCGAGAATCAAGTTATAACGGAATCATCCGTACCAAGTTTTAGCACAGTGTGCTCATGTGCGTCGAACAAGAGTGAGTACAGACGGAGTTACGTGTGTTCGTTAAGAAATGTGGTCGTTATTGTCGATGCTAACTGGCTATTAGCTACACGGCCGTTCATAGCTGTGCGAAATCATTTATGTTACTGTTTATCCGCATGTTGCTAATTACAGAGTGTTGTTTAGTTGTTAATGGTGTAAATTCTGTTAACTGTGAAGAGATTATTGTAATACATATTATTGTGATGATGTATGAGGGGAGAAGTCATCGTGATCTGTTAATGTATTAACCGCATGCATGTTATACAATAGCTTTGTATGCTTAGGAACTCTGTTGTTCTGTTGCAGGGAAACCACATCTGCACACATCTGCGCAAAGTTGCATTCCTCAGTAATCTTGTGAACACTGGCTCTCCCCTCTGGTGATTTGTAATTGTGGGAAGAATAAAAGATGTCAGTTGATTCAACGCTCCCTGTTGTGTTCTGATCGACACCCCGGTTCACTGCTATATACATCCAAACTAGCCCCTCCCCTCTCAGAGTAGTTCTTCGCTACAACTACAGGCCGGTGTAGTGTGTGAAAATGCATATCTTCCGTCAAAATGTAGATGACTGATTTTAACCTCTTATTATTTTCTGTCTTCTTAAAAAATTATTTTTTTACTTACCTCACTATTCTTAGCTTTGTATACTGTGCTAGGCTTTAATGGACTGGATTTAATTAACTTATGCATTTTGTTGCCTATATTGTTATAATTGCTTCCAATGTTTCCTCGTCTGTAAGTCGCTTTGGATAAAAACGTCTGCTAAATGACTAAATTTAAATTTTATGAAATGTGTAATGTCATGTGTAATGTGTAATGTGTAGTGTGTGGCCTTGAAATTTTAGCATGTCTACGTAATCATGAATAAATGCTTCTTGAGACACACAGTGTTGCTTCTTTGCATGCATCAAATGAATTGTTTCTGGCTATATGCATCCATGCATTAGTTTGAGAGGGGTGGAAATGGGACACTTGGGTGAAACAAAACTGCCCCAAAAGTACCCCCCCCACTTTAAATACAGTTTTTTCTAAGTCAATTTGGTACATTTCTCTGATCCGATTTGAAATTCTCAAAACTTCTTGTTCAATCCTTACATCCTTGTGTCACGTGTGCACATCAAACAAGCATTTTCTCATTTCTTTGAACAAGTTGCAAATGCTTTGGTACATCCATGCAAATGATTATGACAAAATTCTGTGCAGATTCCTACATTATCAATTGCTTATGTCATGTTGATCAAAATGCATTATAATGGGTCTCTGTAGAATAGTATAATCCCCACGACATTTAAGCACTAGTTTTACAATCTAGAGTAAGTATACTTTAAGTAAACGGTGGCATTTTATTTTACTCAATTTAGTGTTTTGCATTGCTATATTCTTTCCACATAGGACTGCAAGACAACTTCACTGTGTTGCAGACGGCCCCTTTTCACACCTAAACAGTCTTTTGACACTCTCTACAGGGATCTCATCCCTGAACAAGAGAGGGGGCAGATTGGAGATGACCTGCCAAAGTACGTGTTAGTTTGGGACAATGTCAGTTTCCATCGCTCCAACATCATCAGGCAATGGTTTGCGGCCCACAACAGGATGCTGGTGGAGTTCCTCTCACCCTACTCAACCACGTTGAGGAATTTTTCTCAGCATGAAGATTAAAAGTATATGATCGCCAGCCGCATACACAGATGACCCTTCTGGCTGCCATGGATGTAACGTGTGATGACATCACAGCTGATGCCTGCAGAGGCTGGATTAGACACTCTGAAAGATGATTTTCACGCTGTATCGCAAGAGAAGATATTTGTTGTGATATGGATGAGAATCCGTTGCCCAAAAGACAGGAACGTCAGGAGGTGTAGGAAGACTGCACTGTAATTCCAATGCACTGCATGTACAGTTTTCCCTAAGGAGATTGTCTTATGTTTAGATTTCTACATTTGTTTGTGCTATGCAGTGCTGTCTTTTCCTGTCTGCATCACAATGACACTGTCTGTCAATAAATTATTGTACAAACAGTAGAAGCGTTAACGTGAATCTTGTGCCGTCTCTTGCAATCAAACAATCAAAACCAGAAATGCACTTACTGTTTTGCAAATGACAAGGATGATTCGAGAAATGCTCCACTCATCACTCTCAGGTCACTCCGCTGCACACGTCTGATCACTTCTTTGTCACCCCCGACCTCACCGCTCCAGACAACGCAGATGTCTTACCGCTGGTCACTTTCCGGCGCTACCTACGGTCCCTCCCTCCTGCTTTTCCTCTGCTGTCTTGTCTGCACTCCCCCCCTCTGAGGAGCTCTCTCTTTTGAATACCAACAGTGCCACAGACACTCTGTGTTCCACGCTTACATCCTGCTTGGACAACATTTGCCCTCTTACATCTGGACCAGCCCGTGCATCCCTGTCTGCCCCCTGGTTATCGGATGTACCACGTGAGCATCGCACCAGCCTCCGGTCAGCTGAGAGAAAATGGCACAAGTCAAAAGACCATACTGACCTCTCTCTCTCTACTTTCTCCGTTGACGTCACCTCTGCAAAAACTGATTATAACCACTCGAAGATCAGCAACTCTCCTGACTCTCGCACACTCTTAAAAACCTTCTCTGCTCTCCTCTGTCCGCCTGCTCCCACACCTTCATCGGAGTTAACGGCTGATGATTTTGCATCGTTCTTCGTAAAGAAAACTACCGCCATCAACAGCCAATTTTCTACACCACCATCACCCGCCTTTTCTCCTATGTCTGAAGATGATGTTTCCAAGGTCATTGGTTCCAACCACCCTACCACCTGCCCACTGGATCCCATCCCCACCCATCTCCTCCATGCCATCTCTCCAGCAGTTGTGCCTGGTCTGACCCGCATCATCAACTCTTTGCTCACCACTGGGACATTTCCCACTGCTTTCAAAGAGGCCTGCATCACACCGCTACTGAAGAAACTCACTCTCAACCTTACACTGCTAGAACACTACAGGCCGGTGTAGTGTGTGAAAATGCATATCTTCCGTCAAAATGTAGATGACGGATTTTAACCTCTTATTATTTTCTGTCTTCTTAAAAAAAACATTTTTTTCTTACCTCACTATTCTTAGCTTTGTATACTGTGCTAGGCTTTAATGGACTGGATTTAATTAACTTATGCATTTTGTTGCCTATATTGTTATAATTGCTTCCAATGTTTCCTCGTCTGTAAGTCGCTTTGGATAAAAACGTCTGCTAAATGACTAAATGTAAATTTTATGAAATGTGTAATGTCATGTGTAATGTGTAATGTGTAGTGTGTGGCCTTGAAATTTTAGCATGTCTACGTAATCATGAATAAATGCTTCTTGAGACACACAGTGTTGCTTCTTTGCATGCATCAAATGAATTGTTTCTGGCTATATGCATCCATGCATTAGTTTGAGAGGGGTGGAAATGGGACACTTGGGTGAAACAAAACTGCCCCAAAAGTACCCCCCCACTTTAAATACAGTTTTTTCTAAGTCAGTTTGGTACATTTCTCTGATCCGATTTGAAATTCTCAAAACTTCTTGTTCAATCCTTACATCCTTCTGTCACGTGTGCACATCAAACAAGCATTTTCTCATTTCTTTGAACAAGTTGCAAATGCTTTGGTACATCCATGCAAATGATTATGACAAAATTCTGTGCAGATTCCTACATTATCAATTGCTTATGTCATGTTGATCAAAATGCATTATAATGGGTCTCTGTAGAATAGTATAATCCCCACGACATTTAAGCACTAGTTTTACAATATACAGTAAGTATACTTTAAGTAAACGGTGGCATTTTATTTTACTCAATTTAGTGTTTTGCATAGCTATATTCTTTCCACATAGGACTGCAAGACAACTTCACTGTGTTGCAGACGGCCCCTTTTCACACCTAAACAGTCTTTTGACACTCTCTACAGGGATCTCATCCCTGAACAAGAGAGGGGGCAGATTGGAGATGACCTGCCAAAGTACGTGTTAGTTTGGGACAATGTCAGTTTCCATCGCTCCAACATCATCAGGCAATGGTTTGCGGCCCACAACAGGATGCTGGTGGAGTTCCTCTCACCCTACTCAACCCCGTTGAGGAATTTTTCTCAGCCTGAAGATTAAAAGTATATGATGGCCAGCCGCATACACAGATGACCCTTCTGGCTGCCATGGATGTAACGTGTGATGACATCACAGCTGATGCCTGCAGAGGCTGGATTAGACACTCTGAAAGATGATTTTCACGCTGTATCGCAAGAGAAGATATTTGTTGTGATGTGGATGAGAATCCGTTGCCCAAAAGACAGGAACGTCAGGAGGTGTAGGAAGACTGCACTGTAATTCCACTGCACTGCATGTACAGTTTTCCCTAAGGAGATTGTCTTATGTTCAGATTTCTACATTTGTTTGTGCTATGCAGTGCTGTCTTTTCCTGTCTGCATCACAATGACACTGTCTGTCAATAAATTATTGTACAAACAGTAAAAGCGTTAACGTGAATCATGTGCCGTCTCTTGCAATCAAACAATCAAAACCAGAAATGCACTTACTGTTTTGCAAATGACAAGGATGATTCGAGAAATGCTCCACTCATCACTCTCAGGTCACTCCGCTGCACACGTCTGATCACTTCTTTGTCACCCCCGACCTCACCGCTCCAGACAACGCAGATGTCTTACCGCTGGTCACTTTCCGGCGCTACCTACGGTCCCTCCCTCCTGCTTTTCCTCTGCTGTCTTGTCTGCACTCCCCCCCTCTGAGGAGCTATCTCTTTTGAATACCAACAGTGCCACAGACACTCTGTGTTCCACGCTTACATCCTGCATGGACAACATATGCCCTCTTACATCTGGACCAGCCCGTGCATCCCTCTCTGCCCCCTGGTTATCGGATGTACCACGTGAGCATCGCACCAGCCTCCGGTCAGCTGAGAGAAAATGGCACAAGTCAAAAGACCATACTGACCTCTCTCTCTCTACTTTCTCCGTTGACGTCACCTCTGCAAAAACTGATTATAACCACTCGAAGATCAGCAACTCTCCTGACTCTCGCACACTCTTAAAAACCTTCTCTGCTCTCCTCTGTCCGCCTGCTCCCACACCTTCATCGGAGTTAACGGCTGATGATTTTGCATCGTTCTTCGTAAAGAAAACTACCGCCATCAACAGCCAATTTTCTACGCCACCATCACCCGCCTTTTCTCCTATGTCTGAAGATGATGTTTCCAAGGTCATTGGTTCCAACCACCCTACCACCTGCCCACTGGATCCCATCCCCACCCATCTCCTCCATGCCATCTCTCCAGCAGTTGTGCCTGGTCTGACCCGCATCATCAACTCTTTGCTCACCACTGGGACATTTCCCACTGCTTTCAAAGAGGCCTGCATCACACCGCTACTGAAGAAACTCACTCTCAACCTTACACTGCTAGAACACTACAGGCCGGTGTAGTGTGTGAAAATGCATATCTTCCGTCAAAATGTAGATGACTGATTTTAACCTCTTATTATTTTCTGTCTTCTTAAAAAAATATTTTTTTACTTACCTCACTATTCTTAGCTTTGTATACTGTGCTAGGCTTTAATGGACTGGATTTAATTAACTTATGCATTTTGTTGCCTATATTGTTATAATTGCTTCCAATGTTTCCTCGTCTGTAAGTCGCTTTGGATAAAAACGTCTGCTAAATGACTAAATGTAAATTTTATGAAATGTGTAATGTCATGTGTAATGTGTAATGTGTAGTGTGTGGCCTTGAAATTTTAGCATGTCTACGTAATCATGAATAAATGCTTCTTGAGACACACAGTGTTGCTTCTTTGCATGCATCAAATGAATTGTTTCTGGCTATATGCATCCATGCATTAGTTTGAGAGGGGTGGAAATGGGACACTTGGGTGAAACAAAACTGCCCCGAAAGTACCCCCCCCCACTTTAAATACAGTTTTTTCTAAGTCAATTTGGTACATTTCTCTGATCCGATTTGAAATTCTCAAAACTTCTTGTTCAATCCTTACATCCTTGTGTCACGTGTGTACATCAAACAAGCATTTTCTCATTTCTTTGAACAAGTTGCAAATGCTTTGGTACATCCATGCAAATGATTATGACAAAATTCTGTGCAGATTCCTACATTATCAATTGCTTATGTCATGTTGATCAAAATGCATTATAATGGGTCTCTGTAGAATAGTATAATCCCCACGACATTTAAGCACTAGTTTTACAATATACAGTAAGTATACTTTAAGTAAACGGTGGCATTTTATTTTACTCAATTTAGTGTTTTGCATTGCTATATTCTTTCCACATAGGACTGCAAGACAACTTCCCTGTGTTGCAGACGGCCCCTTTTCACACCTAAACAGTCTTTTGACACTCTCTACAGGGATCTCATCCCTGAACAAGAGAGGGGGCAGATTGGAGATGACCTGCCAAAGTACGTGTTAGTTTGGGACAATGTCAGTTTCCATCGCTCCAACATCATCAGGCAATGGTTTGCGGCCCACAACAGGATGCTGGTGGAGTTCCTCTCACCCTACTCAACCCCGTTGAGGAATTTTTCTCAGCATGAAGATTAAAAGTATATGATCGCCAGCCGCATACACAGATGACCCTTCTGGCAGCCATGGATGTAACGTGTGATGACATCTCAGCTGATGCCTGCAGAGGCTGGATTAGACACTCTGAAAGATGATTTTCACGCTGTATCGCAAGAGAAGATATTTGTTGTGATGTGGATGAGAATCCGTTGCCCAAAAGACAGGAACGTCAGGAGGTGTAGGAAGACTGCACTGTAATTCCACTGCACTGCATGTACAGTTTTCCCTAAGGAGATTGTCTTATGTTCAGATTTCTACATTTGTTTGTGCTATGCAGTGCTGTCTTTTCCTGTCTGCATCACAATGACACTGTCTGTCAATAAATTATGGTAAAAACAGTAAAAGCGTTAACGTGACTCATGTGCCGTCTCTTGCAATCAAACAATCAAAACCAGAAATGCACTTACTGTTTTGCAAATGACAAGGATGATTCGAGAAATGCTCCACTCATCACTCTCAGTTCACTCCGCTGCACACGTCTGATCACTTCTTTGTCACCCCCGACCTCACCGCTCCAGACAACGCAGATGTCTTACCGCTGGTCACTTTCCGGCGCTACCTACGGTCCCTCCCTCCTGCTTTTCCTCTGCTGTCTTGTCTGCACCCCCCCCCTCTGAGGATCTCTCTCTTTTGAATACCAACAGTGCCACAGACACTCTGTGTTCCACGCTTACATCCTGCTCGGACAACATATGCCCTCTTGCATCTTGACCAGCCCGTGCATCCCTGTCTGCCCCCTGGTTATCGGATGTACCACGTGAGCATCGCACCAGCCTCCGGTCAGCTGAGAGAAAATGGCACAAGTCAAAAGACCATACTGACCTCTCTCTCTCTACCAGTCTCTTCTCTCTACTTTCTCCATTGACGTCACCTCTGCAAAAACTGATTATAACCACTCGAAGATCAGCAACTCTCCTGACTCTCGCACACTCTTAAAAACCTTCTCTGCTCTCCTCTGTCCGCCTGCTCCCACACCTTCATCGGAGTTAACGGCTGATGATTTTGCATCGTTCTTCGTAAAGAAAACTACCGCCATCAACAGCCAATTTTCTACGCCACCATCACCCGCCTTTTCTCCTATGTCTGAAGATGATGTTTCCAAGGTCATTGGTTCCAACCACCCTACCACCTGCCCACTGGATCCCATCCCCACCCATCTCCTCCATGCCATCTCTCCAGCAGTTGTGCCTGGTCTGACCCGCATCATCAACTCTTTGCTCACCACTGGGACATTTCCCACTGCTTTCAAAGAGGCCTGCATCACACCGCTACTGAAGAAACTCACTCTCAACCTTACACTGCTAGAACACTACAGGCCGGTGTAGTGTGTGAAAATGCATATCTTCCGTCAAAATGTAGATGACTGATTTTAACCTCTTATTATTTTCTGTCTTCTTTAAAAATTATTTTTTTACTTACCTCACTATTCTTAGCTTTGTATACTGTGCTAGGCTTTAATGGACTGGATTTAATTAACTTATATATTTTGTTGCCAATATTGTTATAATTCCTTCCAATGTTTCCTCGTCTGTAAGTCGCTTTGGATAAATACGTCTGCTAAATTACTAAATGTAAATTTTATGAAATGTGTAATGTCATGTGTAATGTGTAATGTGTAGTGTGTGGCCTTGAAATTTTAGCATGTCTACGTAATCATGAATAAATGCTTCTTGAGACACACAGTGTTGCTTCTTTGCATGCATCAAATGAATTGTTTCTGGCTATATGCATCCATGCATTAGTTTGAGAGGGGTGGAAATGGGACACTTGGGTGAAACAAAACTGCCCCAAAAGTACCCCCCCCCCCACTTTAAATACAGTTTTTTCTAAGTCAATTTGGTACATTTCTCAGATCCGATTTGAAATTCTCAAAACTTCTTGTTCAATCCTTACATCCTTGTGTCACGTGTGCACATCAAACAAGCATTTTCTCATTTCTTTGAACAAGTTGCAAATGCTTTGGTACATCCATGCAAATGATTATGACAAAATTCTGTGCAGATTCCTACATTATCAATTGCTTATGTCATGTTGATCAAAATGCATTATAATGGGTCTCTGTAGAATAGTATAATCCCCACGACATTTAAGCACTAGTTTTACAATATACAGTAAGTATACTTTAAGTAAACAGTGGCATTTTATTTTACTCAATTTAGTGTTTTGCATTGCTATATTCTTTCCACAAGGACTGCAAGACAACTTCACTGTGTTGCAGACGGCCCCTTTTCACATCTAAACAGTCTTTTGACACTCTCTACAGGGATCTCATCCCTGAACAAGAGAGGGGGCAGATTGGAGATGACCTGCCAAAGTACGTGTTAGTTTGGGACAATGTCAGTTTCCATCGCTCCAACATCATCAGGCAATGGTTTGCGGCCCACAACAGGATGCTGGTGGAGTTCCTCTCACCCTACTCAACCACGTTGAGGAATTTTTCTCAGCATGAAGATTAAAAGTATATGATCGCCAGCCGCATACACAGATGACCCTTCTGGCTGCCATGGATGTAACGTGTGATGACATCACAGCTGATGCCTGCAGAGGCTGGATTAGACACTCTGAAAGATGATTTTCACGCTGTATCGCAAGAGAAGATATTTGTTGTGATGTGGATGAGAATCCGTTGCCCAAAAGACAGGAACGTCAGGAGGTGTAGGAAGACTGCACTGTAATTCCACTGCACTGCATGTACAGTTTTCCCTAAGGAGATTGTCTTATGTTCAGATTTCTACATTTGTTTGTGCTATGCAGTGCTGTCTTTTCCTGTCTGCATCACAATGACACTGTCTGTCAATAAATTATGGTAAAAACAGTAAAAGCGTTAACGTGACTCATGTGCCGTCTCTTGCAATCAAACAATCAAAACCAGAAATGCACTTACTGTTTTGCAAATGACAAGGATGATTCGAGAAATGCTCCACTCATCACTCTCAGTTCACTCCGCTGCACACGTCTGATCACTTCTTTGTCACCCCCGACCTCACCGCTCCAGACAACGCAGATGTCTTAACGCTGGTCACTTTCCGGCGCTACCTACGGTCCCTCCCTCCTGCTTTTCCTCTGCTGTCTTTTCTGCACTCCCCCCCTCTGAGGATCTCTCTCTTTTGAATACCAACAGTGCCACAGACACTCTGTGTTCCACGCTTACATCCTGCTCGGAAAACATATGCCCTCTTGCATCTGGACCAGCCCGTGCATCCCTGTCTGCCCCCTGGTTATCGGATGTACCACGTGAGCATCGCACCAGCCTCCGGTCAGCTGAGAGAAAATGGCACAAGTCAAAAGACCATACTGACCTCTCTCTCTCTACCAGTCTCTTCTCTCTACTTTCTCCGTTGACGTCACCTCTGCAAAAACTGATTATAACCACTCGAAGATCAGCAACTCTCCTGACTCTCGCACACTCTTAAAAACCTTCTCTGCTCTCCTCTGTCCGCCTGCTCCCACACCTTCATCGGAGTTAACGGCTGATGATTTTGCATCGTTCTTCGTAAAGAAAACTACCGCCATCAACAGCCAATTTTCTACACCACCATCACCCGCCTTTTCTCCTATGTCTGAAGATGATGTTTCCAAGGTCATTGGTTCCAACCACCCTACCACCTGCCCACTGGATCCCATCCCCACCCATCTCCTCCATGCCATCTCTCCAGCAGTTGTGCCTGGTCTGACCCGCATCATCACCTCTTTGCTCACCACTGGGACATTTCCCACTGCTTTCAAAGAGGCCTGCATCACACCGCTACTGAAGAAACTCACTCTCAACCTTACACTGCTAGAACACTACAGGCCGGTGTAGTAAGTGAAAATGCATATCTTCCGTCAAAATGTAGATGACGGATTTTAACCTCTTATTATTTTCTGTCTTCTTAAAAAAAAAAATTTTTCTTACCTCACTATTCTTAGCTTTGTATACTGTGCTAGGCTTTAATGGACTGGATTTAATTAACTTATGCATTTTGTTGCCTATATTGTTATAGTTTCTTCCAATGTTTCCTCGTCTGTAAGTCGCTTTGGATAAAAACGTCTGCTAAATGACTAAATGTAAATTTAATGAAATGTGTAATGTCATTTGTAATGTGTAGTGTGTGGCCTTGAAATTTTAGCATGTCTACGTAATCATGAATAAATGCTTCTTGAGACACACAGTGTTGCTTCTTTGCATGCATCAAACGCATTGTTTCTGGCTATATGCATCCGTGGATTAGTTTGAGAGGGGTGGATATGGGACACTTGGGTGAAACAAAACTGCCCCAAAAGTACCCCCTCCCACTTTAAATACAGTTTTTTCTAAGTCAATTTGGTACATTTCTCAGATCTGTTTTGAAATTCTCAAAACTTCTTGTTCAATCCTTACATCCTTGTGTCACTTGTGCACATCAAACAAGCATTTTCTCATTTCTTTGAACAAGTTGCAAATGCTTTGGTACATCAATGCAAGTGAATATGACACAATTCTGTGCAGATTCCTACATTATCAATTGCTTATGTCATGTTGATCGAAATGCATTATAATGGGTCTCTGTTGAATAGTATAATCCCCCATGACATTTAAGCACTAGTTTTACAATATACAGTAAGTATACTTCAAGTAAACAGTGGCATTTTATTTTACTCAATTTAGTGTTTAGCATTACTATATTCTTTCCACATAGGATTGCAAGACAACTTCAATGTGTTGCAGACGGCCCTTTTCACACCTAGACAGTCTTTTGGCACTCTCTACAGGGATCTCATCAGGATTCCCTCCCTCCTGCTTTTCCTCTGCTGTCTTGTCTGCACTCCCCCCCCCTCTGAGGAGCTCTCTCTTTTGAATACCAACAGTGCCACAGACACTCTGTGTTCCACGCTTACATCCTGCTTGGACAAGCTACGCCCTCCTACATCTGGACCAGCCCGTGCATCCCTGTCTGCCTCCTGGTTATCGGATGTACCACGTGAGCATCGCACCAGCCTCCAGTCAGCTGAGAGAAAATGGCCCAAGTCAAAAGACCATACTGACCTCTCTCTCTACCAGTCTCTTCTCTCTACTTTCTCCGTTGACGTCACCTCTGCAAAAACTGATTATAACCACTCGAAGATCAGCAACTCTCCTGACTCTCGCACACTCTTAAAAACCTTCTCTGCTCTTCTCTGTCTGCCTGCTCCCACACCTTCATCGGAGTTAACGGCTAATGATTTTGCATCGTTCTTCGTAAAGAAAACTAACGCCATCAACAGCCAGATTTCTACACCCCCATCACCCGCCTTTTCTCCTCTGTCTGAAAATGATGTTTCCAAGGTCATTGGTTTCAACCATCCTACCACCTGCCCACTGGATCCCATCCCCACCCATCTCCTCCATGCCATCTCTCCAGCAGTTGTGCCTGGTCTGACCCACATCATCAACTCTTTGCCCACCACTGGGACTTTTCCCACTGCGTTCAAAGAGGCCTGCATCACACCGCTAATGAAGAGACCCTCTCTCAACCTTACACTGCTAGAACACTACAGGCCGGTGTAGTGTGTGAAAATGCATATCTTCCGTCAAAATGTAGATGACTGATTTTAACCTCTAATTTTTTTCTGTGTTCTTAAAAAACTTTTTTTACTTACCTCACTAATCTTAGCTTTGTATACTGTGCTAGGCTTTAATTGACTGGATTTAATTAACTTATGCATTTTGTTGCCTATATTGTTATAATTTCTTCCAATGTTTCCTCGTCTGTAAGTCGCTTTGGATAAAAACGTCTGCTAAATGACTAAATGTAAATTTAATGAAATGTGTAATGTCATGTGTAATGTGTAGTGTGTGGCCTTGAAATTTTAGCATCTCTACGTAATCATGAATAAATGCTTCTTGAGACACACAGTGTTTCTTCTTTGCAATAATCAAACGCATTGTTTTTGGCTATATGCATCCATGGATCAGTTTGAGAGGGGTGGATATGGGACACTTGGGTGAAACAAAACTGCCCCAAAAGTACCCCCACCCACTTTAAATACAGTTTTTTCTAAGTCAATTTGGTACATTTCTCAGATCCGATTTGAAATTCTCAAAACTTCTTGTTCAATCCTTACATCCTTGTGTCACTTGTGCACATCAAACAAGCTTTTTCTCATTTCTTTGAACAAGTTGCAAATGCTTTGGTACATCAATGCAAGTGAATATGACACAATTCTGTGCAGATTCCTACATTATCAATTGCTTATGTCATGTTGATCGAAATGCATTATAATGGGACTCTGTTGAATAGTATAATCCCCCATGACATTTAAGCACTAGTTTTACAATATACAGTAAGTATACTTCAAGTAAACAGTGGCATTTTATTTTACTCAATTTAGTGTTTAGCATTACTATATTCTTTCCACATAGGATTGCAAGACAACTTCAATGTGTTGCAGACGGCCCCTTTTCACACCTAAACAGTCTTTTGGCACTCTCTACAGGGATCTCATCAGGATTCCCTCCCTCCTGCTTTTCCTCTGCTGTCTTGTCTGCACTCCCCCCCTCTGAGGAGCTCTCTCTTTTGAAAACCAACAGTGCCACAGACACTCTGTGTTCCACGCTTACATCCTGCCTGGACAACCTACGCCCTCCTACATCTGGACCAGCACGTGCATCCCTGTCTGCCCCCTGGTTATCGGATGTACCACGTGAGCATCACACCAGCCTCCAGTCAGCTGAGAGAAAATGGCCAAAGTCAAAAGACCATACTGACCTCTCTCTCTACCAGTCTCTTCACTCTACTTTCTCCGTTAACGTCACCTCTGCAAAAACTGATTATAACCACTCAAAGATCAGCAACTCTCCTGACTCTCACACACTCTTAAAAACCTTCTCTGCTGTCCGCCTGCTCCCACACCTTCATCGGAGTTAACGGCTAATGATTTTGCATCGTTCTTCGTAAAGAAAACTACCGCCATCAACAGCCAGATTTCTACACCCCCATCACCCGCCTTTTCTCCTCTGTCTGAAAATTATGTTTCCAAGGTCATTGGTTCCAACCACCCTACCACCTGCCCACTGGATCCCATCCCCACCCATCTCCTCCATGCCATCTCTCCAGCAGTTGTGCCTGGTCTGACCCACATCATCAACTCTTTGCCCACCACTTGGACATTTCCCACTGCGTTCAAAGAGGCCTGCATCACACCGCTACTGAAGAAACCCAATCTCAACCTTACACTGCTAGAACACTACAGGCCGGTGTAGTGTGTGAAAATGCATATCCCCGTCAAAATGTAGATGACTGATTTTTATCATCTAATTTTTTTCTGTTTTCTTAAAAAATTTTTTTACAATGTTTCCTCGTCTGTAAGTCGCTTTGGATAAAAACGTCTGCCAAATGACTAAATGTAAATTTAATGAAATGTGTAATGTCATGTGTAATGTGTATTGTGTGGCCTTGAAATTTTAGCATGTCTACGTAATCAAGAATAAATGCTTCTTGAGACACACAGTGTTGCTTTTTTGCATGCATCAAACGCATTGTTTCTGGCTATATGCATCCATGGATCAGTTTGAGAGGGGTGGATATGGGACACTTGGGTGAAACAAGACTGCCCCAAAAGTACCCCCACCCACTTTAAATACAGTTTTTTCTAAGTCAATTTGGTACATTTCTCAGATCCGATTTGAAATTCTCAAAACTTCTTGTTCAATCCTTACATCCTTGTGTCACTTGTGCACATCAAACAAGCATTTTCTTATTTCTTTGAACAAGTTGCAAATGCTTTGGTACATCAATGCAAGTGAATATGACACAATTCTGTGCAGATTCCTACATTATCAATTGCTTATGTCATGTTGATCGAAATGCATTATAATGGGTCTCTGTTGAATAGTATAATCCCCCATGACATTTAAGCACTATTTTTACAATATACAGTAAGTATACTTCATGTAAACAGTGGCATTTTATTTTACTCAATTTAGTATTTAGCATTACTATATTCTTTCCAAATAGGATTGCAAGACAACTTCA
This sequence comes from Barbatula barbatula, assembly GCF_947034865.1. Lineage (NCBI taxonomy): Eukaryota > Metazoa > Chordata > Actinopteri > Cypriniformes > Nemacheilidae > Barbatula > Barbatula barbatula. The sequence goes on from NC_136777.1 coordinate 14,741,088, forward strand.
ATGTGTTGCAGACGGCCCCTTTTCACACCTAAACAGTCTTTTGGCATTCTCTACAGGGATCTCATCAGGATTCCCTCCCTCCTGCTTTTCCTCTGCTGTCTTGTCTGCACTCCCCCCCTCTGAGGAGCTCTCTCTTTTGAATACCAACAGTGCCACAGACACTCTGTGTTCCACGCTTACATCCTGCTTGGACAACCTACGCGCTACTACATCTGGACCAGCCCGTGCATCCCTGTCTGCCCCCTGGTTTTCGGATGTACCACGTGAGCATCGCACCAGCCTCCAGTCAGCTGAGAGAAAATGGCCCAAGTCAAAAGACCATACTGACCTCTCTCTCTATCAGTCTCTTCTCTCTACTTTCTCCGTTGACGTCACCTCTGCAAAAACTGATTATAACCACTCGAAGATCAGCAAATCTCCTGACTCTCACACACTCTTAAAAACCTTCTCAGCTCTCCTCTGTCCGCCTGCTCCCACACCTTCATCGGAGTTAACGGCTAATGATTTTGCATCGTTCTTCATAAAGAAAACTACCGCCATCAACAGCCAGATTTCTACACCCCATCACCCGCCTTTTCTCCTCTGTCTGAAAATGATGTTTCCAAGGTCAGTGGTTCCAACCACCCTACCACCTGCCCACTGGATCCCATCCCCACCCATCTCCTCCATGCCATCTCTCCAGCAGTTGTGCCTGGTCTGACCCACATCATCAACTCTTTGCCCACCACTGGGACTTTTCCCACTGCGTTCAAAGAGGCCTGCATCACACCGCTAATGAAGAGACCCTCTCTCAACCTTACACTGCTAGAACACTACAGGCCGGTGTAGTGTGTGAAAATGCATATCTTCCGTCAAAATGTAGATGACTGATTTTAACATCTAATTTTTTTCTGTGTTCTTAAAATTTTTTTTTACTTACCTCACTAATCTTAGCCTTGTATACTGTGCTAGGCTTTAATGGACTGGATTTAATTAACTTATGCATTTTGTTGCCTATATTGTTATAGTTTCTTCCAATGTTTCCTCGTCTGTAAGTCGCTTTGGATAAAAACGTCTGCTAAATGACTAAATGTAAATTTAATGAAATGTGTAATGTCATGTGTAATGTGTAGTGTGTGGCCTTGAAATTTTAGCATCTCTACGTAATCATGAATAAATGCTTCTTGAGACACACAGTGTTTCTTCTTTGCATGCATCAAACGCATTGTTTCTGGCTATATGCATCCATGGATCAGTTTGAGAGGGGTAGATATGGGACACTTGGGTGAAACAAAACTGCCCCAAAAGTACCCCCACCCACTTTAAATACAGTTTTTTCTAAGTCAATTTGGTACATTTCTCAGATCCGATTTGAAATTCTCAAAACTTCTTGTTCAATCCTTACATCCTTGTGTCACTTGTGCACATCAAACAAGCATTTTCTCATTTCTTTGAACAAGTTGCAAATGCTTTGGTACATCAATGCAAGTGAATATGACACAATTCTGTGCAGATTCCTACATTATCAATTGCTTATGTCATGTTGATCGAAATGCATTATAATGGGTCTCTGTTGAATAGTATAATCCCCCATGACATTTAAGCACTAGTTTTACAATATACAGTAAGTATACTTCAAGTAAACAGTGGCATTTTATTTTACTCAATTTAGTGTTTAGCATTACTATATTCTTTCCACATAGGATTGCAAGACAACTTCAATGTGTTGCAGACGGCCCCATTTCACATCTAAACAGTCTTTTGGCACTCTCTACAGGGATCTCATCAGGATTCCCTCCCTCCTGCTTTTCCTCTGCTGTCTTGTCTGCACTCCCCCCCTCTGAGGAGCTCTCTCTTTTGAATACCAACAGTGCCACAGACACTCTGTGTTCCACGCTTACATCCTGCCTGGACAACCTACGCCCTCCTACATCTGGACCAGCCCGTGCATCCCTGTCTGCCCCCTGGTTATCGGATGTACCACGTGAGCATCACACCAGCCTCCAGTCAGCTGAGAGAAAATGGCCAAAGTCAAAAGACCATACTGACCTCTCTCTCTACCAGTCTCTTCACTCTACTTTCTCCGTTAACGTCACCTCTGCAAAAACTGATTATAACCACTCGAAGATCAGCAACTCTCCTGACTCTCACACACTCATTAAAAACCTTCTCTGCTGTCCGCCTGCTCCCACACCTTCATCGGAGTTAACGGCTAATGATTTTGCATCGTTCTTCGTAAAGAAAACTACCGCCATCAACAGCCAGATTTCTACACCCCCATCACCCGCCTTTTCTCCTCTGTCTGAAAATTATGTTTCCAAGGTCATTGGTTCCAACCACCCTACCACCTGCCCACTTGATCCCATCCCCACCCATCTCCTCCATGCCATCTCTCCAGCAGTTGTGCCTGGTCTGACCCACATCATCAACTCTTTGCCCACCACTCGGACATTTCCCACTGCGTTCAAAGAGGCCTGCATCACACCGCTACTGAAGAAACCCACTCTCAACCTTACACTGCTAGAACACTACAGGCCGGTGTAGTTTGTGAAAATGCATATCTTCCGTCAAAATGTAGATGACTGATTTTTATCATCTAATTTTTTTCTGTTTTCTTAAAAAAAAAATTTTTTTACTTACCTCACTATTCTTAGCTTTGTATACTGTGCTAGGCTTTAATGGACTGGATTTATTTAACTTATGCATTTTGTTGCCTATATTGTTATAGTTTCTTCCAATGTTTCCTCGTCTGTAAGTCGCTTTGGTTAAAAACGTCTGCTAAATGACTAAATGTAAATTTAATGAAATGTGTAATGTCATGTGTAATGTGTAGTGTGTGGCCTTGAAATTTTAGCATCTCTACGTAATCATGAATAAATGCTTCTTGAGACACACAGTGTTGCTTCTTTGCATGCATCAAACGCATTGTTTCTGGCTATATGCATCCATGGATTAGTTTGAGAGGGGTGGATATGGGACACTTGGGTGAAACAAAACTGCCCCAAAAGTACCCCCACCCACTTTAAATACAGTTCTACCAGAAAGACTCGTGAAACAAAGAACGATATATGATATTTATTATGTAACAATATATTTGTATTGTATAGTAGTTTGGGCGTAGGCCCCGTCCGATGAAGGAATCATGGCAAAATGATTCTGGAGTTCCTGCCTGAAGATAAGGCAGGAGCGGAGCCTACCCCCTGAACTGAGGACGGGGCCAGATCTGGTGGTGGTGGTGGAGGGGAGGATGGGGGATTTCACTCGTGCGTTAGTTTCTGTGAACGAAAGAGAAGGTAAGTACAATCATTTTATACTACGTGCTGAGGGATGATAGGCTAACTGGTAATTGATTATGACGTGAGGAGTCTTCCTGGTAGAACTTGCGCAAAGCTTGCATTTCTACCAGAAAGACTCGTGAAACAAAGAACGATATATGATATTTATTATGTAACAATATATTTGTATTGTATAGTAGTTTGGGCGTAGGCCCCGTCCGATGAAGGAATCATGGCAAAATGATTCTGGAGTTCCTGCCTGAAGATAAGGAAGGAGCGGAGCCACCCCAAAGAAGAAGTAATTGGAAATAAACCCACCGGATAAGGAATCTCACTGGAGTTCCTAAAGGAGAGAGTAAGCAAGGGTCAGACATGTTTGGACATACGTGAGGTTGCATTGTACGTGACTTCTTCTGAAGATAGCATAAATGGTATTATAAAGGTTATAGTTAAATATCAATGTTTTAACTGAAACCTCCAAAAGCACATGAAAGGCTTGCGAAGCATAGGATTTACAGAAGCCTGCACAGGCTGAACGCTTGCTGAGCAAAATAATAACATATATATAAATAACAACGGGGCCTGCGCGGTCCGATAGGAGACTCGCACGAGCCTATGAATATGTTCCTGGAGCCTGCACAGGGTGCGAGGGCTTGCAAAAGCACAGAAAGAAATAATAAAATAAACAACATATATATAAATAACGACAGGCCAGCACTGGCTAATATGAGACTCGCACGAGTCATGAATATATTCCTGGAGCCTGCACAGGCTACGAGGGCTTGCAAAAGCACAGAAAGAAATAATAAAATAAACAACATATATATAAATAACGACAGGCCAGCACTGGCTAATATGAGACTCGCACGAGCCATGAATATGTTCCTGGAGCCTGCACGGCTACGAGGGCTTGCAAAAGCACAAAAAGAAATAATAAAATAAACGACATATATATAAATAACGACAAGCCAGCACTGGCTAATATGAGACTCGCGCGAGCCCATGAATGTGTTCCTGGAGCCTGCACAGGCTACGAGGGCTTGCAAAAGCACAGAAAGAAATAATAAAATAAACGACATATATATAAATAACGACAAGCCAGCACTGGCTAATATGAGACTCGCACGAGCCCATGAATGTGTTCCTGGAGCCTGCACAGGCTACGAGGGCATGCAACAGCACAAAAAGAAATAATAAAATAACCATCATATATATAAATAACGCCGAGCCAGCACTGGCTAATATGCGGCTTGCACGAGCCGATGAATGTATCCCTGAAGCCTAACTTGCTCAAGCCAACAGATTTCACCAGAAGATAACGAGCTGAATGAGGCTTTCAGAAGCCATGCTATATATACCTATACTTATGCCACCACCACCAGTATGTACAATGAAGTACCTTAAGCTTGTAGAGAACGCTTGCTGAGCATCCAGGATAGTTTTTGAATCTGGTCTTATATAGGATTCAAATGCCATAGATGACCATCTGCCCAGGATTTTGATCGCAGAGGTCGAAATCCCGCAAGGGAGAGTAATGGGAAGGCGTTTATCCATTGTTTTCTTTGTATCTTTAGAGATACCTTTCAGAAGTAACCGTATGGATGGCGTGGAAAATAAACTTGGATAACCGGGATCATGCATTCTGGCATGGAATTGGATACCCGCCAGTAATCTGCGTATGGTGGATATTTTAAGGTTGCGGAATTGATACTGATGCACCAAAAAGGCACAGACGGTAGAAACTAAAATTGGAAAAAGGTTAATGTGAAAAGCTAGACAAAAAACTGTGAACGAGGACCAGGCGGAATGATAGGCTTTAAAAGTGGAGGATGTGACACCTTTAGAAATAAAGTAGCTAGCTGATTTTAACAATTTGTAATATGGATCTAATCTAGAAGAATTCTGGACGGTTTCGGGCATGGTGTTGGATCCTGGTTGGCCGTTGGGCAGAGGCGTCTGAAGGTCTGAAAGCGAAAGCGAGAGAGAGCGTCAGCAATTTCATTAGAGTACCCCGGAATATGTTCGGCTTTGATCGTAAAGCTTTGCATGATCGATTGCCAAATAATTCTTCTCATAATTGACATAATGGCTAAACAGGGCGATCTACCTTTATTAATAATAGCGACTGCTGCTTCGTTATCGCAAAACATAACACCTTCATCGGAGTTAACGGCTAATGATTTTGCATCGTTCTTCGTAAAGAAAACTAACGCCATCAACAGCCAGATTTCTACACCCCCATCACCCGCCTTTTCTCCTCTGTCTGAAAATGATGTTTCCAAGGTCATTGGTTCCAACCACCCTACCACCTGCCCACTGGATCCCATCCCCACCCATCTCCTCCATGCAATCTCTCCAGCAGTTGTGCCTGGTCTGACCCACATCATCAACTCTTTGCCCACCACTGGGACATTTCCCACTGCGTTCAAAGAGGCCTGCATCACACCGCTACTGAAGAAACCCACTCTCAACCTTACACTGCTAGAACACTACAGGCCGGTGTAGTGTGTGAAAATGCATATCTTCCGTCAAAATGTAGATGACTGATTTTAACCTCTAATTTTTTTCTGTGTTCTTAAAAAATGTTTTTACTTACCTCACTAATCTTGGCTTTGTATACTGTGCTAGGCTTTAATTGACTGGATTTAATTAACTTATGCATTTTGTTGCCTATATTGTTATAATTTCTTCCAATGTTTCCTCGTCTGTAAGTCGCTTTGGATAAAAACATCTGCTAAATTACTTAATGTAAATTTAATGAAATGTGTAATGTCATGTGTAATGTGTAGTGTGTGGCCTTGAAATTTTAGCATGTCTACGTAATCATGAATAAATGCTTCTTGAGACACACAGTGTTGCTTCTTTGCATGCATCAAACGCATTGTTTCTGGCTATATGCATCCATGGATCAGTTTGAGAGGGGTGGATATGGGACACTTGGGTGAAACAAGACTGCCCCAAAAGTACCCCCACCCACTTTAAATACAGTTTTTTCTAAGTCAATTTGGTACATTTCTCAGATCCGATTTGAAATTCTCAAAACTTCTTGTTCAATCCTTACATCCTTGTGTCACTTGTGCACATCAAACAAGCATTTTCTCATTTCTTTGAACAAGTTGCAAATGCTTTGGTAAATCAATGCAAGTGAATATGACACAATTCTGTGCAGATTCCTACATTATCAATTGCTTATGTCATGTTGATCGAAATGCATTACAATGGGTCTCTGTTGAATAGTATAATCCCCCATGACATTTAAGCACTAGTTTTACAATATACAGTAAGTATACTTCAAGTAAACAGTGGCATTTTATTTTACTCAATTTAGTGTTTAGCATTACTATATTCTTTCCACATAGGATTGCAAGACAACTTCAATGTGTTGCAGACGGCCCCTTTTCACACCTAAACAGTCTTTTGGCACTCTCTACAGGGATCTCATCAGGATTCCCTCCCTCCTGCTTTTCCTCTGCTGTCTTGTCTGCACTCCCCCTCTCTGAGGAGCTCTCTCTTTTGAATATCAACAGTGCCACAGACACTCTGTGTTCCATGCTTACATCCTGCTTGGACAACCTACACCCTCCTACATCTGGACCAGCCCGTGCATCCCTGTCTGCCCCCTGGTTATCGGATGTACCACGTGAGCATCGCACCAGCCTCCAGTCAGCTGAGAGAAAATGGCCCAAGTCAAAAGACCATACTGACCTCTCTCTCTACAAGACTCTTCTCTCTACTTTCTCCGTTGACGTCACCTCTGCAAAAACTGATTATAACCACTCGAAGATCAGCAACTCTCCTGACTCTCACACACTCTTAAAAACCTTCTCTGCTCTCCTCTGTCCGCCTGCTCCCACACCTTCATCGGAGTTAACGGCTAATGATTTTGCATCGTTCTTCGTAAAGAAAACTACCTCCATCAACAGCCAGATTTCTACACCCCCATCACCCGCCTTTTCTCCTCTGTCTGGAAATGATGTTTCCAAGGTTATTGGTTCCAACCACCCTACCACCTGCCCACTGGAACCCATCCCCACCCATCTCCTCCATGCCATCTCTCCAGCAGTTGTGCCTGGTCTGACCCACATCATCAACTCTTTGCCCACCACTGGGACATTTCCCACTGCGTTCAAAGAGGCCTGCATCACACCGCTACTGAAAAAACCCACTCTCAACCTTACACTGCTAGAACACTACAGGCCGGTGTAGTGTGTGAAAATGCATATCTTCCGTCAAAATGTAGATGACTGATTTTAACATCTAATTTTTTTCTGTGTTCTTAAATTTTTTTTTTACTTACATCACTAATCTTAGCTTTGTATACTGTGCTAGGCTTTAATGGACTGGATTTAATTAACGTATGCATTTCGTTGCCTATATTGTTATAACTTCTTCCAATGTTTCCTCGTCTGTAAGTCGCTTTGGATAAAAACGTCTGCTAAATGACTAAATGTAAATGTAAAGAAATGTGTAATGTCATGTGTAATGTGTAGTGTGTGGCCTTGAAATTTTAGCATGTCTACGTAATCATGAATAAATGCTTCTTGAGACACACAGTGTTGCTTCTTTGCATGCATCAAACGCATTGTTTCTGGCTATATGCATCCATGGATCAGTTTGAGAGGGGTGGATATGGGACACTTGGGTGAAACAAAACTGCCCCAAAAGTACCCCCACCCACTTTAAATACAGTTTTTTCTAAGTCAATTTGGTACATTTCTCAGATCCGATTTGAAATTCTCAAAACTTCTTGTTCAATCCTTACATCCTTTTGTCACTTGTGCACATCAAATAAGCATTTTCTCATTTCTTTGAACAAGTTGCAAATGCTTTGGTACATCAATGCAAGTGAATATGACACAATTCTGTGCAGATTCCTACATTATCAATTGCTTATGTCATGTTGATCGAAATGCATTATAATGGGTCTCTGTTGAATAGTATAATCCCCCATGACATTTAAGCACTAGTTTTACAATATACAGTAAGTATACTTCAAGTTAACAGTTGCATTTTATTTTACTCAATTTAGTGTTTAGCATTACTATATTCTTTCCACATAGGATTGCAAGACAACTTCAATGTGTTGCAGACGGTCCCTTTTCACACCTAAACAGTCTTTTGTCACTCTCTACAGGGATCTCATCAGGATTCCCTCCCTCCTGCTTTTCCTCTGCTGTCTTGTCTGCACTCCCCCCCTCTGAGGAGCTCTCTCTTTTGAATACCAACAGTGCCACAGACACTCTGTGTTCCACGCTTACATCCTGCTTGGACAACCTACGCCCTCCTACATCTGGACCAGCCTGTGCATCCCTGTCTGCCCCCTGGTTATCGGATGTACCACGTGAGCATCGCACCAGCCTCCAGTCAGCTGAGAGAAAATGGCCCAAGTCAAAAGACCATACTGACCTCTCTCTCTACCAGTCTCTTCTCTCTACTTTCTCCGTTGACGTCACCTCTGCAAAAACTGATTATAACCACTCGAAGATCAGCAACTCTCCTGACTCTCACACACTCTTAAAAACCTTCTCTGCTCTCCTCTGTCCACCTGCTCCCACACCTTCATCTGAGTTAACGGCTAATGATTTTGCATCGTTCTTCGTAAAGAAAACTACCGCCATCAACAGCCAGATTTCTACACCCCCATCACCCGCCTTTTCTCCTCTGTCTGAAAATGATGTTTCCAAGGTCATTGGTTCCAACCACCCTACCACCTGCCCACTGGAACCCATCCCCACCCATCTCCTTTCAAGGCCACACTCCCCCCCTCTGAGGAGCTCTCTCTTTTGAATACCAACAGTGCCACAGACACTCTGTGTTCCACGCTTACATCCTGCTTGGACAACCTACGCCCTCCTACATCTGGACCAGCCCGTGCATCCCTGTCTGCCCCCTGGTTATCGGATGTACCACGTGAGCATCGCACCAGCCTCCAGTCAGCTGAGAGAAAATGGCCCAAGTCAAAAGACCATACTGACCTCTCTCTCTACCAGTCTCTTCTCTCTACTTTCTCCGTTGACGTCACCTCTGCAAAAACTGATTATAACCACTCGAAGATCAGCAACTCTCCTGACTCTCACACACTCTTAAAAACCTTCTCTGCTCTCCTCTGTCCGCCTGCTCCCACACCTTCATCGGAGTTAACGGCTGATGATTTTGCATCGTTCTTCGTAAAGAAAACTACCGCCATCAACAGCCAATTTTCTACGCCACCATCACCTGCCTTTTCTCCTATGTCTGAAGATGCTGTTTCCAAGGTCATTGGTTCCAACCACCCTACCACCTGCCCACTGGATCCCATCCCCACCCATCTCTCCAGCAGTTGTGCCTGGTCTGACCCGCATCATCAACTCTTTGCTCACCACTGGGACATTTCCCACTGCTTTCAAAGAGGCCTGCATCACACCGCTACTGAAGAAACTCACTCTCAACCTTACACTGCTAGAACACTACAGGCCGGTGTAGTGTGTGAAAATGCATGTCTTCCGTCAAAATGTAGATGACTGATTTTAACCTCTTATTATTTTCTGTCTTCTTAAAAAATATTTTTTTTACTTACCTCACTATTCTTAGCTTTGTATACTGGGCTAGGCTTTAATGGACTGGATTTAATTAACTTATGCATTTTGTTGCCTATATTGTTATAATTGCTTCCAATGTTTCCTCGTAAGTAAGTCGCTTTGGATAAAAACGTCTGCTAAATTACTAAATGTAAATTTTATGAAATGTGTAATGTCATGTGTAATGTGTAGTGTGTGGCCTTGAAATTTTAGCATGTCTACGTAATCATGAATAAATGCTTCTTGAGACACACAGTGTTGCTTCTTTGCATGCATCAAATGAATTGTTTCTGGCTATATGCATCCATGCATTAGTTTGAGAGGGGTGGAAATGGGACACTTGGGTGAAACAAAACTGTCCCAAAAGTACCCCCCCACTTTAAATACAGTTTTTTCTAAGTCAATTTGGTACATTTCTCTGATCCGATTTGAAAATCTCAAAACTTCGTGTTCAATCCTTACATCCTTGTGTCACGTGTGCACATCAAACAAGCATTTTCTCATTTCTTTGAACAAGTTGCAAATGCTTTGGTACATCCATGCAAATGATTATGACAAAATTCTGTGCAGATTCCTACATTATCAATTGCTTATGTCATGTTGATCAAAATGCATTATAATGGGTCTCTGTAGAATAGTATAATCCCCACGACATTTAAGCACTAGTTTTACAATATACAGTAAGTATATGTGGTGAGGAAGGCGGGACGAGAGCCGTGACGCGGGGCCGGTGGCGTGAGTGATAAGTGGAAGCAGCTGTGCGCGCACCGGTCCCGCATCTTATCACGGAGGAGATTGGGAGCTTAAATGGATGTTCGGCAGGACTGTTGACGAGAGAGGACCGGGCCCGAAACTGTGTTTAGTTTGTGTATGTTTTATGGCCGGCAGTCTACCGCGAGGTGGCTGCCGGATTGTTCAGTGTTTATTGTTTATTTAATTAAAGTTTTATTGTTTGAATGTTCGCCGGTTCCCGCCTCCTTCCTTCCCTTCTTACGAACTTTATTACAGTATACTTTAAGTAAACGGTGGCATTTAATTTTACTCAATTTAGTGTTTTGCATTGCTATATTCTTTCCACATAGGACTGCAAGACAACTTCACTGTGTTGCAGACGGCCCCTTTTCACACCTAAACAGTCTTTTGACACTCTCTACAGGGATCTCATCCCTGAACAAGAGAGGGGGCAGATTGGAGATGACCTGCCAAAGTACGTGTTAGTTTGGGACAATGTCAGTTTCCATCGCTCCAACATCATCAGGCAATGGTTTGCGGCCCACAACAGGATGCTGGTGGACTTCCTCTCACCCTACTCAACCACGTTGAGGAATTTTTCTCAGCATGAAGATTAAAAGTATATGATGGCCAGCCCCATACACAGATGACCCTTCTGGCTGCCATGGATGTAACGTGTGATGACATCACAGCTGATGCCTGCAGAGGCTGGATTAGACACTCTGAAAGATGATTTTCACGCTGTATCGCAAGAGAAGATATTTGTTGTGATGTGGATGAGAATCCGCTGCCCAAAAGACAGGAACGTCAGGAGGTGTAGGAAGACTGCACTGTAATTCCACTGCACTGCATGTACAGTTTTCCCAAAGGAGATTGTCTTATGTTCAGATTTCTACATTTGTTTGTGCTATGCAGTGCTGTCTTTTCCTGTCTGCATCACAATGACACTGTCTGTCAATAAATTATTGTACAAACAGTAAAAGCGTTAACGTGACTCATGTGCCGTCTCTTGCAATCAAACAATCAAAACCAGAAATGCACTTCCTGTTTTGCAAATGACAAGGATGATTCGAGAAATGCTCCACTCATCACTCTCAGTTCACTCCGCTGCACACGTCTGATCACTTCTTTGTCACCCCCGAACTCACCGCTCCAGACAACGCAGATGTCTTACCGCTGGTCACTTTCCGGCGCTACCTACGGTCCCTCCCTCCTGCTTTTCTTCTGCTGTCTTGTCTGCACTCCCCCCCTCTGAGGAGCTCTCTCTTTTGAATACCAACAGTGCCACAGACACTCTGTGTTCCACGCTTACATCCTGCTTGGACAACATATGCCCTCTTACATCTGGACCAGCCCGTGCATCCCTGTCTGCCCCCTGGTTATCGGATGTACCACGTGAGCATCGCACCAGCCTCCGGTCAGCTGAGAGAAAATGGCACAAGTCAAAAGACCATACTGACCTCTCTCTCTCTACTTTCTCCGTTGACGTCACCTCTGCAAAAACTGATTATAACCACTCGAAGATCAGCAACTCTCCTGACTCTCGCACACTCTTAAAAACCTTCTCTGCTCTCCTCTGTCCGCCTGCTCCCACACCTTCATCGGAGTTAACGGCTGATGATTTTGCATCGTTCTTCGTAAAGAAAACTACCGCCATCAACAGCCAATTTCCTACGCCAACATCACCCGCCTTTTCTCCTATGTCTGAAGATGATGTTTCCAAGGTCATTGGTTCCAACCACCCTACCACCTGCCCACTGGATCCCATCCCCACCCATCTCCTCCATGCCATCTCTCCAGCAGTTGTGCCTGGTCTGACCCGCATCATCAACTCTTTGCTCACCACTGGGACATTTCCCACTGCTTTCAAAGAGGCCTGCATCACACCGCTACTGAAGAAACTCACTCTCAACCTTACACTGCTAGAACACTACAGGCGGATGTAGTGTGTGAAAATGCATATCTTCCGTCAAAATGTAGATGACTGATTTTAACCTCTTATTATTTTCTGTCTTCTTAAAAAATTATTTTTTTACTTACCTCACTATTCTTAGCTTTGCATACTGTGCTAGGCTTTAATGGACTGGATTTAATTAATTTATGCATTTTTTTGCTCTATTGTTATAATTGCTTCCAATGTTTCCTCGTCTGTAAGTCGCTTTGGATAAAAAAGTCTGCTAAATGATGTTGTGGAATTTTCTTGTTCCTTAATCAAGGTGAGTCAATTTTGACAAACGCAACATACAGAGACATCAAGTACTTTGCAAAGTATTTTATTGTCGTTTAATCTGCATCATGAGCAATGAGCATGGTGCAGAGCAAAGGCGCTCTTTCCTCCTGCACCCAGAGTATATATATGATTAAAAACGTGACACCCCCTCCCTTTGCCCCCTAACAAGAATCCTGAGCTGGTTTACGGGAAGTTCCGTTATTCCAAACAGAACATCTTGGCCTCTGCTCGAGGGCAAAGGCAGAGTGGTATGACGTGTTTAGAGAAAAACATGATAACATTAGAAAAGAAAACATAGATAAACACTTCGTAAACATATAGACAGACACATCAAGAAGCTAGACTAGAAAATTTCCATTACATTCCCCCCTTTTATCATATATGATAACCAAAATCTTTATACTTTGACCATGTAAGATGAGCAACGCCCTTTCTCTTACAGGTTTCATTCTTCTATCTAAACAGTTCTTAAAATCCCACTAGAATTGGTAACACCACCTGCTTCAGCCCCACTCCCCAACTTTAGCTATTCCACCATTTCAACAGACTGTTAGTCATATCATCCGGTTCCCTGATAATAAATTTTTTTCTGAGTTAGAGCTAGTCTTTTTCCTTTTTATTTGGCCGTTCCAGGGGACATAATTGCCCACATTTTCAAATTTTGTTGCCTTATCCAGAACATCAACTGAGGTACACGTACCTCTACACAAATACATATTTGTTCCCCAGTACCTAGCAGAATTAGGGTAACACTGTCCCTCCCCATACCATTTTATTAAACTTTGAATATAGTGTTAGACAGAAACAAAATTCTATAATCTCTAATTTCTCAGGGTTCGATGTGTCCCCGACTCGAACAGTTGATTCCCTTTGCGAGCACCAATAGTGCCCCTCCTGTCGCTTCAGTCAGCACGACCATTGCGAAGAGCCATACGGTTGGAGTTGCCCCTCCTTGGACACCTTTTTGCTGTGGGAGGTGTGTCTTTCCCACGACTTCCTCCTGAAATCTTTGACTACTTGGAAGTCTCCTGGCTGGAAGCTGTGGAATGATTTGTCAGCTCCGTTTGCTACTGCTCCTTTGACCTGCACAAATATTTTGAGAGCAAAAACACAAAAACACATTGCTTGTAACATCCCCCCTTTTGACGCGTGGTCTAGGCCATGCGTCAAAATCGCAAAAGCAGGGAAAGAATGTTTTGGCAAACAGGTGAGGCCATTTGGGCCTCCCCAAACATTGTCAGTGTATTTACATGAGCACTCCTTCCAGAGTGCACGCTCAGCTGGTTCTGCAAAATGTTTGCATCTCTGCAAGAGAAAGAGTTTTGTTAGTGATTTCTGGAGAAAATCTGTCTGTCTCTGATGTTGCTTGCTTTGCTGCAAGGTCAGCCGTCGGCTTCCTGCAAAAAAATTGTTTCAGATACAAAAGTGTGTGCGTCACAGTTACACACAGCAATGGCTGATGGGAGAAGAAGGGCAGATAGCATATCAGCAACCTATGTGTGATTAAGAATGTTTTTACCATCATCTTTTACAAAGTTTCTGTGTTTCCACAGTGTGCCAAAATCATGAGTTATACCAAATGTATATCTACTATCTGTGTGAATGTCTACATTTTTATTCTTTGCTAATTCCCATGCGCGTGTGAGTGCAATGAGCTCTGCTGTCTGAGCAGAGAAATGGTCCCTAAAAATGATATCAATTGCTTCTTTGCTTTTGGACTTGCGATGTCTGTAATTGCAGACACGCTTTGCGGACAGCTGTCTGCCGCGGTCAGTATTTTCGTGACCCAAAAAACAAACAACTTGTTTTGCCAGCTGGACTTTGGAGACATTTACTTTGTGTTTTTTTTTTTTCTCTTATATTTTAAACTGGAAACAAAGGCCTGCGCACCGGTAAATTTGGACATGGCACAACTATGCCTCTTTTTTCTTTTTTTATCTTTTTAAACTCATTAAATATTGGCCTTATGCCATTGAGGTCTTCTGATTTGAGGCTTCTGTTTTGAGGGGAAATTGCTGTTTGCGTGGATGGAAATTACCCTTGGGCGTTATCACAACAGGTTCACAGTTCCTAATCAACCCAACATAATATTTTCCTGTTCCCCAAAGTTGTACGGGCACCTTCCCAAAATTTCTTCATTAATCTTTTTGTGTGTGAAAACACTTCAAGTCCCCTTGTTGCTGACAGACAGGCATGATTCTCACGATGGGCGTGCAACAAATTTGAATATTGCATGTCGTCCCTTTTAACCCATTCTATGGCGTGCGCATATTTGGCAGCAAAACACCCACAGCTCCCCACACCATTGCAATCAACGTCATGAGGCTCTGTGAGGCAATACATTCTACATCATACTTACGTAATTCAATATTACATCGTACAGCTGTACGAGCGCTGCACACGGGTCGTGTTGGTATCATGCTCAATCTGTCATCATACACATTATGACTCTGCACAGCAAATCAATCGGGCAGCAGTCAGACATGAGAAACCTGGGTTGAAATTTGACACTCCCCAACTCGCATTGCACCCTTTTGACATAAATTATTCTACATTAGAGCCACTAGCATTTAGGGAAAACACAGCTAGTTTAGACTCTGGCAAATTTAAACACTTCTTGTGAATCACAGTAGGCTATTTGTTGCCCCTGAATCTATCAAAAAATCAAGCAGTTTGTTGCACACAAGCATTGTGCATTTTAGCAAAGTTCAGAAAGGGTTTTCATTCATCATGGAATGTGAGCTAAGCAGATCTTCATTGCATACAGTAGGAAAAAGCATTTCTTCATTGCATATTATTGAGATTATGATGTTTTATGTATTATAAATTCATGTTTACTGTCAAATATATGCCCATGCTGTGCTGGGTTTTTTGTCTTGAAAACTAGTTGGCAGAAGTGTGTAACACGAGCTCTGAGGTATGCAGAAGCAGGGTCTCAGATAACAAGTGTGTGTGTGCGTCAATCGCATCTCTCGGCAGGACCGGCTATTTTCAAAATGTTTTGCAGGGGCCAATAGTTGGGGGAGAATGGAGTCAGATTAACATGTCCCGAGGTGATTGGTTCCGGAGGATTGAACGCCCGCCCGATGAAGGGGAGGAGCCCGAAGAGAGAATCGACGTCACATATTTTATAAATACTTGTAACCTGGAAGTGTGTATTCAGTTGTTCGGCTCATGTATATGTTTGAGAGACAACCCCAGCTGGAAGAAGCTTTTACATCTGATAATAAATTCTACTTAAACTTATTGGGAAAAACGATCTCTTTGACTTTTCTTCAAATTTTTGAACACGCAGGACTCGAGTTTCGAAAGGGAAATCATACTCACCCCCCTCGGAATGATGCCTCACCTCCTCACTTCCATCTACCTTTTCTCTTGACCTCCGCGATCTCAGAGGCTCAGGACAATCATTTCGCCAGTGCCCCGTCTTTCCGCAATTGAAACATTTCTCTGGATCATAGGTGCTAGAGGGTTTAAAACCTCCTCTTCCACGTCCACGCCACTGACCTCCTCTCTTCCCGTTTCCTCTTCCTCCATGCTCTACTCCGATATTCATTAGAGCCATGTGGAGTTCTTTATCTTGTGTGTTTTTCTTCTGAAGCTCTTTCTTGCCTGTTTGTCTTTCGGCGTGTACAGCATGACGGACGATCTCGCTTATTCTCGCACGATCTGGCTCGATGCACGATTTTTCCACTTCTCGTCTCAGCTCTTCTCTGAGATTCGCAGAAAAGTGGATCTGAGATGTCCTATGAACGGACCAATGTCCGGTCCGTCTGAATCAGGTTGAAGTCCAGAATGTTCTTTAAATACTTCCTCCACAGGCCATTTACCCTGTAACTTTCTTAGGTCAGATGGTTTCAGTTTGACTTTCAACAGTCTCTCTAATTTTTTCATTGAGGGTGAGAATTCTTTGCAAAATGTCAAAAGTTCTTTATACGTCGGTGCTGGTTGCGCTCTTTCCTGCTTTTGACACACCACGGGCTGTGGCATGTGTGGCACTGGTGCTGGTGGAGACACTTGTGGGGGCACTGGAGCTGCCTCAATCGGGTTCAGATGTCGGTGAGGAGGGACACAATCATCCTCCGGTTGGTGTTTGTAACAAGTCATAGATGGGGGTAAAGAAGACAGAGGGGTTAAATCATTATATTCAAGCAAAACAGGGTACAATGGAGTTTTCGGTGGTGGCAGTTCTTCCAATGCCTTTTCTTTAAAAACATAGTCACGTCTATTTGCTTCCCTCTCCCATAACTCTAAACATTTACACGCTTCATCATATTTTTCCCTTTCTTTTTTGGACATTTTAAATATGTCTTTTTTCCCCATATGTTCTCTTATTTTCTCTAATTTTGTGGTACTAAATGTACCGTTTTCTGGAAAGTTAGCTTTTTCTATTAAATAGGGTACACCTTGTAAACTTCCCGTTCCCCAATTTTTCCTCATTTCTCTGTATGTTGGTTTATCCATATCATTTCTTAGTAGTCCCCCAGACTGTTTAGAATCTCTCTCGATTCTGAGTAGTCTCCCCTCTTTAACCAGACTGTTTTAAGCAGTCCCCCAGACTGTTTAGAATCTCTCGATTCTGAGTAGTCTCCCCTCTTTAACCAGACTGTTTTAAGCAGTCCCCCAGACTGTTTAGCGCTAAGTAGTCTCCCCTTTTGTTCCAGACTGTTCAGAAATCTATCTGACTCACCACTTTTCCTTTTTGTGCATGGCACTGAGTTCTTTTGGGATCACGTCAGCTTGGGGTCCGGAGTAGAGTTCTCTCGTCCCTGTATGGGGTTAGAGCTGGATTTGCTATGTCCAGGATGATCAATCAACTCTAGTCCGTTCTCCGTCAGCCTTGTGATCCCATACTTCGTCGCCAAATTGTTGTGGAATTTTCTTATTCCTTAATCAAGGTGAGTCAATTTTGACAAACGCAATATACAGAGACATCAAGTACTTTGCAAAGTATTTTATTGTCGTTTAATCTGCATCATGAGCAATGAGCATGGTGCAGAGCAAAGGCGCTCTTTCCTCCTGCACCCAGAGTATATATATGATTAAAAACGTGACACCCCCTCCCTTTGCCCCCTAACAAGAATCCCGAGCTGGTTTACGGGAAGTTCCGTTATTCCAAACAGAACATCTTGGCCTCTGCTCGAGGGCAAAGGCAGAGTGGTATGACGTATTTAGAGAAAAACATGATAACATTAGAAAAGAAAACATAGATAAACACTTCGTAAACATATAGACAAACACATCAAGAAGCTAGACTAGAAAATTTCCATTACAATGACTAAATGTAAATTTTATGAAATGTGTAATGTCATGTGTAATGTGTAGTGTGTGGCCTTGAAATTTTAGCATGTCTACGTAATCATGAATAAATGCTTCTTGAGACACACAGTGTTGCTTCTTTGCATGCATCAAATGAATTGTTTCTGGCTATATGCATCCATGCATTAGTTTGAGAGGGGTGGAAATGGGACACTTGGGTGAAACAAAACTGCCCGATCTCTGATCCGATTTGAAATTCTCAAAACTTCTTGTTCAATCCTTACATCCTTGTGTCACGTGTGCACATCAAACAAGCATTTTCTAATTTCTTTGAACAAGTTGCAAATGCTTTGGTACATCCATGCAAATGATTATGACAAAATTCTGTGCAGATTCCTACATTATCAATTGCTTATGTCATGTTGATCAAAAATGCATTATAATGGGTCGCTGTAGAATAGTATAATCCCCACGACATTTAAGCACTAGTTTTACAATATACAGTAAGTATACTTTAAGTAAACGGTGGCATTTTATTTTACTCAATTTAGTGTTTTGCATTGCTATATTCTTTCCACATAGGACTGCAAGACAACTTCACTGTGTTGCAGACGGCCCCTTTTCACACCTAAACAGTCACTCTCTACAAAGTACGTGTTAGTTTGGGACAATGTCAGTTTCCATCGCTCCAACATCATCAGGCAATGGTTTGCGGCCCACAACAGGATGCTGGTGGAGTTCCTCTCACCCTACTCAACCACGTTGAGGAATTTTTCTCAGCATGAAGATTAAAAGTATATGATTGCCAGCCGCATACACAGATGACCCTTCTGGCTGCCATGGATGTAACGTGTGATGACATCACAGCTGATGCCTGTAGAGGCTGGATTAGACACTCTGAAAGATGATTTTCACGCTGTATCGCAAGAGAAGATATTTGTTGTGATGTGGATGAGAATCCGTTGCCCAAAAGACAGGAACGTCAGGAGGTGTAGGAAGACTGCACTGTAATTCCACTGCACTGCATGTACAGTTTTCCCTAAGGAGATTGTCTTATGTTCAGATTTCTACATTTGTTTGTGCTATGCAGTGCTGTCTTTTCCTGTCTGCATCACAATGACATTGTCTGTCAATAAATTATTGTACAAACAGTAAAAGCGTTAACGTGAATCATGTGCCGTCTCTTGCAATCAAACAATCAAAACCAGAAATGCACTTACTGTTTTGCAAATGGCAAGGATAATTCGAGAAATGCTCCACTCATCACTCTCAGGTCACTCCGCTGCACACGTCTGATCACTTCTTTGTCACCCCCGACCTCACCGCTCCAGACAACGCAGATGTCTTACCGCTGGTCACTTTCCGGCGCTACCTACGGTCCCTCCCTCCTGCTTTTCCTCTGCTGTCTTGTCTGCACTCCCCCCGTCTGAGGAGCTCTCTCTTTTGAATACCAACAGTGCCACAGACACTCTGTGTTCCACGCTTACATCCTGCTTGGACAACATATGCCCTCTTACATCTGGACCAGCCCGTGCATCCCTGTCTGCCCCCTGGTTATCGGATGTACCACGTGAGCATCGCACCAGCCTCCGGTCAGCTGAGAGAAAATGGCACAAGTCAAAAGACCATACTGACCTCTCTCTCTCTACTTTCTCCGTTGACGTTACCTCTGCAAAAACTGATTATAACCACTCGAAGATCAGCAACTCTCCTGACTCTCGCACACTCTTAAAAACCTTCTCTGCTCTCCTCTGTCCGCCTGCTCCCACACCTTCATCGGAGTTAACGGCTGATGATTTTGCATCGTTCTTCGTAAAGAAAACTACCGCCATCAACAGCCAATTTTCTACGCCACCATCACCCGCCTTTTCTCCTATGTCTGAAGATGATGTTTCCAAGGTCATTGGTTCCAACCACCCTACCACCTGCCCACTGGATCCCATCCCCACCCATCTCCTCCATGCCATCTCTCCAGCAGTTGTGCCTGGTCTGACCCGCATCATCAACTCTTTGCTCACCACTGGGACATTTCCCACTGCTTTCAAAGAGGCCTGCATCACACCGCTACTGAAGAAACTCACTCTCAACCTTACACTGCTAGAACACTACAGGCCGGTGTAGTGTGTGAAAATGCATATCTTCCGTCAAAATGTAGATGACTGATTTTAACCTCTTATTATTTTCTGTCTTCTTAAAAAATTATTTTTTCATTTACCTCACTATTCTTAGCTTTGTATACTGTGCTAGGCTTTAATGGACTGGATTTAATTAACTTATGCATTTTGTTGCCTATATTGTTATAATTGCTTCCAATGTTTCCTCGTCTGTAAGTCGCTTTGGATAAAAACGTCTGCTAAATGACTAAATGTAAATTTTATGAAATGTGTAATGTCATGTGTAATGTGTAATGTGTAGTGTGTGGCCTTGAAATTTTAGCATGTCTACGTAATCATGAATAAATGCTTCTTGAGACACACAGTGTTGCTTCTTTGCATGCATCAAATGAATTGTTTCTGGCTATATGCATCCATGCATTAGTTTGAGAGGGGTTGAAATGGGACACTTGGGTGAAACAAAACTGCCCCAAAAGTACCCCCCCCACTGTAAATACAGTTTTTTCTAAGTCAATTTGGTACATTTCTCTGATCCGATTTGAAATTCTCAAAACTTCTTGTTCAATCCTTACATCCTTGTGTCACGTGTGCACATCAAACAAGCATTTTCTAATTTCTTTGAACAAGTTGCAAATGCTTTGGTACATCCATGCAAATGATTATGACAAAATTCTGTGCAGATTCCTATATTATCAATTGCTTATGTCATGTTGATCAAAATTAAATATAATGGGTCTCTGTAGAATAGTATAATCCCCATGACATTTAAGCACTAGTTTTACAATATACAGTAAGTATACTTTAAGTAAACGGTGGCATTTTATTTTACTCAATTTAGTGTTTTGCATTGCTATATTCTTTCCACATAGGACTGCAAGACAACTTCACTGTGTTGCAGACGGCCCCTTTTCACACCTAAACAGTCTTTTGACACTCTCTACAGGGATCTCATCCCTCAACAAGAGAGGGGGCAGATTGGAGATGACCTGCCAAAGTACGTGTTAGTTTGGGACAATGTCAGTTTCCATCGCTCCAACATCATCAGGCAATGGTTTGCGGCCCACAACAGGATGCTGGTGGAGTTCCTCTCACCCTACTCAACCACGTTGAGGAATTTTTCTCAGCATGAAGATTAAAAGTATATGATCGCCAGCCGCATACACAGATGACCCTTCTGGCTGCCATGGATGTAACGTGTGATGACATCACAGCTGATGCCTGCAGAGGCTGGATTAGACACTCTGAAAGATGATTTTCAAGCTGTATCGCATGAGAAGATATTTGTTGTGATGTGGATGAGAATCCGCTGCCCAAAAGACAGGAACGTCAGGAGGTGTAGGAAGACTGCACTGTAATTCCACTGCACTGCATGTACAGTTTTCCCAAAGGAGATTGTCTTATGTTCAGATTTCTACATTTGTTTGTGCTATGCAGTGCTGTCTTTTCCTGTCTGCATCACATTGACACTGTCTGTCAATAAATTATTGTACAAACAGTAAAAGCGTTAACGTGAATCATGTGCTGTCTCTTGCAATCAAACAATCAAAACCAGAAATGCACTTACTGTTTTGCAAATGACAAGGATGATTCGAGAAATGCTCCACTCATCACTCTCAGGTCACTCCGCTGCACACGTCTGATCACTTCTTTGTCACCCCCGACCTCACCGCTCCAGACAACGCAGCTGTCTTACCGCTGGTCACTTTCCGGCGCTACCTACGGTCCCTCCCTCCTGCTTTTCCTCTGCTGTCTTGTCTGCACTCCCCCCCTCTGAGGAGCTCTCTCTTTTGAAAACCAACAGTGCCACAGACACTCTGTGTTCCACGCTTACATCCTGCTTGGACAACATATGCCCTCTTACATCTGGACCAGCCCGTGCATCCCTGTCTGCCCCCTGGTTATCAGATGTACCACGTGAGCATCGCACCAGCCTCCGGTCAGCTGAGAGAAAATGGCACAAGTCAAAGACCATACTGACCTCTCTCTCTCTACTTTCTCCGTTGACGTCACCTCTGCAAAAACTGATTATAACCACTCAAAGATCAGCAACTCTCCTGACTCTCGCACACTCTTAAAAACCTTCTCTGCTCTCCTCTGTCCGCCTGCTCCCACACCTTCATCGGAGTTAACGGCTGATGATTTTGCATCGTTCTTCGTAAAGAAAACTACCCCAATCAACAGCCAATTTTCTACGCCACCATCACCCGCCTTTTCTCCTATGTCTGAAGATGATGTTTCCAAGGTCATTGGTTCCAACCACCCTACCACCTGCCCACTGGATCCCATCCCCACCCATCTCCTCCATGCCATCTCTCCAGCAGTTGTGCCTGGTCTGACCCGCATCATCAACTCTTTGCTCACCACTGGGACATTTCCCACTGCTTTCAAAGAGGCCTGCATCACACCGCTACTGAAGAAACTCACTCTCAACCTTACACTGCTAGAACACTACAGGCCGGTGTAGTGTGTGAAAATGCATATCTTCCGTCAAAATGTAGATGACTGATTTTAACCTCTTATTATTTTCTGTCTTCTTAAAAAATTATTTTTTTACTTACCTCACTATTCTTAGCTTTGTATACTGTGCTAGGCTTTAATGGACTGGATTTAATTAACTTATGCATTTTGTTGCCTATATTGTTATAATTGCTTCCAATGATTCCTCGTCTGTAAGTCGCTTTGGATAAAAACGTCTGCTAAATGACTAAATTAAATTTTTATGAAATGTGTAATGTCATGTGTAATGTGTAATGTGTAGTGTGTGGCCTTGAAATTTTAGCATGTCTACGTAATCATGAATAAATGCTTCTTGAGACACACAGTGTTGCTTCTTTGCATGCATCAAATGAATTGTTTCTGGCTATATGCATCCATGCATTAGTTTGAGAGGGGTGGAAATGGGACACTTGGGTGAAACAAAACTGCCCCAAAAGTACCCCCCCCACTTTAAATACAGTTTTTTCTAAGTCAATTTGGTACATTTCTCTGATCCCATTTGAAATTCTCAAAACTTCTTGTTCAATCCTTACATCCTTGTGTCACGTGTGCACATCAAACAAGCATTTTCTCATTTCTTTGAACAAGTTGCAAATGCTTTGGTACATCCATGCAAATGATTATGACAAAATTCTGTGCAGATTCCTACATTATCAATTGCTTATGTCATGTTGATCAAAATGCATTATAATGGGTCTCTGTAGAATAGTATAATCCCCACGACATTTAAGCACTAGTTTTACAATATACAGTAAGTATACTTTAAGTAAACGGTGGCATTTTATTTTACTCAATTTAGTGTTTTGCATTGCTATATTCTTTCCACATAGGACTGCAAGACACTTTCACACTGTGTTGCAGATGGCCCCTTTTCACACCTTAACAGTCTTTTGACAATCTCTACAGGGATCTTATCCCTGAACAAGAGAGGGGGCAGATTGGAGATGACCTGCCAAAGTACGTGTTAGTTTGGGACAATGTCAGTTTCCATCGCTCCAACATCATCAGGCAATGGTTTGCGGCCCACAACAGGATGCTGGTGGAGTTCCTCTCACCCTACTCAACCCCGTTGAGGAATTTTTCTCAGCATGAAGATTAAAAGTATATGATGGCCAGCCGCATACACAGATGACCCTTCTGGCTGCCATGGATGTAACGTGTGATGACATCACAGCTGATGCCTGCAGAGGCTGGATTAGACACTCTGAAAGATGATTTTCACGCTGTATCGCAAGAGAAGATATTTGTTGTGATGTGGATGACAATCCGTTGCCCAAAAGACAGGAACGTCAGGAGGTGTAGGAAGACTGCACTGTAATTCCACTGCACTGCATGTACAGTTTTCCCAAAGGAGATTGTCTTATGTTCAGATTTCTACATTTGTTTGTGCTATGCAGTGCTGTCTTTTCCTGTCTGCATCACAATGACACTGTCTGTCAATAAATTATTGTACAAACAGTAAAAGCGTTAACGTGAATCATGTGCCGTCTCTTGCAATCAAACAATCAAAACCAGAAATGCACTTACTGTTTTGCAAATGACAAGGATGATTCGAGAAATGCTCCACTCATCACTCTCAGGTCACTCCGCTGCACACGTCTGATCACTTCTTTGTCACCCCCGACCTCACCGCTCCAGACAACGCAGATGTCTTACCGCTGGTCACTTTCCGGCGCTACCTACGGTCCCTCCCTCCTGCTTTTCCTCTGCTGTCTTGTCTGCACTCCTCCCCTCTGAGGAGCTCTCTCTTTTGAATACCAACAGTGCCACAGACACTCTGTGTTCCACGCTTACATCCTGCTTGGACAACATATGCCCTCTTACATCTGGACCAGCCCGTGCATCCCTGTCTGCCCCCTGGTTATCGGATGTACCACGTGAGCATCGCACTAGCCTCCGGTCAGCTGAGAGAAAATGGCACAAGTCAAAAGACCATACTGACCTCTCTCTCTCTACTTTCTCCGTTGACGTCACCTCTGCAAAAACTGATTATAACCACTCAAAGATCAGCAACTCTCCTGACTCTCGCACACTCTTAAAAACCTTCTCTGCTCTCCTCTGTCCGCCTGCTCCCACACCTTCATCGGAGTTAACGGCTGATGATTTTGCATCGTTCTTCGTAAAGAAAACTACCGCAATCAACAGCCAATTTTCTACGCCACCATCACCCGCCTTTTCTCCTATGTCTGAAGATGATGTTTCCAAGGTCATTGGTTCCAACCACCCTACCACCTGCCCACTGGATCCCATCCCCACCCATCTCCTCCATGCCATCTCTCCAGCAGTTGTGCCTGGTCTGACCCGCATCATCAACTCTTTGCTCACCACTGGGACATTTCCCACTGCTTTCAAAGAGGCCTGCATCACACCGCTACTGAAGAAACTCACTCTCAACCTTACACTGCTAGAACACTACAGGCCGGTGTAGTGTGTGAAAATGCATATCTTCCGTCAAAATGTAGATGACTGATTTTAACCTCTTATTATTTTCTGTCTTCTTAAAAAATTATTTTTTTACTTACCTCACTATTCTTAGCTTTGTATACTGTGCTAGGCTTTAATGGACTGGATTTAATTAACTTATGCATTTTGTTGCCTATATTGTTATAATTGCTTCCAATGATTCCTCGTCTGTAAGTCGCTTTGGATAAAAACGTCTGCTAAATGACTAAATTAAATTTTTATGAAATGTGTAATGTCATGTGTAATGTGTAATGTGTAGTGTGTGGCCTTGAAATTTTAGCATGTCTACGTAATCATGAATAAATGCTTCTTGAGACACACAGTGTTGCTTCTTTGCATGCATCAAATGAATTGTTTCTGGCTATATGCATCCATGCATTAGTTTGAGAGGGGTGGAAATGGGACACTTGGGTGAAACAAAACTGCCCCAAAAGTACCCCCCCCACTTTAAATACAGTTTTTTCTAAGTCAATTTGGTACATTTCTCTGATCCCATTTGAAATTCTCAAAACTTCTTGTTCAATCCTTACATCCTTGTGTCACGTGTGCACATCAAACAAGCATTTTCTCATTTCTTTGAACAAGTTGCAAATGCTTTGGTACATCCATGCAAATGATTATGACAAAATTCTGTGCAGATTCCTACATTATCAATTGCTTATGTCATGTTGATCAAAATGCATTATAATGGGTCTCTGTAGAATAGTATAATCCCCACGACATTTAAGCACTAGTTTTACAATATACAGTAAGTATACTTTAAGTAAACGGTGGCATTTTATTTTACTCAATTTAGTGTTTTGCATTGCTATATTCTTTCCACATAGGACTGCAAGACAACTTCACTGTGTTGCAGACGGCCCCTTTTCACACCTAAACAGTCTTTTGACACTCTCTACAGGGATCTCATCCCTGAACAAGAGAGGGGGCAGATTGGAGATGACCTGCCAAAGTACGTGTTAGTTTGGGACAATGTCAGTTTCCATCGCTCCAACATCATCAGGCAATGGTTTGCGGCCCACAACAGGATGCTGGTGGAGTTCCTCTCACCCAACTCAACCACGTTGAGGAATTTTTCTCAGCATGAAGATTAAAAGTATATGATCGCCAGCCGCATACACAGATGACCCTTCTGGCTGCCATGGATGTAACGTGACACTCTAGGCTTTAATGGACTGGATTTAATTAACTTATGCATTTTGTTGCCTATATTGTTATAATTGCTTCCAATGATTCCTCATCTGTAAGTCGCTTTGGATAAAAACGTCTGCTAAATGACTAAATTTAATTTTTATGAAATGTGTAATGTCATATGTAATGTGTAATGTGTAGTGTGTGGCCTTGAAATTTTAGCATGTCTACGTAATCATGAATAAATGCTTCTTCAGACACACAGTGTTGCTTCTTTGCATGCATCAAATGAATTGTTTCTGGCTATATGCATCCATGCATTAGTTTGAGAGGGGTGGAAATGGGACACTTGGGTGAAACAAAACTGCCCCAAAAGTACCACCCCCACTTTAAATACAGTTTTTTCTAAGTCAATTTGGTACATTTCTCTGATCCGATTTGAAATTCTCAAAACTTCTTGTTCAATCCTTACATCCTTGTGTCACGTGTGCACATCAAACAAGCATTTTCTCATTTCTTTGAACAAGTTGCAAATGCTTTGGTACATCCATGCAAATGATTATGACAAAATTCTGTGCAGATTCCTACATTATCAATTGCTTATGTCATGTTGATCAAAATGCATTATAATGGGTCTCTGTAGAATAGTATAATCCCCACGACATTTAAGCACTAGTTTTACAATATACAGTAAGTATACTTTAAGTAAACGGTGGCATTTTATTTTACTCAATTTAGTGTTTTGCATTGCTATATTCTTTCCACATAGGACTGCAAGACAACTTCACTGTGTTGCAGACGGCCCCTTTTCACACCTAAACAGTCTTTTGACACTCTCTACAGGGATCTCATCCCTGAACAAGAGAGGGGGCAGATTGGAGATGACCTGCCAAAGTACGTGTTAGTTTGGGACAATGTCAGTGATGACATCACAGCTGATGCCTGCAGAGGCTGGATTAGACACTCTGAAAGATGATTTTCACGCTGTATCGCAAGAGAACATATTTGTTGTGATGTGGATGAGAATCCGTTGCCCTAAAGACAGGAACGTCAGGAGGTGTAGGAAGACTGCACTGTAATTCCACTGCACTGCATGTACAGTTTTCCCTAAGGAGATTGTCTTATGTTTAGATTTCTACATTTGTTTGTGCTATGCAGTGCTGTCTTTTCCTGTCTGCATCACAATGACACTGTCTGTCAATAAATTATTGTACAAACAGTAAAAGCGTTAACGTGAATCATGTGCCTTCTCTTGCAATCAAACAATCAAAACCAGAAATGCACTTACTGTTTTGCAAATGACAAGGATGATTCGAGAAATGCTCCACTCATCACTCTCAGGTCACTCCGCTGCACACGTCTGATCACTTCTTTGTCACCCCCGACCTCACCGCTCCAGAAAACGCAGATGTCTTACCGCTGGTCACTTTCCGGCGCTACCTACGGTCCCCCCCCCTGCTTTTCCTCTGCTGTCTTGTCTGCACTCCCCCCCTCTGAGGAGCTCTCACTTTTGAATACCAACAGTGCCACAGACACTCTGTGTTCCACGCTTACATCCTGCTTGGACAACATATGCCCTCTTGCATCTGGACCAGCCCTTGCATCCCTGTCTGCCCCCTGGTTATCGGATGTACCACGTGTGCATCGCACCAGCCTCCGGTCAGCTGAGAGAAAATGGCACAAGTCAAAAGACCATACTGACCTCTCTCTCTCTACTTTCTCCGTTGACGTCACCTCTGCAAAAACTGATTATAACCACTCGAAGATCAGCAACTCTCCTGACTCTCGCACACTCTTAAAAACCTTCTCTGCTCTCCTCTGTCCGCCTGCTCCCACACCTTCATCGGAGTTAACGGCTGATGATTTTGCATCGTTCTTCGTAAAGAAAACTACCGCCATCAACAGCCAATTTTCTACGCCACCATCACCCGCCTTTTCTCCTATGTCTGAAGATGATGTTTCCAAGGTCATTGGTTCCAACCACCCTACCACCTGCCCACTGGATCCCATCCCCACCCATCTCCTCCATGCCATCTCTCCAGCAGTTGTGCCTGGTCTGACCCGCATCATAAACTCTTTGCTCACCACTGGGACATTTCCCACTGCTTTCAAAGAGGCCTGCATCACACCGCTACTGAAGAAACTCACTCTCAACCTTACACTGCTAGAACACTACAGGCCGGTGTAGTGTGTGAAAATGCATATCTTCCGTCAAAATGTAGATGACTGATTTTAACCTCTTATTATTTTCTGTCTTCTTAAAAAATTTTTTTTTTACCTACCTCAATATTCTTAGCTTTGTATACTGTGCTAGGCTTTAATGGACTGGATTTAATTAACTTATGCATTTTGTTGCCTATATTGTTATAATTGCTTCCAATGTTTCCTCGTCTGTAAGTCGCTTTGGATAAAAACGTCTGCTAAATGACTAAATGTAAATTTTATGAAATGTGTAATGTCATGTGTAATGTGTAATGTGTAGTGTGTGGCCTTGAAATTTTAGCATGTCTAAGTAATCATGAATAAATGCTTCTTGAGACACACAGTGTTGCTTCTTTGCATGCATCAAATGAATTGTTTCTGGCTAAACGTACAAAAAAGTATGAGCATATTAGCCCGGTTCTGTCAACCTTGCACTGGTTACCTATAAAGCATCGCATAATTTTTTAAATCTTGCTTATTACCTATAAAGCCTTGCATGGTTTAGCTCCTCACTACTTGAGAGAACTTCTAACGTATTATAGTCCATCACGTGCACTACGCTCTCAGGCGTCAGGTCAGTTGGTAATACCTAGAATTTCAAAATCAAGTGCAGGCGGCAGATCCTTTTCTTATCTAGCGCCTAAACTTTGGAACAGTCTTCCCTGCAATATCCGGGAGGCGGACACACTCTGTCAGTTTAAATCTAGACTAAAGACGCATCTTTTTAATCTTGCATACACTACATTATCATAATATATGTATTTCAAAGATCTAGGCTGCACTAGTTAGATCAACCGGAACCAGGGACACTTCCAATAACAACTGATGCATTTGTTGCATCAAAGAGTGCAGAACAGTACTCTACTCTCAGCCAGTCTTGTCTCATTGTTCCAAGGTTACAAGAGCGGAGCGGGCAGGGCGCAATCCATTCCTAGACCTGACAAATGCTGGACGAAGGAAGTGACGTCCCTACAAAACTTCAGCCACTATTAGATTATTAATGATAATTTTAAATCTATTTTTTTTTATTTTCGCCTTGTTGTGCAAGCACTGTTGAGCTTGTGCAGAGGCTGCAGTTTTTGCCAGAGGGGAACTGGAATCCCCTGGTTAGGCCTGGTTTCCCTCCGAGGTATTTTTTCTCCTCCAATGGAGTTTTGGGTTCCTCGCCACCGTTTGCATACTGTTTTGCACTGTTTTGCCTGGCCGGGGGGGCTGCTAGAATTTGTTAGTCTTATTTAATTAACACTGCATATAGGAATTTATTATGTGTCTGATATTTGACCTGTGTTTTGAATTCCATAACCTTTTATGTTTTACTTATAGTCATTTTTTCTTGTACAGCTGCTTTGTAACAATGAAAATTGTAAAAAGCGCTATATAAATAAAGCTGACTTGACTTGACTTGACTAAATGCATCCATGCATTAGTTTGAGAGGGGTGGAAATGGGACACTTGGATGAAACAAAACTGCCCCAAAAGTACCCCCCCCCCCCACTTTAAATACAGTTTTTTCTAAGTCAATTTGGTACATTTCTCTGATCCGATTTGAAATTCTCAAAACTTCTTGTTCAATCCTTACATCCTTGTGTCACGTGTGCACATCAAACAAGCATTTTCTCATTTCTTTGAACAAGTTGCAAATGCTTTGGTACATCCATGCAAATGATTATGACAAAATTCTGTGCAGATTCCTACATTATCAATTGCTTTATGTCATGTTGATCAAAATGCATTATAATGGGTCTCTGTAGAATAGTATAATCCCCACGACATTTAAGCACTAGTTTTACAATATACAGTAAGTATACTTTAAGTAAACAGTGGCATTTTATTTTACTCAATTTAGTGTTTTGCATTGCTATATTCTTTCCACATAGGACTGCAAGACAACTTCAATGTGTTGCAGACGGCCCCTTTTCACACCTAAACAGTCTTTTGACACTCTCTACAGGGATCTCATCCCTGAACAAGAGAGGGGGCAGATTGGAGATGACCTGCCAAAGTATGTGTTAGTTTGGGACAATGTCAGTTTCCATCGCTCCAACATCATCAGGCAATGGTTTGCGGCCCACAACAGGATGCTGGTGGAGTTCCTCTCACCCTACTCAACCCCGTTGAGGAATTTTTCTCAGCATGAAGATTAAAAGTATATGATGGCCAGCCGCATACACAGATGACCCTTCTGGCTGCCTTGGATGTAACGTGTGATGACATCACAGCTGATGCCTGCAGAGGCTGGATTAGACACTCTGAAAGATGATTTTCACGCTGTATCGCAAGAGAAGATATTTGTTGTGATGTGGATGACAATCCGTTGCCCAAAAGACAGGAACGTCAGGAGGTGTAGGAAGACTGCACTGTAATTCCACTGCACTGCATGTACAGTTTTCCCAAAGGAGATTGTCTTATGTTCAGATTTCTACATTTGTTTGTGCTATGCAGTGCTGTCTTTTCCTGTCTGCATCACAATGACACTGTCTGTCAATAAATTATTGTACAAACAGTAAAAGCGTTAACGTGAATCATGTGCCGTCTCTTGCAATTAAACAATCAAAACCAGAAATGCACTTACTGTTTTGCAAATGACAAGGATGATTCGAGAAATGCTCCACTCATCACTCTCAGGTCACTCCACTGCACACGTCTGATCACTTTTTTGTCACCCCCGACCTCACCGCTCCAGACAACGCAGATGTCTTACCGCTGGTCACTTTCCGGCGCTACCTACGGTCCCTCCCTCCTGCTTTTCCTCTGCTGTCTTGTCTGCACTCCCCCCCACTGAGGAGCTCTCTCTTTTGAATACCAACAGTGCCACAGACACTCTATGTTCCACGCTTACATCCTGCTTGGACAACATATGCCCTCTTACATCTGGACCAGCCCGTGCATCCCTGTCTGCCCCCTGGTTATCGGATGTACCACGTGAGGCATCGCACCAGCCTCCGGTCAGCTGAGAGAAAATGGCACAATTCAAAAGACCATACTGACCTCTCTCTCTCTACTTTCTCCATTGACGTCACCTCTGCAAAAACTGATTATAACCACTCGAAGATCAGCAACTCTCCTGACTCTCGCACACTCTTAAAAACCTTCTCTGCTCTCCTCTGTCCGCCTGCTCCCACACCTTCATCGGAGTTGACGGCTGATGATTTTGCATCGTTCTTCGTAAAGAAAACTACCGCCATCAACAGCCAATTTTCTACACCACCATCACCCGCCTTTTCTCCTATGTCTGAAGATGATGTTTCCAAGGTCATTGGTTCCAACCACCCTACCACCTGCCCACTGGATCCCATCCCCACCCATCTCCTCCATGCCATCTCTCCAGCAGTTGTGCCTGGTCTGACCCGCATCATCAACTCTTTGCTCACCACTGGGACATTTCCCACTGCTTTCAAAGAGGCCTGCATCACACCGCTACTGAAGAAACTCACTCTCAACCTTACACTGCTAGAACACTACAGGCCGATGTAGTGTGTGAAAATGCATATCTTCCGTCAAAATGTAGATGACTGATTTTAACCTCTTATTATTTTCTGTCTTCTTAAAAAATAATTTTTTTACTTACCTCACTATTCTTAGCTTTGTATACTGTGCTAGGCTTCAATGGACTGGATTTAATTAACTTATGCATTTTGTTGCCTATATTGTTATAATTGCTTCCAATGTTTCCTCGTCTGTAAGTCGCTTTGGATAAAAACGTCTGCTAAATGACTAAATGTAAATTTTATGAAATGTGTAATGTCATGTGTAATGTGTAATGTGTAGTGTGTGGCCTTGAAATTTTAGCATGTCTACGTAATCATGAATAAATGCTTCTTCAGACACACAGTGTTGCTTCTTTGCATGCATCAAATGAATTGTTTCTGGCTATATGCATCCATGCATTAGTTTGAGAGGGGTGGAAATGGGACACTTGGGTGAAACAAAACTGCCCCAAAAGTACCCCCCCCACTTTAAATACAGTTTTTTCTAAGTCAATTTGGTACATTTCTCTGATCCGATTTGAAAATCTAAAAACTTCTTGTTCAATCCTTACATCCTTGTGTCACGTGTGCACATCAAACAAGCATTTTCTCATTTCTTTGAACAAGTTGCAAATGCTTTGGTACATCCATGCAAATGATTATGACAAAATTCTGTGCAGATTCCTACATTATCAATTGCTTATGTCATGTTGATCAAAATGCATTATAATGGGTCTCTGTAGAATAGTATAATCCCCACGACATTTAAGCACTAGTTTTACAATATACAGTAAGTATACTTTAAGTAAACAGTGGCATTTTATTTTACTCAATTTAGTGTTTTGCATTGCTATATTCTTTCCACATAGGACTGCAAGACAACTTCAATGTGTTGCAGACGGCCCCTTTTCACACCTAAACAGTCTTTTGACACTCTCTACAGGGATCTCATCCCTGAACAAGAGAGGGGGCAGATTGGAGATGACCTGCCAAAGTATGTGTTAGTTTGGGACAATGTCAGTTTCCATCGCTCCAACATCATCAGGCAATGGTTTGCGGCCCACAACAGGATGCTGGTGGAGTTCCTCTCACCCTACTCAACCCCGTTGAGGAATTTTTCTCAGCATGAAGATTAAAAGTATATGATGGCCAGCCGCATACACAGATGACCCTTCTGGCTGCCTTGGATGTAACGTGTGATGACATCACAGCTGATGCCTGCAGAGGCTGGATTAGACACTCTGAAAGATGATTTTCACGCTGTATCGCAAGAGAAGATATTTGTTGTGATGTGGATGACAATCCGTTGCCCAAAAGACAGGAACGTCAGGAGGTGTAGGAAGACTGCACTGTAATTCCACTGCACTGCATGTACAGTTTTCCCAAAGGAGATTGTCTTATGTTCAGATTTCTACATTTGTTTGTGCTATGCAGTGCTGTCTTTTCCTGTCTGCATCACAATGACACTGTCTGTCAATAAATTATTGTACAAACAGTAAAAGCGTTAACGTGAATCATGTGCCGTCTCTTGCAATTAAACAATCAAAACCAGAAATGCACTTACTGTTTTGCAAATGACAAGGATGATTCGAGAAATGCTCCACTCATCACTCTCAGGTCACTCCACTGCACACGTCTGATCACTTTTTTGTCACCCCCGACCTCACCGCTCCAGACAACGCAGATGTCTTACCGCTGGTCACTTTCCGGCGCTACCTACGGTCCCTCCCTCCTGCTTTTCCTCTGCTGTCTTGTCTGCACTCCCCCCCACTGAGGAGCTCTCTCTTTTGAATACCAACAGTGCCACAGACACTCTATGTTCCACGCTTACATCCTGCTTGGACAACATATGCCCTCTTACATCTGGACCAGCCCGTGCATCCCTGTCTGCCCCCAGGTTATCGGATGTACCACGTGAGCATCGCACCAGCCTCCGGTCAGCTGAGAGAAAATGGCACAATTCAAAAGACCATACTGACCTCTCTCTCTCTACTTTCTCCATTGACGTCACCTCTGCAAAAACTGATTATAACCACTCGAAGATCAGCAACTCTCCTGACTCTCGCACACTCTTAAAAACCTTCTCTGCTCTCCTCTGTCCGCCTGCTCCCACACCTTCATCGGAGTTGACGGCTGATGATTTTGCATCGTTCTTCGTAAAGAAAACTACCGCCATCAACAGCCAATTTTCTACACCACCATCACCCGCCTTTTCTCCTATGTCTGAAGATGATGTTTCCAAGGTCATTGGTTCCAACCACCCTACCACCTGCCCACTGGATCCCATCCCCACCCATCTCCTCCATGCCATCTCTCCAGCAGTTGTGCCTGGTCTGACCCGCATCATCAACTCTTTGCTCACCACTGGGACATTTCCCACTGCTTTCAAAGAGGCCTGCATCACACCGCTACTGAAGAAACTCACTCTCAACCTTACACTGCTAGAACACTACAGGCCGATGTAGTGTGTGAAAATGCATATCTTCCGTCAAAATGTAGATGACTGATTTTAACCTCTTATTATTTTCTGTCTTCTTAAAAAATTATTTTTTTACTTACCTCACTATTCTTAGCTTTGTATACTGTGCTAGGCTTCAATGGACTGGATTTAATTAACTTATGCATTTTGTTGCCTATATTGTTATAATTGCTTCCAATGTTTCCTCGTCTGTAAGTCGCTTTGGATAAAAACGTCTGCTAAATGACTAAATGTAAATTTTATGAAATGTGTAATGTCATGTGTAATGTGTAATGTGTAGTGTGTGGCCTTGAAATTTTAGCATGTCTACGTAATCATGAATAAATGCTTCTTCAGACACACAGTGTTGCTTCTTTGCATGCATCAAATGAATTGTTTCTGGCTATATGCATCCATGCATTAGTTTGAGAGGGGTGGAAATGGGACACTTGGGTGAAACAAAACTGCCCCAAAAGTACCCCCCCCACTTTAAATACAGTTTTTTCTAAGTCAATTTGGTACATTTCTCTGATCCGATTTGAAAATCTAAAAACTTCTTGTTCAATCCTTACATCCTTGTGTCACGTGTGCACATCAAACAAGCATTTTCTCATTTCTTTGAACAAGTTGCAAATGCTTTGGTACATCCATGCAAATGATTATGACAAAATTCTGTGCAGATTCCTACATTATCAATTGCTTATGTCATGTTGATCAAAATGCATTATAATGGGTCTCTGTAGAATAGTATAATCCCCACGACATTTAAGCACTAGTTTTACAATATACAGTAAGTATACTTTAAGTAAACAGTGGCATTTTATTTTACTCAATTTAGTGTTTTGCATTGCTATATTCTTTCCACATAGGACTGCAAGACAACTTCAATGTGTTGCACACGGCCCCTTTTCACACCTAAACAGTCGTTTGACACTCTCTACAGGGATCTCATCCCTGAACAAGAGAGGGGGCAGATTGGAGATGACCTGCCAAAGTACGTGTTAGTTTGGGACAATGTCAGTTTCCATCGCTCCAACATCATCAGGCAATGGTTTGCGGCCCACAACAGGATGCTGGTGGAGTTCCTCTCACCCTACTCAACCACGTTGAGGAATTTTTCTCAGCATGAAGATTAAAAGTATATGATCGCCAGCCGCATACACAGATGACCCTTCTGGCTGCCATGGATGTAACGTGTGATGACATCACAGCTGATGCCTGCAGAGGCTGGATTAGACACTCTGAAAGATGATTTTCACGCTGTATCGCAAGAGAAGATATTTGTTGTGATGTGGATGAGAATCCGCTGCCCAAAAGACAGGAACGTCAGGAGGTGTAGGAAGATTGCACTGTAATTCCACTGCACTGCATGTACAGTTTTCCCTAAGGAGATTGTCTTATGTTCAGATTTCTACATTTGTTTGTGCTATGCAGTGCTGTCTTTTCCTGTCTGCATCACAATGACACTGTCTGTCAATAAATTATTGTACAAACAGTAAAAAAGTTAACGTGAATCATGTGCCGTCTCTTGCAATCAAACAATCAAAACCAGAAATGCACTTACTGTTTTGCAAATGACAAGGATGATTCGAGAAATGCTCCACTCATCACTCTCAGGTCACTCCGCTGCACACGTCTGATCACTTCTTTGTCACCCCCGACCTCACCGCTCCAGACAACGCAGATGTCTTACCGCTGGTCACTTTCCGGCGCTACCTACGGTCCCTCCCTCCTGCTTTTCCTCTGCTGTCTTGTCTGCACTCCCCCCCTCTGAGGAGCTCTCTCTTTTGAATACCAACAGCGCCACAGACACTCTGTGTTCCACGCTTACATCCTGCTTGGACAACATATGCCCTCTTACATCTGGACCAGCCCGTGCATCCCTGTCTGCCCCCTGGTTATCGGATGTACCACGTGAGCATCGCACCAGCCTCCGGTCAGCTGAGAGAAAATGGCACAAGTCAAAAGACCATACTGACCTCTCTCTCTCTACTTTCTCCGTTGACGTTACCTCTGCAAAAACTGATTAAAACCACTCGCAGATCAGCAACTCTCCTGACTCTCGCACACTCTTAAAAACCTTCTCTGCTCTCCTCTGTCCGCCTGCTCCCACACCTTCATCGTAGTTAACGGCTGATGATTTTGCATCGTTCTTCGTAAAGAAAACTACCCCCATCAACAGCCAATTTTCTACGCCACCATCACCCGCCTTTTCTCCTATGTCTGAAGATGATGTTTCCAAGGTCATTGGTTCCAACCACCCTACCACCTGCCCACTGGATCCCATCCCTACCCATCTCCTCCATGCCATCTCTCCAGCAGTTGTGCCTGGTCTGACCCGCATCATCAACTCTTTGCTCACCACTGGGACATTTCCCACTGCTTTCAAAGAGGCCTGCATCACACCGCTACTGAAGAAACTCACTCTCAACCTTACACTGCTAGAACACTACAGGCCGATGTAGTGTGTGAAAATGCATATCTTCCGTCAAAATGTAGATGACTGATTTTAACCTCTTATTATTTTCTGTCTTCTTAAAAAAATATTTTTTTACTTACCTCACTATTCTTAGCTTTGTATACTGTGCTAGGCTTTAATGGACTGGATTTAATTAACTTATGCATTTTGTTGCCTA
This sequence comes from Barbatula barbatula, assembly GCF_947034865.1. Lineage (NCBI taxonomy): Eukaryota > Metazoa > Chordata > Actinopteri > Cypriniformes > Nemacheilidae > Barbatula > Barbatula barbatula. Next base: position 14,778,087 of record NC_136777.1, read on the forward strand.
TATTGTTATAATTGCTTCCAATGTTTCCTCGTCTGTAAGTCGCTTTGGATAAAAAAGTCTGCTAAATGACTAAATGTAAATTTTATGAAATGTGTAATGTCATGTGTAATGTGTAATGTGTAGTGTGTGGCCTTGAAATTTTAGCATGTCTACGTAATCATGAATAAATGCTTCTTCAGACACACAGTGTTGCTTCTTTGCATGCATCAAATGAATTGTTTCTGGCTATATGCATCCATGCATTAGTTTGAGAGGGGTGGAAATGGGACACTTGGGTGAAACAAAACTGCCCCAAAAGTACCCCCCCCCACTGTAAATACAGTTTTTTCTAAGTCAATTTGGTACATTTCTCTGATCCGATTTGAAATTCTCAAAACTTCTTGTTCAATCCTTACATCCTTGTGTCACGTGTGCACATCAAACAAGCATTTTCTAATTTCTTTGAACAAGTTGCAAATGCTTTGGTACATCCATGCAAATGATTATGACAAAATTCTGTGCAGATTCCTACATTATCAATTGCTTATGTCATGTTGATCAAAATGAATTATAATGGGTCTCTGTAGAATAGTATAATCCCCACGACATTTAAGCACTAGTTTTACAATATACAGTAAGTATACTTTAAGTAAACGGTGGCATTTTATTTTACTCAATTTAGTGTTTTGCATTGCTATATTCTTTCCACATAGGACTGCAAGACAACTTCACTGTGTTGCAGACGGCCCCTTTTCACACCTAAACAGTCTTTTGACACTCTCTACAGGGATCTCATCCCTGAACAAGAGAGGGGGCAGATTGGAGATGACCTGCCAAAGTACGTGTTAGTTTGGGACAATGTCAGTTTCCATTGCTCCAACATCATCAGGCAATGGTTTGCGGCCCACAACAGGATGCTGGTGGAGTTCCTCTCACCCTACTCAACCACGTTGAGGAATTTTTCTCAGCATGAAGATTAAAAGTATATGATGGCCAGCCCCATACACAGATGACCCTTCTGGCTGCCATGGATGTAACGTGTGATGACATCACAGCTGATGCCTGCAGAGGCTGGATTAGACACTCTGAAAGATGATTTTCACGCTGTATCGCAAGAGAAGATATTTGTTGTGATGTGGATGACAATCCGTTGCCCAAAAGACAGGAACGTCAGGAGGTGTAGGAAGACTGCACTGTAATTCCACTGCACTGCATGTACAGTTTTCCCAAAGGAGATTGTCTTATGTTCAGATTTCTACATTTGTTTGTGCTATGCAGTGCTGTCTTTTCCTGTCTGCATCACAATGACACTGTCTGTCAATAAATTATTGTACAAACAGTAAAAGCGTTAACGTGACTCATGTGCCGTCTCTTGCAATCAAACAATCAAAACCAGAAATGCACTTACTGTTTTGCAAATGACAAGGATGATTCGAGAAATGCTCCACTCATCACTCTCAGTTCACTCCGCTGCACACGTCTGATCACTTCTTTGTCACCCCCGAACTCACCGCTCCAGACAACGCAGATGTCTTACCGCTGGTCACTTTCCGGCGCTACCTACGGTCCCTCCATCCTGCTTTTCCTCTGCTGTCTTGTCTGCACTCCCCACCTCTGAGGAGCTCTCTCTTTTGAATACCAACAGTGCCACAGACACTCTGTGTTCCACGCTTACATCCTGCTTGGACAAGATATGCCCTCTTACATCTGGACCAGCCCGTGCATCCCTGTCTGCCCCCTGGTTATCGGATGTACCACGTGAGCATCGCACCAGCCTCCGGTCAGCTGAGAGAAAATGGCACAAGTCAAAAGACCATACTGACCTCTCTCTCTCTACTTTCTCCGTTGACGTCACCTCTGCAAAAACTGATTATAACCACTCGAAGATCAGCAACTCTCCTGACTCTCGCACACTCTTAAAAACCTTCTCTGCTCTCCTCTGTCCGCCTGCTCCCACACCTTCATCGGAGTTAACGGCTGATGATTTTGCATCGTTCTTACTAAAGAAAACTACCGCCATCAACAGCCAATTTTCTACGCCAACATCACCCGCCTTTTCTCCTATGTCTGAAGATGATGTTTCCAAGGTCATTGGTTCCAACCACCCTACCACCTGCCCACTGGATCCCATCCCCACCCATCTCCTCTATGCCATCTCTCCAGCAGTTGTGCCTGGTCTGACCCGCATCATCAACTCTTTGCTCACCACTGGGACATTTCCCACTGCTTTCAAAGAGGCCTGCATCACACCGCTACTGAAGAAACTCACTCTCAACCTTACACTGCTAGAACACTACAGGCCGGTGTAGTGTGTGAAAATGCATATCTTCCGTCAAAATGTAGATGACTGATTTTAACCTCTTATTATTTTCTGTCTTCTTAAAAAATTATTTTTTTTATTACCTCACTATTCTTAGCTTTGTATACTGTGCTAGGCTTTAATGGACTGGATTTAATTAACTTATGCATTTTGTTGCCTATATTGTTATAATTGCTTCCAATGTTTCCTCGTAAGTAAGTCGCTTTGGATAAAAACGTCTGCTAAATGACTAATTGTAAATTTTATGAAATGTGTAATGTCATGTGTAATGTGTAATGTGTAGTGTGTGGCCTTGAAATTTTAGCATGTCTACGTAATCATGAATAAATGCTTCTTGAGACACACAGTGTTGCTTCTTTGCATGCATCAAATGAATTGTTTCTGGCTATATGCATCCATGCATTAGTTTGAGAGGGGTGGGAATGGGACACTTGGGTGAAACAAAACTGCCCAAAAGTTTGTTGCCTATATTGTTATAATTGCTTCCAATGTTTCCTCGTCTGTAAGTTGCTTTGGATAAAAACGTCTGCTAAATGATGTTGTGGAATTTTCTTATTCCTTAATCAAGGTGAGTCAATTTTGACAAACGCAATATACAGAGACATCAAGTACTTTGCAAAGTATTTTATTGTCGTTTAATCTGCATCATGAGCAATGAGCATGGTGCAGAGCAAAGGCGCTCTTTCCTCCTGCACCCAGAGTATATATATGATTAAAAACGTGACACCCCCTCCCTTTGCCCCTAACAAGAATCCCGAGCTGGTTTACGGGAAGTTCCGTTATTCCAAACAGAACATCTTGGCCTCTGCTCGAGGGCAAAGGCAGAGTGGTATGACGTGTTTAGAGAAAAACATGATAACATTAGAAAAGAAAACATAGATAAACACTTCGTAAACATATAGACAGACACATCAAGAAGCTAGACTAGAAAATTTTCATTACATTCCCCCCTTTTATCATATATGATAACCAAAATCTTTATACTTTGACCATGTAAGATGAGCAACGCCCTTTCTCTTACAGGTTTCATTCTTCTATCTAAACAGTTCTTAAAATCCCACTAGAATTGGTAACACCACCTGCTTCAGCCCCACTCCCCAACTTTAGCTATTCCACCATTTCAACAGACTGTTAGTCATATCATCCGGTTCCCTGATAATACATTTTTTTCTGAGTTAGAGCTAGTCTTTTTCCTTTTTATTTGGCCGTTCCAGGGGACATAATTGCCCATATTTTCAAATTTTGTTGCCTTATCCAGAACATCAACTGAGGTACACGTACCTCTACACAAATACATATTTGTTCCCCAGTACCTAGCAGAATTAGGGTAACACTGTCCCTCCCCATACCATTTTATTAAACTTGGAATATAGTGTTAGACAGAAACAAAATTCTATAATCTCTAATTTCTCAGGGTTCGATGTGTCCCCGACTCGAACAGTTGATTCCCTTTGCAAGCACCAATAGTGCCCCTCCTGTCGCTTCAGTCAGCACGACCATTGCGAAGAGCCATACGGTTGGAGTTGCCCCTCCTTGGACACCTTTTTGCTGTGGGAGGTGTGTCTTTCCCACGACTTCCTCCTGAAATCTTTGACTACTTGGAAGTCTCCTGGCTGGAAGCTGTGGAATGATTTGTCAGCTCCGTTTGCTACTGCTCCTTTGACCTGCACAAATATTTTGAGAGCAAAAACACAAAAACACATTGCTTGTAACATCCCCCCTTTTGAAGCGTGGTCTAGGCCATGCGTCAAAATCGCAAAAGCAGGGAAAGAATGTTTTGGCAAACAGGTGAGGCCATTTGGGCCTCCCCAAACATTGTCAGTGTATTTACATGAGCACTCCTTCCAGAGTGCACGCTCAGCTGGTTCTGCAAAATGTTTGCATCTCTGCAAGAGAAAGAGTTTTGTAAGAGATTTCTGGAGAAAATCTGTCTGTCTCTGATGTTGCTTGCTTTGCTGCAAGGTCAGCCGTCGGCTTCCTGCAAAAAAATTGTTTCAGATACAAAAGTGTGTGCGTCACAGTTACACACAACAATGGCTGATGGGAGAAGAATGGCAGATAGCATATCAGCAACCTATGTGTGATTAAGAATGTTTTTACCATCATCTTTTACAAAGTTTCTGTGTTTCCACAGTGTGCCAAAATCATGAGTTACACCAAATGCATATCTACTATCTGTGTGAATGTCTACATTTTTATTCTTTGCTAATCCCCATGCGCGTGTGAGTGCAATGAGCTCTGCTGTCTGAGCAGAGAAATGGTCCCTAAAAATGATATCAATTGCTTCTTTGCTTTTGGACTTGCGATGTCTGTAAAAAGATGGCGCCGGTGCAGGCTTGCCGTCAATCACTTAATATTGTTGTGTGTGTTTTAATTTGTTTTATGCAATTTTTTATACGATGCGCATCCTCAGTTTTAACCTACGACCGACTTACTCTTTTAAACTTGAAAGATGCTTCAATTGCGCTATCAAACCAAGCATTTTGTGTTGAGCCCTGCACCCCCCCCCTACTACTGAAGTCGATACCTGCCCACCTTCGCCGCTGTCTGTACCTGTTACCGGTGAGAAAGCGCAGGAGGCGCCGTGGAAAGCGGGGCGGCCTAGCGATGAAGCTAAAAAACTTCATACGCTTACATCGGATGCCCGGAGTGCATCTGGCGTCTCTTGAGGATGGTATGGCTGGAGCTTTCCGTGTCCGCCGGCGCTCGCTGGAGCCAGTGTGCGGATGGATGGTTGCGGTTCTGCCTTCGTCGTTGACGCCGCCCCCTGGCTTTCGCTCTCCTCGGTTTTTGCGTGGGGGAGTGTGCAAGAACCATCTCCGCTCCCTTCCTCGGGAAAAACAGGCAGCTTCTTCGGACTATCTACCGCGGGTTCGGATGGCCTTGGTCAACGCCAGATCGGTAGTAAACAAAACATTTATTTTAAACGATCTTTTCTCTGCTTGTGAACTGGATTTTCTTTTTCTGACTGAAACATGGGTCACCACTGGGGATCTTAGCTCCTTTTCCGAAATGCTGCCGAAAAATTACTTATTTTTAAATTCTCCCCGGATCTCGGGGCGAGGGGGAGGCCTGGCATCCATCTACAAAGACTCGTTTCTTTGTCATCTTGTGGCGTCAAACAAACAAAACAGCTTTGAACTGCAGTTATTTACTATTAAACTGGACAAGCCCTTGTTGGTTGCACTAATATATCGACCTCCGAAATATAACAAGGACTTTTTAAATGACTTCTCAACCCTTTTGGGAGATCTGTTACCCAAGTATGAACAACTATTAATTTTGGGAGATTTTAACATTCATGTCTGCTGTGCTGATGATTCTTTGGCAAAAGAATTTAAAAACCTTTTAAATGCCTTCGACTTAACCTCTCAGGTTAATATACCCACTCACCAGCATGGTCATACACTTGATCTGGTTTTAACTCATGGGGTTTCTTTCGGTGATCTTGATGTATGTGAAAATGGCTTCTCTGATCATAAGACTGTTTTGTTTTCCTTTTCATCTCAGTTAAATGTTGTCAGACAGGCATCTGCTGCTCGTCAGGCTCGGCTTATCACCTCAGCTACTAGAGAGGACTTTATGTCCACTTTTACTAAAGAAAGCCTACATTTGGATGAGTGGAATGAAAATTTAAGTTGGAGGAATTACTTCTCAGTTTTAATACCATTTGTGTTGGTGTTATGGATTTGGTGGCACCTTTTAAAACATTTTTTCATAAATCTGGACCGGAGCCATGGTTAACTGACTCTACACGTGCTCTTAGGCAGATGTGTAGGCGAGCAGAGCGAAAGTGGAAAAAGGACAAACTTAATGTCTCTCTTCAAATACTAAGAGAATCCCTATCACAATACCAGAAAGCCGTTAAATCAGCAAAATCTATATATTTCACTGAAATTATAAACAAGAACAGTCATAAACCCAAAACTCTTTTTAATATTATTAATGCTACTCTTAACCCTTCCTCTGGCTCATTGTTAGAATGATCCTCACAACTTTGCGAGGACTTTCTATCATTTTTTATGAGTAAAATAAATGATCTTAGAACAGGGATAAATCATCTACAGCCTAATCCCGCGGAGTACCAAAGATGTCCTACTGTTCTGAGTGATTTTACCCCGGTCTCCGATGTCCATTTTACTACATTAGTGACTCAGCTCAAGCCTTCTGGCTCGGCTATTGATGTAATTCCCCCTAAGCTTTTAAAACAAGTTCTGGATGTGGTAGCTCCTTACCTTTTGTCTATAATAAACTGCAGTCTAGAAACTGGTATTATTCCAGATCTGCTAAAACATGCAACTGTGCGGCCACTACTGAAAAAAACAAGTCTAGATCCCACGATTTTAGCAAATTTTAGACCTATTTCAAATCTGTCCTTTATTACAAAAATTATGGAGAAAACTGTTCTTGAACAATTGCAAACTTATTTAGCTGATAATATGATCTTTGAAGTTTTTCAATCTGGGTTCAGGAAACACCATTCCACTGAGACTGCTCTTTTGAAGGTATTAAATGATTTGCTTGTCATATGTGACTCAGGTGACCATGCTGCGCTGGTGTTGTTAGATCTTACCGCCGCCTTTGATACGGTTGATCATGCTATTCTTGTCGGTCGTCTGGTGCAGGCATTACAGGCAAAGCTCTGAACTGGTTTAAATCGTACCTTACAAACAGAACTTTTTCTATCAATATAGGTGATCATTCATCTAAAAGTGCTGTCTTAACATGTGGGGTTCCCCAAGGATCGATTTTGGCTCCCATTTTATTTTCTTTATATATGCTCCCATTGGGTTCAATTTTTAGAAAATATGGACTGGATTTTCACTGTTATGCGGATGACACGCAAATTTATCTGCCTATTAAACGAAACTCTAATGGTGTCGATGCCCTTCTTGCCTGTCTGTGTGATGTAAGGGTATGGCTATCGATGAACTTTCTGAATTTTAATGAAGATAAGACCGAAATCACTATATTTGGACCGTCTGACTCTGTGGCTGCCCCCAATATAAATCTCGGTGGGCTGTCCACTTGTGTCAAGCACCATGTAAAAAATCTGGGTGTTATCTTTGATGAACACTTGAAGTTTGATAGGCAGATAAATGTAGTGGTAAAATCATCATTTTTCCAGCTGAGACTCCTGTCAAAGGTAAAGACTTTTCTCTCGTTTAAAAACCTTGAGAAAGTCATTCATGCTTTTATTACGTCAAGACTGGACTATTGTAACTCACTATATTTTGGGATCAGTCAATCTTCTATGTCCCCGCTACAATTGGTCCAAAATGCAGCAGCTAGATTTTTAACTGGAACCCATAAACGTGCTCATATTACTCCTGTTTTAAGATCTCTGCATTGGTTGCCCGTGTGCCATAGAGTAGTTTTTAAACTCTTGCTTATTGTTTTAAAATCTTTAAATGGTCTGGGTCCCTCCTACATTGATGATCTACTGGTTGAGAGAAAGACTTGTAGATCTCTTCGGTCTTCCAACGATCAGACTCTGTCTGTTCCCAAGATGAAACGAAAGCGCAGGGGCTTCCGAGCCTTCTCATATGTTGCTCCTCAACTTTGGAACTCACTGCCAATGACAATAAAAAATGCTCCATCTGTGTCTTCTTTTAAGACTAGGCTAAAGACCTATCTCTTTGATAAGGCTTTTGATAGTTGATTTGTGTATCTTTATTATTATTTCTTTCTTATCACACTGTATAATATTGCCTCTTTTTTGTTAAAGCACATTGGTCAACCTTTGGTTGAAATTAATAGTGCTATATAAATAAAATGCCATTGCCATTGCCATTGCCATTGCCATTGCCATTGTAATTGCAGACACGCTTTGCGGACAGCTGTCTGCCGCGGTCAGTATTTTCGTGACCCAAAAAACGAACAACTTGTTTTGCCAGCTGGACTTTGGAGATATTTACTTTGTGTTTTTTTTTTCTCTTATCTTTTAAACTGGAAACAAAGGCCTGCGCACCGGTAAATTTGGACATGGCACAACTATGCCTCTTTTTTCTTTTTTTATCTTTTTAAACTCATTAAATATTGGCCTTATGCCATTGAGGTCTTCTGATTTGAGGCTTCTGTTTTGAGGGGGAATTGCTGTTTGCGTGGATGGAAATTACCCTTGGGCGTTATCACAACAGGTTCACAGTTCCTAATCAACCCAACATAATATTTTCCTGTTCCCCGAAGTTGTACGGGCACCTTCCCAAAATTTCTTCATTAATCTTTTTGTGTGTGAAAACACTTCAAGTCCCCTTGTTGCTGACAGACAGGCATGATTCTCACGATGGGCGTGCAACAAATTTGAATATTGCACGTCGTCCCTTTCAACCCATTCTATGGCCTGCGCATATTTGGCAGCAAAACACCCACAGCTCCCCACACCATTGCAATCAACGTCATGAGGCTCTGTGAGGCAATACATTCTACATCATACTTACGTAATTCAATATTACATCGTACAGCTGTACGAGCGCTGCACACGGGTCGTGTTGGTATCATGCTCAATCTGTCTTCATACACATTATGACTCTGCACAGCAAATCAATCGGGCAGCAGTCAGACATGAGAAACCTGTGTTGAAATTTGACACTCCCCAACTCGCATTGCACCCTTTTGACATAAATTATTCTACATTAGAGCCACTAGCATTTAGGGAAAACACAGCTAGTTTAGACTCTGGCAAATTTAAACACTTCTTGTGAATCACAGTAGGCTATTTGTTGCCCCTGAATCTATCAAAAAATCAAGCAGTTTGTTGCACACGAGCATTGTGCATTTTAGCAAAGTTCAGAAAGCGTTTTCATTCATCATGGAATGTGAGCTAAGCAGATCTTCATTGCATACAGTAGGAAAAAGCATTTCTTCATTGCATATGCTAAGGGAAATCATACTCACCACCCTCGGAATGATGCCTCACCTCCTCACTTCCATCTACCTTTTCTCTTGACCTCCGCGATCTCAGAGGCTCAGGACAATCATTTCGCCAGTGCCCAATCAATCATTGTTGATTAAAACTATGCATAAAATGTTGAAAATATAACCAAGTGTGTTAGTTGGTGTTAACCTAGAATTCAGCGCTGATTCTGTGGGATACTGTGGGGTTTTTTCCACAGGAAATTGCTATGTGTGTGTGTAAAGATTAGATTACACGGGGAGCCCCATGGAATGGGTGAGGGTCTTGTGTGCAAATTTGTTACAGATGTCGGGTTTGAAAAACAAGGCAGTGAGCTGGTTGGCTGAGACAGGACAAAGAAGGGAAAGCGGATTGGACCCAGGCTGAAGAAGAGATTCGGCGTGAAATATAAAACCATGTGTATGTGTTTTCTGGTGGTCGATCCTTTGTGAGACGTTTTTGTGTCTGAGGATCCACCGAAACAGCTGTTTGTTTGAGACTTCTGATCAATAAATTTCAACGTTTTCTGAACTGGCCTCTCTCCAATTTTTGAACGCGCAGAACATTGTTTTAATGTTCATCAGAAGACAGAGGGGTTAAATCATTATATTCAAGCAAAACAGGGTACAATGGAGTTTTCGGTGGTGGCAGTTCTTCCAATGCCTTTTCTTTAAAAACATAGTCACGTCTATTTGCTTCCCTCTCCCATAACTCTAAACATTTACACGCTTCATCATATTTTTCCCTTTCTTTTTTGGACATTTTAAATATGTCTTTTTTCCCCATATGTTCTCTTATTTTCTCTAATTTTGTGGTACTAAATGTACCGTTTTCTGGAAAGTTAGCTTTTTCTATTAAATAGGGTACACCTTGTAAACTTCCCGTTCCCCAATTTTTCCTCATTTCTCTGTATGTTGGTTTATCCATATCATTTCTTAGTAGTCCCCCAGACTGTTTAGAATCTCTCTCGATTCTGAGTAGTCTCCCCTCTTTAACCAGACTGTTTTAAGCAGTCCCCCAGACTGTTTAGAATCTCTCTCGATTCTGAGTAGTCTCCCCTCTTTAACCAGACTGTTTTAAGCAGTCCCCCAGACTGTTTAGCGCTAAGTAGTCTCCCCTTTTGTTCCAGACTGTTCAGAAATCTATCTGACTCACCACTTTTCCTTTTTGTGCCTTGCACTGAGTTCTTTTGGGATCACGTCAGCTTGGGGTCCGGAGTAGAGTTCTCTCGTCCCTGTATGGGGTTAGAGCTGGATTTGCTATGTCCAGGATGATCAGTCAACTCTAGTCCGTTCTCCGTCAGCCTTGTGATCCCATACTTCGTCGCCAAATTGTTGTGGAATTTTCTTATTCCTTAATCAAGGTGAGTCAATTTTGACAAACGCAATATACAGAGACATCAAGTACTTTGCAAAGTATTTTATTGTCGTTTAATCTGCATCATGAGCAATGAGCATGGTGCAGAGCAAAGGCGCTCTTTCCTCCTGCACCAAGAGTATATATATGATTAAAAACGTGACACCCCCTCCCTTTGCCCCCTAACAAGAATCCCGAGCTGGTTTACGGGAAGTTCCGTTATTCCAAACAGAACATCTTGGCCTCTGCTCGAGGGCAAAGGCAGAGTGGTATGACGTGTTTAGAGAAAAACATGATAACATTAGAAAAGAAAACATAGATAAACACTTCGTAAACATATAGACAGACACATCAAGAAGCTAGACTAGAAAATTTCCATTACAATGACTAAATGTAAATTTTATGAAATATGTAATGTCATGTGTAATGTGTAGTGTGTGGCCTTGAAATTTTAGCATGTCTACGTAATCATGAATAAATGCTTCTTGAGACACACAGTGTTGCTTCTTTGCATGCATCAAATGAATTGTTTCTGGCTATTTGCATCCATGCATTAGTTTGATAAGGGTGGAAATGGGACACTTGGGTGAAACAAAACTGCCCCCCACTTTAAATACAGTTTTTTCTAAGTCAATTTGGTACATTTCTCTGATCCGTTTTGAAATTCTCAAAACTTCTTGTTCAATCCTTACATCCTTGTGTCACATGTGCACATCAAACAAGCATTTTCTCATTTCTTTGAACAAGTTGCAAATGCTTTGGTACATCCATGCAAATGATTATGACAAAATTCTGTGCAGATTCCTACATTATCAATTGCTTATGTCATGTTGATCAAAATGCATTATAATGGGTCTCTGTAGAATAGTATAATCCCCACGACATTTAAGCACTAGTTTTACAATATACAGTAAGTATACTTTAAGTAAACAGTGGCATTTTATTTTACTCAATTTAGTGTTTTGCATTGCTATATTCTTTCCACATAGGACTGCAAGACAACTTCACTGTGTTGCAGACGGCCCCTTTTCACACCTAAACAGTCTTTTGACACTCTCTACAGGGATCTCATCCCTGAACAAGAGAGGGGGCAGATTGGAGATGACCTGCCAAAGTACGTGTTAGTTTGGGACAATGTCAGTTTCCATCGCTCCAACATCATCAGGCAATGGTTTGCGGCCCACAACAGGATGCTGGTGGAGTTCCTCTCACCCTACTCAACCCCGTTGAGGAATTTTTCTCAGCATGAAGATTAAAAGTATATGATGGCCAGCCGCATACACAGATGACCCTTCTGGCTGCCTTGGATGTAACGTGTGATGACATCACAGCTGATGCCTGCAGAGGCTGGATTAGACACTCTGAAAGATGATTTTCACGCTGTATCGCAAGAGAAGATATTTGTTGTGATGTGGATGAGAATCCGTTGCCCAAAAGACTGGAACGTCAGGAGGTGTAGGAAGACTGCACTGTAATTCCACTGCACTGCATGTACAGTTTTCCCTAAGGAGATTGTCTTATGTTCAGATTTCTACATTTGTTTGTGCTATGCAGTGCTGTCTTTTCCTGTCTGCATCACAATGACACTGTCTGTCAATAAATTATTGTACAAACAGTAAAAGCGTTAACGTGAATCATGTGCCGTCTCTTGCAATCAAACAATCAAAACCAGAAATGCACTTACTGTTTTGCAAATGACAAGGATGATTCGAGAAATGCTCCACTCATCACTCTCAGGTCACTCCGCTGCACACGTCTGATCACTTCTTTGTCACCCCCGACCTCACCGCTCCAGACAACGCAGATGTCTTACCGCTGGTCACTTTCCGGCGCTACCTACGGTCCCTCCCTCCTGCTTTTCCTCTGCTGTCTTGTCTGCACTCCCCCCCTCTGAGGAGCTCTCTCTTTTGAATACCAACAGTGCCACAGACACTCTGTGTTCCACTCTTACATCCTGCTTGGACAACATATGCCCTCTTGCATCTGGACCAGCCCGTGCATCCCTGTCTGCCCCCTGGTTATCGGATGTACCACGTGAGCATCGCACCAGCCTCCGGTCAGCTGAGAGAAAATGGCACAAGTCAAAAGACCATACTGACCTCTCTCTCTCTACTTTCTCCGTTGACGTCACCTCTGCAAAAACCGATTATAACCACTCGAAGATCAGCAACTCTCCTGACTCTCGCACACTCTTAAAAACCTTCTCTGCTCTCCTCTGTCCGCCTGCTCCCACACCTTCATCGGAGTTAACGGCTGATGATTTTGCATCGTTCTTCGTAAAGAAAACTACCGCCATCAACAGCCAATTTTCTACGCCACCATCACCCGCCTTTTCTCCTATGTCTGAAGATGATGTTTCCAAGGTCATTGGTTCCAACCACCCTACCACCTGCCCACTGGATCCCATCCCCACCCATCTCCTCCATGCCATCTCTCCAGCAGTTGTGCCTGGTCTGACCTGCATCATCAACTCTTTGCTCACCACTGGGACATTTCCCACTGCTTTCAAAGAGGCCTGCATCACACCGCTACTGAAGAAACTCACTCTCAACCTTACACTGCTAGAACACTACAGGCCGGTGTAGTGTGTGAAAATGCATATCTTCCGTCAAAATGTAGATGACTGATTTTAACCTCTTATTATTTTCTGTCTTCTTAAAAAATTATTTTTTTACCTACCTCACTATTCTTAGCTTTGTATACTGTGCTAGGCTTTAATGGACTGGATTTAATTAACTTATGCATTTTGTTGCCTATATTGTTATAATTGCTTCCAATGTTTCCTCGTCTGTAAGTCGCTTTGGATAAAAACGTCTGCTAAATGACTAAATGTAAATTTTATGAAATGTGTAATGTCATGTGTAATGTGTAATGTGTAGTGTGTGGCCTTGAAATTTTAGCATGTCTACGTAATCATGAATAAATGCTTCTTGAGACACACAGTGTTGCTTCTTTGCATGCATCAAATGAATTGTTTCTGGCTATATGCATCCATGCATTAGTTTGAGAGGGGTGGAAATGGGACACTTGGGCGAAACAAAACTGCCCCAAAAGTACCCCCCCCACTTTAAATACAGTTTTTTCTAAGTCAATTTGGTACATTTCTCAGATCCGATTTGAAATTCTCAAAACTTCTTGTTCAATCCTTACATCCTTGTGTCACGTGTGCACATCAAACAAGCATTTTCTCATTTCTTTGAACAAGTTGCAAATGCTTTGGTACATCCATGCAAATGATTATGACAAAATTCTGTGCAGATTCCTACATTATCAATTGCTTATGTCATGTTGATCAAAATGCATTATAAAGGGTCTCTGTAGAATAGTATAATCCCCACGACATTTAAGCACTAGTTTTACAATATACAGTAAGTATACTTTAAGTAAACAGTGGCATTTTATTTTACTCAATTTAGTGTTTTGCATTGCTATATTCTTTCCACATAGGACTGCAAGACAACTTCACTGTGTTGCAGACGGCCCCTTTTCACACCTAAACAGTCTTTTGACACTCTCTACAGGGATCTCATCCCTGAACAAGAGAGGGGGCAGATTGGAGATGACCTGCCAAAGTACGTGTTAGTTTGGGACAATGTCAGTTTCCATCGCTCCAACATCATCAGGCAATGGTTTGCGGCCCACAACAGGATGCTGGTGGAGTTCCTCTCACCCTACTCAACCACGTTGAGGAATTTTTCTCAGCATGAAGATTAAAAGTATATGATCGCCAGCCTTATACACAGATGACCCTTCTGGCTGCCATGGATGTAACGTGTGATGACATCACAGCTGATGCCTGCAGAGGCTGGATTAGACACTCTGAAAGATGATTTTCACGCTGTATCGCAAGAGAAGATATTTGTTGTGATGTGGATGAGAATCCGTTGCCCAAAAGACAGGAACGTCAGGAGGTGTAGGAAGACTGCACTGTAATTCCACTGCACTGCATGTACAGTTTTCCCTAAGGAGATTGTCTTATGTTCAGATTTCTACATTTGTTTGTGCTATGCAGTGCTGTCTTTTCCTGTCTGCATCACAATGACACTGTCTGTCAATAAATTATTGTACAAACAGTAAAAGCGTTAACGTGAATCATGTGCCGTCTCTTGCAATCAAACAATCAAAACCAGAAATGCACTTACTGTTTTGCAAATGACAAGGATGATTCGAGAAATGCTCCACTCATCACTCTCAGGTCACTCCGCTGCACACGTCTGATCACTTCTTTGTCACCCCCGACCTCACCGCTCCAGACAACGCAGATGTCTTACCGCTGGTCACTTTCCGGCGCTACCTACGGTCCCTCCCTCCTGCTTTTCCTCTGCTGTCTTGTCTGCACTCCCCCCCTCTGTGGAGCTCTCTCTTTTGAATACCAACAGTGCCACAGACACTCTGTGTTCCACGCTTACATCCTGCTTGGACAACATATGCCCTCTTACATCTGGACCAGCCCGTGCATCCCTGTCTGCCCCCTGGTTATCGGATGTACCACGTGAGCATCGCACCAGCCTCCGGTCAGCTGAGAGAAAATGGCACAAGTCAAAAGACCATACTGACCTCTCTCTCTCTACTTTCTCCGTTGACGTCACCTCTGCAAAAACTGATTATAACCACTCGAAGATCAGCAACTCTCCTGACTCTCGCACACTCTTAAAAACCTTCTCTGCTCTCCTCTGTCCGCCTGCTCCCACACCTTCATCGGAGTTAACGGCTGATGATTTTGCATCGTTCTTCGTAAAGAAAACTACCGCCATCAACAGCCAATTTTCTACGCCACCATCACCCGCCTTTTCTCCTATGTCTGAAGATGATGTTTCCAAGGTCATTGGTTCCAACCACCCTACCACCTGCCCACTGGATCCCATCCCCACCCATCTCTCCAGCAGTTGTGCCTGGTCTGACCCGCATCATCAACTCTTTGCTCACCACTGGGACATTTCCCACTGCTTTCAAAGAGGCCTGCATCACACTGCTACTGAAGAAACTCACTCTCAACCTTATACTGCTAGAACACTACAGGCCGGTGTAGTGTGTGAAAATGCACATCTTCCGTCAAAATGTAGATGACTGATTTTAACCTCTTATTATTTTCTGTCTTCTTAAAAAATTATTTTTTTACTTACCTCACTATTCTTAGCTTTGTATACTGTGCTAGGCTTTAATGGACTGGATTTAATTAACTTATGCATTTTGTTGCCTATATTGTTATAATTGCTTCCAATATTTCCTCGTCTGTAAGTCGCTTTGGATAAAAACGTCTGCTAAATGACTAAATGTAAATTTTATGAAATGTGTAATGTCATGTGTAATGTGTAATGTGTAGTGTGTGGCCTTGAAATTTTAGCATATCTACGTAATCATGAATAAATGCTTCTTGAGACACACAGTGTTGCTTCTTTGCATGCATCAAATGAATTGTTTCTGGCTATATGCATCCATGCATTAGTTTGAGAGGGGTGGAAATGGGACACTTGGGTGAAACAAAACTGCCCCGAAAGTACCCCCCCCCACTTTAAATACAGCTTTTTCTAAGTCAATTTGGTACATTTCTCTGATCCGATTTGAAATTCTCAAAACTTCTTGTTCAATCCTTACATCCTTGTGTCACGTGTGCACATCAAACAAGCATTTTCTCATTTCTTTGAACAAGTTGCAAATGCTTTGGTACATCCATGCAAATGATTATGACAAAATTCTGTGCAGATTCCTACATTATCAATTGCTTATGTCATGTTGATCAAAATGCATTATAAAGGGTCTCTGTAGAATAGTATAATCCCCAGGACATTTAAGCACTAGTTTTACAATATACAGTAAGTATACTTTAAGTAAACAGTGGCATTTTATTTTACTCAATTTAGTGTTTTGCATTGCTATATTCTTTCCACATAGGACTGCAAGACAACTTCACTGTGTTGCAGACGGCCCCTTTTCACACCTAAACAGTCTTTTGACACTCTCTACAGGGATCTCATCCCTGAACAAGAGAGGGGGCAGATTGGAGATGACCTGCCAAAGAACGTGTTAGTTTGGGACAATGTCAGTTTCCATCGCTCCAACATCATCAGGCAATGGTTTGCGGCCCACAACAGGATGCTGGTGGAGTTCCTCTCACCCTACTCAACCACGTTGAGGAATTTTTCTCAGCATGAAGATTAAAAGTATATGATCGCCAGCCGCATACACAGATGACCCTTCTGGCTGCCATGGATGTAACGTGTGATGACATCACAGCTGATGCCTGCAGAGGCTGGATTAGACACTCTGAAAGATGATTTTCACGCTGTATCGCAAGAGAATATATTTGTTGTGATGTGGATGTGAATCCGTTGCCCAAAAGACAGGAACGTCAGGAGGTGTAGGAAGACTGCACTGTAATTCCACTGCACTGCATGTACAGTTTTCCCTAAGGAGATTGTCTTATGTTTAGATTTCTACATTTGTTTGTGCTATGCAGTGCTGTCTTTTCCTGTCTGCATCACAATGACACTGTCTGTCAATAAATTATTGTAAAAACAGTAAAAGCGTTAACGTGACTCATGTGCCGTCTCTTGCAATCAAACAATCAAAACCAGAAATGCACTTACTGTTTTGCAAATGACAAGGATGATTCGAGAAATGCTCCACTCATCACTCTCAGTTCACTCCGCTGCACACGTCTGATTACTTCTTTGTCACCCCCGAACTCACCGCTCCAGACAACGCAGATGTCTTACCGCTGGTCACTTTCCGGCGCTACCTACGGTCCCTCCCTCCTGCTTTTCCTCTGCTGTCTTGTCTGCACTCCCCTCCTCTGAGGAGCTCTCTCTTTTGAATACCAGCAGTGCCACAGACACTCTGTGTTCCACGCTTACATCCTGCTTGGACAACATATGCCCTCTTACATCTGGACCATCCCGTGCATCCCTGTCTGCCCCCTGGTTATCGGATGTACCACGTGAGCATCGCACCAGCCTCCGGTCAGCTGAGAGAAAATGGCACAAGTCAAAAGACCATACTGACCTCTCTCTCTCTACTTTCTCCGTTGACGTCACCTCTGCAAAAACTGATTATAACCACTCGAAGATCAGCAACTCTCGCACACTCTTAAAAACCTTCTCTGCTCTCCTCTGTCCGCCTGCTCCCACACCTTCATCGGAGTTAACGGCTGATGATTTTGCATCATTCTTCGTAAAGAAAACTACCGCCATCAACAGCCAATTTTCTACGCCACCATCACCTGCCTTTTCTCCTATGTCTGAAGATGATGTTTCCAAGGTCATTGGTTCCAACCACCCTACCACCTGCCCACTGGATCCCATCCCCACCCATCTCTCCAGCAGTTGTGCCTGGTCTGACCCGCATTATCAACTCTTTGCTCACCACTGGGATATTTCCCACTGCTTTCAAAGAGGCCTGCATCACACCGCTACTGAAGAAACTCACTCTCAACCTTACACTGCTAGAACACTACAGGCCGGTGTAGTGTGTGAAAATGCATATCTTCCGTCAAAATGTAGATGACTGATTTTAACCTCTTATTATTTTCTGTCTTCTTAAAAAATTATTTTTTTACTTACCTCACTATTCTTAGCTTTGTATACTGTGCTAGGCTTTAATGGACTGGATTTAATTAACTTATGCATTTTGTTGCCTATATTGTTATAATTGCTTCCAATGTTTCCTCGTAAGTAAGTCGCTTTGGATAAAAACGTCTGCTAAATTACTAAATGTAAATTTTATGAATTGTGTAATGTCATGTGTAATGTGTAATGTGTGAACTTGAAATTTTAGCATGTCTACGTAATCATGAATAAATGCTTCTTGAGACACACAGTGTTGCTTCTTTGCATGCATCAAATGAATTGTTTCTGGCTATATGCATCCATGCATTAGTTTGAGAGGGGTGGAAATGGGACACTTGGGTGAAACAAAACTGCCCCAAAAGTACCCCCCCCCCCACTTTAAATACAGCTTTTTCTAAGTCAATTTGGTACATTTCTCTGATCCGATTTGAAATTCTCAAAACTTCTTGTTCAATCCTTACATCCTTGTGTCACGTGTGCACATCAAACAAGCATTTTCTCATTTCTTTGAACAAGTTGCAAATGCTTTGGTACATCCATGCAAATGATTATGACAAAATTCTGTGCAGATTCCTACATTATCAATTGCTTATGTCATGTTGATCAAAATGCATTATAAAGGGTCTCTGTAGAATAGTATAATCCCCACGACATTTAAGCACTAGTTTTACAATATACAGTAAGTATACTTTAAGTAAACAGTGGCATTTTATTTTACTCAATTTAGTGTTTTGCATTGCTATATTCTTTCCACATAGGACTGCAAGACAACTTCACTGTGTTGCAGACGGCCCCTTTTCACACCTAAACAGTCTTTTGACACTCTCTACAGGGATCTCATCCCTGAACAAGAGAGGGGGCAGATTGGAGATGACCTGCCAAAGTACGTGTTAGTTTGGGACAATGTCAGTTTCCATCGCTCCAACATCATCAGGCAATGGTTTGCGGCCCACAACAGGATGCTGGTGGAGTTCCTCTCACCCTACTCAACCACGTTGAGGAATTTTTCTCAGCATGAAGATTAAAAGTATATGATCGCCAGCCGCATACACAGATGACCCTTCTGGCTGCCTTGGATGTAACGTGTGATGACATCACAGCTGATGCCTGCAGAGGCTGGATTAGACACTCTGAAAGATGATTTTCACGCTGTATCGCAAGAGAAGATATTTGTTGTGATGTGGATGAGAATCCGTTGCCCAAAAGACAGGAACGTCAGGAGGTGTAGGAAGACTGCACTGTAATTCCACTGCACTGCATGTACAGTTTTCCCTAAGGAGATTGTCTTGTGTTCAGATTTCTACATTTGTTTGTGCTATGCAGTGCTGTCTTTTCCTGTCTGCATCACAATGACACTGTCTGTCAATAAATTATTGTACAAACAGTAAAAGCGTTAACGTGAATCATGTGCCGTCTATTGCAATCAAACAATCAAAACCAGAAATGCACTTACTGTTTTGCAAATGACAAGGATGATTCGAGAAATGCTCCACTCATCACTCTCAGGTCACTCCGCTGCACACGTCTGATCACTTCTTTGTCACCCCCGACCTCACCGCTCCAGACAACGCAGATGTCTTACCGCTGGTCACTTTCCGGCGCTACCTACGGTCCCCCCCCCCTGCTTTTCCTCTGCTGTCTTGTCTGCACTCCCCCCCTCTGTGGAGCTCTCTCTTTTGAATACCAACAGTGCCACAGACACTCTGTGTTCCACGCTTACATCCTGCTTGGACAACATATGCCCTCTTACATCTGGACCAGCCCGTGCATCCCTGTCTGCCCCCTGGTTATCGGATGTACCACGTGAGCATCGCACCAGCCTCCGGTCAGCTGAGAGAAAATGGCACAAGTCAAAAGACCATACTGACCTCTCTCTCTCTACTTTCTCCGTTGACGTCACCTCTGCAAAAACTGATTATAACCACTCGAAGATCAGCAACTCTCCTGACTCTCGCACACTCTTAAAAACCTTCTCTGCTCTCCTCTGTCCGCCTGCTCCCACACCTTCATCCGAGTTAACGGCTGATGATTTTGCATCGTTCTTCGTAAAGAAAACTACCGCCATCAACAGCCAATTTTCTACGCCACCATCACCCGCCTTTTCTCTTATGTCTGAAGATGATGTTTCCAAGGTCATTGGTTCCAACCACCCTACCACCTGCCCACTGGATCCCATCCCCACCCATCTCCTCCATGCCATCTCTCCAGCAGTTGTGCCTGGTCTGACCCGCATCATCAACTCTTTGCTCACCACTGGGACATTTCCCACTGCTTTCAAAGAGGCCTGCATCACACCGCTACTGAAGAAACTCACTCTCAACCTTACACTGCTAGAACACTACAGGCCGGTGTAGTGTGTGAAAATGCATATCTTCCGTCAAAATGTAGATGACTGATTTTAACCTCTTATTATTTTCTGTCTTCTTAAAAAAGTATTTTTTTACTTACCTCACTATTCTTAGCTTTGTATACTGTGCTAGGCTTTAATGGACTGGATTTAATTAACTTATGCATTTTGTTGCCTATATTGTTATAATTGCTTCCAATGTTTCCTCGTCTGTAAGTCGCTTTGGATAAAAACGTCTGCTAAATTACTAAATGTAAATTTTATGAAATGTGTAATGTCATGTGTAATGTGTAATGTGTAGTGTGTGGCCTTGAAATTTTAGCATGTCTACGTAATCATGAATAAATGCTTCTTGAGACACACAGTGTTGCTTCTTTGCATGCATCAAATTAATTGTTTCTGGCTATATGCATCCATGCATTAGTTTGAGAGGGGTGGAAATGGGACACTTGGGTGAAACAAAACTGCCCCAAAAGTACCCCCCCCACTTTAAATAGAGTTTTTTCTAAGTCAATTTGGTACATTTCTCTGATCCGATTTGAAATTCTTAAAACTTCTTGTTCAATCCTTACATCATTGTGTCACGTGTGCACATCAAACAAGCATTTTCTCATTTCTTTGAACAAGTTGCAAATGCTTTGGTTCATCCATGCAAATGATTATGACAAAATTCTGTGCAGATTCCTACATTATCAATTGCTTATGTCATGTTGATCAAAATGCATTATAATGGGTCTCTGTAGAATAGTATAATCCCCACGACATTTAAGCACTAGTTTTACAATATACAGTAAGTATACTTTAAGTAAACAGTGGCATTTTATTTTACTCAATTTAGTGTTTTGCATTGCTATATTCTTTCCACATAGGACTGCAAGACAACTTCACTGTGTTGCAGACGGCCCCTTTTCACACCTAAACAGTCTTTTGACACTCTCTACAGGGATCTCATCCCTGAACAAGAGAGGGGGCAGATTGGAGATGACCTGCCAAAGTACGTGTTAGTTTGGGACAATGTCAGTTTCCATCGCTCCAACATCATCAGGCAATGGTTTGCGGCCCACAACAGGATGCTGGTGGAGTTCCTCTCACCCTACTCAACCACGTTGAGGAATTTTTCTCAGCATGAAGATTAAAAGTATATGATCGCCAGCCTTATACACAGATGACCCTTCTGGCTGCCATGGATGTAACGTGTGATGACATCACAGCTGATGTCTGCAGAGGCTGGATTAGACACTCTGAAAGATGATTTTCACGCTGTATCGCAAGAGAAGATATTTGTTGTGATGTGGATGAGAATCCGTTGCCCAAAAGACAGGAACGTCAGGAGGTGTAGGAAGACTGCACTGTAATTCCACTGCACTGCATGTACAGTTTTCCCTAAGGAGATTGTCTTATGTTCAGATTTCTACATTTGTTTGTGCTATGCAGTGCTGTCTTTTCCTGTCTGCATCACAATGACACTGTCTGTCAATAAATTATTGTACAAACAGTAAAAGCGTTAACGTGAATCATGTGCCGTCTCTTGCAATCAAACAATCAAAACCAGAAATGCACTTACTGTTTTGCAAATGACAAGGATGATTCGAGAAATGCTCCACTCATCACTCTCAGGTCACTCCGCTGCACACGTCTGATCACTTCTTTGTCACCCCCGACCTCACCGCTCCAGACAACGCAGATGTCTTACCGCTGGTCACTTTCCGGCGCTACCTACGGTCCCTCCCTCCTGCTTTTCCTCTGCTGTCTTGTCTGCACTCCCCCCTCTGAGGAGCTCTCTCTTTTGAATACCAACAGTGCCACAGACACTCTGTGTTCCACGCTTACATCCTGCTTGGAAAACATATGCCCTCTTACATCTGGACCAGCCCGTGCATCCCTGTCTGCCCCCTGGTTATCGGATGTACCACGTGAGCATCGCACCAGCCTCCGGTCAGCTGAGAGCAAATGGCACAAGTCAAAAGACCATACTGACCTCTCTCTCTCTACTTTCTCCGTTGACGTCACCTCTGCAAAAACTGATTATAACCACTCGAAGATCAGCAACTCTCCTGACTCTCGCACACTCTTAAAAACCTTCTCTGCTCTCCTCTGTCCGCCTGCTCCCACACCTTCATCGGAGTTAACGGCTGATGATTTTGCATCGTTCTTCGTAAAGAAAACTACCGCCATCAACAGCCAATTTTCTACGCCACCATCACCCGCCTTTTCTCCTATGTCTGAAGATGATGTTTCCAAGGTCATTGGTTCCAACCACCCTACCACCTGCCCACTGGATCCCATCCCCACCCATCTCCTCCATGCCATCTCTCCAGCAGTTGTGCCTGGTCTGACCCGCATCATCAACTCTTTGCTCACCACTGGGACATTTCCCACTGCTTTCAAAGAGGCCTGCATCACACCGCTACTGAAGAAACTCACTCTCAACCTTACACTGCTAGAACACTACAGGCCGGTGTAGTGTGTGAAAATGCATATCTTCCGTCAAAATGTAGATGACTGATTTTAACCTCTTATTATTTTCTGTCTTCTTAAAAAATTATTTTTTTACCTACCTCACTATTCTTAGCTTTGTATACTGTGCTAGGCTTTAATGGACTGGATTTAATTAACTTATGCATTTTGTTGCCTATATTGTTATAATTGCTTCCAATGTTTCCTCGTCTGTAAGTCGCTTTGGATAAAAACGTCTGCTAAATGACTAAATGTAAATTTTATGAAATGTGTAATGTCATGTGTAATGTGTAATGTGTAGTGTGTGGCCTTGAAATTTTAGCATGTCTAAGTAATCATGAATAAATGCTTCTTGAGACACACAGTGTTGCTTCTTTGCATGCATCAAATTAATTGTTTCTGGCTAAACATACAAAAAAGTATGAGCATATTAGCCCGGTTCTGTCAACCTTGCACTGGTTACCTATAAAGCATCGCATAAATTTTAAAATCTTGCTTATTACCTATAAAGCCTTGCATGGTTTAGCTCCTCACTACTTGAGAGAACTTCTAACGTATTATAGTCCATCACGTGCACTACGCTCTCAGGCGTCAGGTCAGTTGGTAATACCTAGAATTTCAAAATCAAGTGCAGGCGGCAGATCCTTTTCTTATCTAGCGCCTAAACTTTGGAACAGTCTTCCCTGCAATATCCGGGAGGCGGACACACTCTGTCAGTGTAAATCTAGACTAAAGACGCATCTTTTTAATCTTGCATACACTACATTATCATAATATATGTATTTCAAAGATCTAGGCTGCACTAGTTAGATCAACCGGAACCAGGGACACTTCCAATAACAACTGATGCATTTGTTGCATCAAAGAGTGCAGAACAGTACTCTACTCTCAGCCAGTCTTGTCTCATTGTTCCAAGGTTACAAGAGCGGAGCGGGCAGGGCGCAATCCATTCCTAGACCTGACAAATGCTGGACGAAGGAAGTGACGTCCCTACAAAACTTCAGCCACTATTAGATTATTAATGATAATTTTAAATCTAATTTTTTTATTTTCGCCTTGTTGTGCAAGCACTGTTGAGCTTGTGCAGAGGCTGCAGTTTTTGCCAGAGGGGAACTGGAATCCCCTGGTTAGGCCTGGTTTCCCTCCGAGGTTTTTTTTCTCCTCCAATGGAGTTTTGGGTTCCTCGCCACCGTTTGCATACTGTTTTGCACTGTTTTGCCTGGCCGGGGGGGGCTGCTAGAATTTGTTAGTCTTATTTAATTAACACTGCATATAGGAATTTATTGTGTGTCTGATATTTGACCTGTGTTTTGAATTCCATAATCTTTTATGTTTTACTTATAGTCATTTTTTCTTGTACAGCTGCTTTGTAACAATGAAAATTGTAAAAAGCGCTATATAAATAAAGCTGACTTGACTTGACTTGACTAAATGCATCCATGCATTAGTTTGAGAGGGGTGGAAATGGGACACTTGGATGAAACAAAACTGCCCCAAAAGTACCCCCCCCCCCACTTTAAATACAGTTTTTTCTAAGTCAATTTGGTACATTTCTCTGATCCGATTTGAAATTCTCAAAACTTCTTGTTCAATCCTTACATCCTTGTGTCACGTGTGCACTGCAAACAAGCATTTTCTCATTTCTTTGAACAAGTTGCAAATG
Source organism: Barbatula barbatula (assembly GCF_947034865.1). Lineage (NCBI taxonomy): Eukaryota > Metazoa > Chordata > Actinopteri > Cypriniformes > Nemacheilidae > Barbatula > Barbatula barbatula. The sequence continues at coordinate 14,802,669 of NC_136777.1, forward strand.
CTTTGGTACATCCATGCAAATGATTATGACAAAATTCTGTGCAGATTCCTACATTATCAATTGCTTATGTCATGTTGATCAAAATGCATTATAATGGGTCTCTGTAGAATAGTATAATCCCCACGACATTTAAGCACTAGTTTTACAATATACAGTAAGTATACTTTAAGTAAACGGTGGCATTTTATTTTACTCAATTTAGTGTTTTGCATTGCTATATTCTTTCCACATAGGACTGCAAGACAACTTCACTGTGTTGCAGACGGCCCCTTTTCACACCTAAACAGTCTTTTGACACTCTCTACAGGGATCTCATCCCTGAACAAGAGAGGGGGCAGATTGGAGATGACCTGCCAAAGTACGTGTTAGTTTGGGACAATGTCAGTTTCCATCGCTCCAACATCATCAGGCAATGGTTTGCGGCCCACAACAGGATGCTGGTGGAGTTCCTCTCACCCTACTCAACCCCGTTGAGGAATTTTTCTCAGCATGAAGATTAAAAGTATATGATGGCCAGCCGCATACACAGATGACCCTTCTGGCTGCCTTGGATGTAACGTGTGATGACATCACAGCTGATGCCTGCAGAGGCTGGATTAGACACTCTGAAAGATGATTTTCACGCTGTATCGCAAGAGAAGATATTTGTTGTGATGTGGATGAGAATCCGTTGCCCAAAAGACAGGAACGTCAGGAGGTGTAGGAAGACTGCACTGTAATTCCACTGCACTGCATGTACAGTTTTCCCTAAGGAGATTGTCTTATGTTCAGATTTCTACATTTGTTTGTGCTATGCAGTGCTGTCTTTTCCTGTCTGCATCACAATGACACTGTCTGTCAATAAATTATTGTAAAAACAGTAAAAGCGTAAATGTGACTCATGTGCCGTCTCTTGCAATCAAACAATCAAAACCAGAAATGCACTTACTGTTTTGCAAATGACAAGGATGATTCGAGAAATGCTCCACTCATCACTCTCAGTTCACTCCGCTGCACACGTCTGATCACTTCTTTATCATCCCCGACCTCACCGCTCCAGACAACGCATATGTCTTACCGCTGGTCACTTTCCGGCGCTACCTACGGTCCCTCCCTCCTGCTTTTCCTCTGCTGTCTTGTCTGCACTCCCCCCCTCTGAGGAGCTCTCTCTTTTGAATACCAACTGTGCCACAGACACTCTGTGTTCCACGCTTACATCCTGCTTGGACAACATATGCCCTCTTACATCTGGACCAGCCCGTGCATCCCTGTCTGCCCCCTGGTTATCGGATGTACCACGTGAGCATCGCACCAGCCTCCGGTCAGCTGAGAGAAAATGGCACAATTCAAAAGACCATACTGACCTCTCTCTCTCTACCAGTCTCTTCTCTCTACTTTCTCCGTTGACGTCACCTCTGCAAAAACTGATTATAACCACCAGGAATACCACGGTCTGCGCTCGGTCTTCAGCAAGGCACGCGCCACCTCCCTACCTCCGCATCGCCCCTACGACTGCGCCATTGACCTCCTTCCAGGCACTTCTCCGCCTAAGGGTCGACTCTATTCCCTTTCCGGTCCTGAAAGAGAGGCCATGGATAAGTATGTTCGTGAATCACTTCAGTCTGGACTCATCCGTCACTCCTCCTCGCCGGCTGGAGCGGGCTTCTTCTTTGTCCAGAAGAAAGATGGCTCCCTACGTCCCTGTATCGATTACCGAGGGTTGAATGAGATCACGGTTAAGAACAAGTACCCCTTACCTCTCATGTCTACCGCTTTTGAATTGTTACAGGGAGCCAAGGTCTTCACCAAGTTAGACCTCCGCAATGCCTACCACCTTGTCCGCATCCGCGAGGGGGACGAGTGGAAGACGGCCTTCAATACACCATCGGGACCTCGACCGCTGGCGACAGCCCCCTGGACCTCCTGCAGGGCAGCGCGCAGTTCTGTCATCTGCCCGGATAGGAACTCCATCCCCTGGGAGGCTGCGGTTAAGCGAGTTGCCTGTTGTCCCAACAGGACCCCCTGTTGCTGGATAGCCATCCGGACAGGGTCCGTCTCCGCTGGGCCTCGGGTCTGGTCAGTCCGTTCTGTCATGATGGAAGAACGGAGAGAGGCCCAATTGCGGTGAAACAGCTGGTTTTATTTACCCTGCCCACAGGGAACACAAGAGAGCATGCACAACCCCGAAGGGAGAGACAAAAACCCCGAAGGGAGAGAAGAATGACCCCGAAGGGAGAGTTCTCAGGCGATCCTCTATCGACGCGTCTGCAGCACAGGTTGGTTGTCACACCCGGAGAATCCGGGTTCTAGACGGCGGCTGCGGACCGCAACGATAGAAGCAGGGTTTGGTGATAGGCAGGGTATGCTCCAGGGTCCCAGACGGCGTGGCTGGGTAAAGTCCCGGGGAGCTGGTGGGAGAGCTTCGTGGGCAGCCGATGCAGGGAGTCACTGGAGCGCCGGCGGGAAACTAGCGGGCAGATGCAGATGAAAAAATAATAGGAGGAATACAAAACTACCTAGGGAAAATAACAAACACTAGAAGAACCGAACTAGACTAGACTAAATAAATAATGCAAATAACAGATAGAAGAGAGTTTGAAGTCTAGACTCGACTGGACTGGACTGGACTGGACAGGACAAGGAGTCAGCTAAAGGTAGTGCTAAAATAAACACACACACGCAACGGACTGACAAAGAACAAGAGCACACGAGGGAATGAAATAGGAAACCTCTTAATTACTGAATGGGCAACAGCCGCGTAGCGCAACCCACGAGCGGGAAGCGCTAGCGAAACTCGCTACAGGTGACAGGGTGATCAGCGGAGTCGTGAGGGAAACCCAGTGAGGGAGACACGGGGGCGGGGCTGGTGACGCAGACACAGAACACGCGGAAAACTGTCAAACAATTCCCCACGCGTTCAACATGAAACAAAACACAGTCACGCAGGCAAAAAACTGAACCACAGACCCAGAGTCATGACAGCAGATGTCTTACCGCTGGTCACTTTCCGGCGCTACCTACTGTCCCTCCCTCTTGCTTTTCCTCTGCTGTCTTGTCTGCACTCCCCCCCTCTGAGGAGCTCTCACTTTTGAATACCAACAGTGCCACAGACACTCTGTGTTCCACGCTTACATCCTGCTTGGACAACATATGCCCTCTTGCATCTGGACCAGCCCGTGCATCCCTGTCTGCCCCCTGGTTATCGGATTTACCACGTGAGCATCGCACCAGCCTCCGGTCAGCTGAGAGAAAATGGCACAAGTCAAAAGACCATACTGACCTCTCTCTCTCTACTTTCTCCGTTGACGTCACCTCTGCAAAAACTGATTATAACCACTCGAAGATCAGCAACTCTCCTGACTCTCGCACACTCTTAAAAACCTTCTCTGCTCTCCTCTGTCCGCCTGCTCCCACACCTTCATCGGAGTTAACGGCTGATGATTTTGCATCGTTCTTCGTAAAGAAAACTACCGCCATCAACAGCCAATTTTCTACGCCACCATCACCCGCCTTTTCTCCTATGTCTGAAGATGATGTTTCCAAGGTCATTGGTTCCAACCACCCTACCACCTGCCCACTGGATCCCATCCCCACCCATCTCCTCCATGCCATCTCTCCAGCAGTTGTGCCTGGTCTGACCCGCATCATCAACTCTTTGCTCACCACTGGGACATTTCCCACTGCTTTCAAAGAGGCCTGCATCACACCGCTACTGAAGAAACTCACTCTCAACCTTACACTGCTAGAACACTACAGGCCGGTGTAGTGTGTGAAAATGCATATCTTCCGTCAAAATGTAGATGACTGATTTTAACCTCTTATTATTTTCTGTCTTCTTAAAAAATTATTTTTTTACCTACCTCACTATTCTTAGCTTTGTATACTGTGCTAGGCTTTAATGGACTGGATTTAATTAACTTATGCATTTTGTTGCCTATATTGTTATAATTGCTTCCAATGTTTCCTCGTCTGTAAGTCGCTTTGGATAAAAACGTCTGCTAAATGACTAAATGTAAATTTTATGAAATGTGTAATGTCATGTGTAATGTGTAATGTGTAGTGTGTGGCCTTGAAATTTTAGCATGTCTAAGTAATCATGAATAAATGCTTCTTGAGACACACAGTGTTGCTTCTTTGCATGCATCAAATTAATTGTTTCTGGCTAAACGTACAAAAAAGTATGAGCATATTAGCCCGGTTCTGTCAACCTTGCACTGGTTACCTATAAAGCATCGCATAAATTTTAAAATCTTGCTTATTACCTATAAAGCCTTGCATGGTTTAGCTCCTCACTACTTGAGAGAACTTCTAACGTATTATAGTCCATCACGTGCACTACGCTCTCAGGCGTCAGGTCAGTTGGTAATACCTAGAATTTCAAAATCAAGTGCAGGCGGCAGATTCTTTTCTTATCTAGCGCCTAAACTTTGGAACAGTCTTCCCTGCAATATCCGGGAGGCGGACACACTCTGTCAGTGTAAATCTAGACTAAAGACGCATCTTTTTAATCTTGCATACACTACATTATCATAATATATGTATTTCAAAGATCTAGGCTGCACTAGTTAGATCAACCGGAACCAGGGACACTTCCAATAACAACTGATGCATTTGTTGCATCAAAGAGTGCAGAACAGTACTCTACTCTCAGCCAGTCTTGTCTCATTGTTCCAAGGTTACAAGAGCGGAGCGGGCAGGGCGCAATCCATTCCTAGACCTGACAAATGCTGGACGAAGGAAGTGACGTCCCTACAAAACTTCAGCCACTATTAGATTATTAATGATAATTTTAAATCTAATTTTTTTATTTTCGCCTTGTTGTGCAAGCACTGTTGAGCTTGTGCAGAGGCTGCAGTTTTTGCCAGAGGGGAACTGGAATCCCCTGGTTAGGCCTGGTTTCCCTCCGAGGTTTTTTTTCTCCTCCAATGGAGTTTTGGGTTCCTCGCCACCGTTTGCATACTGTTTTGCACTGTTTTGCCTGGCCGGGGGGGGCTGCTAGAATTTGTTAGTCTTATTTAATTAACACTGCATATAGGAATTTATTGTGTGTCTGATATTTGACCTGTGTTTTGAATTCCATAATCTTTTATGTTTTACTTATAGTCATTTTTTCTTGTACAGCTGCTTTGTAACAATGAAAATTGTAAAAAGCGCTATATAAATAAAGCTGACTTGACTTGACTTGACTAAATGCATCCATGCATTAGTTTGAGAGGGGTGGAAATGGGACACTTGGATGAAACAAAACTGCCCCAAAAGTACCCCCCCCCCCACTTTAAATACAGTTTTTTCTAAGTCAATTTGGTACATTTCTCTGATCCGATTTGAAATTCTCAAAACTTCTTGTTCAATCCTTACATCCTTGTGTCACGTGTGCACTGCAAACAAGCATTTTCTCATTTCTTTGAACAAGTTGCAAATGCTTTGGTACATCCATGCAAATGATTATGACAAAATTCTGTGCAGATTCCTACATTATCAATTGCTTATGTCATGTTGATCAAAATGCATTATAATGGGTCTCTGTAGAATAGTATAATCCCCACGACATTTAAGCACTAGTTTTACAATATACAGTAAGTATACTTTAAGTAAACGGTGGCATTTTATTTTACTCAATTTAGTGTTTTGCATTGCTATATTCTTTCCACATAGGACTGCAAGACAACTTCACTGTGTTGCAGACGGCCCCTTTTCACACCTAAACAGTCTTTTGACACTCTCTACAGGGATCTCATCCCTGAACAAGAGAGGGGGCAGATTGGAGATGACCTGCCAAAGTACGTGTTAGTTTGGGACAATGTCAGTTTCCATCGCTCCAACATCATCAGGCAATGGTTTGCGGCCCACAACAGGATGCTGGTGGAGTTCCTCTCACCCTACTCAACCCCGTTGAGGAATTTTTCTCAGCATGAAGATTAAAAGTATATGATGGCCAGCCGCATACACAGATGACCCTTCTGGCTGCCTTGGATGTAACGTGTGATGACATCACAGCTGATGCCTGCAGAGGCTGGATTAGACACTCTGAAAGATGATTTTCACGCTGTATCGCAAGAGAAGATATTTGTTGTGATGTGGATGAGAATCCGTTGCCCAAAAGACAGGAACGTCAGGAGGTGTAGGAAGACTGCACTGTAATTCCACTGCACTGCATGTACAGTTTTCCCTAAGGAGATTGTCTTATGTTCAGATTTCTACATTTGTTTGTGCTATGCAGTGCTGTCTTTTCCTGTCTGCATCACAATGACACTGTCTGTCAATAAATTATTGTAAAAACAGTAAAAGCGTAAATGTGACTCATGTGCCGTCTCTTGCAATCAAACAATCAAAACCAGAAATGCACTTACTGTTTTGCAAATGACAAGGATGATTCGAGAAATGCTCCACTCATCACTCTCAGTTCACTCCGCTGCACACGTCTGATCACTTCTTTATCATCCCCGACCTCACCGCTCCAGACAACGCATATGTCTTACCGCTGGTCACTTTCCGGCGCTACCTACGGTCCCTCCCTCCTGCTTTTCCTCTGCTGTCTTGTCTGCACTCCCCCCCTCTGAGGAGCTCTCTCTTTTGAATACCAACTGTGCCACAGACACTCTGTGTTCCACGCTTACATCCTGCTTGGACAACATATGCCCTCTTACATCTGGACCAGCCCGTGCATCCCTGTCTGCCCCCTGGTTATCGGATGTACCACGTGAGCATCGCACCAGCCTCCGGTCAGCTGAGAGAAAATGGCACAATTCAAAAGACCATACTGACCTCTCTCTCTCTACCAGTCTCTTCTCTCTACTTTCTCCGTTGACGTCACCTCTGCAAAAACTGATTATAACCACTCGAAGATCAGCTACTCTCCTGACTCTCGCACACTCTTAAAAACCTTCTCTGCTCTCCTCTGTCCACCTGCTCCCACACCTTCATCGGAGTTAACGGCTGATGATTTTGAATCGTTCTTCGTAAAGAAAACTACCGCCTTCAACAGCCAATTTTCTACGCCACCATCACCCGCCTTTTCTCCTATGTCTGAAGATGATGTTTCCAAGGTCATTGGTTCCAACCACCCTACCACCTGCCCACTGGATCCCATCCCCACCCATCTCCTCTATGCCATCTCTCCAGCAGTTGTGCCTGGTCTGACCCGCATCATCAACTCTTTGCTCACCACTGGGACATTTCCCACTGCTTTCAAAGAGGCCTGCATCACACCGCTACTGAAGAAACTCAATTTCTCAACCTTACACTGCTAGAACACTACAGGCCGGTGCAGTGTGTGAAAATGCATATCTTCCGTCAAAATGTAGATGACTGATTTTAACCTCTTATTATTTTCTGTCTTCTTAAAAAAATATTTTTTTACTTACCTCACTATTCTTAGCTTTGTATACTGTCCATCCATCCATCCATCCATCCATTTTCTTCCGCTTATCCGGGACCGGGTCGCGGGGGCAGCAGTCTAAGCAGAGATGCCCAGACATCCCTCACCCTAGACACTTCCTCCAGCTCTTCCGGGGGGACACCGAGGCGTTCCCAGGCCAGCCGGGAGACAAAGTCCCACCAGCGTGTCCTAGGTCTTCCCCGGGGTCTCCTCCCGGTCGGACGGGCCCGGAACACCTTCCGAGGAAGGCGTCCAGTAGGCATCCGTAACAGATGCCCAAGCCACCTCAGCTGACCCCTCTCGATATGGAGGAGCAGCGGCTCTACTCCGAGCTCCTCGCGGGTGACCGAGCTTCTCACCCTATCTCTAAGGGATCGCCCAGCCACCCTGCGGAGGAAGCTCATTTCAGCCGCCTGTATCCGGGATCTTGTCCTTTCGGTCATGACCCAAAGCTCATGACCATAGGTGAGAGTAGGAACGTAGATTGACCGGTAAATTGAGAGCTTCGCCTTGCGGCTCAGCTCTTTCTTCACCACGACGGACCGGTACATCGACCGCATTACTGCAGAAGCTGCACCGATCCGTCTGTCAATCTCCCGTTCCCTCCTCCCCTCACTCGTGAACAAGACCCCGAGATACTTAAACTCCTCCACTTGAGGAAGGAACTCTCCACCAACCTGAAGTGGGCAAGCCACCCTTTTCCGACTGAGGACCATGGCCTCGGATTTGGAGGTACTGATTTTCATTCCAGCCGCTTCACACTCTGCTGTAAACCGTCCCAGTGCATGCTGAAGGTCCTGGTTTGAAGGGGCCAACACGACGACATCATCCGCAAATAGCAGAGACGAGATCGTGTGGTCCCCAAACCTGACACCCTCCGGCCCCTGGCTGCGCCTAGAAATTCTGTCCATAAAAATTACGAACAGAACCGGTGACAAAGGGCAGCCCTGCCGGAGTCCGACATGCACTGGGAACAGGTCCAACTTACTGCCGGCAATGCGAACCAAGCTCCTGCTTCGGTCGTACAGGGACCTGACAGCCCTTAGCAAAGGACCACAGACCCCATACTCCCGAAGCACCCTCCACAGGATGCCGCGAGGGACACAGTCGAATGCTTTCTCCAAATCCACAAAACACATGTGGATTGGTTGAGCAAACTCCCATGCACCCTCCAGCACCCTGTAGAGGGTGTAGAGCTGGTCCAGCGTTCCACGGCCTGGACGAAAACCACACTGTTCCTCCTGAATCCGAGGTTCTACTATCGGCCGTATTCTCCTCTCCAGTACCCTGGCATAGACTTTCCCGGGAAGGCTGAGAAGTGTGATCCCCCTGTAGTTGGAACACACCCTCCGGTCCCCCTTCTTAAAAAGAGGGACCACCACCCCGGTCTGCCATCCCAGAGGCACTGTCCCCGACCGCCACGCGATGCTGCAGAGGCGTGTCAGCCAAGACAGCCCCACAACATCCAGAGACTTGAGGTACTCAGGGCGAATCTCATCCACCCCCGGTGCCCTGCCACTGAGGAGTTTCTTGACTACCTCAGTGACTTCGGCTTGGGTGATGGACGAGTCCACCTCTGAGCCCTCAGCCTCTGCTTCCTCAATGGAGGACGTGACGGTGGGATTGAGGAGATCCTCGAAGTACTCCTTCCACCGACCGACGACATCCCAAGTTGAGGTCAACAGCCTCCCACCTCCACTGTAAACAGCGTTGGTAGGGCACTGTTTCCCTCTCCTGAGGCGCCGGACGGTTTGCCAGAATCTCTTCGAGGCCAGTCGATAGTCCTTCTCCATGGCCTTACCAAACTCCTCCCAGGCCCGAGTTTTTGCCTCCACAACCACCCGGGCAGCAGTCCGCTTGGCCTGCCGGTACCTGTCAGCTGCCTCAGGAGTCCCACAAGCCAACCAGGCCCGATAAGACTCCTTCTTCAGCTTGACGGTTTCCCTTACTTCCGGTGTCCACCACCGGGTTCGGGGATTCCCGCCTCGACAGGCACCGGAGACCTTACGGCCACAGCTCCGAGTGGCCGCTTCGACAATGGAGGCGGAGAACATGGTCCACTCGGACTCAATGTCTCCAGCCTCCCTCGGGATCTGGTTGAAGCTCTGCCGGAGGTGGGAGTTAAAGATCTCTCTGACAGGAGACTCGGCAAGGCGTTCCCAGCAGACCCTTACAGTACGTTTGGGTCTGCCGAGTCTGTCCAGCTTCCTCTCCTGCCATCGGATCCAACTCACCACCAGGTGGTGATCAGTTGACAGCTCCGCCCCTCTCTTAACCCGAGTGTCCAAAACATATGGTCGCAGGTCAGATGAAACGACCACAAAGTCGATCATCGACCTGCGGCCTAGGGTGTCCTGGTGCCACGTGCACTGATGGACACCCTTATGCTTGAACATGGTGTTCGTTATAGACAAACTGTGACTAGCACAGAAGTCCAATAACTGAACACCGCTCGGGTTCAGATCAGGGGGGCCGTTCCTCCCAATCACGCCCCTCCAGGTGTCACTGTCGTTGCCGACATGGGCGTTGAAGTCCCCCAGTAGGACGACGGAGTCCCCAGTCGGAGCACTTTCCAGCACCCCTCCCAGAGACTCCAAGAAGGTCGGGTACTCTGCACTGCCGTTCGGCCCGTAGGCACAAACAACAGTGAGAGACCTAACCCCGACCCGTAGGCGCAGGGAAACGACCCTCTCGTTCACCGGGGTAAACTCCAACACATGGCGGGAGAGCTGGGGGGCTATAAGCAGACCCACACCAGCCCGCCGCCTCTCACCATGGGCAACTCCAGAGTGATGAAGTGTCTATCCTCTCTCGAGGAGTGTGGTTCCAGAGCCCAAGCCATGCGTAGAGGTGATCCCGACTATCTCTAGTCGGAACCTCTCAACCTCCCGCACCATCTCATTTGTATACTGTGCTAGGCTTTAATGGACTGGATTTAATTAACTTATGCATTTTCTTGCCTATATTGTTATAATTGCTTCCAATGTTTCCTCGTCTGTAAGTCGCTTTGGATAAAAACGTCTGCTAAATGACTAAATGTAAATTTTATGAAATGTGTAATGTCATGTGTAATGTGTAATGTGTAGTGTGTGGCCTTGAAATTTTAGCATGTCTACGTAATCATGAATAAATGCTTCTTGAGACACACAGTGTTGCTTCTTTGCATGCATCAAATGAATTGTTTCTGGCTATATGCATCCATGCATTAGTTTGAGAGGGGTGGAAATGGGACACTTGGGTGAAACAAAACTGCCCCAAAAGTACCCCCCCACTTTAAATACAGTTTTTTCTAAGTCAATTTGGTACATTTCTCTGATCCGATTTGAAATTCTCAAAACTTCTTGTTCAATCCTTACATCCTTGTGTCACGTGTGCACATCAAACAAGCATTTTCTCATTTCTTTGAACAAGTTGCAAATGCTTTGGTTCATCCATGCAAATGATTATGACAAAATTCTGTGCAGATTCCTACATTATCAATTGCTTATGTCATGTTGATCAAAATGCATTATAATGGGTCTCTGTAGAATAGTATAATCCCCACGACATTTAAGCACTAGTTTTACAATATACAGTAAGTATACTTTAAGTAAACGGTGGCATTTTATTTTACTCAATTTAGTGTTTTGCATTGCTATATTCTTTCCACATAGGACTGCAAGACAACTTCACTGTGTTGCAGACGGCCCCTTTTCACACCTAAACAGTCTTTTGACACTCTCTACAGGGATCTCATCCCTGAACAAGAGAGGGGGCAGATTGGAGATGACCTGCCAAAGTACGTGTTAGTTTGGGACAATGTCAGTTTCCATCGCTCCAACATCATCAGGCAATGGTTTGCGGCCCACAACAGGATGCTGGTGGAGTTCCTCTCACCCTACTCAACCCCGTTGAGGAATTTTTCTCAGCATGAAGATTAAAAGTATATGATGGCCAGCCGCATACACAGATGACCCTTCTGGCTGCCTTGGATGTAACGTGTGATGACATCACAGCTGATACCTGCAGAGGCTGGATTAGACACTCTGAAAGATGATTTTCACGCTGTATCGCAAGAGAAGATATTTGTTGTGATGTGGATGAGAATCCGTTGCCCAAAAGGCTGGAACGTCAGGAGGTGTAGGAAGACTGCACTGTAATTCCACTGCACTGCATGTACAGTTTTCCCTAAGGAGATTGTCTTATGTTCAGATTTCTACATTTGTTTGTGCTATGCAGTGCTGTCTTTTCCTGTCTGCATCACAATGACACTGTCTGTCAATAAATTATTGTACAAACAGTAAAAGCGTTAACGTGAATCATGTGCCGTCTCTTGCAATCAAACAATCAAAACCAGAAATGCACTTACTGTTTTGCAAATGACAAGGATGATTCGAGAAATGCTCCACTCATCACTCTCAGGTCACTCCGCTGCACACGTCTGATCACTTCTTTGTCACCCCCGACCTCACCGCTCCAGACAACGCAGATGTCTTACCGCTGGTCACTTTCCGGCGCTACCTACGGTCCCTCCCTCCTGCTTTTCCTCTGCTGTCTTGTCTGCACTCCCCCCCTCTGAGGAGCTCTCTCTTTTGAATACCAACAGTGCCACAGACACTCTGTGTTCCACTCTTACATCCTGCTTGGACAACATATGCCCTCTTGCATCTGGACCAGCCCGTGCATCCCTGTCTGCCCCCTGGTTATCGGATGTACCACGTGAGCATCGCACCAGCCTCCGGTCAGCTGAGAGAAAATGGCACAAGTCAAAAGACCATACTGACCTCTCTCTCTCTACTTTCTCCGTTGACGTCACCTCTGCAAAAACTGATTATAACCACTCGAAGATCAGCAACTCTCCTGACTCTCGCACACTCTTAAAAACCTTCTCTGCTCTCCTCTGTCCGCCTGCTCCCACACCTTCATCGGAGTTAACGGCTGATGATTTTGCATCGTTCTTCATAAAGAAAACTACCGCCATCAACAGCCAATTTTCTACGCCACCATCACCCGCCTTTTCTCCTATGTCTGAAGATGATGTTTCCAAGGTCATTGGTTCCAACCACCCTACCACCTGCCCACTGGATCCCATCCCCACCCATCTCCTCCATGCCATCTCTCCAGCAGTTGTGCCTGGTCTGACCCGCATCTTCAACTCTTTGCTCACCACTGGGACATTTCCCACTGCTTTCAAAGAGGCCTGCATCACACCGCTACTGAAGACACTGCTAGAACACTACAGGCCGGTGTAGTGTGTGAAAATGCATTTATTTCGTCAAAATGTAGATGACTGATTTTAACCTCTTATTATTTTCTGTTTTCTTAAAAAATTATTTTTTTACCTACCTCACTATTCTTAGCTTTGTATACTGTGCTAGGCTTTAATGGACTGGATTTAATTAACTTATGCATTTTGTTGCCTATATTGTTATAATTGCTTCCAATGTTTCCTCGTCTGTAAGTCGCTTTGGATAAAAACGTCTGCTAAATGACTAAATGTAAATTTTATGAAATGTGTAATGTCATGTGTAATGTGTAATGTGTAGTGTGTGGCCTTGAAATTTTAGCATGTCTACGTAATCATGAATAAATGCTTCTTGAGACACACAGTGTTGCTTCTTTGCATGCATCAAATGAATTGTTTCTGGCTATATGCATCCATGCATTAGTTTGAAAGGGGTGGAAATGGGACACTTGGGTGAAACAAAACTGCCCCAAAAGTACCCCCCCACTTTAAATACAGTTTTTTCTAAGTCAATTTGGTACATTTCTCTGATCCGATTTGAAATTCTCAAAACTTCTTGTTCAATCCTTACATCCTTGTGTCACGTGTGCACATCAAACAAGCATTTTCTCATTTCTTTGAACAAGTTGCAAAATGCTTTGGTACATCCATGCAAATGATTATGACTAAATTCTGTGCAGATTCCTACATTATCAATTGCTTATGTCATGTTGATCAAAATGCATTATAATGGGTCTCTGTAGAATAGTATAAACCCCACGACATTTAAGCACTAGTTTTACAATATACAGTAAGTATACTTTAAGTAAACGGTGGCATTTTATTTTACTCAATTTAGTGTTTTGCATTGCTATATTCTTTCCACATAGGACTTCAAGACAACTTCACTGTGTTGCAGACGGCCCCTTTTCACACCTAAACAGTCTTTTGACACTCTCTACAGGGATCTCATCCCTGAACAAGAGAGGGGGCAGATTGGAGATGACCTGCCAAAGTACGTGTTAGTTTGGGACAATGTCAGTTTCCATCGCTCCAACATCATCAGGCAATGGTTTGCGGCCCACAACAGGATGCTGGTGGAGTTCCTCTCACCCTACTCAACCCTGTTGAGGAATTTTTCTCAGCATGAAGATTAAAAGTATATGATGGCCAGCCGCATACACAGATGACCCTTCTGGCTGCCTTGGATGTTTTGGTGATGACATCACAGCTGATGCCTGCAGAGGCTGGATTAGACACTCTGAAAGATGATTTTCACGCTGTATCGCAAGAGAAGATATTTGTTTTGATGTGGATGAGAATCCGTTGCCCAAAAGACAGGAACGTCAGGAGGTGTAGGAAGACTGCACTGTAATTCCACTGCACTGCATGTACAGTTTTCCCTAAGGAGATTGTCTTATGTTCAGATTTCTACATTTGTTTGTGCTATGCAGTGCTGTCTTTTCCTGTCTGCATCACAATGACACTGTCTGTCAATAAATTATTGTACAAACAGTAAAAGCGTAAATGTGACTCATGTGCCTTCTCTTGCAATCAAACAATCAAAACCAGAAATGCACCTACTGTTTTGCAAATGACAAGGATGATTCGAGAAATGCTCCACTCATCACTCTCAGTTCACTCCGCTGCACACGTCTGATCACTTCTTTATCACCCCCGACCTCACCGCTCCAGACAACGCAGATGTCTTACCGCTGGTCACTTTCCCGCGCTACCTACGGTCCCTCCCTCCTGCTTTTCCTCTGCTGTCTTGTCTGCACTCCCCCCCCTCTGAGGAGCTCTCTCTTTTGAATACCAACTGTGCCACAGACACTCTGTGTTCCACGCTTACATCCTGCTTGGACAACATATGCCCTCTTACATCTGGACCAGCCCGTGCATCCCTGTCTGCCCCCTGGTTATCGGAAGTACCACGTGAGCATCCCACCAGCCTCCGGTCAGCTGAGAGAAAATGGCACAATTCAAAAGACCATACTGACCTCTCTATCTCTACTTTCTCCGTTGACGTCACCTCTGCAAAAACTGATTATAACCACTCGAAGATCAGCAACTCTCCTGACTCTCGCACACTCTTAAAAACCTTCTCTGCTCTCCTCTGTCCGCCTGCTCCCACACCTTCATCGCAGTTAACGGCTGATGATTTTGCATTGTTCTTCGTAAAGAAAACTACTGCCATCAACAGCCAATTTTCTACACCACCATCACCCGCCTTTTCTCCTATGTCTGAAGATGATGTTTCCAAGGCCATTGGTTCCAACCACCCTACCACCTGCCCACTGGATCCCATCCCCACCCATCTCCTCCATGCCATCTCTCCAGCAGTTGTGCCTGGTCTGACCCGCATCATCAACTCTTTGCTCACCACTGGGACATTTCCCACTGCTTTCAAAGAGGCCTGCATCACACCGCTACTGAAGAAACTCACTCTCAACCTTATACTGCTAGAACACTACAGGCCGGTGTAGTGTGTGAAAATGCACATCTTCAGTCAAAATGTAGATGACTGATTTTAACCTCTTATTATTTTCTGTCTTCTTAAAAAATATTTTTTTTACTTACCTCACTATTCTTAGCTTTGTATACTGTGCTAGGCTTTAATGGACTGGATTTAATTAACTTATGCATTTTGTTGCCTATATTGTTATAATTGCTTCCAATGTTTCCTCGTCTGTAAGTCGCTTTGGATAAAAACGTCTGCTAAATGACTAAATGTAAATTTTATGAAATGTGTAATGTCATGTGTAATGTGTAATGTGTAGTGTGTGGCCTTGAAATTTTAGCATGTCTACGTAATCATGAATAAATGCTTCTTGAGACACACAGTGTTGCTTCTTTGCATGCATCAAATGAATTGTTTCTGGCTATATGCATCCATGCATTAGTTTGAGAGGGGTGGAAATGGGACACTTGGGTGAAACAAAACTGCCCCAAAAGTAACCCCCCCACTTTAAATACAGTTTTTTCTAAGTCAATTTGGTACATTTCTCTGATCCGATTTGAAATTCTCAAAACTTCTTGTTCAATCCTTACATCCTTGTGTCACGTGTGCACATCAAACAAGCATTTTCTCATTTCTTTGAACAAGTTGCAAATGCTTTGGTACATCCATGCAAATGATTATGACAAAATTCTGTGCAGATTCCTACATTATCAATTGCTTATGTCATGTTGATCAAAATGCATTATAATGGGTCTCTGTAGAATAGTATAATCCCCACGACATTTAAGCACTTGTTTTACAATATACAGTAAGTATACTTTAAGTAAACAGTGGCATTTTATTTTACTCAATTTAGTGTTTTGCATTGCTATATTCTTTCCACATAGGACTGCAAAACAACTTCACTGTGTTGCAGACGGCCCCTTTTCACACCTAAACAGTCTTTTGACACTCCCTACAGGGATCTCATCCCTGAACAAGAGAGGGGGCAGATTGGAGATGACCTGCCAAAGTACGTGTTAGTTTGGGACAATGTCAGTTTCCATCGCTCCAACATCATCAGGCAATGGTTTGCGGCCCACAACAGGATGCTGGTGGAGTTCCTCTCACCCTACTCAACCACGTTGAGGAATTTTTCTCAGCATGAAGATTAAAAGTATATGATCGCCAGCCGCATACACAGATGACCCTTCTGGCTGCCATGGATGTAACGTGTGATGACATCACAGCTGATGCCTGCAGAGGCTGGATTAGACACTCTGAAAGATGATTTTCACGCTGTATCGCAAGAGAACATATTTGTTGTGATGTGGATGAGAATCCGTTGCCCAAAAGACAGGAACGTCAGGAGGTGTAGGAAGACTGCACTGTAATTCCACTGCACTGCATGTACAGTTTTCCCTAAGGAGATTGTCTTATGTTTAGATTTCTACATTTGTTTGTGCTATGCAGTGCTGTCTTTTCCTGTCTGCATCACAATGACACTGTCTGTCAATAAATTATTGTACAAACAGTAAAAGCGTTAACGTGAATCATGTGCCTTCTCTTGCAATCAAACAATCAAAACCAGAAATGCACTTACTGTTTTGCAAATGACAAGGATGATTCGAGAAATGCTCCACTCATCACTCTCAGGTAACTCCGCTGCACACGTCTGATCACTTCTTTGTCACCCCCGACCTCACCGCTCCAGACAACGCAGATGTCTTACCGCTAGTCACTTTCCGGCGCTACCTACGGTCCCTCCCTCCTGCTTTTCCTCTGCTGTCTTGTCTGCACTCCCCCCCTCTGTGGAGCTCTCTCTTTTGAATACCAACAGTGCCACAGACACTCTGTGTTCCACGCTTACATCCTGCTTGGACAACATATGCCCTCTTACATCTGGACCAGCCCGTGCATCCCTGTCTGCCCCCTGGTTATCGGATGTACCACGTGAGCATCGCACCAGCCTCCGGTCAGCTGAGAGCAAATGGCACAAGTCAAAAGACCATACTGACCTCTCTCTCTCTACTTTATCCGTTGACGTCACCTCTGCAAAAACTGATTATAACCACTCGAAGATCAGCAACTCTCCTGACTCTCGCACACTCTTAAAAACCTTCTCTGCTCTCCTCTGTCCGCCTGCTCCCACACCTTCATCGGAGTTAACGGCTGATGATTTTGCATCGTTCTTCGTAAAGAAAACTACAGCCATCAACAGCCAATTTTCTACGCCACCATCACCCGCCTTTTCTCCTATGTCTGAAGATGATGTTTCCAAGGTCATTGGTTCCAACCACCCTACCACCTGCCCACTGGATCCCATCCCCACCCATCTCCTCCATGCCATCTCTCCAGCAGTTGTGCCTGGTCTGACCCGCATCATCAACTCTTTGCTCACCACTGGGACATTTCCCACTGCTTTCAAAGAGGCCTGCATCACACCGCTACTGAAGAAACTCACTCTCAACCTTACACTGCTAGAACACTACAGGCCGGTGTAGTGTGTGAAAATCCATATCTTCCGTCAAAATGTAGATGACTGATTTTAACCTCTTATTATTTTCTGTCTTCTTAAAAAATTATTTTTTTACTTACCTCACTATTCTTAGCTTTGTATACTGTGCTAGGCTTTAATGGACTGGATTTAATTAACTTATGCATTTTGTTGCCAATATTGTTATAATTGCTTCCAATGTTTCCTCGTCTGTAAGTCGCTTTGGATAAAAACGTCTGCTAAATGACTAAATGTAAATTTTATAAAATGTGTAATGTCATGTGTAATGTGTAATGTGTAGTGTGTGGCCTTGAAATTTTAGCATGTCTACGTAATCATGAATAAATGCTTCTTGAGACACACAGTGTTGCTTCTTTGCATGCATCAAATGAATTGTTTCTGGCTATATGCATCCATGCATTAGTTTGAGAGGGGTGGAAATGGGACACTTGGGTGAAACAAAACTGCCCCAAAAGTAACCCCCCCACTTTAAATACAGTTTATTCTAAGTCAATTTGGTACATTTCTCTGATCCGATTTGAAATTCTCAAAACTTCTTGTTCAATCCTTACATCCTTGTGTCACGTGTGCACATCAAACAAGCATTTTCTCATTTCTTTGAACAAGTTGCAAATGCTTTGGTACATCCATGCAAATGATTATGACAAAATTCTGTGCAGATTCCTACATTATCAATTGCTTATGTCATGTTGATCAAAATGCATTATAATGGGTCTCTGTAGAATAGTATAATCCCCACGACATTTAAGCACTTGTTTTACAATATATAGTAAGTATACTTTAAGTAAACAGTGGCATTTTATTTTACTCAATTTAGTGTTTTGCATTGCTATATTCTTTCCACATAGGACTGCAAAACAACTTCACTGTGTTGCAGACGGCCCCTTTTCACACCTAAACAGTCTTTTGACACTCCCTACAGGGATCTCATCCCTGAACAAGAGAGGGGGCAGATTGGAGATGACCTGCCAAAGTACGTGTTAGTTTGGGACAATGTCAGTTTCCATCGCTCCAACATCATCAGGCAATGGTTTGCGGCCCACAACAGGATGCTGGTGGAGTTCCTCTCACCCTACTCAACCACGTTGAGGAATTTTTCTCAGCATGAAGATTAAAAGTATATGATCGCCAGCCGCATACACAGATGACCCTTCTGGCTGCCATGGATGTAACGTGTGATGACATCACAGCTGATGCCTGCAGAGGCTGGATTAGACACTCTGAAAGATGATTTTCACGCTGTATCGCAAGAGAACATATTTGTTGTGATGTGGATGAGAATCCGTTGCCCAAAAGACAGGAACGTCAGGAGGTGTAGGAAGACTGCACTGTAATTCCACTGCACTGCATGTACAGTTTTCCCTAAGGAGATTGTCTTATGTTTAGATTTCTACATTTGTTTGTGCTATGCAGTGCTGTCTTTTCCTGTCTGCATCACAATGACACTGTCTGTCAATAAATTATTGTACAAACAGTAAAAGCGTTAACGTGAATCATGTGCCTTCTCTTGCAATCAAACAATCAAAACCAGAAATGCACTTACTGTTTTGCAAATGACAAGGATGATTCGAGAAATGCTCCACTCATCACTCTCAGGTAACTCCGCTGCACACGTCTGATCACTTCTTTGTCACCCCCGACCTCACCGCTCCAGACAACGCAGATGTCTTACCGCTAGTCACTTTCCGGCGCTACCTACGGTCCCTCCCTCCTGCTTTTCCTCTGCTGTCTTGTCTGCACTCCCCCCTCTGTGGAGCTCTCTCTTTTGAATACCAACAGTGCCACAGACACTCTGTGTTCCACGCTTACATCCTGCTTGGACAACATATGCCCTCTTACATCTGGACCAGCCCGTGCATCCCTGTCTGCCCCCTGGTTATCGGATGTACCACGTGAGCATCGCACCAGCCTCCGGTCAGCTGAGAGCAAATGGCACAAGTCAAAAGACCATACTGACCTCTCTCTCTCTACTTTATCCGTTGACGTCACCTCTGCAAAAACTGATTATAACCACTCGAAGATCAGCAACTCTCCTGACTCTCGCACACTCTTAAAAACCTTCTCTGCTCTCCTCTGTCCGCCTGCTCCCACACCTTCATCGGAGTTAACGGCTGATGATTTTGCATCGTTCTTCGTAAAGAAAACTGCCGCCATCAACAGCCAATTTTCTACGCCACCATCACCCGCCTTTTCTCCTATGTCTGAAGATGATGTTTCCGAGGTCATTGGTTCCAACCACCCTACCACCTGCCCACTGGATCCCATCCCCACCCATCTCCTCTATGCCATCTCTCCAGCAGTTGTGCCTGGTCTGACCCGCATCATCAACTCTTTGCTCACCACTGGGACATTTCCCACTGCTTTCAAAGAGGCCTGCATCACACCGCTACTGA
Organism: Barbatula barbatula; assembly: GCF_947034865.1. Taxonomy (NCBI): domain Eukaryota; kingdom Metazoa; phylum Chordata; class Actinopteri; order Cypriniformes; family Nemacheilidae; genus Barbatula; species Barbatula barbatula. The sequence continues at coordinate 14,822,580 of NC_136777.1, forward strand.
AGAAACTCACTCTCAACCTTACACTGCTAGAACACTACAGGCCGGTGTAGTGTGTGAAAATGCATATCTTCCGTCAAAATGTAGATGACTGATTTTAACCTCTTATTATTTTCTGTCTTCTTAAAAATTTATTTTTTTACTTACCTCACTATTCTTAGCTTTGTATACTGTGCTAGGCTTTAATGGACTGGATTTAATTAACTTATGCATTTTGTTGCCTATATTGTTATAATTGCTTCCAATGTTTCCTCGTCTGTAAGTCGCTTTGGATAAAAACGTCTGCTAAATGACTAAATGTAAATTTTATGAAATGTGTAATGTCATGTGTAATGTGTAATGTGTAGTGTGTGGCCTTGAAATTTTAGCATGTCTACGTAATCATGAATAAATGCTTCTTGAGACACACAGTGTTGCTTCTTTGCATGCATCAAATGAATTGTTTATGGCTATATGCATCTACGCATTAGTTTGAGAGGGGTGGAAATGGGACACTTGGGTGAAACAAAACTGCCCCAAAAGTACCCCCCCCCCCACTTTAAATACAGTTTTTTCTAAGTCAATTTGGTACATTTCTCAGATCCGATTTGAAAATCTCAAAACTTCTTGTTCAATCCTTACATCCTTGTGTCACGTATGCACATCAAACAAGCATTTTCTCATTTCTTTGAACAAGTTGCAAATGCTTTGGTACATCCATGCAAATGATTATGACAAAATTCTGTGCAGATTCCTACATTATCAATTGCTTATGTCATGTTGATCAAAATGAATTATAATGGGTCTCTGTAGAATAGTATAATCCCCACGACATTTAAGCACTAGTTTTACAATATACAGTCAGTATACTTTAAGTAAACGGTGGCATTTTATTTTACTCAATTTAGTGTTTTGCATTGCTATATTCTTTCCACATAGGACTGCAAGACAACTTCACTGTGTTGCAGACGGCCCCTTTTCACACCTAAACAGTCTTTTGACACTCTCTACAGGGATCTCATCCCTGAACAAGAGAGGGGGCAGATTGAAGATGACCTGCCAAAGTACGTGTTAGTTTGGGACAATGTCAGTTTCCATCGCTCCAACATCATCAGGCAATGGTTTGCGGCCCACAACAGGATGCTGGTGGAGTTCCTCTCACCCTACTCAACCACGTTGAGGAATTTTTCTCAGCATGAAGATTAAAAGTATATGATCGCCAGCCGCATACACAGATGACCCTTCTGGCTGCCATGGATGTAACGTGTGATGACATCACAGCTGATGCCTGCAGAGGCTGGATTAGACACTCTGAAAGATGATTTTCACGCTGTATCGCAAGAGAAGATATTTGTTGTGATGTGGATGAGAATCCGCTGCCCAAAAGACAGGAACGTCAGGAGGTGTAGGAAGACTGCACTGTAATTCCACTGCACTGCATGTACAGTTTTCCCAAAGGAGATTGTCTTATGTTCAGATTTCTACATTTGTTTGTGCTATTTAGTGCTGTCTTTTCCTGTCTGCATCACATTGACACTGTATGTCAATAAATTATTGTACAAACAGTAAAAGCGTTAACGTGAATCATGTGCCGTCTCTTGCAATCAAACAATCAAAACCAGAAATGCACTTACTGTTTTGCAAATGACAAGGATGATTCGAGAAATGCTCCACTCATCACTCTCAGGTCACTCCGCTGCACACGTCTGATCACTTCTTTGTCACCCCCGACCTCACCGCTCCAGACAACGCAGCTGTTTTACCGCTGGTCACTTTCCGGCGCTACCTACGGTCCCTCCCTCCTGCTTTTCCTCTGCTGTCTTGTCTGCACTCCCCCCCTCTGAGGAGCTCTCTCTTTTGAAAACCAACAGAGCCACAGACACTCTGTGTTCCACGCTTACATCCTGCTTGGACAACATATGCCCTCTTACATCTGGACCAGCCCGTGCATCCCTGTCTGCCCCCTGGTTATCGGATGTACCACGTGAGCATCGCACCAGCCTCCGGTCAGCTGAGAGAAAATGGCACAAGTCAAAAGACCATACTGACCTCTCTCTCTCTACCAGTCTCTTCTCTCTACTTTCTCCGTTGACGTCACCTCTGCAAAAACTGATTATAACCACTCGAAGATCAGCAACTCTCCTGACTCTCGCACACTCTTAAAAACCTTCTCTGCTCTCCTCTGTCCGCCTGCTCCCACACCTTCATCGGAGTTAACGGCTGATGATTTTGCATCGTTCTTCGTAAAGAAAACTACCGCCATCAACAGCCAATTTTCTACGCCACCATCACCTGCCTTTTCTCCTATGTCTGAAGATGATGTTTCCAAGGTCATTGGTTCCAACCACCCTACCGCCTGCCCACTGGATCCCATCCCCACCCATCTCCTCCATGCCATCTCTCCAGCAGTTGTGCCTGGTCTGACCCGCATCATCAACTCTTTGCTCACCACTGGGACATTTCCCACTGCTTTCAAAGAGACCTGCATCACACCGCTACTGAAGAAACTCACTCTCAACCTTACACTGCTAGAACACTACAGGCCGGTGTAGTGTGTGAAAATGCATATCTTCCGTCAAAATGTAGATGACTGATTTTAACCTCTTATTATTTTCTGTCTTCTTAAAAAATTATTTTTTTACTTACCTCACTATTCTTAGCTTTGTATACTGTGCTAGGCTTTAATGGACTGGATTTAATTATCTTATGCATTTTGTTGCCTATATTGTTATAATTGCTTCCAATGTTTCCTCGTCTGTAAGTCGCTTTGGATAAAAACGTCTGCTACATGACTAAATGTAAATTTTATGAAATGTGTAATGTCATGTGTAATGTGTAATGTGTAGTGTGTGGCCTTGAAATTTTAGCATGTCTACGTAATCATGAATAAATGCTTCTTCAGACACACAGTGTTGCTTCTTTGCATGCATCAAATGAATTGTTTCTGGCTATATGCATCCATGCATTAGTTTGAGAGGGGAGGAAATGGGACACTTGGGTGAAACAAAACTGCCCAAAAGTTTGTTGCCTATATTGTTATAATTGCTTCCAATGTTTCCTCGTCTGTAAGTCGCTTTGGATAAAAACGTCTGCTAAATGATGTTGTGGAATTTTCTTATTCCTTAATCAAGGTGAGTCAATTTTGACAAACGCAATATACAGAGACATCAAGTACTTTCAAAGTATTTTATTGTCGTTTAATCTGCATCATGAGCAATGAGCATGGTGCAGAGCAAAGGCGCTCTTTCCTCCTGCACCCAGAGTATATATATGATTAAAAACGTGACACCCCCTCCCTTTGCCCCTAACAAGAATCCCGAGCTGGTTTACGGGAAGTTCCGTTATTCCAAACAGAACATCTTGGCCTCTGCTCGAGGGCAAAGGCAGAGTGGTATGACGTGTTTAGAGAAAAACATGATAACATTAGAAAAGAAAACATAGATAAACACTTCGTAAACATATAGACAGACACATCAAGAAGCTAGACTAGAAAATTTTCATTACATTCCCCCCTTTTATCATATATGATAACCAAAATCTTTATACTTTGACCATGTAAGATGAGCAACGCCCTTTCTCTTACAGGTTTCATTCTTCTATCTAAACAGTTCTTAAAATCCCACTAGAATTGGTAACACCACCTGCTTCAGCCCCACTCCCCAACTTTAGCTATTCCACCATTTCAACAGACTGTTAGTCATATCATCCGGTTCCCTGATAATTAAATTTTTTCTGAGTTAGAGCTAGTCTTTTTCCTTTTTATTTGGCCGTTCCAGGGGACATAATTGCCCACATTTTCAAATTTTGTTTCCTTATCCAGAACATCAACTGAGGTACACGTACCTCTACACAAATACATATTTGTTCCCCAGTACCTAGCAGAATTAGGGTAACACTGTCCCTCCCCATACCATTTTATTAAACTTGGAATATAGTGTTAGACAGAAACAAAATTCTATAATCTCTAATTTCTCAGGGTTCGATGTGTCCCCGACTCGAACAGTTGATTCCCTTTGCGAGCACCAATAGTGCCCCTCCTGTCGCTTCAGTCAGCACGACCATTGCGAAGAGCCATACGGTTGGAGTTGCCCCTCCTTGGACACCTTTTTGCTGTGGGAGGTGTGTCTTTCCCACGACTTCCTCCTGAAATCTTTGACTACTTGGAAGTCTCCTGGCTGGAAGCTGTGGAATGATTTGTCAGCTCCGTTTGCTACTGCTCCTTTGACCTGCACAAATATTTTGAGAGCAAAAACACAAAAACACATTGCGTCAAAATCGCAAAAGCAGGGAAAGAATGTTTTGGCAAACAGGTGAGGCCATTTGGGCCTCCCCAAACATTGTCAGTGTATTTACATGAGCACTCCTTCCAGAGTGCACGCTCAGCTGGTTCTGCAAAATGTTTGCATCTCTGCAAGAGAAAGAGTTTTGTAAGTGATTTCTGGAGAAAATCTGTCTGTCTCTGATGTTGCTTGCTTTGCTGCAAGGTCAGCCGTCGGCTTCCTGCAAAAAAATTGTTTCAGATACAAAAGTGTGTGCGTCACAGTTACACACAACAATGGCTGATGGGAGAAGAATGGCAGATAGCATATCAGCAACCTATGTGTGATTAAGAATGTTTTTACCATCATCTTTTACAAAGTTTCTGTGTTTCCACAGTGTGCCAAAATCATGAGTTACACCAAATGCATATCTACTATCTGTGTGAATGTCTACATTTTTATTCTTTGCTAATCCCCATGCGCGTGTGAGTGCAATGAGCTCTGCTGTCTGAGCAGAGAAATTGTCCCTAAAAATGATATCAATTGCTTCTTTGCTTTTGGACTTGCGATGTCTGTAAAAAGATGGCGCCGGTGCAGGCTTGCCGTCAATCACTTAATATTGTTGTGTGTGTTTTAATTTGTTTTATGCAATTTTTTATACGATGCGCATCCTCAGTTTTAACCTACGACCGACTTACTCTTTTAAACTTGAAAGATGCTTCAATTGCGCTATCAAACCAAGCAGTTTGTGTTGAACCCTGCACCCCCCCCCACTACTGAAGTCGATACCTGCCCACCTTCGCCGCTGTCTGTACCTGTTACCGGTGAGAAAGCGCAGGAGGCGCCGTGGAAAGCGGGGCGGCCTAGCGATGAAGCTAAAAAACTTCATACGCTTACATCGGATGCCCGGAGTGCATCTGGCGTCTCTTGAGGATGGTATGGCTGGAGCTTTCCGTGTCCGCCGGCGCTCGCTGGAGCCAGTGTGCGGATGGATGGTTGCGGTTCTGCCTTCGTCGTTGACGCCGCCCCCTGGCTTTCGCTCTCCTTGGTTTTTGCGTGGGGGAGTGTGCAAGAACCATCTCCGCTCCCTTCCTCGGGAAAAACAGGCAGCTTCTTCGGACTATCTACCGCGGGTTCGGATGGCCTTGGTCAACACCAGATCGGTAGTAAACAAAACATTTATTTTAAACGATCTTTTCTCTGCTTGTGAACTGGATTTTCTTTTTCTGACTGAAACATGGGTCACCACTGGGGATCTTAGCTCCTTTTCCGAAATGCTGCCAAAAAATTGCTTATTTTTAAATTCTCCCCGGATCTCGGGGCGAGGGGGAGGCCTGGCATCCATCTACAAAGACTCGTTTCTTTGTCATCTTGTGGCGTCAAACAAACAAAACAGCTTTGAACTGCAGTTATTTACTATTAAACTGGACAAGCCCTTGTTGGTTGCACTAATATATCGACCTCCGAAATATAACAAGGACTTTTTAAATGACTTCTCAACCCTTTTGGGAGATCTGTTACCCAAGTATGAACAACTATTAATTTTGGGAGATTTTAACATTCATGTCTGCTGTGCTGATGATTCTTTGGCAAAAGAATTTAAAAACCTTTTAAATGCCTTCGACTTAACCTCTCAGGTTAATATACCCACTCACCAGCATGGTCATACACTTGATCTGGTTTTAACTCATGGGGTTTCTTTCGGTGATCTTGATGTATGTGAAAATGGCTTCTCTGATCATAAGACTGTTTTGTTTTCCTTTTCATCTCAGTTAAATGTTGTCAGACAGGCATCTGCTGCTCGTCAGGCTCGGCTTATCACCTCAGCTACTAGAGAGGACTTTATGTCCACTTTTACTAAAGAAAGCCTACATATGGATGAGTGGAATGAAAATTTAAGTTGGAGGAATTACTTCTCAGTTTTAATACCATTTGTGTTGGTGTTATGGATTTGGTGGCACCTTTTAAAACATTTTTTCATAAATCTGGACCGGAGCCATGGTTAACTGACTCTACACGTGCTCTTAGGCAGATGTGTAGGCGAGCAGAGCGAAAGTGGAAAAAGGACAAACTTAATGTCTCTCTTCAAATACTAAGAGAATCCCTATCACAATACCAGAAAGCCGTTAAATCAGCAAAATCTATATATTTCACTGAAATTATAAACAAGAACAGTCATAAACCCAAAACTCTTTTTAATATTATTAATGCTACTCTTAACCCCTCCTCTGGCTCATTGTTAGAAGGATCCTCACAACTTTGCGAGGACTTTCTATCATTTTTTATGAGTAAAATAAATGATCTTAGAACAGGGATAAATCATCTACAGCCTAATCCCGCGGAGTACCAAAGATGCCCTACTGTTCTGAGTGATTTTACCCCGGTCTCCGATGTCCATTTTACTACATTAGTGACTCAGCTCAAGCCTTCTGGCTCGGCTATTGATGTAATCCCCCCTAAGCTTTTAAAACAAGTTCTGGATGTGGTAGCTCCTTACCTTTTGTCTATAATAAACTGCAGTCTAGAAACTGGTATTATTCCAGATCTGCTAAAACATGCAACTGTGCGGCCACTACTGAAAAAAACAAGTCTAGATCCCACGATTTTAGCAAATTTTAGACCTATTTCAAATCTGTCCTTTATTACAAAAATTATGGAGAAAACTGTTCTTGAACAATTGCAAACTTATTTAGCTGATAATATGATCTTTGAAGTTTTTCAATCAAGGTTCAGAAAACACCATTCCACTGAGACTGCTCTTTTGAAGGTATTAAATGATTTGCTTGTCATATGTGACTCAGGTGACCATGCTGCGCTGGTGTTGTTAGATCTTACCGCCGCCTTTGATACGGTTGATCATGCTATTCTTGTCGGTCGTCTGGTGCAGGCATTACAGGCAAAGCTCTGAACTGGTTTAAATCGTACCTTACAAACAGAACTTTTTCTATCAATATAGGTGATCATTCATCTAAAAGTGCTGTCTTAACATGTGGGGTTCCCCAAGGATCGATTTTGGCTCCCATTTTATTTTCTTTATATATGCTCCCATTGGGTTCAATTTTTAGAAAATATGGACTGGATTTTCACTGTTATGCGGATGACACGCAAATGTATCTGCCTATTAAACGAAACTCTAATGGTGTCGATGCCCTTCTTGCCTGTCTGTGTGATGTAAGGGTATGGCTATCGATGAACTTTCTGAATTTTAATGAAGATAAGACCGAAATCACTATATTTGGACCGTCTGACTCTGTGGCTGCCCCCAATATAAATCTCGGTGGGCTGTCCACTTGTGTCAAGCACCATGTAAAAAATCTGGGTGTTATCTTTGATGAACACTTGAAGTTTGATAGGCAGATAAATGTAGTGGTAAAATCATCATTTTTCCAGCTGAGACTCCTGTCAAAGGTAAAGACTTTTCTCTCGTTTAAAAACCTTGAGAAAGTCATTCATGCTTTTATTACGTCAAGACTGGACTATTGTAACTCACTATATTTTGGGATCAGTCAATCTTCTATGTCCCGGCTACAATTGGTCCAAAATGCAGCAGCTAGCATTTTAACTGGAACCCATAAACGTGCTCATATTACTCCTGTTTTAAGATCTCTGCATTGGTTGCCCGTGTGCCATAGAGTAGTTTTTAAACTCTTGCTTATTGTTTTAAAATCTTTAAATGGTCTGGGTCCCTCCTACATTGATGATCTACTGGTTGAGAGAAAGACTTGTAGATCTCTTCGGTCTTCCAACGATCAGACTCTGTCTGTTCCCAAGATGAAACGAAAGCGCAGGGGCTTCCGAGCCTTCTCATATGTTGCTCCTCAACTTTGGAACTCACTGCCAATGACAATAAAAAATGCTCCATCTGTGTCTTCTTTTAAGACTAGGCTAAAGACCTATCTCTTTGATAAGGCTTTTGATAGTTGATTTGTGTATCTTTATTATTATTTCTTTCTTATCACACTGTATAATATTGCCTCTTTTTTGTTAAAGCACATTGGTCAACCTTTGGTTGAAATTAATAGTGCTATATAAATAAAATGCCATTGCCATTGCCATTGCCATTGCCATTGCCATTGCCATTGCCATTGCCATTGCCATTGTAATTGCAGACACGCTTTGCGGACAGCTGTCTGCCGCGGTCAGTATTTTCGTGACCCAAAAAACGAACAACTTGTTTTGCCAGCTGGACTTTGGAGACATTTACTTTGTGTTTTTTTTTTTCTCTTATCTTTTAAACTGGAAACAAAGGCCTGCGCACCGGTAAATTTGGACATGGCACAACTATGCCTCTTTTTTCTTTTTTTATCTTTTTAAACTCATTAAATATTGGCCTTATGCCATTGAGGTCTTCTGATTTGAGGCTTCTGTTTTGAGGGGGAATTGCTGTTTGCGTGGATGGAAATTACCCTTGGGCGTTATCACAACAGGTTCACAGTTCCTAATCAACCCAACATAATATTTTCCTGTTCCCCGAAGTTGTACGGGCACCTTCCCAAAATTTCTTCATTAATCTTTTTGTGTGTGAAAACACTTCAAGTCCCCTTGTTGCTGACAGACAGGCATGATTCTCACGATGGGCGTGCAACAAATTTGAATATTGCACGTCGTCCCTTTTAACCCATTCTATGGCGTGCGCATATTTGGCAGCAAAACACCCACAGCTCCCCACACCATTGCAATCAACGTCATGAGGCTCTGTGAGGCAATACATTCTACATCATACTTACGTAATTCAATATTACATCGTACAGCTGTACGAGCGCTGCAGACGGGTCGTGTTGGTATCATGCTCAATCTGTCTTCATACACATTATGACTCTGCACAGCAAATCAATCGGGCAGCAGTCAGACATGAGAAACCTGTGTTGAAATTTGACACTCCCCAACTCGCATTGCACCCTTTTGACATAAATTATTCTACATTAGAGCCACTAGCATTTAGGGAAAACACAGCTAGTTTAGACTCTGGCAAATTTAAACACTTCTTGTGAATCACAGTAGGCTATTTGTTGCCCCTGAATCTATCAAAAAATCAAGCAGTTTGTTGCACACGAGCATTGTGCATTTTAGCAAAGTTCAGAAAGCGTTTTCATTCATCATGGAATGTGAGCTAAGCAGATCTTCATTGCATACAGTAGGAAAAAGCATTTCTTCATTGCATATGCTAAGGGAAATCATACTCACCACCCTCGGAATGATGCCTCACCTCCTCACTTCCATCTACCTTTTCTCTTGACCTCCGCGATCTCAGAGGCTCAGGACAATCATTTCGCCAGTGCCCCGTCTTTCCGCAATTGAAACATTTCTCTGGATCATAGGTGCTAGAGGGTTTAAAACCTCCTCTTCCACGTCCACGCCACTGACCTCCTCTCCTCCCGTTTCCTCTTCCTCCATGCTCTACTCCGATATTCATTAGAGCCATGTGGAGTTCTTCATCTTGTGTGTTTTTCTTCTGAAGCTCTTTCTTGCCTGTTTGTCTTTCGGCGTGTACAGCATGACGGACGATCTCGCTCATTCTCGCACGATCTGGCTCGATGCACGATTTTTCCACTTCTCGTCTCAGCTCTTCTCTGAGATTCGCAGAAAAGTGGATCTGAGATGTCCTATGAACGTACCAATGTCCGGTCCGTCTGAATCAGGTTGAAGTCCAGAATGTTCTTTAAATACTACCTCCACAGGCCATTTACCCTGTAACTTTCTTAGGTCAGATGGTTTCAGTTTGACTTTCAACAGTCTCTCTAATTCTTTCATTGAGGGTGAGAATTCTTTGCCAAATGTCAAAAGTTCTTTATACGTCGGTGCTGGTTGCGCTCTTTCCTGCTTTTGACACACCACGGGCTGTGGCATGTGTGGCACTGGTGCTGGTGGAGACACTGGTGGGGGCACTGGAGCTGCCTCAATCGGGTTCAGATGTCGGTGAGGAGGGACACAATCATCCTCCGGTTGGTGTTTGTAACAAGTCATAGATGGGGGTAAAGAAGTGTGGGAATTAAGATCAATATATAGATCGATATAAAATTGGATGATTAATTTTGTTTAAATCAGATGTATTTTCGTACATGACATGATTGTGAACAAAAGCTTGAAGTTGAGAGTCCTACAGTTGCTAGATGTTGCCTGAGATCGGAATTTGGTCAGTAAGTGGGGGGTTGCATGTTCTGCTTATGTGTGTGTGTAATAAGAACTACATTTTCTTTTTGGGGAAGAAATGGGTACACTTAAGGATCTTATTGTGGTATTAAACGTGCCTTTAAATTTAATATGCTTATGATTCCATTGTTGATTAAAACTATGCATAAAATGTTGAAAATATAACCAAGTGTGTTAGTTGGTGTTAACCTAGAATTCAGCGCTGATTCTGTGGGATACTGTGGGGTTTTTTCCACAGGAAATTGCTATGTGTGTGTGTAAAGATTAGATTACACGGGGAGCCCCATGGAATGGGTGAGGGTCTTGTGTGCAAATTTGTTACAGATGTCGGGTTTGAAAAACAAGGCAGTGAGCTAGTTGCCTGAGACAGGACAAAGAAGGGAAAGCGGATTGGACCCAGGCTGAAGAAGAGATTCGGCGTGAAATATAAAACCATGTGTATGTGTTTTCTGGTGGTCGATCCTTTGTGAGACGTTTTTGTGTCTGAGGATCCACCGAAACAGCTGTTTGTTTGAGACTTCTGATCAATAAATTTCAACGTTTTCTGAACTGGCCTCTCTCCAATTTTTGAACGCGCAGAACATTGTTTTAATGTTCATCAGAAGACAGAGGGGTTAAATCATTATATTCAAGCAAAACAGGGTACAATGGAGTTTTCGGTGGTGGCAGTTCTTCCAATGCCTTTTCTTTAAAAACATAGTCACGTCTATTTGCTTCCCTCTCCCATAACTCTAAACATTTACACGCTTCATCATATTTTTCCCTTTCTTTTTTGGACATTTTAAATATGTCTTTTTTCCCCATATGTTCTCTTATTTTCTCTAATTTTGTGGTACTAAATGTACCGTTTTCTGGAAAGTTAGCTTTTTCTATTAAATAGGGTACACCTTGTAAACTTCCCGTTCCCCAATTTTTCCTCATTTCTCTGTATGTTGGTTTATCCATATCATTTCTTAGTAGTCCCCCAGACTGTTTAGAATCTCTCTCGATTCTGAGTAGTCTCCCCTCTTTAACCAGAGTGTTTTAAGCAGTCCCCCAGACTGTTTAGAATCTCTCGATTCTAAGTAGTCTCCCCTCTTTAACCAGACTGTTTTAAGCAGTCCCCCAGACTGTTTAGCGCTAAGTAGTCTCCCCTTTTGTTCCAGACTGTTCAGAAATCTATCTGACTCACCACTTTTCCTTTTTGTGCCTTGCACTGAGTTCTTTTGGGATCACGTCAGCTTGGGGTCCGAAGTAGAGTTCTCTCGTCCCTGTATGGGGTTAGAGCTGGATTTGCTATGTCCAGGATGATCAGTCAACTCTAGTCCGTTCTCCGTCAGCCTTGTGATCCCATACTTCGTCGCCAAATTGTTGTGGAATTTTCTTATTCCTTAATCAAGGTGAGTCAATTTTGACAAACGCAATATACAGAGACATCAAGTACTTTGCAAAGTATTTTATTGTCGTTTAATCTGCATCATGAGCAATGAGCATGGTGCAGAGCAAAGGCGCTCTTTCCTCCTGCACCCAGAGTATATATATGATTAAAAACGTGACACCCCCTCCCTTTGCCCCCTAACAAGAATCCCGAGCTGGTTTACGGGAAGTTACGTTATTCCAAACAGAACATCTTGGCCTCTGCTCGAGGGCAAAGGCAGAGTGGTATGACGTGTTTAGAGAAAAACATGATAACATTAGAAAAGAAAACATAGATAAACACTTCGTAAACATATAGACAGACACATCAAGAAGCTAGACTAGAAAATTTCCATTACAATGACTAAATGTAAATTTTATGAAATGTGTAATGTCATGTGTAATGTGTAGTGTAGTGTGTGGCCTTGAAATTTTAGCATGTCTACGTAATCATGAATAAATGCTTCTTGAGACACACAGTGTTGCTTCTTTGCATGCATCAAATGAATTGTTTCTGGCTATATGCATCCATGCATTAGTTTGATAAGGGTGGAAATGGGACACTTGGGTGAAACAAAACTGCCCCCCACTTTAAATACAGTTTTTTCTAAGTCAATTTGGTACATTTCTCTGATCCGATTTGAAATTCTCAAAACTTCTTGTTCAATCCTTACATCCTTGTGTCACGTGTGCACATCAAACAAGCATTTTCTAATTTCTTTGAACAAGTTGCAAATGCTTTGGTACATCCATGCAAATGATTACGACAAAATTCTGTGCAGATTCCTACATTATCAATTGCTTATGTCATGTTGATCAAAATGCATTATAATGGGTCTCTGTAGAATAGTATAATCCCCACGACATTTAAGCACTAGTTTTACAATATACAGTAAGTATACTTTAAGTAAACAGTGGCATTTTATTTTACTCAATTTAGTGTTTTGCATTGCTATATTCTTTCCACATAGGACTGCAAGACAACTTCACTGTGTTGCAGACGGCCCCTTTTCAAACCTAAACAGTCTTTTGACACTCTCTACAGAGATCTCATCCCTGAACAAGAGAGGGGGCAGATTGGAGATGACCTGCCAAAGTACGTAAGTTTGGGACAATGTCAGTTTCCATTGCTCCAACATCATCAGGCAATGGTTTGCGGCCCACAACAGGATGCTGGTGGAGTTCCTCTCACCCTACTCAACCCCGTTGAGGAATTTTTCTCAGCATGAAGATTAAAAGTATATGATGGCCAGCCGCATACACAGATGACCCTTCTGGCTGCCATGGATGTAACGTGTGATGACATCACAGCTGATGCCTGCAGAGGCTGGTTTAGACACTCTGAAAGATGATTTTCACGCTGCATCGCAAGAGAAGATATTTGTTGTGATGTGGATGAGAATCCGTTGCCCAAAAGACAGGAACGTCAGGAGGTGTAGTAGGACTGCACTGTAATTCCACTGCACTGCATGTACAGTTTTCCCTAAGGAGATTGTCTTATGTTCAGATTTCTACATTTGTTTGTGCTATGCAGTGCTGTCTTTTCCTGTCTGCATCACAATGACACTGTCTGTCAATAAATTATTGTACAAACAGTAAAAGCGTTAACGTGAATCATGTGCCGTCTCTTGCAATCAAACAATCAAAACCAGAAATGCACTTACTGTTTTGCAAATGACAAGGATGATTCGAGAAATGCTCCACTCATCACTCTCAGGTCACTCCGCTGCACACGTCTGATCACTTCTTTGTCACCCCCGACCTCACCGCTCCAGACAACGCAGATGTCTTACCGCTGGTCACTTTCCGGCGCTACCTACGGTCCCTCCCTCCTGCTTTTCCTCTGCTGTCTTGTCTGCACTCCCCCCCTCTGAGGAGCTCTCTCTTTTGAATACCAACAGTGCCAAAGACACTCTGTGTTCCACGCTTACATCCTGCTTGGACAACATATGCCCTCTTACATCTGGACCAGCCCGTGCATCCCTGTCTGCCCCCTGGTTATCGGATGTACCACGTGAGCATCGCACCAGCCTCCGGTCAGCTGAGAGAAAATGACACAAGTCAAAAGACCATACTGACCTCTCTCTCTCTACTTTCTCCGTTGACGTCACCTCTGCAAAAACTGATTATAACCACTCGAAGATCAGCAACTCTCCTGACTCTCGCACACTCTTAAAAACCTTCTCTGCTCTCCTCTGTCCGCCTGCTCCCACACCTTCATCGGAGTTAACGGCTGATGATTTTGCATCGTTCTTCGTAAAGAAAACTACCGACATCAACAGCCAATTTTCTACACCACCATCACCCGCCTTTTCTCCTATGTCTGAAGATGATGTTTCCAAGGTCATTGGTTCCAACCACCCTACCACCTGCCCACTGGATCCCATCCCCACCCATCTCCTCCATGCCATCTCTCCAGCAGTTGTGCCTGGTCTGACCCGCATCATCAACTCTTTGCTCACCACTGGGACATTTCCCACTGCTTTCAAAGAGGCCTGCATCACACCGCTACTGAAGAAACTCACTCTCAACCTTATACTGCTAGAACACTACAGGCCGGTGTAGTGTGTGAAAATGCATATCTTCCGTCAAAATGTAGATGACTGATTTTAACCTCTTATTATTTTCTGTCTTCTTAAAAAATTATTTTTTTACTTACCTCACTATTCTTAGCTTTGTATACTGTGCTAGGCTTTAATGGACTGGATTTAATTAACTTATGCCTTTTGTTGCCTATATTGTTATAATTGCTTCCAATGTTTCCTTGTCTGTAAGTCGCTTTGGATAAAAACGTCTGCTAAATGACTAAATGTAAATTTTATGAAATGTGTAATGTCATGTGTAATGTGTAATGTGTAGTGTGTGGCCTTGAAATTTTAGCATGTCTACGTAATCATGAATAAATGCTTCTTGAGACACACAGTGTTGCTTCTTTGCATGCATCAAATGAATTGTTTCTGGCTATATGCATCCATGCATTAGTTTGAGAGGGGTGGAAATGGGACACTTGGGTGAAACAAAACTGCCCCAAAAGTACCCCCCCCCACTTTAAATACAGTTTTTTCTAAGTCAATTTGGTACATTTCTCTGATCCGATTTGAAATTCTCAAAACTTCTTGTTCAATCCTTACATCCTTGTGTCACGTGTGCACATCAAACAAGCATTTTCTCATTTCTTTGAACAAGTTGCAAATGCTTTGGTACATCCATGCAAATGATTATGACAAAATTCTGTGCAGATTCCTACATTATCAATTGCTTATGTCATGTTGATCAAAATGCATTATAATGGGTCTCTGTAGAATAGTATAATCCCCACGACATTTAAGCACTAGTTTTACAATATACAGTAAGTATACTTTAAGTAAACGGTGGCATTTTATTTTACTCAATTTAGTGTTTTGCATTGCTATATTCTTTCCACATAGGACTGCAAGACACTTTCACACTGTGTTGCAGATGGCCCCTTTTCACACCTTAACAGTCTTTTGACAATCTCTACAGGGATCTTATCCCTGAACAAGAGAGGGGGCAGATTGGAGATGACCTGCCAAAGTACGTGTTAGTTTGGGACAATGTCAGTTTCCATCGCTCCAACATCATCAGGCAATGGTTTGCGGCCCACAACAGGATGCTGGTGGAGTTCCTCTCACCCTACTCAACCCCGTTGAGGAATTTTTCTCAGCATGAAGATTAAAAGTATATGATGGCCAGCCGCATACACAGATGACCCTTCTGGCTGCCATGGATGTAACGTGTGATGACATCACAGCTGATGCCTGCAGAGGCTGGATTAGACACTCTGAAAGATGATTTTCACGCTGTATCGCAAGAGAAGATATTTGTTGTGATGTGGATGAGAATCCGTTGCCCAAAAGACAGGAACGTCAGGAGGTGTAGGAAGACTGCACTGTAATTCCACTGCACTGCATGTACAGTTTTCCCAAAGGAGATTGTCTTATGTTCAGATTTCTACATTTGTTTGTGCTATGCAGTGCTGTCTTTTCCTGTCTGCATCACAATGACACTGTCTGTCAATAAATTATTGTACAAACAGTAAAAGCGTTAACGTGAATCATGTGCCGTCTCTTGCAATCAAACAATCAAAACCAGAAATGCACTTACTGTTTTGCAAATGACAAGGATGATTCGAGAAATGCTCCACTCATCACTCTCAGGTCACTCCGCTGCACACGTCTGATCACTTCTTTGTCACCCCCGACCTCACCGCTCCAGACAACGCAGATGTCTTACCGCTGGTCACTTTCCGGCGCTACCTACGGTCCCTCCCTCCTGCTTTTCCTCTGCTGTCTTGTCTGCACTCCTCCCCTCTGAGGAGCTCTCTCTTTTGAATACCAACAGTGCCACAGACACTCTGTGTTCCACGCTTACATCCTGCTTGGACAACATATGCCCTCTTACATCTGGACCAGCCCGTGCATCCCTGTCTGCCCCCTGGTTATCGGATGTACCACGTGAGCATCGCACCAGCCTCCGGTCAGCTGAGAGAAAATGGCACAAGTCAAAAGACCATACTGACCTCTCTCTCTCTACTTTCTCCGTTGACGTCACCTCTGCAAAAACTGATTATAACCACTCGAAGATAAGCAACTCTCCTGACTCTCGCTCACTCTTAAAAACCTTCTCTGCTCTCCTCTGTCCGCCTGCTCCCACACCTTCATCGGAGTTAACGGCTGATGATTTTGCATCGTTCTTCGTAAAGAAAACTACCGCCATCAACAGCCAATTTTCTACGCCACCATCACCCGCCTTTTCTCCTATGTCTGAAGATGATGTTTCCAAGGTCATTGGTTCCAACCACCCTACCACCTGCCCACTGGATCCCAGCCCCACCTATCTCCTCCATGCCATCTCTCCAGCAGTTGTGCCTGGTCTGACCCGCATCATCAACTCTTTGCTCACCACTGGGACATTTCCCACTGCTTTCAAAGAGGCCTGCATCACACCGCTACTGAAGAAACTCACTCTCAACCTTACACTGCTAGAACACTACAGGCCGGTGTAGTGTGTGAAAATGCATATCTTCCGTCAAAATGTAGATGACTGATTTTAACCTCTTATTATTTTCTGTCTTCTTAAAAATTTATTTTTTTACTTACCTCACTATTCTTAGCTTTGTTTACTGTGCTAGGCTTTAATGGACTGGATTTAATTAACTTATGCATTTTGTTGCCTATATTGTTATAATTGCTTCCAATGATTCCTCGTCTGTAAGTCGCTTTGGATAAAAACGTCTGCTAAATGACTAAATTTAATTTTTATGAAATGTGTAATGTCATGTGTAATGTGTAATGTGTAGTGTGTGGCCTTGAAATTTTAGCATGTCTACGTAATCATGAATAAATGCTTCTTGAGACACACAGTGTTGCTTCTTTGCATGCATCAAATGAATTGTTTCTGGCTATATGCATCCATGCATTAGTTTGAGAGGGGTGGAAATGGGACACTTGGGTGAAACAAAACTGCCCCAAAAGTACCCCCCCCCACTTTAAATACAGTTTTTCCAAGTCAATTTGGTACATTTCTCAGATCCGATTTGAAATTCTCAAAACTTCCTGTTCAATCCTTACATCCTTGTGTCACGTGTGCACATCAAACAAGCATTTTCTCATTTCTTTGAACAAGTTGCAAATGCTTTGGTTCATCCATGCAAATGATTATGACAAAATTCTGTGCAGATTCCTACATTATCAATTGCTTATGTCATGTTGATCAAAATGCATTATAATGGGTCTCTGTAGAATAGTATAATCCCCACGACATTTAAGCACTAGTTTTACAATATACAGTAAGTATACTTTAAGTAAACGGTGGCATTTTATTTTACTCAATTTAGTGTTTTGCATTGCTATATTCTTTCCACATAGGACTGCAAGACAACTTCACTGTGTTGCAGACGGCCCCTTTTCACACCTAAACAGTCTTTTGACACTCTCTACAGGGTTCTCATCCCTGAACAAGAGAGGGGGCAGATTGGAGATGACCTGCCAAAGTACGTGTTAGTTTGGGACAATGTCAGTTTCCATCGCTCCAACATCATCAGGCAATGGTTCGCGGCCCACAACAGGATGCTGGTGGAGTTCCTCTCACCCTACTCAACCCCGTTGAGGAATTTTTCTCAGCATGAAGATTAAAAGTATATGATGGCCAGCCGCATACACAGATGACCCTTCTGGCTGCCTTGGATGTAACGTGTGATGACATCACAGCTGATACCTGCAGAGGCTGGATTAGACACTCTGAAAGATGATTTTCACGCTGTATCGCAAGAGAAGATATTTGTTGTGATGTGGATGAGAATCCGTTGCCCAAAAGACAGGAACGTCAGGAGGTGTAGGAAGACTGCACTGTAATTCCACTGCACTGCATGTACAGTTTTCCCTAAGGAGATTGTCTTATGTTCAGATTTCTACATTTGTTTGTGCTATGCAGTGCTGTCTTTTCCTGTCTGTCTCACAATGACACTGTCTGTCAATAAATTATTGTACAAACAGTAAAATCGTTAACGTGAATCATGTGCCGTCTCTTGCAATCAAACAATCAAAACCAGAAATGCACTTACTGTTTTGCAAATGACAAGGATGATTCGAGAAATGCTCCACTCATCACTCTCAGGTCACTCCGCTGCACACGTCTGATCACTTCTTTGTCACCCCCGACCTCACCGCTCCAGACAACGCAGATGTCTTACCGCTGGTCACTTTCCGGCGCTACCTACGGTCCCTCCCTCCTGCTTTTCCTCTGCTGTCTTGTCTGCACTCTGAGCTCTCTCTTTTGAATACCAACAGTGCCACAGACACTCTGTGTTCCACTCTTACATCCTGCTTGGACAACATATGCCCTCTTGCATCTGGACCAGCCCGTGCATCCCTGTCTGCCCCCTGGTTATCGGATGTACCACGTGAGCATCGCACCAGCCTCCGGTCAGCTGAGAGAAAATGGCACAAGTCAAAAGACCATACTGACCTCTCTCTCTCTACTTTCTCCGTTGACGTCACCTCTGCAAAAACTGATTATAACCACTCGAAGATCAGCAACTCTCCTGACTCTCGCACACTCTTAAAAACCTTCTCTGCTCTCCTCTGTCCGCCTGCTCCCACACCTTCATCCGAGTTAACGGCTGATGATTTTGCATCGTTCTTCGTAAAGAAAACTACCGCCATCAACAGCCAATTTTCTACGCCACCATCACCCGCCTTTTCTCCTATGTCTGAAGATGATGTTTCCAAGGTCATTGGTTCCAACCACCCTACCACCTGCCCACTGGATCCCATCCCCACCCATCTCCCCCATGCCATCTCTCCAGCAGTTGTGCCTGGTCTGACCCGCATCATCAACTCTTTGCTCACCACTGGGACATTTCCCACTGCTTTCAAAGAGGCCTGCATCACACCGCTACTGAAGAAACTCACTCTCAACCTTACACTGCTAGAACACTACAGGCCGGTGTAGTGTGTGAAAATGCATATCTTCCGTCAAAATGTAGATCACTGATTTTAACCTCTTATTATTTTCTGTCTTCTTAAAAAAATATTTTTTTTACTTACCTCACTATTCTTAGCTTTGTAAGCTGTGCTAGGCTTTAATGGACTGGATTTAATTAACTTATGCATTTTGTTGCCTATATTGTTATAATTGCTTCCAATGTTTCCTCGTCTGTAAGTCGCTTTGGATAAAAACTTCTGCTAAATGACTAAATGTAAATTTTATGAAATGTGTAATGTCATGTGTAATGTGTAATGTGTAGTGTGTGGCCTTGAAATTTTAGCATGTCTACGTAATCATGAATAAATGCTTCTTGAGACACACAGTGTTGCTTCTTTGCATGCATCAAATGAATTGTTTCTGGCTATATGCATCCATGCATTAGTTTGAGAGGGGTGGAAATGGGACACTTGGGTGAAACAAAACTGCCCCAAAAGTACCCCCCCCACTTTAAATAAAGTTTTTTCTAAGTCAATTTGGTACATTTCTCTGATCCGATTTGAAATTCTCAAAACTTCTTGTTCAATCCTTACATCCTTGTGTCACGTGTGCACATCAAACAAGCATTTTCTAATTTCTTTGAACAAGTTGCAAATGCTTTGGTACATCCATGCAAATGATTATGACAAAATTCTGTGCAGATTCCTACATTATCAATTGCTTATGTCATGTTGATCAAAATGCATTATAATGGGTCGCTGTAGAATAGTATAATCCCCACGACATTTAAGCACTAGTTTTACAATATACAGTAAGTATACTTTAAGTAAACAGTGGCATTTTATTTTACTCAATTTAGTGTTTTGCATTGCTATATTCTTTCCACATAGGACTGCAAGACAACTTCACTGTGTTGCAGACGGCCCCTTTTCACACCTAAACAGTCTTTTGACACTCTCTACAGGGATCTCATCCCTGAACAAGAGAGGGGGCAGATTGGAGATGACCTGCCAAAGTACATGTTAGTTTGGGACAATGTCAGTTTCCATCGCTCCAACATCATCAGGCAATGGTTTGCGGCCCACAACAGGATGCTGGTGGAGTTCCTCTCACCCTACTCAACCACGTTGAGGAATTTTTCTCAGCATGAAGATTAAAAGTATATGATCGCCAGCCGCATACACAGATGACCCTTCTGGCTGCCTTGGATGTAACGTGTGATGACATCACAGCTGATGCCTGCAGAGGCTGGATTAGACACTCTGAAAGATGATTTTCACGCTGTATCGCAAGAGAAGATATTTGTTGTGATGTGGATGAGAATCCGTTGCCCAAAAGACAGGAACGTCAGGAGGTGTAGGAAGACTGCACTGTAATTCCACTGCACTGCATGTACAGTTTTCCCTAAGGAGATTGTCTTATGTTCAGATTTCTACATTTGTTTGTGCTATGCAGTGCTGTCTTTTCCTGTCTGCATCACAATGACACTGTCTGTCAATAAATTATTGTACAAACAGTAAAAGCGTTAACGTGAATCATGTGCCGTCTCTTGCAATCAAACAATCAAAACCAGAAATGCACTTACTGTTTTGCAAATGACAAGGATGATTCGAGAAATGCTCCACTCATCACTCTCAGGTCACTCCGCTGCACACGTCTGATCACTTCTTTGTCACCCCCGACCTCACTGCTCCAGACAACGCAGATGTCTTACCGCTGGTCACTTTCCGGCGCTACCTACGGTCCCTCCCTCCTGCTTTTCCTCTGCTGTCTTGTCTGCACTCCCCCCCTCTGAGGAGCTCTCACTTTTGAATACCAACAGTGCCACAGACACTCTGTGTTCCACGCTTACATCCTGCTTGGACAACATATGCCCTCTTGCATCTGGACCAGCCCTTGCATCCCTGTCTGCCCCCTGGTTATCGGATGTACCACGTGAGCATCGCACCAGTCTCCGGTCAGCTGAGAGAAAATGGCACAAGTCAAAAGACCATACTGACCTCTCTCTCTCTACTTTCTCCGTTGACGTCACCTCTGCAAAAACTGATTATAACCACTCGAAGATCAGCAACTCTCCTGACTCTCGCACACTCTTAAAAACCTTCTCTGCTCTCCTCTGTCCGCCTGCTCCCACACCTTCATCGCAGTTAACGGCTGATGATTTTGCATTGTTCTTCGTAAAGAAAACTACCGCCATCAACAGCCAATTTTCTACACCACCATCACCCGCCTTTTCTCCTATGTCTGAAGATGATATTTCCCAGGGCATTGGTTCCAACCACCCTACCGCCTGCCCACTGGATCCCATCCCCACCCATCTCCTCCATGCCATCTCTCCAGCAGTTGTGCCTGGTCTGACCCGCATCATCAACTCTTTGCTCACCACTGGGACATTTCCCACTGCTTTCAAAGAGGCCTGCATCACACCGCTACTGAAGAAACTCACTCTCAACCTTATACTGCTAGAACACTACAGGCCGGTGTAGTGTGTGAAAATGCACATCTTCCGTCAAAATGTAGATGACTGATTTTAACCTCTTATTATTTTCTGTCTTCTTAAAAAATTATTTTTTTACTTACCTCACTATTCTTAGCTTTGTATACTGTGCTAGGCTTTAATGGACTGGATTTAATTAACTTATGCATTTTGTTGCCTATATTGTTATAATTGCTTCCAATGTTTCCTCGTCTGTAAGTCGCTTTGGATAAAAACGTCTGCTAAATGACTAAATGTAAATTTTATGAAATGTTTAATGTCATGTGTAATGTGTAATGTGTAGTGTGTGGCCTTGAAATTTTAGCATGTCTACGTAATCATGAATAAATGCTTCTTGAGACACACAGTGTTGCTTCTTTGCATGCATCAAATGAATTGTTTCTGGCTATATGCATCCATGCATTAGTTTGAGAGGGGTGGAAATGGGACACTTGGGTGAAACAAAACTGCCCCAAAAGTACCCCCCCCCACTTTAAATACAGTTTTTTCTAAGTCAATTTGGTACATTTCTCAGATCCGATTTGAAATTCTCAAAACTTCTTGTTCAATCCTTACATCCTTGTGTCACGTGTGCACATCAAACAAGCATTTTCTCATTTCTTTGAACAAGTTGCAAATGCTTTGGTACATCCATGCAAATGATTATGACAAAATTCTGTGCAGATTCCTACATTATCAATTGCTTATGTCATGTTGATCAAAATGCATTATAATGGGTCTCTGTAGAATAGTATAATCCCCACGACATTTAAGCACTAGTTTTACAATATACAGTAAGTATACTTTAAGTAAACAGTGGCATTTTATTTTACTCAATTTTTTTGCATTGCTATATTCTTTCCACATAGGACTGCAAGACAACTTCACTGTGTTGCAGACGGCCCCTTTTCACACCTAAACAGTCTTTTGACACTCTCTACAGGGATCTCATCCCTGAACAAGAGAGGAGGCAGATTGGAGATGACCTGCCAAAGTACGTGTTAGTTTGGGACAATGTCAGTTTCCATCGCTCCAACATCATCAGGCAATGGTTTGCGGCCCACAACAGGATGCTGGTGGAGTTCCTCTCACCCTACTCAACCCCGTTGAGGAATTTTTCTCAGCATGAAGATTAAAAGTATATGATGGCCAGCCGCATACACAGATGACCCTTCTGGCTGCCTTGGATGTAACGTCTGATGACATCACAGCTGATGCCTGCAGAGGCTGGATTAGACACTCTGAAAGATGATTTTCACGCTGTATCGCAAGAGAAGATATTTGTTGTGATGTGGATGAGAATCCGTTGCCCAAAAGACAGGAACGTCAGGAGGTGTAGGAAGACTGCACTGTAATTCCACTGCACTGCATGTACAGTTTTCCCTAAGGAGATTGTCTTATGTTCAGATTTCTACATTTGTTTGTGCTATGCAGTGCTGTCTTTTGCTGTCTGCATCACAATGACACTGTCTGTCAATAAATTATTGTAAAAACAGTAAAAGCGTAAATGTGACTCATGTGCCGTCTCTTGCAATCAAACAATCAAAACCAGAAATGCACTTACTGTTTTGCAAATGACAAGGATGATTCGAGAAATGCTCCACTCATCACTCTCAGTTCACTCCGCTGCACACGTCTGATCACTTCTTTATCACCCCCGACCTCACCGCTCCAGACAACGCAGATGTCTTACCGCTGGTCACTTTCCGGCGCTACCTACGGTCCCTCCCTCCTGCTTTTCCTCTGCTGTCTTGTCTGCACTCCCCCCCTCTGAGGAGCTCTCTCTTTTGAATACCAACTGTGCCACAGACACTCTGTGTTCCACGCTTACATCCTGCTTGGACAACATATGCCCTCTTACATCTGGACCAGCCCGTGCATCCCTGTCTGCCCCCTGGTTATAGGATGTACCACGTGAGCATCGCACCAGCCTCCGGTCAGCTGAGAGAAAATGGCACAATTCAAAAGACCATACTGACCTCTCTCTCTCTACCAGTCTCTTCTCTCTACTTTCTCCGTTGACGTCACCTCTGCAAAAACTGATTATAACCACTCGAAGATCAGCAACTCTCCTGACTCTCGCACACTCTTAAAAACCTTCTCTGCTCTCCTCTGTCCGCCTGCTCCCACACCTTCATCGGAGTTAACGGCTGATGATTTTGCATCGTTCTTCGTAAAGAAAACTACCGCCATCAACAGCCAATTTTTTACGCCACCATCACCCGCCTTTTCTCCTATGTCTGAAGATGATGTTTCCAAGGTCATTGGTTCCAACCACCCTACCACCTGCCCACTGGATCCCATCCCAACCCATCTCCTCTATGCCATCTCTCCAGCAGTTGTGCCTGGTCTGACCCGCATCATCAACTCTTTGCTCACCACTGGGACATTTCCCACTGCTTTCAAAGAGGCCTGCATCACACCGCTACTGAAGAAACTCACTCTCAACCTTACACTGCTAGAACACTACAGGCCGGTGTAGTGTGTGAAAATGCATATCTTCCGTCAAAATGTAGATGACTGATTTTAACCTCTTATTATTTTCTGTCTTCTTAAAAATTTATTTTTTTACTTACCTCACTATTCTTAGCTTTGTATACTGTGCTAGGCTTTAATGGACTGGATTTAATTAACTTATGCATTTTGTTGCCTATATTGTTATAATTGCTTCCAATATTTCCTCGTCTGTAAGTCGCTTTGGATAAAAACGTCTGCTAAATTACTAAATGTAAATTTTATGAAATGTGTAATGTCATGTGTAATGTGTAATGTGTAGTGTGTGGCCTTGAAATTTTAGCATGTCTACGTAATCATGAATAAATGCTTCTTCAGACACACAGTGTTGCTTCTTTGCATGCATCAAATGAATTGTTTCTGGCTATATGCATCCATGCATTAGTTTGAGAGGGGAGGAAATGGGACACTTGGGTGAAACAAAACTGCCCAAAAGTTTGTTGCCTATATTGTTATAATTGCTTCCAATGTTTCCTCGTCTGTAAGTCGCTTTGGATAAAAACGTCTGCTAAATGATGTTGTGGAATTTTCTTATTCCTTAATCAAGGTGAGTCAATTTTGACAAACGCAATATACAGAGACATCAAGTACTTTGCAAAGTATTTTATTGTCGTTTAATCTGCATCATGAGCAATGAGCATGGTGCAGAGCAAAGGCGCTCTTTCCTCCTGCACCCAGAGTATATATATGATTAAAAACGTGACACCCCCTCCCTTTGCCCCTAACAAGAATCCCGAGCTGGTTTACGGGAAGTTCCGTTATTCCAAACAGAACATCTTGGCCTCTGCTCGAGGGCAAAGGCAGAGTGGTATGACGTGTTTAGAGAAAAACATAATAACATTAGAAAAGAAAACATAGATAAACACTTCGTAAACATATAGACAGACACATCAAGAAGCTAGACTAGAAAATTTTCATTACATTCCCCCCTTTTATCATATATGATAACCAAAATCTTTATACTTTGACCATGTAAGATGAGCAACGCCCTTTCTCTTACAGGTTTCATTCTTCTATCTAAACAGTTCTTAAAATCCCACTAGAATTGGTAACACCACCTGCTTCAGCCCCACTCCCCAACTTTAGCTATTCCACCATTTCAACAGACTGTTAGTCATATCATCCGGTTCCCTGATAATTAAATTTTTTCTGAGTTAGAGCTAGTCTTTTTCCTTTTTATTTGGCCGTTCCAGGGGACATAATTGCCCACATTTTCAAATTTTGTTGCCTTATCCAGAACATCAACTGAGGTACACGTACCTCTACACAAATACATATTTGTTCCCCAGTACCTAGCAGAATTAGGGTAACACTGTCCCTCCCCATACCATTTTATTAAACTTGGAATATAGTGTTAGACAGAAACAAAATTCTATAATCTCTAATTTCTCAGGGTTCGATGTGTCCCCGACTCGAACAGTTGATTCCCTTTGCGAGCACCAATAGTGCCCCTCCTGTCGCTTCAGTCAGCACGACCATTGCGAAGAGCCATACGGTTGGAGTTGCCCCTCCTTGGACACCTTTTTGCTGTGGGAGGTGTGTCTTTCCCACGACTTCCTCCTGAAATCTTTGACTACTTGGAAGTCTCCTGGCTGGAAGCTGTGGAATGATTTGTCAGCTCCGTTTGCTACTGCTCCTTTGACCTGCACAAATATTTTGAGAGCAAAAACACAAAAACACATTGCTTGTAACAGCCCCCCTTTTGAAGCGTGGTCTAGGCCATGCGTCAAAATCGCAAAAGCAGGGAAAGAATGTTTTGGCAAACAGGTGAGGCCATTTGGGCCTCCCCAAACATTGTCAGTGTATTTACATGAGCACTCCTTCCAGAGTGCACGCTCAGCTGGTTCTGCAAAATGTTTGCATCTCTGCAAGAGAAAGAGTTTTGTAAGTGATTTCTGGAGAAAATCTGTCTGTCTCTGATGTTGCTTGCTTTGCTGCAAGGTCAGCCGTCGGCTTCCTGCAAAAAAATTGTTTCAGATACAAAAGTGTGTGCGTCACAGTTACACACAACAATGGCTGATGGGAGAAGAATGGCAGATAGCATATCAGCAACCTATGTGTGATTAAGAATGTTTTTACCATCATCTTTTACAAAGTTTCTGTGTTTCCACAGTGTGCCAAAATCATGAGTTACACCAAATGCATATCTACTATCTGTGTGAATGTCTACATTTTTATTCTTTGCTAATCCCCATGCGCGTGTGAGTGCAATGAGCTCTGCTGTCTGAGCAGAGAAATGGTCCCTAAAAATGATATCAATTGCTTCTTTGCTTTTGGACTTGCGATGTCTGTAAAAAGATGGCGCCGGTGCAGGCTTGCCGTCAATCACTTAATATTGTTGTGTGTGTTTTAATTTGTTTTATGCAATTTTTTATACGATGCGCATCCTCAGTTTTAACCTACGACCGACTTACTCTTTTAAACTTGAAAGATGCTTCAATTGCGCTATCAAACCAAGCAGTTTGTGTTGAACCCTGCACCCCCCCCCCACTACTGAAGTCGATACCTGCCCACCTTCGCCGCTGTCTGTACCTGTTACCGGTGAGAAAGCGCAGGAGGCGCCGTGGAAAGCGGGGCGGCCTAGCGATGAAGCTAAAAAACTTCATACGCTTACATCGGATGCCCGGAGTGCATCTGGCGTCTCTTGAGGATGGTATGGCTGGAGCTTTCCGTGTCCGCCGGCGCTCGCTGGAGCCAGTGTGCGGATGGATGGTTGCGGTTCTGCCTTCGTCGTTGACGCCGCCCCCTGGCTTTCGCTCTCCTTGGTTTTTGCGTGGGGGAGTGTGCAAGAACCATCTCCGCTCCCTTCCTCGGGAAAAACAGGCAGCTTCTTCGGACTATCTACCGCGGGTTCGGATGGCCTTGGTCAACGCCAGATCGGTAGTAAACAAAACATTTATTTTAAACGATCTTTTCTCCGCTTGTGAACTGGATTTTCTTTTTCTGACTGAAACATGGGTCACCACTGGGGATCTTAGCTCCTTTTCCGAAATGCTGCCAAAAAATTGCTTATTTTTAAATTCTCCCCGGATCTCGGGGCGAGGGGGAGGCCTGGCATCCATCTACAAAGACTCGTTTCTTTGTCATCTTGTGGCGTCAAACAAACAAAACAGCTTTGAACTGCAGTTATTTACTATTAAACTGGACAAGCCCTTGTTGGTTGCACTAATATATCGACCTCCGAAATATAACAAGGACTTTTTAAATGACTTCTCAACCCTTTTGGGAGATCTGTTACCCAAGTATGAACAACTATTAATTTTGGGAGATTTTAACATTCATGTCTGCTGTGCTGATGATTCTTTGGCAAAAGAATTTAAAAACCTTTTAAATGCCTTCGACTTAACCTCTCAGGTTAATATACCCACTCACCAGCATGGTCATACACTTGATCTGGTTTTAACTCATGGGGTTTCTTTCGGTGATCTTGATGTATGTGAAAATGGCTTCTCTGATCATAAGACTGTTTTGTTTTCCTTTTCATCTCAGTTAAATGTTGTCAGACAGGCATCTGCTGCTCGTCAGGCTCGGCTTATCACCTCAGCTACTAGAGAGGACTTTATGTCCACTTTTACTAAAGAAAGCCTACATATGGATGAGTGGAATGAAAATTTAAGTTGGAGGAATTACTTCTCAGTTTTAATACCATTTGTGTTGGTGTTATGGATTTGGTGGCACCTTTTAAAACATTTTTTCATAAATCTGGACCGGAGCCATGGTTAACTGACTCTACACGTGCTCTTAGGCAGATGTGTAGGCGAGCAGAGCGAAAGTGGAAAAAGGACAAACTTAATGTCTCTCTTCAAATACTAAGAGAATCCCTATCACAATACCAGAAAGCCGTTAAATCAGCAAAATCTATATATTTCACTGAAATTATAAACAAGAACAGTCATAAACCCAAAACTCTTTTTAATATTATTAATGCTACTCTTAACCCCTCCTCTGGCTCATTGTTAGAAGGATCCTCACAACTTTGCGAGGACTTTCTATCATTTTTATGAGTAAAATAAATGATCTTAGAACAGGGATAAATCATCTACAGCCTAATCCCGCGGAGTACCAAAGATGTCCTACTGTTCTGAGTGATTTTACCCCGGTCTCCGATGTCCATTTTACTACATTAGTGACTCAGCTCAAGCCTTCTGGCTCGGCTATTGATGTAATTCCCCCTAAGCTTTTAAAACAAGTTCTGGATGTGGTAGCTCCTTACCTTTTGTCTATAATAAACTGCAGTCTAGAAACTGGTATTATTCCAGATCTGCTAAAACATGCAACTGTGCGGCCACTACTGAAAAAAACAAGTCTAGATCCCACGATTTTAGCAAATTTTAGACCTATTTCAAATCTGTCCTTTATTACAAAAATTATGGAGAAAACTGTTCTTGAACAATTGCAAACTTATTTAGCTGATAATATGATCTTTGAAGTTTTTCAATCTGGGTTCAGAAAACACCATTCCACTGAGACTGCTCTTTTGAAGGTATTAAATGATTTGCTTGTCATATGTGACTCAGGTGACCATGCTGCGCTGGTGTTGTTAGATCTTACCGCCGCCTTTGATACGGTTGATCATGCTATTCTTGTCGGTCGTCTGGTGCAGGCATTACAGGCAAAGCTCTGAACTGGTTTAAATCGTACCTTACAAACAGAACTTTTTCTATCAATATAGGTGATCATTCATCTAAAAGTGCTGTCTTAACATGTGGGGTTCCCCAAGGATCGATTTTGGCTCCCATTTTATTTTCTTTATATATGCTCCCATTGGGTTCAATTTTTAGAAAATATGGACTGGATTTTCACTGTTATGCGGATGACACGCAAATTTATCTGCCTATTAAACGAAACTCTAATGGTGTCGATGCCCTTCTTGCCTGTCTGTGTGATGTAAGGGTATGGCTATCGATGAACTTTCTGAATTTTAATGAAGATAAGACCGAAATCACTATATTTGGACCGTCTGACTCTGTGGCTGCCCCCAATATAAATCTCGGTGGGCTGTCCACTTGTGTCAAGCACCATGTAAAAAATCTGGGTGTTATCTTTGATGAACACTTGAAGTTTGATAGGCAGATAAATGTAGTGGTAAAATCATCATTTTTCCAGCTGAGACTCCTGTCAAAGGTAAAGACTTTTCTCTCGTTTAAAAACCTTGAGAAAGTCATTCATGCTTTTATTACGTCAAGACTGGACTATTGTAACTCACTATATTTTGGGATCAGTCAATCTTCTATGTCCCGGCTACAATTGGTCCAAAATGCAGCAGCTAGCATTTTAACTGGAACCCATAAACGTGCTCATATTACTCCTGTTTTAAGACATCTGCATTGGTTGCCCGTGTGCCATAGAGTAGTTTTTAAACTCTTGCTTATTGTTTTAAAATCTTTAAATGGTCTGGGTCCCTCCTACATTGATGATCTACTGGTTGAGAGAAAGACTTGTAGATCTCTTCGGTCTTCCAACGATCAGACTCTGTCTGTTCCCAAGATGAAACGAAAGCGCAGGGGCTTCCGAGCCTTCTCATATGTTGCTCCTCAACTTTGGAACTCACTGCCAATGACAATAAAAAATGCTCCATCTGTGTCTTCTTTTAAGACTAGGCTAAAGACCTATCTCTTTGATAAGGCTTTTGATAGTTGATTTGTGTATCTTTATTATTATTTCTTTCTTATCACACTGTATAATATTGCCTCTTTTTTGTTAAAGCACATTGGTCAACCTTTGGTTGAAATTAATAGTGCTATATAAATAAAATGCCATTGCCATTGCCATTGCCATTGCCATTGCCATTGCCATTGCCATTGCCATTGCCATTGCCATTGCCATTGCCATTGCCATTGCCATTGTAATTGCAGACACGCTTTGCGGACAGCTGTCTGCCGCGGTCAGTATTTTCGTGACCCAAAAAACGAACAACTTGTTTTGCCAGCTGGACTTTGGAGACATTTACTTTGTGTTTTTTTTTTTTCTCTTATCTTTTAAACTGGAAACAAAGGCCTGCGCACCGGTAAATTTGGACATGGCACAACTATGCCTCTTTTTTCTTTTTTTATCTTTTTAAACTCATTAAATATTGGCCTTATGCCATTGAGGTCTTCTGATTTGAGGCTTCTGTTTTGAGGGGGAATTGCTGTTTGCGTGGATGGAAATTACCCTTGGGCGTTATCACAACAGGTTCACAGTTCCTAATCAACCCAACATAATATTTTCCTGTTCCCCGAAGTTGTACGGGCACCTTCCCAAAATTTCTTCATTAATCTTTTTGTGTGTGAAAACACTTCAAGTCCCCTTGTTGCTGACAGACAGGCATGATTCTCACGATGGGCGTGCAACAAATTTGAATATTGCACGTCGTCCCTTTTAACCCATTCTATGGCGTGCGCATATTTGGCAGCAAAACACCCACAGCTCCCCACACCATTGCAATCAACGTCATGAGGCTCTGTGAGGCAATACATTCTACATCATACTTACGTAATTCAATATTACATCGTACAGCTGTACGAGCGCTGCACACGGGTCGTGTTGGTATCATGCTCAATCTGTCTTCATACACATTATGACTCTGCACAGCAAATCAATCGGGCAGCAGTCAGACATGAGAAACCTGTGTTGAAATTTGACACTCCCCAACTCGCATTGCACCCTTTTGACATAAATTATTCTACATTAGAGCCACTAGCATTTAGGGAAAACACAGCTAGTTTAGACTCTGGCAAATTTAAACACTTCTTGTGAATCACAGTAGGCTATTTGTTGCCCCTGAATCTATCAAAAAATCAAGCAGTTTGTTGCACACGAGCATTGTGCATTTTAGCAAAGTTCAGAAAGCGTTTTCATTCATCATGGAATGTGAGCTAAGCAGATCTTCATTGCATACAGTAGGAAAAAGCATTTCTTCATTGCATATGCTAAGGGAAATCATACTCACCACCCTCGGAATGATGCCTCACCTCCTCACTTCCATCTACCTTTTCTCTTGACCTCCGCGATCTCAGAGGCTCAGGACAATCATTTCGCCAGTGCCCCGTCTTTCCGCAATTGAAAAATTTCTCTGGATCATAGGTGCTAGAGGGTTTAAAACCTCCTCTTCCACGTCCACGCCACTGACCTCCTCTCCTCCCGTTTCCTCTTCCTCCATGCTCTACTCCGATATTCATTAGAGCCATGTGGAGTTCTTCATCTTGTGTGTTTTTCTTCTGAAGCTCTTTCTTGCCTGTTTGTCTTTCGGCGTGTACAGCATGACGGACGATCTCGCTCATTCTCGCACGATCTGGCTCGATGCACGATTTTTCCACTTCTCGTCTCAGCTCTTCTCTGAGATTCGCAGAAAAGTGGATCTGAGATGTCCTATGAATGGACCAATGTCCGGTCCGTCTGAATCAGGTTGAAGTCCAGAATGTTCTTTAAATACTTCCTCCACAGGCCATTTACCCTGTAACTTTCTTAGGTCAGATGGTTTCAGTTTGACTTTCAACAGTCTCTCTAATTCTTTCATTGAGGGTGAGAATTCTTTGCCAAATGTCAAAAGTTCTTTATACGTCGGTGCTGGTTGCGCTCTTTCCTGCTTTTGACACACCACGGGCTGTGGCATGTGTGGCACTGGTGCTGGTGGAGACACTGGTGGGGGCACTGGAGCTGCCTCAATCGGGTTCAGATGTCGGTGAGGAGGGACACAATCATCCTCCGGTTGGTGTTTGTAACAAGTCATAGATGGGGGTAAAGAAGTGTGGGAATTAAGATCAATATATAGATCGATATAAAATTGGATGATTAATTTTGTTTAAATCAGATGTATTTTCGTACATGACATGATTGTGAACAAAAGCTTGAAGTTGAGAGTCCTACAGTTGCTAGATGTTGCCTGAGATCGGAATTTGGTCAGTAAGTGGGGGGTTGCATGTTCTGCTTATGTGTGTGTGTAATAAGAACTACATTTTCTTTTTGGGGAAGAAATGGGTACACTTAAGGATCTTATTGTGGTATTAAACGTGCCTTTAAATTTAATATGCTTATGATTCCATTGTTGATTAAAACTATGCATAAAATGTTGAAAATATAACCAAGTGTGTTAGTTGGTGTTAACCTAGAATTCAGCGCTGATTCTGTGGGATACTGTGGGGTTTTTTCCACAGGAAATTGCTATGTGTGTGTGTAAAGATTAGATTACACGGGGAGCCCCATGGAATGGGTGAGGGTCTTGTGTGCAAATTTGTTACAGATGTCGGGTTTGAAAAACAAGGCAGTGAGCTAGTTGGCTGAGACAGGACAAAGAAGGGAAAGCGGATTGGACCCAGGCTGAAGAAGAGATTCGGCGTGAAATATAAAACCATGTGTATGTGTTTTCTGGTGGTCGATCCTTTGTGAGACGTTTTTGTGTCTGAGGATCCACCGAAACAGCTGTTTGTTTGAGACTTCTGATCAATAAATTTCAACGTTTTCTGAACTGGCCTCTCTCCAATTTTTGAACGCGCAGAACATTGTTTTAATGTTCATCAGAAGACAGAGGGGTTAAATCATTATATTCAAGCAAAACAGGGTACAATGGAGTTTTCGGTGGTGGCAGTTCTTCCAATGCCTTTTCTTTAAAAACATAGTCACGTCTATTTGCTTCCCTCTCCCATAACTCTAAACATTTACACGCTTCATCATATTTTTCCCTTTCTTTTTTGGACATTTTAAATATGTCTTTTTTCCCCATATGTTCTCTTATTTTCTCTAATTTTGTGGTACTAAATGTACCGTTTTCTGGAAAGTTAGCTTTTTCTATTAAATAGGGTACACCTTGTAAACTTCCCGTTCCCCAATTTTTCCTCATTTCTCTGTATGTTGGTTTATCCATATCATTTCTTAGTAGTCCCCCAGACTGTTTAGAATCTCTCTCGATTCTGAGTAGTCTCCCCTCTTTAACCAGAGTGTTTTAAGCAGTCCCCCAGACTGTTTAGAATCTCTCGATTCTAAGTAGTCTCCCCTCTTTAACCAGACTGTTTTAAGCAGTCCCCCAGACTGTTTAGCGCTAAGTAGTCTCCCCTTTTGTTCCAGACTGTTCAGAAATCTATCTGACTCACCACTTTTCCTTTTTGTGCCTTGCACTGAGTTCTTTTGGGATCACGTCAGCTTGGGGTCCGAAGTAGAGTTCTCTCGTCCCTGTATGGGGTTAGAGCTGGATTTGCTATGTCCAGGATGATCAGTCAACTCTAGTCCGTTCTCCGTCAGCCTTGTGATCCCATACTTCGTCGCCAAATTGTTGTGGAATTTTCTTATTCCTTAATCAAGGTGAGTCAATTTTGACAAACGCAATATACAGAGACATCAAGTACTTTGCAAAGTATTTTATTGTCGTTTAATCTGCATCATGAGCAATGAGCATGGTGCAGAGCAAAGGCGCTCTTTCCTCCTGCACCCAGAGTATATATATGATTAAAAACGTGACACCCCCTCCCTTTGCCCCCTAACAAGAATCCCGAGCTGGTTTACGGGAAGTTCCGTTATTCCAAACAGAACATCTTGGCCTCTGCTCGAGGGCAAAGGCAGAGTGGTATGACGTGTTTAGAGAAAAACATGATAACATTAGAAAAGAAAACATAGATAAACACTTCGTAAACATATAGACAGACACATCAAGAAGCTAGACTAGAAAATTTCCATTACAATGACTAAATGTAAATTTTATGAAATGTGTAATGTCATGTGTAATGTGTAATGTGTAGTGTGTGGCCTTGAAATTTTAGCATGTCTACGTAATCATGAATAAATGCTTCTTGAGACACACAGTGTTGCTTCTTTGCATGCATCAAATGAATTGTTTCTGGCTATATGCATCCATGCATTAGTTTGATAAGGGTGGAAATGGGACACTTGGGTGAAACAAAACTGCCCCCCACTTTAAAAACAGTTTTTTCTAAGTCAATTTGGTACATTTCTCTGATCCGATTTGAAATTCTCAAAACTTCTTGTTCAATCCTTACATCCTTGTGTCACGTGTGCACATCAAACAAGCATTTTCTAATTTCTTTGAACAAGTTGCAAATGCTTTGGTACATCCATGCAAATGATTACGACAAAATTCTGTGCAGATTCCTACATTATCAATTGCTTATGTCATGTTGATCAAAATGCATTATAATGGGTCTCTGTAGAATAGTATAATCCCCACGACATTTAAGCACTAGTTTTACAATATACAGTAAGTATACTTTAAGTAAACAGTGGCATTTTATTTTACTCAATTTAGTGTTTTGCATTGCTATATTCTTTCCACATAGGACTGCAAGACAACTTCACTGTGTTGCAGACGGCCCCTTTTCAAACCTAAACAGTCTTTTGACACTCTCTACAGAGATCTCATCCCTGAACAAGAGAGGGGGCAGATTGGAGATGACCTGCCAAAGTACGTGTAAGTTTGGGACAATGTCAGTTTCCATTGCTCCAACATCATCAGGCAATGGTTTGCGGCCCACAACAGGATGCTGGTGGAGTTCCTCTCACCCTACTCAACCCCGTTGAGGAATTTTTCTCAGCATGAAGATTAAAAGTATATGATGGCCAGCCGCATACACAGATGACCCTTCTGGCTGCCATGGATGTAACGTGTGATGACATCACAGCTGATGCCTGCAGAGGCTGGTTTAGACACTCTGAAAGATGATTTTCACGCTGCATCGCAAGAGAAGATATTTGTTGTGATGTGGATGAGAATCCGTTGCCCAAAAGACAGGAACGTCAGGAGGTGTAGGAAGACTGCACTGTAATTCCACTGCACTGCATGTACAGTTTTCCCTAAGGAGATTGTCTTATGTTCAGATTTCTACATTTGTTTGTGCTATGCAGTGCTGTCTTTTCCTGTCTGCATCACAATGACACTGTCTGTCAATAAATTATTGTACAAACAGTAAAAGCGTTAACGTGAATCATGTGCCGTCTCTTGCAATCAAACAATCAAAACCAGAAATGCACTTACTGTTTTGCAAATGACAAGGATGATTCGAGAAATGCTCCACTCATCACTCTCAGGTCACTCCGCTGCACACGTCTGATCACTTCTTTGTCACCCCCGACCTCACCGCTCCAGACAACGCAGATGTCTTACCGCTGGTCACTTTCCGGCGCTACCTACGGTCCCTCCCTCCTGCTTTTCCTCTGCTGTCTTGTCTGCACTCCCCCCCTCTGAGGAGCTCTCTCTTTTGAATACCAACAGTGCCAAAGACACTCTGTGTTCCACGCTTACATCCTGCTTGGACAACATATGCCCTCTTACATCTGGACCAGCCCGTGCATCCCTGTCTGCCCCCTGGTTATCGGATGTACCACGTGAGCATCGCACCAGCCTCCGGTCAGCTGAGAGAAAATGACACAAGTCAAAAGACCATACTGACCTCTCTCTCTCTACTTTCTCCGTTGACGTCACCTCTGCAAAAACTGATTATAACCACTCGAAGATCAGCAACTCTCCTGACTCTCGCACACTCTTAAAAACCTTCTCTGCTCTCCTCTGTCCGCCTGCTCCCACACCTTCATCGGAGTTAACGGCTGATGATTTTGCATCGTTCTTCGTAAAGAAAACTACCGACATCAACAGCCAATTTTCTACACCACCATCACCCGCCTTTTCTCCTATGTCTGAAGATGATGTTTCCAAGGTCATTGGTTCCAACCACCCTACCACCTGCCCACTGGATCCCATCCCCACCCATCTCCTCCATGCCATCTCTCCAGCAGTTGTGCCTGGTCTGACCCGCATCATCAACTCTTTGCTCACCACTGGGACATTTCCCACTGCTTTCAAAGAGGCCTGCATCACACCGCTACTGAAGAAACTCACTCTCAACCTTATACTGCTAGAACACTACAGGCCGGTGTAGTGTGTGAAAATGCATATCTTCCGTCAAAATGTAGATGACTGATTTTAACCTCTTATTATTTTCTGTCTTCTTAAAAAATTATTTTTTTACTTACCTCACTATTCTTAGCTTTGTATACTGTGCTAGGCTTTAATGGACTGGATTTAATTAACTTATGCCTTTTGTTGCCTATATTGTTATAATTGCTTCCAATGTTTCCTTGTCTGTAAGTCGCTTTGGATAAAAACGTCTGCTAAATGACTAAATGTAAATTTTATGAAATGTGTAATGTCATGTGTAATGTGTAATGTGTAGTGTGTGGCCTTGAAATTTTAGCATGTCTACGTAATCATGAATAAATGCTTCTTGAGACACACAGTGTTGCTTCTTTGCATGCATCAAATGAATTGTTTCTGGCTATATGCATCCATGCATTAGTTTGAGAGGGGTGGAAATGTGGAAATGGGACACTTGGGTGAAACAAAACTGCCCCAAAAGTACCCCCCCCCACTTTAAATACAGTTTTTTCTAAGTCAATTTGGTACATTTCTCAGATCCGATTTGAAATTCTCAAAACTTCTTGTTCAATCCTTACATCCTTGTGTCACGTGTGCACATCAAACAAGCATTTTCTCATTTCTTT
The DNA here is from genome assembly GCF_947034865.1 of Barbatula barbatula. Classification (NCBI taxonomy): domain Eukaryota; kingdom Metazoa; phylum Chordata; class Actinopteri; order Cypriniformes; family Nemacheilidae; genus Barbatula; species Barbatula barbatula. The sequence goes on from NC_136777.1 coordinate 14,859,279, forward strand.
GAACAAGTTGCAAATGCTTTGGTACATCCATGCAAATGATTATGACAAAATTCTGTGCAGATTCCTACATTATCAATTGCTTATGTCATGTTGATCAAAATGAATTATAATGGGTCTCTGTAGAATAGTATAATCCCCACGACATTTAAGCACTAGTTTTACAATATACAGTAAGTATACTTTAAGTAAACGGTGGCATTTTATTTTACTCAATTTAGTGTTTTGCATTGCTATATTCTTTCCACATAGGACTGCAAGACAACTTCACTGTGTTGCAGACGGCCCCTTTTCACACCTAAACAGTCTTTTGACACTCTCTACAGGGATCTCATCCCTGAACAAGAGAGGGGGCAGATTGGAGATGACCTGCCAAAGTACGTGTTAGTTTGGGACAATGTCAGTTTCCATCGCTCCAACATCATCAGGCAATGGTTTGCGGCCCACAACAGGATGCTGGTGGAGTTCCTCTCACCCTACTCAACCCCGTTGAGGAATTTTTCTCAGCATGAAGATTAAAAGTATATGATGGCCAGCCCCATACACAGATGACCCTTCTGGCTGCCATGGATGTAACGTGTGATGACATCACAGCTGATGCCTGCAGAGGCTGGATTAGACACTCTGAAAGATGATTTTCACGCTGTATCGCAAGAGAAGATATTTGTTGTGATGTGGATGAGAATCCGTTGCCCAAAAGACAGGAACGTCAGGAGGTGTAGGAAGACTGCACTATAATTCCACTGCACTGCATGTACAGTTTTCCCAAAGGAGATTGTCTTATGTTCAGATTTCTACATTTGTTTGTGCTATGCAGTGCTGTCTTTTCCTGTCTGCATCACAATGACACTGTCTGTCAATAAATTATTGTACAAACAGTAAAAGCGTTAACGTGAATCATGTGCTGTCTCTTGCAATCAAACAATCAAAACCAGAAATGCACTTACTGTTTTGCAAATGACAAGGATGATTCGAGAAATGCTCCACTCATCACTCTCAGGTCACTCCGCTGCACACGTCTGATCACTTCTTTGTCACCCCCGACCTCACCGCTCCAGACAACGCAGATGTCTTACCACTGGTCACTTTCCGGCGCTACCTACGGTCCCTCCCTCCTGCTTTTCCTCTGCTGTCTTGTCTGCACTCCCCCCGTCTGAGGAGCTCTCTCTTTTGAATACCAACAGTGCCACAGACACTCTGTGTTCCACGCTTACATCCTGCTTGGACAACATATGCCCTCTTACATCTGGACCAGCCCGTGCATCCCTGTCTGCCCCCTGGTTATCGGATGTACCACGTGAGCATCGCACCAGCCTCCGGTCAGCTGAGAGAAAATGGCACAAGTCAAAAGACCATACTGACCTCTCTCTCTCTACTTTCTCCGTTGACGTCACCTCTGCAAAAACCGATTATAACCACTCGAAGATCAGCAACTCTCCTGACTCTCGCACACTCTTAAAAACCTTCTCTGCTCTCCTTTGTCCGCCTGCTCCCACACCTTCATCGGAGTTAACGGCTGATGATTTTGCATCGTTCTTCGTAAAGAAAACTACCGCCATCAACAGCCAATTTTCTACGCCACCATCACCCGCCTTTTCTCCTGTGTCTGAAGATGATGTTTCCAAGGTCATTGGTTCCAACCACCCTACCACCTGCCCACTGGATCCCATCCCCACCCACCTCCTCCATGCCATCTCTCCAGCAGTTGTGCCTGGTCTGACCCGCATCATCAACTCTTTGCTCACCACTGGGACATTTCCCACTGCTTTCAAAGAGGCCTGCATCACACCGCTACTGAAGAAACTCACTCTCAACCTCACACTGCTAGAACACTACAGGCCGGTGTAGTGTGTGAAAATGCATATCTTCCGTCAAAATGTAGATGACTGATTTTAACCTCTTATTATTTTCTGTCTTCTTAAAAAAATATTTTTTTACTTACCTCACCATTCTTAGCTTTGTATACTGTGCTAGGCTTTAATGGAGTGGATTTAATTAACTTATGCATTTTGTTGCCTATATTGTTATAATTGCTTCCAATGTTTCCTCGTCTGTAAGTCGCTTTGGATAAAAACGTCTGCTAAATGACTAAATGTAAATTTTATGAAATGTGTAATGTCATGTGTAATGTGTAATGTGTAATGTGTAGTGTGTGGCCTTGAAATTTTAGCATGTCTACGTAATCATGAATAAATGCTTCTTGAGACACACAGTGTTGCTTCTTTGCATGCATCAAATGAATTGTTTCTGGCTATATGCATCCATGCATTAGTTTGAGAGGGGTGGAAATGGGACACTTGGGTGAAACAAAACTGCCCCAAAAGTACCCCCCCCACTTTAAATACAGTTTTTCTAAGTCAATTTGGTACATTTCTCAGATCCGATTTGAAATTCTCAAAACTTCTTGTTCAATCCTTACATCCTTGTGTCACGTGTGCACATCAAACAAGCATTTTCTCATTTCTTTGAACAAGTTGCAAATGCTTTGGTTCATCCATGCAAATGATTATGACAAAATTCTGTGCAGATTCCTACATTATCAATTGCTTATGTCATGTTGATCAAAATGCATTATAATGGGTCTCTGTAGAATAGTATAATCCCCACGACATTTAAGCACTAGTTTTACAATATACAGTAAGTATACTTTAAGTAAACGGTGGCATTTTATTTTACTCAATTTAGTGTTTTGCATTGCTATATTCTTTCCACATAGGACTGCAAGACAACTTCACTGTGTTGCAGACGGCCCCTTTTCACACCTAAACAGTCTTTTGACACTCTCTACAGGGATCTCATCCCTGAACAAGAGAGGGGGCAGATTGGAGATGACCTGCCAAAGTACGTGTTAGTTTGGGACAATGTCAGTTTCCATCGCTCCAACATCATCAGGCAATGGTTTGCGGCCCACAACAGGATGCTGGTGGAGTTCCTCTCACCCTACTCAACCCCGTTGAGGAATTTTTCTCAGCATGAAGATTAAAAGTATATGATGGGCAGCCGCATACACAGATGACCCTTCTGGCTGCCATGGATGTAACGTGTGATGACATAACAGCTGATGCCTGCAGAGGCTGGATTAGACACTCTGAAAGATGATTTTCACGCTGTATCGCAAGAGAAGATATTTGTTGTGATGTGGATGAGAATCCGTTGCCCAAAAGACAGGAACGTCAGGAGGTGTAGGAAGACTGCACTGTAATTCCACTGCACTGCATGTAAAGTTTTCCGTAAGGAGATTGTCTTATGTTCAGATTTCTACATTTGTTTGTGCTATGCAGTGCTGTCTTTTCCTGTCTGCATCACAATGACACTGTCTGTCAATAAATTATTGTACAAACAGTAAAAGCGTAAATGTGACTCATGTGCCGTCTCTTGCAATCAAACAATCAAAACCAGAAATGCACTTACTGTTTTGCAAATGACAAGGATGATTCGAGAAATGCTCCACTCACAACTCTCAGTTCACTCCGCTGCACACGTCTGATCACTTCTTTATCACCCCCGACCTCACCGCTCCAGACAACGCAGATGTCTTACCGCTGGTCACTTTCCGGCGCTACCTACGGTCCCTCCCTCCTGCTTTTCCTCTGCTGTCTTGTCTGCACTCCCCCCCTCTGAGGAGCTCTCTCTTTTGAATACCAACTGTGCCACAGACACTCTGTGTTCCACGCTTACATCCTGCTTGGACAACATATGCCCTCTTATATCTGGACCAGCCCGTGCATCCCTGTCTGCCCCCTGGTTATCGGATGTACCACGTGAGCATCGCACCAGCCTCCGGTCAGCTGAGAGAAAATGGCACAATTCAAAAGACCATACTGACCTCTCTCTCTCTACCAGTCTCTTCTCTCTACTTTCTCAGTTGACGTCACCTCTGCAAAAACTGATTATAACCACTCGAAGATCAGCAACTCTCCTGACTCTCGCACACTCTTAAAAACCTTCTCTGCTCTCCTCTGTCCGCCTGCTCCCACACCTTCATCGGAGTTAACGGCTGATGATTTTGCATCGTTCTTCGTAAAGAAAACTACCGCCATCAACAGCCAATTTTCTACGCCACCATCACCCGCCTTTTCTCCTATGTCTGAAGATGATGTTTCCAAGGTCATTGGTTCCAACCACCCTACCACCTGCCCACTGGATCCCATCCCCACCCATCTCCTCCATGCCATCTCTCCAGCAGTTGTGCCTGGTCTGACCCGCATCATCAACTCTTTGCTCACCACTGGGACATTTCCCACTGCTTTCAAAGAGGCCTGCATCACACCGCTACTGAAGAAACTCACTCTCAACCTTACACTGCTAGAACACTACAGGCCGGTGTAGTGTGTGAAAATGCATATCTTCCGTCAAAATGTAGATGACTGATTTTAACCTCTTATTATTTTCTGTCTTCTTAAAAAATTATTTTTTTACTTACCTCACTATTCTTAGCTTTGTATACTGTGCTAGGCTTTAATGGACTGGATTTAATTAACTTATGCATTTTGTTGCCAATATTGTTATAATTGCTTCCAATGTTTCCTCGTCTGTAAGTCGCTTTGGATAAAAACGTCTGCTAAATGACTAAATGTAAATTTTATGAAATGTGTAATGTCATGTGTAATGTGTAATGTGTAGTGTGTGGCCTTGAAATTTTAGCATGTCTACGTAATCATGAATAAATGCTTCTTGAGACACACAGTGTTGCTTCTTTGCATGCATCAAATGAATTGTTTCTGGCTATATGCATCCATGCATTAGTTTGAGAGGGGTGGAAATGGGACACTTGGGTGAAACAAAACTGCCCCAAAAGTAACCCCCCCACTTTAAATAGAGTTTTTTCTAAGTCAATTTGGTACATTTCTCTGATCCGATTTGAAATTCTCAAAACTTCTTGTTCAATCCTTACATCATTGTGTCACGTGTGCACATCAAACAAGCATTTTCTCATTTCTTTGAACAAGTTGCAAATGCTTTGGTACATCCATGCAAATGATTATGACAAAATTCTGTGCAGATTCCTACATTATCAATTGCTTATGTCATGTTGATCAAAATGCATTATAATGGGTCTCTGTAGAATAGTATAATCCCCACGACATTTAAGCACTTGTTTTACAATATACAGTAAGTATACTTTAAGTAAACAGTGGCATTTTATTTTACTCAATTTAGTGTTTTGCATTGCTATATTCTTTCCACATAGGACTGCAAAACAACTTCACTGTGTTGCAGACGGCCCCTTTTCACACCTAAACAGTCTTTTGACACTCCCTACAGGGATCTCATCCCTGAACAAGAGAGGGGGCAGATTGGAGATGACCTGCCAAAGTACGTGTTAGTTTGGGACAATGTCAGTTTCCATCGCTCCAACATCATCAGGCAATGGTTTGCGGCCCACAACAGGATGCTGGTGGAGTTCCTCTCACCCTACTCAACCACGTTGAGGAATTTTTCTCAGCATGAAGATTAAAAGTATATGATCGCCAGCCGCATACACAGATGACCCTTCTGGCTGCCATGGATGTAACGTGTGATGACATCACAGCTGATGCCTGCAGAGGCTGGATTAGACACTCTGAAAGATGATTTTCACGCTGTATCGCAAGAGAACATATTTGTTGTGATGTGGATGAGAATCCGTTGCCCAAAAGACAGGAACGTCAGGAGGTGTAGGAAGACTGCACTGTAATTCCACTGCACTGCATGTACAGTTTTCCCTAAGGAGATTGTCTTATGTTTAGATTTCTACATTTGTTTGTGCTATGCAGTGCTGTCTTTTCCTGTCTGCATCACAATGACACTGTCTGTCAATAAATTATTGTACAAACAGTAAAAGCGTTAACGTGAATCATGTGCCTTCTCTTGCAATCAAACAATCAAAACCAGAAATGCACTTACTGTTTTGCAAATGACAAGGATGATTCGAGAAATGCTCCACTCATCACTCTCAGGTAACTCTGCTGCACACGTCTGATCACTTCTTTGTCACCCCCGACCTCACCGCTCCAGACAACGCAGATGTCTTACCGCTGGTCACTTTCCGGCGCTACCTACGGTCCCTCCCTCCTGCTTTTCCTCTGCTGTCTTGTCTGCACTCCCCCCCTCTGTGGAGCTCTCTCTTTTGAATACCAACAGTGCCACAGACACTCTGTGTTCCACGCTTACATCCTGCTTGGACAACATATGCCCTCTTACATCTGGACCAGCCCGTGCATCCCTGTCTGCCCCCTGGTTATCGGATGTACCACGTGAGCATCGCACCAGCCTCCGGTCAGCTGAGAGAAAATGGCACAAGTCAAAAGACCATACTGACCTCTCTCTCTCTACTTTCTCCGTTGACGTCACCTCTGCAAAAACTGATTATAACCACTCGAAGATCAGCAACTCTCCTGACTCTCGCACACTCTTAAAAACCTTCTCTGCTCTCCTCTGTCCGCCTGCTCCCACACCTTCATCGGAGTTAACGGCTGATGATTTTGCATCGTTCTTCGTAAAGAAAACTACCGCCATCAACAGCCAATTTTCTACGCCACCATCACCCGCCTTTTCTCCTATGTCTGAAGATGATGTTTCCAAGGTCATTGGTTCCAACCACCCTACCACCTGCCCACTGGATCCCATCCCCACCCATCTCCCCCATGCCATCTCTCCAGCAGTTGTGCCTGGTCTGACCCGCATCATCAACTCTTTGCTCACCACTGGGACATTTCCCACTGCTTTCAAAGAGGCCTGCATCACACCGCTACTGAAGAAACTCACTCTCAACCTTACACTGCTAGAACACTACAGGCCGGTGTAGTGTGTGAAAATGCATATCTTCCGTCAAAATGTAGATCACTGATTTTAACCTCTTATTATTTTCTGTCTTCTTAAAAAAATATTTTTTTTACTTACCTCACTATTCTTAGCTTTGTAAGCTGTGCTAGGCTTTAATGGACTGGATTTAATTAACTTATGCATTTTGTTGCCTATATTGTTATAATTGCTTCCAATGTTTCCTCGTCTGTAAGTCGCTTTGGATAAAAACTTCTGCTAAATGACTAAATGTAAATTTTATGAAATGTGTAATGTCATGTGTAATGTGTAATGTGTAGTGTGTGGCCTTGAAATTTTAGCATGTCTACGTAATCATGAATAAATGCTTCTTGAGACACACAGTGTTGCTTCTTTGCATGCATCAAATGAATTGTTTCTGGCTATATGCATCCATGCATTAGTTTGAGAGGGGTGGAAATGGGACACTTGGGTGAAACAAAACTGCCCCAAAAGTACCCCCCCACTTTAAATACAGTTTTTTCTAAGTCAATTTGGTACATTTCTCTGATCCGATTTGAAATTCTCAAAACTTCTTGTTCAATCCTTACATCCTTGTGTCACGTGTGCACATCAAACAAGCATTTTCTCATTTCTTTGAACAAGTTGCAAATGCTTTGGTACATCCATGCAAATGATTATGACAAAATTCTGTGCAGATTCCTACATTATCAATTGCTTATGTCATGTTGATCAAAATGCATTATAATGGGTCTCTGTAGAATAGTATTATCCCCACGACATTTAAGCACTAGTTTTACAATATACAGTAAGTATACTTTAAGTAAACGGTGGCATTTTATTTTACTCAATTTAGTGTTTTGCATTGCTATATTCTTTCCACATAGGACTGCAAGACAACTTCACTGTGTTGCAGACGGCCCCATTTCACACCTAAACAGTCTTTTGACACTCTCTACAAGGATCTCATCCCTGAACAAGAGAGGGGGCAGATTGGAGATGACCTGCCAAAGTACATGTTAGTTTGGGACAATGTCAGTTTCCATCGCTCCAACATCATCAGGCAATGGTTTGCGGCCCACAACAGGATGCTGGTGGAGTTCCTCTCACCCTACTCAACCCCGTTGAGGAATTTTTCTCAGCATGAAGATTAAAAGTATATGATGGCCAGCCGCATACACAGATGACCCTTCTGGCTGCCTTGGATGTAACGTGTGATGAAATCACAGCTGATGCCTGCAGAGGCTGGATTAGACACTCTGAAAGATGATTTTCACGCTGTATCGCAAGAGAAGATATTTGTTGTGATGTGGATGAGAATCCGTTGCCCAAAAGACAGGAACGTCAGGAGGTGTAGGAAGACTGCACTGTAATTGCACTGCACTGCATGTACAGTTTTCCCTAAGGAGATTGTCTTATGTTCAGATTTCTACATTTGTTTGTGCTATGCAGTGCTGTCTTTTCCTGTCTGCATCACAATGACACTGTCTGTCAATAAATTATTGTACAAACAGTAAAAGCGTTAACGTGAATCATGTGCCGTCTCTTGCAATCAAACAATCAAAACCAGAAATGCACTTACTGTTTTGCAAATGACAAGGATGATCCGAGAAATGGTCCACTCATCACTCTCAGGTCACTCCGCTGCACACGTCTGATCACTTCTTTGTCACCCCCGACCTCACCGCTCCAAACAACGCAGATGTCTTACCGCTGGTCACTTTCCGGCGCTACCTACGGTCCCTCCCTCCTGCTTTTCCTCTGCCGTCTTGTCTGCACTCCCCCCCTCTGAGGAGCTCTCTCTTTTGAATACCAACAGTGCCACAGACACTCTGTGTTCCACGCTTACATCCTGCTTGGACAACATATGCCCTCTTACATCTGGACCAGCCCGTGCATCCCTGTCTGCCCCCTGGTTATCGGATGTACCACGTGAGCATCGCACCAGCCTCCGGTCAGCTGAGAGAAAATGGCACAATTCAAAAGACCATACTGACCTCTCTCTCTCTACTTTCTCCGTTGACGTCACCTCTGCAAAAACTGATTATAACCACTCGAAGATCAGCAACTCTCTTGACTCTCTCACACTCTTAAAAACCTTCTCTGCTCTCCTCTGTCCGCCTGCTCCCACACCTTCATCGGAGTTAACGGCTGATGATTTTGCATCGTTCTTCGTAAAGAAAACTACCGCCATCAACAGCCAATTTTCTACACCACCATCACCCGCCTTTTCTCCTATGTCTGAAGATGATGTTTCCAAGGTCATTGGTTCCAACCACCCTACCACCTGCCCACTGGATCCCATCCCCACCCATCTCCTCCATGCCATCTCTCCAGCAGTTGTGCCTGGTCTGACCCGCATCATCAACTCTTTGCTCACCACTGGGACATTTCCCACTGCTTTCAAAGAGGCCTGCATCACACCGCTACTGAAGAAACTCACTCTCAACCTTACACTGCTAGAACACTACAGGCCGGTGTAGTGTGTGAAAATGCATATCTTCCGTCAAAATGTAGATGACTGATTTTAACCTCTTATTATTTTCTGTCTTCTTAAAAAATTATTTTTTTACTTACCTCACTATTCTTAGCTTTGTATACTGTGCTAGGCTTTAATGGACTGGATTTAATTAACTTATGCATTTTGTTGCCTATATTGTTATAATTGCTTCCAATGTTTCCTCGTCTGTAAGTCGCTTTGGATAAAAACGTCTGCTAAATGACTAAATGTAAATTTTATGAAATGTGTAATGTCATGTGTAATGTGTAGTGTGTGGCCTTGAAATTTTAGCATGTCTACGTAATCATGAATAAATGCTTCTTGAGACACACAGTGTTGCTTCTTTGCATGCATCAAATGAATTGTTTCTGGCTATATGCATCCATGCATTAGTTTGAGAGGGGTGGAAATGGGACACTTGGGTGAAACAAAACTGCCCCAAAAGTACCCCCCCCACTTTAAATACAGTTTTTTCTAAGTCAATTTGGTACATTTCTCAGATCCGATTTGAAATTCTCAAAACTTCTTGTTCAATCCTTACATCCTTGTGTCACGTGTGCACATCAAACAAGCATTTTCTCATTTCTTTGAACAAGTTGCAAATGCTTTGGTACATCCATGCAAATGATTATGACAAAATTCTGTGCAGATTCCTACATTATCAATTGCTTATGTCATGTTGATCAAAATGCATTATAAAGGGTCTCTGTAGAATAGTATAATCCCCACGACATTTAAGCACTAGTTTTACAATATACAGTAAGTATACTTTAAGTAAACAGTGGCATTTTATTTCACTCAATTTAGTGTTTTGCATTGCTATATTCTTTCCACATAGGACTGCAAGACAACTTCACTGTGTTGCAGACGGCCCCTTTTCACACCTAAACAGTCTTTTGACACTCTCTACAGGGATCTCATCCCTGAACAAGAGAGGGGGCAGATTGGAGATGACCTGCCAAAGTACGTGTTAGTTTGGGACAATGTCAGTTTCCATCGCTCCAACATCATCAGGCAATGGTTTGCGGCCCACAACAGGATGCTGGTGGAGTTCCCTTCACCCTACTCAACCACGTTGAGGAATTTTTCTCAGCATGAAGATTAAAAGTATATGATCGCCAGCCGCATACACAGATGACCCTTCTGGCTGCCATGGATGTAACGTGTGATGACATCACAGCTGATGCCCGCAGAGGCTGGATTAGACACTCTGAAAGATGATTTTCACGCTGTATCGCAAGAGAAGATATTTGTTGTGATGTGGATGAGAATCCGTTGCCCAAAAGACAGGAACGTCAGGAGGTGTAGGAAGACTGCACTGTAATTCCACTGCACTGCATGTACAGTTTTCCCTAAGGAGATTGTCTTATGTTTAGATTTCTACATTTGTTTGTGCTATGCAGTGCTGTCTTTTCCTGTCTAAATCACAATGACACTGTCTGTCAATAAATTATTGTACAAACAGTAAAAGCGTTAACGTGAATCATGTGCCTTCTCTTGCAATCAAACAATCAAAACCAGAAATGCACTTACTGTTTTGCAAATGACAAGGATGATTCGAGAAATGCTCCACTCATCACTCTCAGGTCACTCCGCTGCACACGTCTGATCACTTCTTTGTCACCCCCGACCTCACCGCTCCAGACAACGCAGATGTCTTACCGCTGGTCACTCTCCGGCGCTACCTACGGTCCCTCCCTCCTGCTTTTCCTCTGCTGTCTTGTCTGCACTCCCCCCCTCTGAGGAGCTCTCTCTTTTGAATACCAACAGTGCCACAGACACTCTGTGTTCCATGCTTACATCCTGCTTGGACAACATATGCCCTCTTGCATCTGGACCAGCCCGTGCATCCCTGTCTGCCCCCTGGTTATCGGATGTACCACGTGAGCATCGCACCAGCCTCCGGTCAGCTGAGAGAAAATGGCACAAGTCAAAAGACCATACTGACCTCTCTCTCTCTACTTTCTCCGTTGACGTCACCTCTGCAAAAACTGATTATAACCACTCGAAGATCAGCAACTCTCCTGACTCTCGCACACTCTTAAAAACCTTCTCTGCTCTCCTCTGTCCGCCTGCTCCCACACCTTCATCGGAGTTAACGGCTGATGATTTTGCATCGTTCTTCGTAAAGAAAACTACCGCCATCAACAGCCAATTTTCTACGCCACCATCACCCGCCTTTTCTCCTATGTCTGAAGATGATGTTTCCAAGGTCATTGGTTCCAACCACCCTACCACCTGCCCACTGGATCCCATCCCCACCCATCTCCTCCATGCCATCTCTCCAGCAGTTGTGCCTGGTCTGACCCGCATCATCAACTCTTTGCTCACCACTGGGACATTTCCCACTGCTTTCAAAGAGGCCTGCATCACACCGCTACTGAAGAAACTCACTCTCAACCTTACACTGCTAGAACACTACAGGCCGGTGTAGTGTGTGAAAATGCATATCTTCCGTCAAAATGTAGATGACTGATTTTAACCTCTTATTATTTTCTGTCTTCTTAAAAAATTATTTTTTTACTTACCTCACTATTCTTAGCTTTGTATACTGTTCTAGGCTTTAATGGACTGGATTTAATTAACTTATGCATTTTGTTGCCTATATTGTTATAATTGCTTCCAATGTTTCCTCGTCTGTAAGTCGCTTTGGATAAAAACGTCTGCTAAATGACTAAATGTAAATTTTATGAAATGTGTAATGTCATGTGTAATGTGTAATGTGTAGTGTGTGCCCTTGAAATTTTAGCATGTCTACATAATCATGAATAAATGCTTCTTGAGACACACAGTGTTGCTTCTTTGCATGCATCAAATGAATTGTTTCTGGCTATATGCATCCATGCATTAGTTTGAGAGGGGTGGAAATGGGACACTTGGGTGAAACAAAACTGCCCCAAAAGTACCCCCCCCACTTTAAATACAGTTTTTTCTAAGTCAATTTGGTACATTTCTCTGATCCGATTTGAAATTCTCAAAACTTCTTGTTCAATCCCTACATCCTTGTGTCACGTGTGCACATCAAACAAGCCTTTTCTCATTTCTTTGAACAAGTTGCAAATGCTTTGGTACATCCATGCAAATGATTATGACTAAATTCTGTGCAGATTCCTACATTATCAATTGCTTATGTCATGTTGATCAAAATGCATTATAATGGGTCTCTGTAGAATAGTATAATCCCCACGACATTTAAGCACTAGTTTTACAATATACAGTAAGTATACTTTAAGTAAACGGTGGCATTTTATTTTACTCAATTTTTTTGCATTGCTATATTCTTTCCACATAGGACTGCAAGACAACTTCACTGTGTTGCAGACGGCCCCTTTTCACACCTAAACAGTCTTTTGACACTCTCTACAGGGATCTCATCCCTGAACAAGAGAGGAGGCAGATTGGAGATGACCTGCCAAAGTACGTGTTAGTTTGGGACAATGTCAGTTTCCATCGCTCCAACATCATCAGGCAATGGTTTGCGGCCCACAACAGGATGCTGGTGGAGTTCCTCTCACCCTACTCAACCCCGTTGAGGAATTTTTCTCAGCATGAAGATTAAAAGTATATGATGGCCAGCCGCATACACAGATGACCCTTCTGGCTGCCTTGGATGTAACGTCTGATGACATCACAGCTGATGCCTGCAGAGGCTGGATTAGACACTCTGAAAGATGATTTTCACGCTGTATCGCAAGAGAAGATATTTGTTGTGATGTGGATGAGAATCCGTTGCCCAAAAGACAGGAACGTCAGGAGGTGTAGGAAGACTGCACTGTAATTCCACTGCACTGCATGTACAGTTTTCCCTAAGGAGATTGTCTTATGTTCAGATTTCTACATTTGTTTGTGCTATGCAGTGCTGTCTTTTCCTGTCTGCATCACAATGACACTGTCTGTCAATAAATTATTGTAAAAACAGTAAAAGCGTAAATGTGACTCATGTGCCGTCTCTTGCAATCAAACAATCAAAACCAGAAATGCACTTACTGTTTTGCAAATGACAAGGATGATTCGAGAAATGCTCCACTCATCACTCTCAGTTCACTCGGCTGCACACGTCTGATCACTTCTTTATCACCCCCGACCTCACCGCTCCAGACAACGCAGATGTCTTACCGCTGGTCACTTTCCGGCGCTACCTACGGTCCCTCCCTCCTGCTTTTCCTCTGCTGTCTTGTCTGCACTCCCCCCCTCTGAGGAGCTCTCTCTTTTGAAAACCAACAGTGCCACAGACACTCTGTGTTCCACGCTTACATCCTGCTTGGACAACATATGCCCTCTTACATCTGGACCAGCCCGTGCATCCCTGTCTGCCCCCTGGTTATCGGATGTACCACGTGAGCATCGCACCAGCCTCCGGTCAGCTGAGAGAAAATGGCACAAGTCAAAAGACCATACTGACCTCTCTCTCTCTACTTTCTCCGTTGACGTCACCTCTGCAAAAACTGATTATAACCACTCGAAGATCAGCAACTCTCCTGACTCTCGCACACTCTTAAAAACCTTCTCTGCTCTCCTCTGTCCGCCTGCTCCCACACCTTCATCGGAGTTAACGGCTGATGATTTTGCATCGTTCTTCGTAAAGAAAACTACCGCCATCAACAGCCAATTTTCTACGCCACCATCACCCGCCTTTTCTCCTATGTCTGAAGATGATGTTTCCAAGGTCATTGGTTCCAACCACCCTACCACCTGCCCACTGGATCCCATCCCAACCCATCTCCTCTATGCCATCTCTCCAGCAGTTGTGCCTGGTCTGACCCGCATCATCAACTCTTTGCTCACCACTGGGACATTTCCCACTGCTTTCAAAGAGGCCTGCATCACACCGCTACTGAAGAAACTCACTCTCAACCTTACACTGCTAGAACACTACAGGCCGGTGTAGTGTGTGAAAATGCATATCTTCCGTCAAAATGTAGATGACTGATTTTAACCTCTTATTATTTTCTGTCTTCTTAAAAATTTATTTTTTTACTTACCTCACTATTCTTAGCTTTGTATACTGTGCTAGGCTTTAATGGACTGGATTTAATTAACTTATGCATTTTGTTGCCTATATTGTTATAATTGCTTCCAATATTTCCTCGTCTGTAAGTCGCTTTGGATAAAAACGTCTGCTAAATGACTAAATGTAAATTTTATGAAATGTGTAATGTCATGTGTAATGTGTAATGTGTAGTGTGTGGCCTTGAAATTTTAGCATGTCTACGTAATCATGAATAAATGCTTCTTGAGACACACAGTGTTGCTTCTTTGCATGCATCAAATGAATTGTTTCTGGCTATATGCATCCATGCATTAGTTTGAGAGGGGTGGAAATGGGACACTTGGGTGAAACAAAACTGCCCCAAAAGTACCCCCCCCACTTTAAATACAGTTTTTTCTAAGTCAATTTGGTACATTTCTCTGATCCGATTTGAAATTCTCAAAACTTCTTGTTCAATCCTTACATCCTTGTGTCACGTGTGCACATCAAACAAGCATTTTCTAATTTCTTTGAACAAGTGGCAAATGCTTTGGTACATCCATGCAAATGATTATGACAAAATTCTGTGCAGATTCCTACATTATCAATTGCTTATGTCATGTTGATCAAAATGCATTATAATGGGTCGCTGTAGAATAGTATAATCCCCACGACATTTAAGCACTAGTTTTACAATATACAGTAAGTATACTTTAAGTAAACAGTGGCATTTTATTTTACTCAATTTAGTGTTTTGCATTGCTATATTCTTTCCACATAGGACTGCAAGACAACTTCACTGTGTTGCAGACGGCCCCTTTTCACACCTAAACAGTCTTTTGACACTCTCTACAGGGATCTCATCCCTGAACAAGAGAGGGGGCAGATTGGAGATGACCTGCCAAAGTACATGTTAGTTTGGGACAATGTCAGTTTCCATCGCTCCAACATCATCAGGCAATGGTTTGCGGCCCACAACAGGATGCTGGTGGAGTTCCTCTCACCCTACTCAACCACGTTGAGGAATTTTTCTCAGCATGAAGATTAAAAGTATATGATCGCCAGCCGCATACACAGATGACCCTTCTGGCTGCCATGGATGTAACGTGTGATGACATCACAGCTGATGCCTGCAGAGGCTGGATTAGACACTCTGAAAGATGATTTTCACGCTGTATCGCAAGAGAAGATATTTGTTGTGATGTGGATGAGAATCCGCTGCCTAAAAGACAGGAACGTCAGGAGGTGTAGGAAGACTGCACTGTAATTCCACTGCACTGCATGTACAGTTTTCCCAAAGGAGATTGTCTTATGTTCAGATTTCTACATTTGTTTGTGCTATGCAGTGCTGTCTTTTCCTGTCTGCATCACATTGACACTGTCTGTCAATAAATTATTGTACAAACAGTAAAAGCGTTAACGTGAATCATGTGCCGTCTCTTGCAATCAAACAATCAAAACCAGAAATGCACTTACTGTTTTGCAAATGACAAGGATGATTCGAGAAATGCTCCACTCATCACTCTCAGGTCACTCCGCTGCACACGTCTGATCACTTCTTTGTCACCCCCGACCTCACCGCTCCAGACAACGCAGCTGTCTTACCGCTGGTCACTTTCCGGCGCTACCTACGGTCCCTCCCTCCTGCTTTTCCTCTGCTGTCTTGTCTGCACTCCCCCCCTCTGAGGAGCTCTCTCTTTTGAAAACCAACAGTGCCACAGACACTCTGTGTTCCACGCTTACATCCTGCTTGGACAACATATGCCCTCTTACATCTGGACCAGCCCGTGCATCCCTGTCTGCCCCCTGGTTATCGGATGTACCACGTGAGCATCGCACCAGCCTCCGGTCAGCTGAGAGAAAATGGCACAAGTCAAAAGACCATACTGACCTCTCTCTCTCTACTTTCTCCGTTGACGTCACCTCTGCAAAAACTGATTATAACCACTCGAAGATCAGCAACTCTCCTGACTCTCGCACACTCTTAAAAACCTTCTCTGCTCTCCTCTGTCCGCCTGCTCCCACACCTTCATCGGAGTTAACGGCTGATGATTTTGCATCGTTCTTCGTAAAGAAAACTACCGCCATCAACAGCCAATTTTCTACGCCACCATCACCCGCCTTTTCTCCTATGTCTGAAGATGATGTTTCCAAGGTCATTGGTTCCAACCACCCTACCACCTGCCCACTGGATCCCATCCCAACCCATCTCCTCTATGCCATCTCTCCAGCAGTTGTGCCTGGTCTGACCCGCATCATCAACTCTTTGCTCACCACTGGGACATTTCCCACTGCTTTCAAAGAGGCCTGCATCACACCGCTACTGAAGAAACTCACTCTCAACCTTACACTGCTAGAACACTACAGGCCGGTGTAGTGTGTGAAAATGCATATCTTCCGTCAAAATGTAGATGACTGATTTTAACCTCTTATTATTTTCTGTCTTCTTAAAAATTTATTTTTTTACTTACCTCACTATTCTTAGCTTTGTATACTGTGCTAGGCTTTAATGGACTGGATTTAATTAACTTATGCATTTTGTTGCCTATATTGTTATAATTGCTTCCAATATTTCCTCGTCTGTAAGTCGCTTTGGATAAAAACGTCTGCTAAATGACTAAATGTAAATTTTATGAAATGTGTAATGTCATGTGTAATGTGTAATGTGTAGTGTGTGGCCTTGAAATTTTAGCATGTCTACGTAATCATGAATAAATGCTTCTTGTGACACACAGTGTTGCTTCTTTGCATGCATCAAATGAATTGTTTCTGGCTATATGCATCCATGCATTAGTTTGAGAGGGGTGGAAATGGGACACTTGGGTGAAACAAAACTGCCCCAAAAGTACCCCCCCACTGTAAATACATTTTTTTCTAAGTCAATTTGGTACATTTCTCTGATCCGATTTGAAATGCTCAAAACTTCTTGTTCAATCCTTACATCCTTGTGTCACGTGTGCACATCAAACAAGCATTTTCTCATTTCTTTGAACAAGTTGCAAATGCTTTGGTACATCCATGCAAATGATTATGACAAAATTCTGTGCAGATTCCTACATTATCAATTGCTTATGTCATGTTGATCAAAATGAATTATAATGGGTCTCTGTAGAATAGTATAATCCCCACGACATTTAAGCACTAGTTTTACAATATACAGTAAGTATACTTTAAGTAAACGGTGGCATTTTATTTTACTCAATTTAGTGTTTTGCATTGCTATATTCTTTCCACATAGGACTGCAAGACAACTTCACTGTGTTGCAGACGGCCCCTTTTCACACCTAAACAGTCTTTTGACACTCTCTACAGGGATCTCATCCCTGAACAAGAGAGGGGGCAGATTGGAGATGACCTGCCAAAGTACGTGTTAGTTTGGGACAATGTCAGTTTCCATCGCTCCAACATCATCAGGCAATGGTTTGCGGCCCACAACAGGATGCTGGTGGAGTTCCTCTCACCCTACTCAACCCCGTTGAGGAATTTTTCTCAGCATGAAGATTAAAAGTATATGATGGCCAGCCCCATACACAGATGACCCTTCTGGCTGCCATGGATGTAACGTGTGATGACATCACAGCTGATGCCTGCAGAGGCTGGATTAGACACTCTGAAAGATGATTTTCACGCTGTATCGCAAGAGAAGATATTTGTTGTGATGTGGATGAGAATCCGTTGCCCAAAAGACAGGAACGTCAGGAGGTGTAGGAAGACTGCACTGTAATTCCACTGCACTGCATGTACAGTTTTCCCAAAGGAGATTGTCTTATGTTCAGATTTCTACATTTGTTTGTGCTATGCAGTGCTGTCTTTTCCTGTCTGCATCACATTGACACTGTCTGTCAATAAATTATTGTACAAACAGTAAAAGCGTTAACGTGAATCATGTGCCGTCTCTTGCAATCAAACAATCAAAACCAGAAATGCACTTACTGTTTTGCAAATGACAAGGATGATTCGAGAAATGCTCCACTCATCACTCTCAGGTCACTCCGCTGCACACGTCTGATCACTTCTTTGTCACCCCCGACCTCACCGCTCCAGACAACGCAGCTGTCTTACCGCTGGTCACTTTCCGGCGCTACCTACGGTCCCTCCCTCCTGCTTTTCCTCTGCTGTCTTGTCTGCACTCCCCCCCTCTGAGGAGCTCTCTCTTTTGAAAACCAACAGTGCCACAGACACTCTGTGTTCCACGCTTACATCCTGCTTGGACAACATATGCCCTCTTACATCTGGACCAGCCCGTGCATCCCTGTCTGCCCCCTGGTTATCGGATGTACCACGTGAGCATCGCACCAGCCTCCGGTCAGCTGAGAGAAAATGGCA
This sequence comes from Barbatula barbatula, assembly GCF_947034865.1. NCBI lineage: Eukaryota > Metazoa > Chordata > Actinopteri > Cypriniformes > Nemacheilidae > Barbatula > Barbatula barbatula. Next base: position 14,877,833 of record NC_136777.1, read on the forward strand.
CAAGTCAAAAGACCATACTGACCTCTCTCTCTCTACTTTCTCCGTTGACGTCACCTCTGCAAAAACTGATTATAACCACTCGAAGATCAGCAACTCTCCTGACTCTCGCACACTCTTAAAAACCTTCTCTGCTCTCCTCTGTCCGCCTGCTCCCACACCTTCATCGGAGTTAACGGCTGATGATTTTGCATCGTTCTTCGTAAAGAAAACTACCGCCATCAACAGCCAATTTTCTACGCCACCATCACCCGCCTTTTCTCCTATGTCTGAAGATGATGTTTCCAAGGTCATTGGTTCCAACCACCCTACCACCTGCCCACTGGATCCCATCCCCACCCATCTCCTCTATGCCATCTCTCCAGCAGTTGTGCCTGGTCTGACCCGCATCATCAACTCTTTGCTCACCACTGGGACATTTCCCACTGCTTTCAAAGAGGCCTGCATCACACCGCTACTGAAGAAACTCACTCTCAACCTTACACTGCTAGAACACTACAGGCCGGTGTAGTGTGTGAAAATGCATATCTTCCGTCAAAATGTAGATGACTGATTTTAACCTCTTATTATTTTCTGTCTTCTTAAAAATTTATTTTTTTACTTACCTCACTATTCTTAGCTTTGTATACTGTGCTAGGCTTTAATGGACTGGATTTAATTAACTTATGCATTTGTTGCCTATATTGTTATAATTGCTTCCAATGTTTCCTCGTCTGTAAGTCGCTTTGGATAAAAACGTCTGCTAAATGACTAAATGTAAATTTTATGAAATGTGTAATGTCATGTGTAATGTGTAAGGTGTAGTGTGTGGCCTTGAAATTTTAGCATGTCTACGTAATCATGAATAAATGCTTCTTGAGACACACAGTGTTGCTTCTTTGCATGCATCAAATGAATTGTTTCTGGCTATATGCATCTATGCATTAGTTTGAGAGGGGTGGAAATGGGACACTTGGGTGAAACAAAACTGCCCCAAAAGTACCCCCCCCCCCACTTTAAATACAGTTTTTTCTAAGTCAATTTGGTACATTTCTCAGATCCGATTTGAAAATCTCAAAACTTATTGTTCAATCCTTACATCCTTGTGTCACGTGTGCACATCAAACAAGCATTTTCTCATTTCTTTGAACAAGTTGCAAATGCTTTGGTACATCCATGCAAATGATTATGACAAAATTCTGTGCAGATTCCTACATTATCAATTGCTTATGTCATGTTGATCAAAATGAATTATAATGGGTCTCTGTAGAATAGTATAATCCCCACGACATTTAAGCACTAGTTTTACAATATACAGTAAGTATACTTTAAGTAAACGGTGGCATTTTATTTTACTCAATTTAGTGTTTTGCATTGCTATATTCTTTCCACATAGGACTGCAAGACAACTTCACTGTGTTGCAGACGGCCCCTTTTCACACCTAAACAGTCTTTTGACACTCTCTACAGGGATCTCATCCCTGAACAAGAGAGGGGGCAGATTGGAGATGACCTGCCAAAGTACGTGTTAGTTTGGGACAATGTCAGTTTCCATCGCTCCAACATCATCAGGCAATGGTTTGCGGCCCACAACAGGATGCTGGTGGAGTTCCTCTCACCCTACTCAACCCCGTTGAGGAATTTTTCTCAGCATGAAGATTAAAAGTATATGATGGCCAGCCCCATACACAGATGACCCTTCTGGCTGCCATGGATGTAACGTGTGATTACATCACAGCTGATGCCTGCAGAGGCTGGATTAGACACTCTGAAAGATGATTTTCACGCTGTATCGCAAGAGAAGATATTTGTTGTGATGTGGATGAGAATCCGTTGCCCAAAAGACAGGAACGTCAGGAGGTGTAGGAAGACTGCACTGTAATTCCACTGCACTGCATGTACAGTTTTTGAAGAACATTTAAACAATGTTCTGCGCGTTCAAAAATTGGAGTGAGGCCAGTTCAGAAAACGTTGAAATTTATTGATCAGAGGTAGTCTCAAACAAACAGCTGTTTCGGTGGATCCTCAGACTCAGCACAGTCTTAACAAAGGATCGACCCCGAAAAACAGTTTCACTGGTATTTATATGTATTTCTCGCCGAAACTCTTCTTCAGCCGGGGTCCAATCAGATCGCCTTCCCTTTGTCTGCATTTCAGCCAATCAGCTCACTGCCTTGTTTTTCAAACCCGACATCTGTAACAAATTTGCACACAAGACCCTCACCCATTCCATGGGGCCCCCCGTGTAATCTAATCTTTTCACACACACATAGTAACATCCTATGGAAAAACCCCACAATATCAGCGATTATGGCTTGGTTACACACAACTCACACACTGGTTATATTTTCAACATATTATGCATAGGTAGTAATCAATGGTAAAATCATATTAAATGTAAAGGCACGTTTAAACCACAATAAGATCCTTGAGTGTACACATTTCTTCCCCAAAAATAAGATCTGGTTATTGTTACACATTTACACAAGCAGATCCTGCAACCCCCCTCTCACTGACCACATTCCGATCTCTGGCAACATCTGGCAACTGAAGAACTCTCAACTTCAAGCTTTTGTTCACAATCATGTCATGTAGGAAAATACATCTGATTTAAACAACATCAATCATCCATTTTTATATCGATCCATATACGGATCTAAATTCCCATAATCCCTCTCTTGACCATTAAAAAATGGTCACAAATCATCACAAACATCATTATCATCTTCATCTAGGAAATGATCGCCAGACAATAGAGGCATGGTATATTTTGGAGGGGTTAGGTCTGTCTTTTCTATTGCCGATAATATCACTCTGTTACATAGTGATCTGATACAGGGAATACAACAGCATCCGCATGAGACCAAAATACCTGCAAATACAGCTATTGATAACACAATCGACATTAAAACTGATTTCCATTTGCCTAGTGCCTTGTCTAGCCAATCTCCAATAGGATTATTCACTCCTGAATGTTCCTTCATTTCGATAGACAAAGTTCTCAAACCTTCCAATGCCCTAGTGACTGATCCGTCTGGTGCTGTATTATTAGGAATGTAAGTACAGCAAAGATCACCAAACATAACACATACTCCTCCCTTTTCTGCCAACAACATGTCCAGAGCCATACGGTTCTGTATAGCCATAAGTGAAGTTGGTGCTAGCTGTTCTGCTAAACCATCTACTGCATCCCTTGTCATATTTGCTAACCTCATCACATTATAATGTACATAATTAATCCTATCTACATTCTTGTTTGGGGTGACTGGAAAAATAGCAGCTATTATGGGTATATTCTCAAAACCTGCTGCCACTTGGTTCGCTAGTTTATATTCATCCGGTACACCTCTGGGAATCCCTATCGCGTCAATGTATGTCGGACTATTTAATGATAAATCTACACTTGATCCTATTGCTCTCTTTGTCATGATGTGTCTCCTACGTCTTCTAGTCAATGTTGCTGAATTCACGGTTTCCGTTCTGACTGCTCTGTCTCCTATCAGGGTTATTGGGGCTCCCAGTCTCACCATGGCACACACTCCCTTTGCCTTCTCAGGTATCCTAGTAAACAATCTTCGATCTCCACAATAATAATACAAACCTGCTCTAGCCCACGTACCTATCTCAGTCCCATTATCTACTATGATCTGATCACACCACTCCTTATTTATCTCCCCCAGGTTGCTGGTTGGTGATAGACGTTTAATATCAAAACAGGTATAATTTGCTTTCTTCGGTGTAAATGGACCTGCCCGTGAAAGGTTGGTTATTGGTGGGAATATTGCTGCCAATGTGGTACAATTTTTTGGACTGGCCATCCGTGTCAATGCCAGCATACACTCATAGCCCCACGTATCGTTTTGGTACAACGGGGCTGGTTCAATATATAAATGAGGTCTTGCATTAGCACATCCAACACAATCGTCTAAGCTCTGTTCTCTGGCTGTGGTAATTATCCATTCCAGCCACAAATTATTTTCCCCATATCCTGTGGCTCTTTCTATCATATCTTCTGGTTTTAACATGGTGTAATCTATTTCTACCACTCCATACTTTTGTCCTACCGATAATGGCTCAGCTACTGTCCCATTTCTTTCCTCCTCAGGTGAACTGTCCACAACAAATTTTATTACTGCTTTTTTATCTGTTCCTGGGCTGTGCACCCCCATTATAAGGAAAAACTCCCCTGTATAATTGGCTGATCCCGTTCTAGTAGATATTGAAAGGGTGAGTGGATTTTGACTTGCACTATAATCTCTTTGCATTTTAAAATCAAATTTTGCCGAGGTACGGGTCCAAAGGCTAGGTTCTTTCGGAGTCCAAGCACCGGTGTATGCTATCACGTTGTTCCATGACGGACACCATTCACCCCTATGGGTTCGCCTAGACTGGTATGCCTTACAAACACTGTCCGTATTCCAGTCCATACATACATATACCTCGTACCCCCTCCATGAGCTATTTTTTCCCCCACAATTTATGACAGCGCATAAGTCGAAAGTAAATGAGGTGGTCTTACCCCAAACATAGTTAATTACGAGTTGTTCACATGGTAACCTCGTATCGGCTATGGCTCTTTTGTAACTCGGTTTCGATATGTTGTTGTTACTTTCCTGACCCTCAGTTATGCTAAAAATTATTCCTACTATAACCCCTGAAATTATTAATAGGATCCCTGACAGCTTACAGTTTTCCCACAGCTTCATCTCGTTACCCTCTCTTGGACTTTAAAGGAACAATAAACACACTCTTGGAAATTTAAATGGTTAAACACACAGTACACTTAATGGGAATATGAAATTCAGAAAAAATATATGGTTAAAATCCCACAAAATAGAAATGTAAGGAATAAATGGTTATACGTTAATGAATATGACAATATAAAATCACAATAGCAATATAAAAATATAGAAAATATGGGAAATACTGAATATAAAATATGAAAACTGTGAATATAAAATATGAAAAATAGCAAATATGGAAAATGTGAATATTAAAATTGAAGGATCACAATAACAACAATATATATTGATTATAAAGAATTAGAAAGAAAATTAATATATAAAGATTATGATAAAGATAAATACGAAAATGTTGATAACCCTTGATTATAATGAGTATATAGTCTACACACCAGTTTCTTATTTGTTTTAAGCTCTGGGTGTGATCATCATAAATTGGATAGTCCGTGCACCTTGCTTTTGTGACTAAATGGAAGATAGTTCTACTGTCTTCCTCATGAGTCACTGCACAATCACCTGTTCTTTTATTTTGTCGTCTCACGTTCTCCACTCCGTACCTGTTTTTAAATGTCACTGCTTGAAAAAATGTCACCTTTTTTGCACTGGATTTTTAATTTTTAATGCCCCTGTTGTTGATGCTTATATGTCACTTTCTGCTCCACTTTCTGCTCCAGAGATACCCTCCCCCTCTTGGACCTGAGCCCTCAGGTCCACAGCAGTCTCTGACAGCGACCTGTTTGGTGGATCACAGTTAACACAAGAAGACAAGTGATACCAGGTGTCGCCCTTGCCAGATAGACGGACACAATGTGATGTCCTGGCCGTCACTTTCAGAGGCTCCGTCCAGCGTGGCTCATTCCACTTCCTTCGAAACTTCTTCAGGCGAACCCACTGCGAACCGGGCTCGACAGGATCTCCAGCAATGTCAGAGGGAGTCTGCTGAGAGAAATGTTGAATCATAGCAGTCAGTTTGTCAAAGTATACACAATGTGAAAGTGGTACACAGGTGTCCGGCTTCAGCGGCGTCGACGGTCCTGGAAAAGATCTACCTGTAAGCAATTCAAAAGGTGTAAAGCCAGTGATTCTGTTAACAGAGGAACGTACAGACATTAGAGCCAACGGAAGAGCTGATAGCCATGATAATTTGGTCTGTGCACAGATTTTAGCCAATTTAAGTTTCAGTGTTAGGTTCATCCGTTCGACCTTACCTTGCGATTCGGGATGATAGACGGCCCCAAACGCATGCGTTAGACCCAGCGATTTCTCTACGATTTTTAAATGCTCATTTTTGAAGTGTGAGCCGTTATCTGACCGGATATGCCGGGGGAAACCGTAATGCGGAATGTACAAATTAATGAGACACTTAATGACTGCAGTGCTGTCTTCTTTCCCACAAGGAAAAGCCTCAGGCCAACCTGTGAATTGGTCAACTATCACCAACAAATACCGTTTCCCTTGCACCCTCTCTACCATGTCTGTAAAGTCAATCACGATTTCCTCTCCTGGGCCTCGTAATGGCAAAAATGTGCCCTTTAACTGTTTTAAAGTTGGTTTGATGTTATGTTTTTGACAAATGTCGCATGAAAGTACAAAGTTAGACACCATAGCCGTCAAAAAAGGATGCCACCAATATTGCAATGTTTTCATCATCTGTTTTGAACTCACGTGCGACATAGTGTGTGCTTGGGTCATGATAGAGCGTGACAGGCTCATGGGCAACGCTGGTCTGCCATCTGGGGCCTGCCACAGACCATCTGGTGCACACAGGGCCCCATACTCTGTCCACGTTGACAGTTCCTCTGGTGTGCATTTGCCATGTTCGGCCACAAGTGTTTCTCTGCTGAAAGATGGTAACAGTTTTACATATGAACAGTCAGTCTGTACCATCATGGTCACCTGATAGCCTGCAGCTGTTTTGGCAGCCAAGTCAGCAGCCTCATTTCCCCGTGCTACAGCACTGTCTGTTTTACAGTGGCCCTGACATTTTATGACAGCAACAGCTGCTGGAATTTTCAATGCGTCCAACAGTGCACGTACTTCTGCATCATTTGCTATAGGCTTACCAGACGTAGTGACGAACCCACTCCTTTGCCAAACTGCGAGTTCGACATGTACAGCACCCACGACATAAGCTGAGTCACTATAAATGTTGACTTTGCCAGACCCTGCAAGTTTAAGTGCTTGTGTGACCGCAATTAGTTCTGCTCTCTGTGCCGACTGTTTGCCTTCTATTTTCTCTGCTTCCCTAGTAGTGTAACCTAAGTCTGTTTGCTGCACAACAGAGTAAGCTGAGACCAAAGAGCCATCATGAGCTCTAAAACAGCACCCGTCCGTGAAAAATGTAATCACGTCCGAGGCTTCAGGGATAGGGGTTGCAGTTAAGTCCTGGCGAACACGAGATGCCAGGTCAGTGATTGGTGCACAGTCATGTGGTTCCCCTTTGGTGAACAAATCTGCCATGTTAATGCCATCGTGTTTGTATGTTATGTTTGGCGCCGTTAGACATTTGGACAGTTTTCTCTGCCTCAACGGTGAAAACGTAAATGATGCAGAATTGACAAACGACATGACAGAGTGCGTGGTCAGGACCGTTAACTGATGACCCATCACAATGTGTGATGTCTTTTCAATGATCTTTGCTAATCCTGCAGTAAACCTGGCACAAACCGGCTGGCGTTGTTCAATGGCGTCCATTAGGACACTGACATACATGAGCACACGTCTAGCACTAGACTGCTTCTGAAAAAGTACTCCATGTGCGCTATTCCCTGTTTCAGAAACGTCTAGGAAAAATGCCTTGCTGTAATCAGGGCTATGCAGATATGCTGCATGTGACAGCTCCCCTTTCAATTTAATGAACGCAGTTTCTGCTTCAGGGGTCCATGTTAACTTCGCCTGCACATTTCTCATGCCTTGTTCCTTGACCATGTCTCGTAATGGCTTGGTGACCGCTACATACATAGGGATATAATTTCTGCTGAAACCTGTCAATCCCAGAAAGGAAAGCATGTCCTTCACATTGTGTGGCTTTGGGTGTGACAAAATGCCATCACGTTGGCGATCAGACAATGTTGTGCCTTGGCCTGTGATTAAACGGCCCATGAAAGTAACAGATGGCCTGCTGACCTGCAGTTTTTCTTTACTAACCTTGAACCCAGACGCATACAGCTGTCTCAGAATGACGCCCGTTGCTTTTAAGCAATCTTCATTGGTTACGGCTGCTAGCAAAAGATCATCAACATACATTATTAGAATGCAATCCACAGGTAACACACAATTTATCAGCTGATTTTTTAGGACCTGATTGAATATCCCTGGCGATAAAATAAAGCCCTGTGGAAGTCTGTTATAAGAATATTGACATTTTCGGTAAGTGAAAGTCAGGCACGATTTACATTCTTCCGAGATTGGTATACAGAAAAAAGCGTTGGCCAAATCAATGCATGTGAACCATTGGTGAGCTGGGGTCAAATTTGAGATGGCAGTATATGGGTTTGGTACGGCCATTGTTGGTGTTGTCACCAGGCTGTTTACTCGACGCAGATCATGGACTAATCTATATTTGTTTGTGCCTGGTTTTTTTACAGGAAAAATCGGGGTGTTCCATGGCGATCGCCATGGAATAATGACACCTTTCTCCACTAAACCTTGAACAGTGGGCGCAATGCCTTCCTCTGCCTCCCTTTTGTTAGGATATTGTGGGACCCAAACTGGTTCTGTCGATTTTAACTGAAATTTGACTGGCTCAATGTTACAGAGGCCAACGTCCGTTGGACCTTGTGACCAGAGGTCGTCCGGCTGGCTGTTAATTAACTGCTCAGCTCCGGGACCGTCTGTCAGTTCGCGACCATGGCTTCTTGTAATTTCGAGGTGAGTCAATTGGCCCCTATCGGTCGTTTTTTGTGGTACCCAATATGAATCTGTCATACGCGAATACAAAACCCCTACAATGCCAGAGGGCTCCCAATCGGTCACCAAGCGCAACCTTTTTGTCATAGCTCCTAACTCTCGAGCTTCATGGCCTGGATGCAGTGCCATAGAAATGTGAGGTTCAGCTGTGTCTGCCATTTCATACCATATCTGTTGTTCTGGTGTCAGTGTAACCGGAACTACTACACCCTCTTGTCCTACATATAGACCCTCCCCTGTGAGTGTCCACATTTGGCCCTCAATTTCATGGAACATTTCCTGGTATGTGACAGTGTCATTACGGTCATAAAATAGTGTACAATGCAGGGGGTCGATGGGAGGCAAATAGACAGCTAAGTCTTTGATCCAGGGCCACTGACTCTTATACAGTGCTCTGGCTCCCGATTGTGAATCATCTAGTTCCACCCAATATATGTCTGCCATCTCTTGCAAGGGTCCTCCCAGCAAAACCTGCTGGTGGCCCTCTCTACTGTGTGCCTGTGAACAGTCGACTTTAGTGCCGTCCGGGAACGTGACTGTGACACCTTCTGGTGAGCATAAAATATTTGCACCCAATTTAATCAACAGATCTCTGCCCAATAGGGGAACAGGTGCTTTTGTGGAATATAGAAATGAGTGTGACAGGGACTGATTTGCCACTTTCGTGGTAAGAGGAACAGTAAGATGCCAGTGTTCGAACCTTCCAGAGAACCCCATAACTCCAACAGTCTTATCACTTAGATCTTTGTCAGTGATTGTGCCCCTCGTTACTGTGGAGTATGTTGCTCCGGTATCTACCAAAGCTGTTAGTGGTCTATTGTTAACCACTAAAATCATGTAAGGCTCAGCCAGACCTCGCATGATTGTTCTCTGTTGGCCTCGTCAACAATCCGCGCCTTCCCCCTGGCCCCAAGATGGGTTCAAGGGCGCCTGAATCGAGTGGGGAGGTGGGCCTTGTTGCTCCGGGTATTTTGGAGTTTGTGGTCCTCTGCCACGACCACTGGGCCCACCTCTATGAGGATCCCATCCCCCCGCAGGTGGTCCCATATACTGGCTGTCCCCTGTCATGGGACAATGTCTCCTCCAATGATCAGTCCCCCCACACTGATGACATGCATCCCTGTAGCGCACCCCTCCCCCACTCGGCTTCCCCCTAGCCCATCCGCTATTGCCCCGTGGCCTATACCCTCCCCATGGTTTTATTAATTGGAAATTAGGGACATGTCCTCCCTGAGCATAGCCAAAAGTTTCAGGTGTGACTATGGGAAAAGGTGGGGTCTTCCCCCCGGGCTGCCCGTCAAAGCCGCTGCTCACAGGACGTTGTGACATTTGTTTGGATTTTTTGGTATCTGACTTAGCCATTTCTAATTGTAGTTTTAACAATTGTTGCTTTGTCTTTTCTAATTCCTCCTGTTCTTTATCCTGCTTATCGACTGATCTGTCAATATGGAACACTAGATGTCTTTCCCACATTTCGTTGCTGGCAACTGGAGTGTCAGGATTACATTCCATTGCCTGCTTGACACCATTGGGGGCCCCTGTCATTACGGCAGTTCTAAATATATTACGCGTAATTGGATTATTTAGACTATTTTCTTCTACCATCTGCTCCCATTCAGCTGCACATCTAAAATAGTAACTCGCTCCAGTCTCACCAGGCTTAATGCGGAACTTAATGTTTTGGTATACGGTTGGGGGTGTTGGAAATTTTGCTCTGAGGGCCCTGGCGATCGCTGTACTGACAGTGGTATACTGTGCGTCATTGGGTTCGTCTTCAATGTTTGCATCCTTCTCAAACTCTGCCATCTGCGAAACAGTAAAAACTTGGCCTAAAAGGCATCTTATGTCTCCTACCGCCAAGGTGGTGCCGTGGCACAATGCCATCAACTTTATAAGCCATCTGCCTCCACCAGATGTAATGGGGGGCAATTTTGCCAGCACAGCTGTCATGTCACTATGGCTCCAGGGCTGGTACTTTGGTACCCCTCGGTTGCCCTGTAACAGAGGCATGTTAGTTGCCCCTCCTGACATCAGCTGGGCGTTTGGCACATCAACATTCCTTTCATCATACTCACTACCTGGGCGACACATACTGTCCCATTGTCTCTCTTGAGGGGGAGTGAATTGACAGGCTGGAGTGGATTGGCAGGCTCTGGTACGACTCCTAGTACCCTGTGACACTGGGGTAGACATCATAGTTCCTTTAATAACTACGTCCCTACATACCTGCAGTGGCCCTCCATCCTCACTGTTATTACATGCTTCCTGTCCCTTCATGTCTCTGCCTTCCTCCTCATTGTGCACTACTTGTGCTCTTTGGTTTGTTAAGCTATCCTTTCTTTGTAAGGTTTCCTGTCTATTTACCATTAGTTCTAATTGTGCTGTCAACACGTTTATTTGATCCTTTAAAACATCTAGATCTGGCATGTCTACCTCCACCATCGAGTCTTTCACATTCACTTGCACTTGCTGTGAAGCTGGTATGTAGGGCGGGGGCAACAGCTTATTCAAATCAGGATATAAGGGGGCGGTCTCAGTATGACGCGAAATACTGGCTCCTGCACTTCCTGACTCTCTCACCATTTCTTTCTCTGACTCCTCCGATTGCACATGTCCTGTGCCCCCCCTAGGGGAACTCAAAGCAATTGCAGTTAGAGCAATCCGTGTCCAACGGCGTAATTCTTCTCTCAATCTCTCTTCCTCCTTTTTATGCTTATTTTTATCTAACCACTTCACCTCTTTTCCTCCTTCTACATGTTTGTTTAAACTTGCATGCGCTTTTTCCTCCATTTCCCTGATTTTTGGAGTGATCTTAATCAACACTTTCTCAGATTCCTTCCACACATTCTCCATGCAAATTTCACTCCATTTTTGTTTCCAGATTTTGCTGTCTTTCTTACGAGTTTTCGGCTCTGATTGGGCCATTAACATATCAACAATTTTTTCCCACTGCATAGCCACAGGGGAACAGCTATACTCCGCACATTTTCTCTCAAAATCAGACATTTTACACTGTATACAATACACAATATGCACAATTTAATCGGCTTTTAGTGTACCTTTATAAATACACTCGTGACGCGGCCTTTCACCGGTCTTGTTAACGTAAATACACCGTGACGGGCCTTTCACCGCGTCTTGTTAACGTAAATAAAACTCGTGACGGGCCTTTCACCGCGTCTTGTTAATGAAAATAAACCGTGACGGGCCTTTCACCGCGTCTTGTTAACGTAAATAAAACTCGTGACGGGCCTTTCACCGCGTCTTGTTAATGAAAATAAACCGTGACGGGCCTTTCACCGCGTCTTGTTAACGTAAATAAAACTCGTGACGGGCCTTTCACCGCGTCTTGTTAATGAAAATAAACCGTGACGGGCCTTTCACCGCGTCTTGTTAACGTAAATAAAACTCGTGACGGGCCTTTCACCGCGTCTTGTTAATGAAAATAAACCGTGACGGGCCTTTCATTCTGATCAACAAATATCAATGATCTTTAATTTCTACTCAAATGGTACAGATATACTTCAAACTCAACACATAAATTTGGAATATCCAATCTGCAGAAGTTCGTTTAAACAGGCTCTGCTCACCTTTTTTTAATTCTGTCGACAGCGTGTTGAAGTTAAAAGTTGTCTCGTCCCAATTTTCGGTCACTCTCCGAGTTTTACAATTCTCTATTGGTGGCTCTGTCTCCAACCGCGTTCGGGGTCACCATCTGAAGAACATTTAAACAATGTTCTGCGCGTTCAAAAATTGGAGTGAGGCCAGTTCAGAAAACGTTGAAATTTATTGATCAGAGGTAGTCTCAAACAAACAGCTGTTTCGGTGGATCCTCAGACTCAGCACAGTCTTAACAAAGGATCGACCCCGAAAAACAGTTTCACTGGTATTTATATGTATTTCTCGCCGAAACTCTTCTTCAGCCGGGGTCCAATCAGATCGCCTTCCCTTTGTCTGCATTTCAGCCAATCAGCTCACTGCCTTGTTTTTCAAACCCGACATCTGTAACAAATTTGCACACAAGACCCTCACCCATTCCATGGGGCCCCCCGTGTAATCTAATCTTTTCACACACACATAGTAACATCCTATGGAAAAACCCCACAATATCAGCGATTATGGCTTGGTTACACACAACTCACACACTGGTTATATTTTCAACATATTATGCATAGTTAGTAATCAATGGTAAAATCATATTAAATGTAAAGGCACGTTTAAACCACAATAAGATCCTTGAGTGTACACATTTCTTCCCCAAAAATAAGATCTGGTTATTGTTACACATTTACACAAGCAGATCCTGCAACCCCCCTCTCACTGACCACATTCCGATCTCTGGCAACATCTGGCAACTGAAGAACTCTCAACTTCAAGCTTTTGTTCACAATCATGTCATGTAGGAAAATACATCTGATTTAAACAACATCAATCATCCATTTTTATATCGATCCATATACGGATCTAAATTCCCATATTTTCCCAAAGGAGATTGTCTTATGTTCAGATTTCTACATTTGTTTGTGCTATGCAGTGCTGTCTTTTCCTCTCTGCATCACATTGACACTGTCTGTCAATAAATTATTGTACAAACAGTAAAAGCGTTAACGTGAATCATGTGCCGTCTCTTGCAATCAAACAATCAAAACCAGAAATGCACTTACTGTTTTGCAAATGACAAGGATGATTCGAGAAATGCTCCACTCATCACTCTCAGGTCACTCCGCTGCACACGTCTGATCACTTCTTTGTCACCCCCGACCTCACCGCTCTACACAACGCAGCTGTCTTACCGCTGGTCACTTTCCGGCGCTACCTACGGTCCCTCCCTCCTGCTTTTCCTCTGCTGTCTTGTCTGCACTCCCCCCCTCTGAGGAGCTCTCTCTTTTGAAAACCAACAGTGCCACAGACACTCTGTGTTCCACGCTTACATCCTGCTTGGACAACATATGCCCTCTTACATCTGGACCAGCCCGTGCATCCCTGTCTGCCCCCTGGTTATCGGATGTACCACGTGAGCATCGCACCAACCTCCGGTCAGCTGAGAGAAAATGGCACAAGTCAAAAGACCATACTGACCTCTCTCTCTCTACTTTCTCCGTTGACGTCACCTCTGCAAAAAATGATTATAACCACTCGAAGATCAGCAACTCTCCTGACTCTCGCACACTCTTAAAAACCTTCTCTGCTCTCCTCTGTCCGCCTGCTCCCACACCTTCATCGGAGTTAACGGCTGATGATTTTGCATCGTTCTTCGTAAAGAAAACTACCGCCATCAACAGCCAATTTTCTACGCCACCATCACCCGCCTTTTCTCCTATGTCTGAAGATGATGTTTCCAAGGTCATTGGTTCCAACCACCCTACCACCTGCCCACTGGATCCCATCCCCACCCATCTCCTCTATGCCATCTCTCCAGCAGTTGTGCCTGGTCTGACCCGCATCATCAACTCTTTGCTCACCACTGGGACATTTCCCACTGCTTTCAAAGAGGCCTGCATCACACCGCTACTGAAGAAACTCACTCTCAACCTTACACTGCTAGAACACTACAGGCCGGTGTAGTGTGTGAAAATGCATATCTTCCGTCAAAATGTAGATGACTGATTTTAACCTCTTATTATTTTCTGTCTTCTTAAAAATTTATTTTTTTACTTACCTCACTATTCTTAGCTTTGTATACTGTGCTAGGCTTTAATGGACTGGATTTAATTAACTTATGCATTTGTTGCCTATATTGTTATAATTGCTTCCAATGTTTCCTCGTCTGTAAGTCGCTTTGGATAAAAACGTCTGCTAAATGACTAAATGTAAATTTTATGAAATGTGTAATGTCATGTGTAATGTGTAATGTGTAGTGTGTGGCCTTGAAATTTTAGCATGTCTACGTAATCATGAATAAATGCTTCTTGAGACACACAGTGTTGCTTCTTTGCATGCATCAAATGAATTGTTTCTGGCTATATGCATCCATGCATTAGTTTGAGAGGGGTGGAAATGGGACACTTGGGTGAAACAAAACTGCCCCAAAAGTACCCCCCCCCAACTTTAAATACAGTTTTTTCTAAGTCAATTTGGTACATTTCTCTGATCCGATTTGAAATTCTCAAAACTTCTTGTTCAATCCTTACATCCTTGTGTCACGTGTGCACATCAAACAAGCATTTTCTCATTTCTTTGAACAAGTTGCAAATGCTTTGGTACATCCATGCAAATGATTATGAGAAAATTCTGTGCAGATTCCTACATTATCAATTGCTTATGTCATGTTGATCAAAATGCATTATAATGGGTCTCTGTAGAATAGTATAATCCCCACGACATTTAAGCACTAGTTTTACAATATACAGTAAGTATACTTTAAGTAAACAGTGGAATTTTATTTTACTCAATTTAGTGTTTTGCATTGCTATATTCTTTCCACATAGGACTGCAAGACAACTTCACTGTGTTGCAGACGGCCCCTTTTCACACCTAAACAGTCTTTTGACACTCTCTACAGGGATCTCATCCCTGAACAAGAGAGGGGGCAGATTGGAGATGACCTGCCAAAGTACGTGTTAGTTTGGGACATTGTCAGTTTCCATCGCTCCAACATCATAAGGCAATGGTTTGCGGCCCACAACAGGATGCTGGTGGAGTTCCTCTCACCCTACTCAACCACGTTGAGGAATTTTTCTCAGCATGAAGATTAAAAGTATATGATCGCCAGCTGCATACACAGATGACCCTTCTGGCTGCCATGGATGTAACGTGTGATGACATCACAGCTGATGCCTGCAGAGGCTGGATTAGACACTCTGAAAGATGATTTTCACGCTGTATTGCAAGAGAATATATTTTTTGTGATGTGGATGAGAATCCGTTGCCCAAAAGACAGGAACGTCAGGAGGTGTAGGAAGACTGCACTGTAATTCCACTGCACTGCATGTACAGTTTTCCCTAAGGAGATTGTCTTATGTTCAGATTTCTACATTTGTTTGTGCTATGCAGTGCTGTCTTTTCCTGTCTGCATCAAAATGACACTGTCTGTCAATAAATTATTGTAAAAACAGTAAAAGCGTTAACGTGACTCATGTGCCGTCTCTTGCAATCAAACAATCAAAACCAGAAATGCACTTGTCTGTTTTGCAAATGACAAGGATGATTCGAGAAATGCTCCACTCATCACTCTCAGTTCACTCCGCTGCACACGTCTGATCACTTCTTTGTCACCCCCGAACTCACCGCTCCAGACAACGCAGATGTCTTACCGCTGGTCACTTTCCGGCGCTACCTACGGTCCCTCCCTCCTGCTTTTCCTCTGCTGTCTTGTCTGCACTCCCCCCCTCTGAGGAGCTCTCTCTTTTGAATACCAACAGTGCCACAGACACTCTGTGTTCCACGCTTACATCCTGCTTGGACAACATATGCCCTCTTACATCTGGAACAGCCCGTGCATCCCTGTCTGACCCTGGTTATCGGATGTACCACGTGAGCATCGCACCAGCCTCCGGTCAGCTGAGAGAAAATGGCACAAGTCAAAAGACCATACTGACCTCTCTCTCTCTACTTTCTCCGTTGACGTCACCTCTGCAAAAACTGATTATAACCACTCGAAGATCAGCAACTCTCGCACACTCTTAAAAACCTTCTCTGCTCTCCTCTGACCGCCTGCTCCCACACCTTCATCGGAGTTAACGGCTGATGATTTTGCATCGTTCTTCGTAAAGAAAACTACCGCCATCAACAGCCAATTTTCTACGCCACCATCACCTGCCTTTTCTCCTATGTCTGAAGATGATGTTTCCAAGGTCATTGGTTCCAACCACCCTACCACCTGCCCACTGGATCCCATCCCCACCCATCTCTCCAGCAGTTGTGCCTGGTCTGACCCACATCATCAACTCTTTGCTCACCACTGGGACATTTCCCACTGCTTTCAAAGAGGCCTGCATCACACCGCTACTGAAGAAACTCACTCTCAACCTTACACTGCTAGAACACTACAGGCCAGTGTAGTGTGTGAAAATGCATATCTTCCGTCAAAATGTAGATGACTGATTTTAACCTCTTATTATTTTCTGTCGTCTTAAAAAATAATTTTTTTACTTACCTCACTATTCTTAGCTTTGTATACTGTGCTAGGCTTTAATGGACTGGATTTAATTAACTTATGCATTTTGTTGCCTATATTGTTATAATTGCTTCCAATGTTTCCTCGTAAGTAAGTCGCTTTGGATAAAAACGTCTGCTAAATTACTAAATGTAAATTTTATGAAATGTGTAATGTCATGTGTAATGTGTAGTGTGTGGCCTTGAAATTTTAGCATGTCTACGTAATCATGAATAAATGCTTCTTGAGACACACAGTGTTGCTTCTTTGCATGCATCAAATGAATTGTTTCTGGCTATATGCATCCATGCATTAGTTTGAGAGGGGTGGAAATGGGACACTTGGGTGAAACAAAACTGCCCCAAAAGTACCCCCCCACTTTAAATACAGTTTTTTCTAAGTCAATTTGGTACATTTCTCTGATCCGATTTGACAATCTCAAAACTTCTTGTTCAATCCTTACATCCTTGTGTCACGTGTGCACATCAAACAAGCATTTTCTCATTTCTTTGAACAAGTTGCAAATGCTTCGGTACATCCATGCAAATGATTATGACTAAATTCTGTGAAGATTCCTACATTATCAATTGCTTATGTCATGTTGATCAAAATGCATTATAATGGGTCTCTGTAGAATAGTATAATCCCCACGACATTTAAGCACTAGTTTTACAATATACAGTAAGTATACTTTAAGTAAACGGTGGCATTTTATTTTACTCAATTTAGTGTTTTGCATTGCTATATTCTTTCCACATAGGACTGCAAGACAACTTCACTGTGTTGCAGACGGCCCCTTTTCACACCTAAACAGTCTTTTGACACTCTCTACAGGGATCTCATCCCTGAACAAGAGAGGGGGCAGATTGGAGATGACCTGCCAAAGTACGTGTTAGTTTGGGACAATGTCAGTTTCCATCGCTCCAACATCATCAGGCAATGGTTTGCGGCCCACAACAGGATGCTGGTGGAGTTCCTCTCACCCTACTCAACCCCGTTGAGGAATTTTTCTCAGCATGAAGATTAAAAGTATATGATGGCCAGCCGCATACACAGATGACCCTTCTGGCTGCCTTGGATGTAACGTGTGATGACATCACAGCTGATGCCTGCAGAGGCTGGATTAGACACTCTGAAAGATGATTTTCACGCTGTATCGCAAGAGAAGATATTTGTTGTGATGTGGATGAGAATCCGTTGCCCAAAAGAAAGGAACGTCAGGAGTTGTAGGAAGACTGCACTGTAATTCCACTGCACTGCATGTACAGTTTTCCCTAAGGAGATTGTCTCATGTTCAGATTTCTACATTTGTTTGTGCTATGCAGTGTTGTCTTTTCCTGTCTGCATCACAATGACACTGTCTGTCAATAAATTATTGTAAAAACAGTAAAAGCGTAAATGTGACTCATGTGCCGTCTCTTGCAATCAAACAATCAAAACCAGAAATGCACTTACTGTTTTGCAAATGACAAGGATGATTCGAGAAATGCTCCACTCATCACTCTCAGCTCACTCCGCTGCACACGTCTGATCACTTCTTTATCACCCCCGACCTCACCGCTCCAGACAACGCAGATGTCTTACCGCTGGTCACTTTCCGGCGCTACCTACGGTCCCTCCCTCCTGCTTTTCCTCTGCTGTCTTGTCTGCACTCCCCCCCTCTGAGGAGCTCTCTCTTTTGAATACCAACTGTGCCACAGACACTCTGTGTTCCACGCTTACATCCTGCTTGGACAACATATGCCCTCTTACATCTGGACCAGCCCGTGCATCCCTGTCTGCCCCATGGTTATCGGATGTACCACGTGATCATCGCACCAGCCTCCGGTCAGCTGAGAGAAAATGGCACAATTCAAAAGACCATACTGACCTCTCTCTCTCTACCAGTCTCTTCTCTCTACTTTCTCCGTTGACGTCACCTCTGCAAAAACTGATTATAACCACTCGAAGATCAGCAACTCTCCTGACTCTCGCACACTCTTAAAAACCTTCTCTGCTCTCCTCTGTCCGCCTGCTCCCACATATTCATCGCAGTTAACGGCTGATGATTTTGCATTGTTCTTCGTAAAGAAAACTACCGCCATCAACAGCCAATTTTCTACACCACCATCACCCGCCTTTTCTCCTATGTCTGAAGATGATGTTTCCAAGGTCATTGGTTCCAACCACCCTACCACCTGCCCACTGGATCCCATCCCCACCCATCTCCTCCATGCCATCTCTCCAGCAGTTGTGCCTGGTCTGACCCGCATCATCAACTCTTTGCTCACCACTGGGACATTTCCCACTGCTTTCAAAGAGGCCTGCATCACACCGCTACTGAAGAAACTCACTCTCAACCTTACACTGCTAGAACACTACAGGCCGGTGTAGTGTGTGAAAATGCATATCTTCCGTCAAAATGTAGATGACTGATTTTAACCTCTTATTATTTTCTGTCTTCTTAAAAAATTATTTTTTTACTTACCTCACTATTCTTAGCTTTGTATACTGTGCTAGGCTTTAATGGACTGGATTTAATTAACTTATGCAATTTGTTGCCTATATTGTTATAATTGCTTCCAATGTTTCCTCGTCTGTAAGTCGCTTTGGATAAAAATGTCTGCTAAATGACTAAATTTTATGAAATGTGTAATGTCATGTGTAATGTGTAGTGTGTGGCCTTGAAATTTTAGCATGTCTACGTAATCATGAATAAATGCTTCTTGAGACACACAGTGTTGCTTCTTTGCATGCATCAAATGAATTGTTTCTGGCTATATGCATCCATGCATTAGTTTGAGAGGGGTGGAAATGGGACACTTGGGTTAAACAAAACTGCCCCAAAAGTACCCCCCCACTTTAAATAGAGTTTTTTCTAAGTCAATTTGGTACATTTCTCTGATCCGATTTGAAATTCTCAAAACTTCTTGTTCAATCCTTACATCATTGTGTCACGTGTGCACATCAAACAAGCATTTTCTAATTTCTTTGAACAAGTTGCAAATGCTTTGGTTCATCCATGCAAATGATTATGACAAAATTCTGTGCAGATTCCTACATTATCAATTGCTTATGTCATGTTGATCAAAATGCATTATAATGGGTCTCTATAGAATAGTATAATCCCCACGACATTTAAGCACTAGTTTTACAATATACAGCAAGTATACTTTAAGTAAACAGTGGCATTTTATTTTACTCAATTTAGTGTTTTGCATTGCTATATTCTTTCCACATAGGACTGCAAGACAACTTCACTGTGTTGCAGACGGCCCCTTTTCACACCTAAACAGTCTTTTGACACTCTCTACAGGGATCTCATCCCTGAACAAGAGAGGGGGCAGATTGGAGATGACCTGCCAAAGTACGTGTTAGTTTGGGACAATGTCAGTTTCCATCGCTCCAACATCATCAGGCAATGGTTTGCGGCCCACAACAGGATGCTGGTGGAGTTCCTCTCTCCCTACTCAACCACGTTGAGGAATTTTTCTCAGCATGAAGATTAAAAGTATATGATCGCCAGCCTTATACACAGATGACCCTTCTGGCTGCCATGGATGTAACGTGTGATGACATCACAGCTGATGTCTGCAGAGGCTGGATTAGACACTCTGAAAGATGATTTTCACGCTGTATCGCAAGAGAAGATATTTGTTGTGATGTGGATGAGAATCCGTTGCCCAAAAGACAGGAACGTCAGGAGGTGTAGGAAGACTGCACTGTAATTCCACTGCACTGCATGTACAGTTTTCCCAAAGGAGATTGTCTTATGTTCAGATTTCTACATTTGTTTGTGCTATGCAGTGCTGTCTTTTCCTGTCTGCATCACATTGACACTGTCTGTCAATAAATTATTGTACAAACAGTAAAAGCGTTAACGTGAATCATGTGCCGTCTCTTGCAATCAAACAATCAAAACCAGAAATGCACTTACTGTTTTGCAAATGACAAGGATGATTCGAGAAATGCTCCACTCATCACTCTCAGGTCACTCCGCTGCACACGTCTGATCACTTCTTTGTCACCCCCGACCTCACCGTTCCAGACAACGCAGATGTCTTACCGCTGGTCACTTTCCGGCGCTACCTACGGTCCCTCCCTCCTGCTTTTCCTCTGCTGTCTTGTCTGCACTCCCCCCTCTGAGTAGCTCTCTCTTTTGAATACCAACAGTGCCACAGACACTCTGTGTTCCACGCTTACATCCTGCTTGGACAACATATGCCCTCTTACATCTGGACCAGCCCGTGCATCCCTGTCTGCCCCCTGGTTATCGGATGTACCACGTGAGCATCGCACCAGCCTCCGGTCAGCTGAGAGCAAATGGCACAAGTCAAAAGACCATACTGACCTCTCTCTCTCTACTTTCTCCGTTGACGTCACCTCTGCAAAAACTGATTATAACCACTCGAAGATCAGCAACTCTCCTGACTCTCGCACACTCTTAAAAACCTTCTCTGCTCTCCTCTGTCCGCCTGCTCCCACACCTTCATCGGAGTTAACGGCTGATGATTTTGCATCGTTCTTCGTAAAGAAAACTACCGCCATCAACAGCCAATTTTCTACGCCACCATCACCCGCCTTTTCTCCTATGTCTGAAGATGATGTTTCCAAGGTCATTGGTTCCAACCACCCTACCACCTGCCCACTGGATCCCATCCCCACCCATCTCCTCCATGCCATCTCTCCAGCAGTTGTGCCTGGTCTGACCCGCATCATCAACTCTTTGCTCACCAATGGGACATTTCCCACTGCTTTCAAAGAGGCCTGCATCACACCGCTACTGAAGAAACTCACTCTCAACCTTACACTGCTAGAACACTACAGGCCGGTGTAGTGTGTGAAAATGCATATCTTCCGTCAAAATGTAGATGACTGATTTTAACCTCTTATTATTTTCTGTCTTCTTAAAAAATTATTTTTTTACTTACCTCACTATTCTTAGCTTTGTATACTGTGCTAGGCTTTAATGGACTGGATTTAATTAACTTATGCATTTTGTTGCCAATATTGTTATAATTGCTTCCAATGTTTCCTCGTCTGTAAGTCGCTTTGGATAAAAACGTCTGCTAAATGACTAAATGTAAATTTTATGAAATGTGTAATGTCATGTGTAATGTGTAATGTGTAGTGTGTGGCCTTTAAATTTTAGCATGTCTACGTAATCATGAATAAATGCTTCTTGAGACACACAGTGTTGCTTCTTTGCATGCATCAAATGAATTGTTTCTGGCTATATGCATCCATGCATTAGTTTGAGAGGGGTGGAAATGGGACACTTGGGTGAAACAAAACTGCCCAAAAAGTACCCCCCCACTTTAAATACAGTTTTTTCTAAGTCAATTTGGTACATTTCTCTGATCCGATTTGAAATTCTCAAAAATTCTTGTTCAATCCTTACATCCTTGTGTCACGTGTGCACATCAAACAAGCATTTTCTCATTTCTTTGAACAAGTTGCAAAATGCTTTGGTACATCCATGCAAATGATTATGACTAAATTCTGTGCAGATTCCTACATTATCAATTGCTTATGTCATGTTGATCAAAATGCATTATAATGGGTCTCTGTAGAATAGTATAATCCCCACGACATTTAAGCACTAGTTTTACAATATACAGTAAGTATACTTTAAGTAAACGGTGGCATTTTATTTTACTCAATTTAGTGTTTTGCATTGCTATATTCTTTCCACATAGGACTGCAAGACAACTTCACTGTGTTGCAGACGGCCCCTTTTCACACCTAAACAGTCTTTTGACACTCTCTACAGGGATCTCATCCCTGAACAAGAGAGGGGGCAGATTGGAGATGACCTGCCAAAGTACGTGTTAGTTTGGGACAATGTCAGTTTCCATCGCTCCAACATCATCAGGCAATGGTTTGCGGCCCACAACAGGATGCTGGTGGAGTTCCTCTCACCCTACTCAACCCCGTTGAGGAATTTTTCTCAGCATGAAGATTAAAAGTATATGATGGCCAGCCGCATACACAGATGACCCTTCTGGCTGCCTTGGATGTAACGTGTGATGACATCACAGCTGATGCCTGCAGAGGCTGGATTAGACACTCTGAAAGATGATTTTCACGCTGTATCGCAAGAGAAGATATTTGTTGTGATGTGGATGAGAATCCGTTGCCCAAAAGAAAGGAACGTCAGGAGTTGTAGGAAGACTGCACTGTAATTCCACTGCACTGCATGTACAGTTTTCCCTAAGGAGATTGTCTTATGTTCAGATTTCTACATTTGTTTGTGCTATGCAGTGCTGTCTTTTCCTGTCTGCATCACAATGACACTGTCTGTCAATAAATTATTGTACAAACAGTGAAAGCGTTAACGTGAATCATGTGCCGTCTCTTGCAATCAAACAATCAAAACCAGAAATGCACTTACTGTTTTGCAAATGACAAGGACGATTTGAGAAATGCTCCACTCATCACTCTCAGGTCACTCCGCTGCACACGTCTGATCACTTCTTTGTCACCCCCGACCTCACCGCTCCAGACAACGCAGATGTCTTACTGCTGGTCACTTTCCGGCGCTACCTACGGTCCCTCCCTCCTGCTTTTCCTCTGCTGTCTTGTCTGCACTCCCCCCCTCTGTGGAGCTCTCTCTTTTGAATACCAACAGTGCCACAGACACTCTGTGTTCCACGCTTACATCCTGCTTGGACAACATATGCCCTCTTACATCTGGACCAGCCCGTGCATCCCTGTCTGCCCCCTGGTTATCGGATGTACCACGTGAGCATCGCACCAGCCTCCGGTCAGCTGAGAGAAAATGGCACAAGTCAAAAGACCATACTGACCTCTCTCTCTCTACTTTCTCCGTTGACGTCACCTCTGCAAAAACTGATTATAACCACTCGAAGATCAGCAACTCTCCTGACTCTCGCACACTCTTAAAAACCTTCTCTGCTCTCCTCTGTCCGCCTGCTCCCACACCTTCATCCGAGTTAACGGCTGATGATTTTGCATCGTTCTTCATAAAGAAAACTACCGCCATCAACAGCCAATTTTCTACGCCACCATCACCCGGCTTTTCTCCTATGTCTGAAGATGATGTTTCCAAGGTCATTGGTTCCAACCACCCTACCACCTGCCCACTGGATCCCATCCCCACCCATCTCCTCCATGCCATCTCTCCAGCAGTTGTGCCTGGTCTGACCCGCATCATCAACTCTTTGCTCACCACTGGGACATTTCCCACTGCTTTCAAAGAGGCCTGCATCACACCGCTACTGAAGAAACTCACTCTCAACCTTACACTGCTAGAACACTACAGGCCGGTGTAGTGTGTGAAAATGCATATCTTCCGTCAAAATGTAGATGATTGATTTTAACCTCTTATTATTTTCTGTCTTCTTAAAAAAGTATTTTTTTACTTACCTCACTATTATTAGCTTTGTATACTGTGCTAGGCTTTAATGGACTGGATTTAATTAACTTATGCATTTTGTTGCCTATATTGTTATAATTGCTTCCAATGTTTCCTCGTCTGTAAGTCGCTTTGGATAAAAACGTCTGCTAAATTACTAAATGTAAATTTTATGAAATGTGTAATGTCATGTGTAATGTGTAATGTGTAGTGTGTGGCCTTGAAATTTTAGCATGTCTACGTAATCATGAATAAATGCTTCTTGAGACACACAGTGTTGCTTCTTTGCATGCATCAAATGAATTGTTTCTGGCTATATGCATCCATGCATTAGTTTGAGAGGGGTGGAAATGGGACACTTGGGTTAAACAAAACTGCCCCAAAAGTACCCCCCCACTTTAAATAGAGTTTTTTCTAAGTCAATTTGGTACATTTCTCTGATCCGATTTGAAATTCTCAAAACTTCTTGTTCAATCCTTACATCATTGTGTCACGTGTGCACATCAAACAAGCATCTTCTAATTTCTTTGAACAAGTTGCAAATGCTTTGGTTCATCCATGCAAATGATTATGACAAAATTCTGTGCAGATTCCTACATTATCAATTGCTTATGTCATGTTGATCAAAATGCATTATAATGGGTCTCTATAGAATAGTATAATCCCCACGACATTTAAGCACTAGTTTTACAATATACAGTAAGTATTCTTTAAGTAAACAGTGGCATTTTATTTTACTCAATTTAGTGTTTTGCATTGCTATATTCTTTCCACATAGGACTGCAAGACAACTTCACTGTGTTGCAGACGGCCCCTTTTCACACCTAAACAGTCTTTTGACACTCTCTACAGGGATCTCATCCCTGAACAAGAGAGGGGGCAGATTGGAGATGACCTGCCAAAGTACGTGTTAGTTTGGGACAATGTCAGTTTCCATCGCTCCAACATCATCAGGCAATGGTTTGCGGCCCACAACAGGATGCTGGTGGAGTTCCTCTCACCCTACTCAACCACGTTGAGGAATTTTTCTCAGCATGAAGATTAAAAGTATATGATCGCCAGCCTTATACACAGATGACCCTTCTGGCTGCCATGGATGTAACGTGTGATGACATCACAGCTGATGTCTGCAGAGGCTGGATTAGACACTCTGAAAGATGATTTTCACGCTGTATCGCAAGAGAAGATATTTGTTGTGATGTGGATGAGAATCCGTTGCCCAAAAGACAGGAACGTCAGGAGGTGTAGGAAGACTGCACTGTAATTCCACTGCACTGCATGTACAGTTTTCCCTAAGGAGATTGTCTTATGTTTAGATTTCTACATTTGTTTGTGCTATGCAGTGCTGTCTTTTCCTGTCTGCATCACAATGACACTGTCTTTCAATAAATTATTGTACAAACAGTAAAAGCGTTAACGTGAATCATGTGCCGTCTCTTGCAATCAAACAATCAAAACCAGAAATGCACTTACTGTTTTGCAAATGACAAGGATGATTCGAGAAATGCTCCACTCATCACTCTCAGGTCACTCCGCTGCACACGTCTGATCACTTCTTTGTCACCCCCGACCTCACCGTTCCAGACAACGCAGATGTCTTACCGCTGGTCACTTTCCGGCGCTACCTACGGTCCCTCCCTCCTGCTTTTCCTCTGCTGTCTTGTCTGCACTCCCCCCTCTGAGTAGCTCTCTCTTTTGAATACCAACAGTGCCACAGACACTCTGTGTTCCACGCTTACATCCTGCTTGGACAACATATGCCCTCTTACATCTGGACCAGCCCGTGCATCCCTGTCTGCCCCCTGGTTATCGGATGTACCACGTGAGCATCGCACCAGCCTCCGGTCAGCTGAGAGCAAATGGCACAAGTCAAAAGACCATACTGACCTCTCTCTCTCTACTTTCTCCGTTGACGTCACCTCTGCAAAAACTGATTATAACCACTCGAAGATCAGCAACTCTCCTGACTCTCGCACACTCTTAAAAACCTTCTCTGCTCTCCTCTGTCCGCCTGCTCCCACACCTTCATCGGAGTTAACGGCTGATGATTTTGCATCGTTCTTCGTAAAGAAAACTACCGCCATCAACAGCCAATTTTCTACGCCACCATCACCCGCCTTTTCTCCTATGTCTGAAGATGATGTTTCCAAGGTCATTGGTTCCAACCACCCTACCACCTGCCCACTGGATCCCATCCCCACCCATCTCCTCCATGCCATCTCTCCAGCAGTTGTGCCTGGTCTGACCCGCATCATCAACTCTTTGCTCACCACTGGGACATTTCCCACTGCTTTCAAAGAGGCCTGCATCACACCGCTACTGAAGAAACTCACTCTCAACCTTACACTGCTAGAACACTACAGGCCGGTGTAGTGTGTGAAAATGCATATCTTCCGTCAAAATGTAGATGACTGATTTTAACCTCTTATTATTTTCTGTCTTCTTAAAAAATTATTTTTTTACTTACCTCACTATTCTTAGCTTTGTATACTGTGCTAGGCTTTAATGGACTGGATTTAATTAACTTATGCATTTTGTTGCCAATATTGTTATAATTGCTTCCAATGTTTCCTCGTCTGTAAGTCGCTTTGGATAAAAACGTCTGCTAAATGACTAAATGTAAATTTTATGAAATGTGTAATGTCATGTGTAATGTGTAATGTGTAGTGTGTGGCCTTTAAATTTTAGCATGTCTACGTAATCATGAATAAATGCTTCTTGAGACACACAGTGTTGCTTCTTTGCATGCATCAAATGAATTGTTTCTGGCTATATGCATCCATGCATTAGTTTGAGAGGGGTGGAAATGGGACACTTGGGTGAAACAAAACTGCCCCAAAAGTACCCCCCCCACTTTAAATACAGTTTTTTCTAAGTCAATTTGGTACATTTCTCTGATCCGATTTGAAATTCTCAAAACTTCTTGTTCAATCCTTACATCATTGTGTCACGTGTGCACATCAAACAAGCATTTTCTCATTTCTTTGAACAAGTTGCAAATGCTTTGGTACATCCATGCAAATGATTATGACAAAATTCTGTGCAGATTCCTACATTATCAATTGCTTATGTCATGTTGATCAAAATGCATTATAATGGGTCTCTGTAGAATAGTATAATCCCCACGACATTTAAGCACTAGTTTTACAATATACAGTAAGTATACTTTAAGTAAACGGTGGCATTTTATTTTACTCAATTTAGTGTTTTGCATTGCTATAGTCTTTCCACATAGGACTGCAAGACAACTTCACTGTGTTGCAGACGGCCCCTTTTCACACCTAAACAGTCTTTTGACACTCTCTACAGGGATCTCATCCCTGAACAAGAGAGGGGGCAGATTGGAGATGACCTGCCAAAGTACATGTTAGTTTGGGACAATGTCAGTTTCCATCGCTCCAACATCATCAGGCAATGGTTTGCGGCCCACAACAGGATGCTGGTGGAGTTCCTCTCACCCTACTCAACCACGTTGAGGAATTTTTCTCAGCATGAAGATTAAAAGTATATGATCGCCAGCCGCATACACAGATGACCCTTCTGGCTGCCATGGATGTAACGTGTGATGACATCACAGCTGATGCCTGCAGAGGCTGGATTAGACACTCTGAAAGATGATTTTCACGCTGTATCGCAAGAGAAGATATTTGTTGTGATGTGGATGAGAATCCGCTGCCTAAAAGACAGGAACGTCAGGAGGTGTAGGAAGACTGCACTGTAATTCCACTGCACTGCATGTACAGTTTTCCCAAAGGAGATTGTCTTATGTTCAGATTTCTACATTTGTTTGTGCTATGCAGTGCTGTCTTTTCCTGTCTGCATCACATTGACACTGTCTGTCAATAAATTATTGTACAAACAGTAAAAGCGTTAACGTGAATCATGTGCCGTCTCTTGCAATCAAACAATCAAAACCAGAAATGCACTTACTGTTTTGCAAATGACAAGGATGATTCGAGAAATGCTCCACTCATCACTCTCAGGTCACTCCGCTGCACACGTCTGATCACTTCTTTGTCACCCCCGACCTCACCGCTCCAGACAACGCAGCTGTCTTACCGCTGGTCACTTTCCGGCGCTACCTACGGTCCCTCCCTCCTGCTTTTCCTCTGCTGTCTTGTCTGCACTCCCCCCCTCTGAGGAGCTCTCTCTTTTGAAAACCAACAGTGCCACAGACACTCTGTGTTCCACGCTTACATCCTGCTTGGACAACATATGCCCTCTTACATCTGGACCAGCCCGTGCATCCCTGTCTGCCCCCTGGTTATCGGATGTACCACGTGAGCATCGCACCAGCCTCCGGTCAGCTGAGAGAAAATGGCACAAGTCAAAAGACCATACTGACCTCTCTCTCTCTACTTTCTCCGTTGACGTCACCTCTGCAAAAACTGATTATAACCACTCGAAGATCAGCAACTCTCCTGACTCTCGCACACTCTTAAAAACCTTCTCTGCTCTCCTCTGTCCGCCTGCTCCCACACCTTCATCGGAGTTAACGGCTGATGATTTTGCATCGTTCTTCGTAAAGAAAACTACCGCCATCAACAGCCAATTTTCTACGCCACCATCACCCGCCTTTTCTCCTATGTCTGAAGATGATGTTTCCAAGGTCATTGGTTCCAACCACCCTACCACCTGCCCACTGGATCCCATCCCAACCCATCTCCTCTATGCCATCTCTCCAGCAGTTGTGCCTGGTCTGACCCGCATCATCAACTCTTTGCTCACCACTGGGACATTTCCCACTGCTTTCAAAGAGGCCTGCATCACACCGCTACTGAAGAAACTCACTCTCAACCTTACACTGCTAGAACACTACAGGCCGGTGTAGTGTGTGAAAATGCATATCTTCCGTCAAAATGTAGATGACTGATTTTAACCTCTTATTATTTTCTGTCTTCTTAAAAATTTATTTTTTTACTTACCTCACTATTCTTAGCTTTGTATACTGTGCTAGGCTTTAATGGACTGGATTTAATTAACTTATGCATTTTGTTGCCTATATTGTTATAATTGCTTCCAATATTTCCTCGTCTGTAAGTCGCTTTGGATAAAAACGTCTGCTAAATGACTAAATGTAAATTTTATGAAATGTGTAATGTCATGTGTAATGTGTAATGTGTAGTGTGTGGCCTTGAAATTTTAGCATGTCTACGTAATCATGAATAAATGCTTCTTGTGACACACAGTGTTGCTTCTTTGCATGCATCAAATGAATTGTTTCTGGCTATATGCATCCATGCATTAGTTTGAGAGGGGTGGAAATGGGACACTTGGGTGAAACAAAACTGCCCCAAAAGTACCCCCCCACTGTAAATACATTTTTTTCTAAGTCAATTTGGTACATTTCTCTGATCCGATTTGAAATGCTCAAAACTTCTTGTTCAATCCTTACATCCTTGTGTCACGTGTGCACATCAAACAAGCATTTTCTCATTTCTTTGAACAAGTTGCAAATGCTTTGGTACATCCATGCAAATGATTATGACAAAATTCTGTGCAGATTCCTACATTATCAATTGCTTATGTCATGTTGATCAAAATGAATTATAATGGGTCTCTGTAGAATAGTATAATCCCCACGACATTTAAGCACTAGTTTTACAATATACAGTAAGTATACTTTAAGTAAACGGTGGCATTTTATTTTACTCAATTTAGTGTTTTGCATTGCTATATTCTTTCCACATAGGACTGCAAGACAACTTCACTGTGTTGCAGACGGCCCCTTTTCACACCTAAACAGTCTTTTGACACTCTCTACAGGGATCTCATCCCTGAACAAGAGAGGGGGCAGATTGGAGATGACCTGCCAAAGTACGTGTTAGTTTGGGACAATGTCAGTTTCCATCGCTCCAACATCATCAGGCAATGGTTTGCGGCCCACAACAGGATGCTGGTGGAGTTCCTCTCACCCTACTCAACCACGTTGAGGAATTTTTCTCAGCATGAAGATTAAAAGCATATGATCGCCAGCCGCATACACAGATGACCCTTCTGGCTGCCATGGATGTAACGTGTGATGACATCACAGCTGATGCCTGCAGAGGCTGGATTAGACACTCTGAAAGATGATTTTCACGCTGTATCGCAAGAGAAGATATTTGTTGTGATGTGGATGAGAATCCGCTGCCTAAAAGACAGGAACGTCAGGAGGTGTAGGAAGACTGCACTGTAATTCCACTGCACTGCATGTACAGTTTTCCCAAAGGAGATTGTCTTATTTTCAGATTTCTACATTTGTTTGTGCTATGCAGTGCTGTCTTTTCCTGTCTGCATCACATTGACACTGTCTGTCAATAAATTATTGTACAAACAGTAAAAGCGTTAACGTGAATCATGTGCCGTCTCTTGCAATCAAACAATCAAAACCAGAAATGCACTTACTGTTTTGCAAATGACAAGGATGATTCGAGAAATGCTCCACTCATCACTCTCAGGTCACTCCGCTGCACACGTCTGATCACTTCTTTGTCACCCCCGACCTCACCGCTCCAGACAACGCAGCTGTCTTACCGCTGGTCACTTTCCGGCGCTACCTACGGTCCCTCCCTCCTGCTTTTCCTCTGCTGTCTTGTCTGCACTCCCCCCCTCTGAGGAGCTCTCTCTTTTGAAAACCAACAGTGCCACAGACACTCTGTGTTCCACGCTTACATCCTGCTTGGACAACATATGCCCTCTTACATCTGGACCAGCCCGTGCATCCCTGTCTGCCCCCTGGTTATCGGATGTACCACGTGAGCATCGCACCAGCCTCCGGTCAGCTGAGAGAAAATGGCACAAGTCAAAAGACCATACTGACCTCTCTCTCTCTACTTTCTCCGTTGACGTCACCTCTGCAAAAACTGATTATAACCACTCGAAGATCAGCAACTCTCCTGACTCTCGCCCACTCTTAAAAACCTTCTCTGCTCTCCTCTGTCCGCCTGCTCCCACACCTTCATCGGAGTTAACGGCTGATGATTTTGCATCGTTCTTCGTAAAGAAAACTACCGCCATCAACAGCCAATTTTCTACGCCACCATCACCCGCCTTTTCTCCTATGTCTGAAGATGATGTTTCCAAGGTCATTGGTTCCAACCACCCTACCACCTGCCCACTGGATCCCATCCCCACCCATCTCCTCTATGCCATCTCTCCAGCAGTTGTGCCTGGTCTGACCCGCATCATCAACTCTTTGCTCACCACTGGGACATTTCCCACTGCTTTCAAAGAGGCCTGCATCACACCGCTACTGAAGAAACTCACTCTGAACCTTACACTGCTAGAACACTACAGGCCGGTGTAGTGTGTGAAAATGCATATCTTCCGTCAAAATGTAGATGACTGATTTTAACCTCTTATTATTTTCTGTCTTCTTAAAAATTTATTTTTTTACTTACCTCACTATTCTTAGCTTTGTATACTGTGCTAGGCTTTAATGGACTGGATTTAATTAACTTATGCATTTGTTGCCTATATTGTTATGATTGCTTCCAATGTTTCCTCGTCTGTAAGTCGCTTTGGATAAAAACGTCTGCTAAATGACTAAATGTACATTTTATGAAATGTGTAATGTCATGTGTAATGTGTAATGTGTAGTGTGTGGCCTTGAAATTTTAGCATGTCTACGTAATCATGAATAAATGCTTCTTGAGACACACAGTGTTGCTTCTTTGCATGCATCAAATGAATTGTTTCTGGCTATATGCATCTATGCATTAGTTTGAGAGGGGTGGAAATGGGACACTTGGGTGAAACAAAACTGCCCCAAAAGTACCCCCCCCCCACTTTAAATACAGTTTTTTCTAAGTCAATTTGGTACATTTCTCAGATCCGATTTGAAAATCTCAAAACTTCTTGTTCAATCCTTACATCCTTGTGTCACGTGTGCACATCAAACAAGCATTTTCTCATTTCTTTGAACAAGTTGCAAATGCTTTGGTACATCCATGCAAATGATTATGACAAAATTCTGTGCAGATTCCTACATTATCAATTGCTTATGTCATGTTGATCAAAATGAATTATAATGGGTCTCTGTAGAATAGTATAATCCCCACGACATTTAAGCACTAGTTTTACAATATACAGTAAGTATACTTTAAGTAAACGGTGGCATTTTATTTTACTCAATTTAGTGTTTTGCATTGCTATATTCTTTCCACATAGGACTGCAAGACAACTTCACTGTGTTGCAGACGGCCCCTTTTCACACCTAAACAGTCTTTTGACACTCTCTACAGGGATCTCATCCCTGAACAAGAGAGGGGGCAGATTGGAGATGACCTGCCAAAGTACGTGTTAGTTTGGGACAATGTCAGTTTCCATCGCTCCAACATCATCAGGCAATGGTTTGCGGCCCACAACAGGATGCTGGTGGAGTTCCTCTCACCCTACTCAACCCCGTTGAGGAATTTTTCTCAGCATGAAGATTAAAAGTATATGATGGCCAGCCCCATACACAGATGACCCTTCTGGCTGCCATGGATGTAACGTGTGATGACATCACAGCTGATGCCTGCAGAGGCTGGATTAGACACTCTGAAAGATGATTTTCACGCTGTATCGCAAGAGAAGATATTTGTTGTGATGTGGATGAGAATCCGTTGCCCAAAAGACAGGAACGTCAGGAGGTGTAGGAAGACTGCACTGTAATTCCACTGCACTGCATGTACAGTTTTCCCAAAGGAGATTGTCTTATGTTCAGATTTCTACATTTGTTTGTGCTATGCAGTGCTGTCTTTTCCTGTCTGCATCACATTGACACTGTCTGTCAATAAATTATTGTACAAACAGTAAAAGCGTTAACGTGAATCATGTGCCGTCTCTTGCAATCAAACAATCAAAACCAGAAATGCACTTACTGTTTTGCAAATGACAAGGATGATTCGAGAAATGCTCCACTCATCACTCTCAGGTCACTCCGCTGCACACGTCTGATCACTTCTTTGTCACCCCCGACCTCACCGCTCCAGACAACGCAGCTGTCTTACCGCTGGTCACTTTCCGGCGCTACCTACGGTCCCTCCCTCCTGCTTTTCCTCTGCTGTCTTGTCTGCACTCCCCCCCTCTGAGGAGCTCTCTCTTTTGAAAACCAACAGTGCCACAGACACTCTGTGTTCCACGCTTACATCCTGCTTGGACAACATATGCCCTCTTACATCTGGACCAGCCCGTGCATCCCTGTCTGCCCCCTGGTTATCGGATGTACCACGTGAGCATCGCACCAGCCTCCGGTCAGCTCAGAGAAAATGGCACAAGTCAAAAGACCATACTGACCTCTCTCTCTCTACTTTCTCCGTTGACGTCACCTCTGCAAAAACTGATTATAACCA
This sequence comes from Barbatula barbatula, assembly GCF_947034865.1. NCBI lineage: Eukaryota > Metazoa > Chordata > Actinopteri > Cypriniformes > Nemacheilidae > Barbatula > Barbatula barbatula. Next base: position 14,911,229 of record NC_136777.1, read on the forward strand.
CTCGAAGATCAGCAACTCTCCTGACTCTCGCACACTCTTAAAAACCTTCTCTGCTCTCCTCTGTCCGCCTGCTCCCACACCTTCATCGGAGTTAACGGCTGATGATTTTGCATCGTTCTTCGTAAAGAAAACTACCGCCATCAACAGCCAATTTTCTACGCCACCATCACCCGCCTTTTCTCCTATGTCTGAAGATGATGTTTCCAAGGTCATTGGTTCCAACCACCCTACCACCTGCCCACTGGATCCCATCCCAACCCATCTCCTCTATGCCATCTCTCCAGCAGTTGTGCCTGGTCTGACCCGCATCATCAACTCTTTGCTCACCACTGGGACATTTCCCACTGCTTTCAAAGAGGCCTGCATCACACCGCTACTGAAGAAACTCACTCTCAACCTTACACTGCTAGAACACTACAGGCCGGTGTAGTGTGTGAAAATGCATATCTTCCGTCAAAATGTAGATGACTGATTTTAACCTCTTATTATTTTCTGTCTTCTTAAAAATTTATTTTTTTACTTACCTCACTATTCTTAGCTTTGTATACTGTGCTAGGCTTTAATGGACTGGATTTAATTAACTTATGCATTTTGTTGCCTATATTGTTATAATTGCTTCCAATATTTCCTCGTCTGTAAGTCGCTTTGGATAAAAACGTCTGCTAAATGACTAAATGTAAATTTTATGAAATGTGTAATGTCATGTGTAATGTGTAATGTGTAGTGTGTGGCCTTGAAATTTTAGCATGTCTACGTAATCATGAATAAATGCTTCTTGTGACACACAGTGTTGCTTCTTTGCATGCATCAAATGAATTGTTTCTGGCTATATGCATCCATGCATTAGTTTGAGAGGGGTGGAAATGGGACACTTGGGTGAAACAAAACTGCCCCAAAAGTACCCCCCCACTGTAAATACATTTTTTTCTAAGTCAATTTGGTACATTTCTCTGATCCGATTTGAAATGCTCAAAACTTCTTGTTCAATCCTTACATCCTTGTGTCACGTGTGCACATCAAACAAGCATTTTCTCATTTCTTTGAACAAGTTGCAAATGCTTTGGTACATCCATGCAAATGATTATGACAAAATTCTGTGCAGATTCCTACATTATCAATTGCTTATGTCATGTTGATCAAAATGAATTATAATGGGTCTCTGTAGAATAGTATAATCCCCACGACATTTAAGCACTAGTTTTACAATATACAGTAAGTATACTTTAAGTAAACGGTGGCATTTTATTTTACTCAATTTAGTGTTTTGCATTGCTATATTCTTTCCACATAGGACTGCAAGACAACTTCACTGTGTTGCAGACGGCCCCTTTTCACACCTAAACAGTCTTTTGACACTCTCTACAGGGATCTCATCCCTGAACAAGAGAGGGGGCAGATTGGAGATGACCTGCCAAAGTACGTGTTAGTTTGGGACAATGTCAGTTTCCATCGCTCCAACATCATCAGGCAATGGTTTGCGGCCCACAACAGGATGCTGGTGGAGTTCCTCTCACCCTACTCAACCACGTTGAGGAATTTTTCTCAGCATGAAGATTAAAAGCATATGATCGCCAGCCGCATACACAGATGACCCTTCTGGCTGCCATGGATGTAACGTGTGATGACATCACAGCTGATGCCTGCAGAGGCTGGATTAGACACTCTGAAAGATGATTTTCACGCTGTATCGCAAGAGAAGATATTTGTTGTGATGTGGATGAGAATCCGCTGCCTAAAAGACAGGAACGTCAGGAGGTGTAGGAAGACTGCACTGTAATTCCACTGCACTGCATGTACAGTTTTCCCAAAGGAGATTGTCTTATTTTCAGATTTCTACATTTGTTTGTGCTATGCAGTGCTGTCTTTTCCTGTCTGCATCACATTGACACTGTCTGTCAATAAATTATTGTACAAACAGTAAAAGCGTTAACGTGAATCATGTGCCGTCTCTTGCAATCAAACAATCAAAACCAGAAATGCACTTACTGTTTTGCAAATGACAAGGATGATTCGAGAAATGCTCCACTCATCACTCTCAGGTCACTCCGCTGCACACGTCTGATCACTTCTTTGTCACCCCCGACCTCACCGCTCCAGACAACGCAGCTGTCTTACCGCTGGTCACTTTCCGGCGCTACCTACGGTCCCTCCCTCCTGCTTTTCCTCTGCTGTCTTGTCTGCACTCCCCCCCTCTGAGGAGCTCTCTCTTTTGAAAACCAACAGTGCCACAGACACTCTGTGTTCCACGCTTACATCCTGCTTGGACAACATATGCCCTCTTACATCTGGACCAGCCCGTGCATCCCTGTCTGCCCCCTGGTTATCGGATGTACCACGTGAGCATCGCACCAGCCTCCGGTCAGCTGAGAGAAAATGGCACAAGTCAAAAGACCATACTGACCTCTCTCTCTCTACTTTCTCCGTTGACGTCACCTCTGCAAAAACTGATTATAACCACTCGAAGATCAGCAACTCTCCTGACTCTCGCCCACTCTTAAAAACCTTCTCTGCTCTCCTCTGTCCGCCTGCTCCCACACCTTCATCGGAGTTAACGGCTGATGATTTTGCATCGTTCTTCGTAAAGAAAACTACCGCCATCAACAGCCAATTTTCTACGCCACCATCACCCGCCTTTTCTCCTATGTCTGAAGATGATGTTTCCAAGGTCATTGGTTCCAACCACCCTACCACCTGCCCACTGGATCCCATCCCCACCCATCTCCTCTATGCCATCTCTCCAGCAGTTGTGCCTGGTCTGACCCGCATCATCAACTCTTTGCTCACCACTGGGACATTTCCCACTGCTTTCAAAGAGGCCTGCATCACACCGCTACTGAAGAAACTCACTCTGAACCTTACACTGCTAGAACACTACAGGCCGGTGTAGTGTGTGAAAATGCATATCTTCCGTCAAAATGTAGATGACTGATTTTAACCTCTTATTATTTTCTGTCTTCTTAAAAATTTATTTTTTTACTTACCTCACTATTCTTAGCTTTGTATACTGTGCTAGGCTTTAATGGACTGGATTTAATTAACTTATGCATTTGTTGCCTATATTGTTATGATTGCTTCCAATGTTTCCTCGTCTGTAAGTCGCTTTGGATAAAAACGTCTGCTAAATGACTAAATGTACATTTTATGAAATGTGTAATGTCATGTGTAATGTGTAATGTGTAGTGTGTGGCCTTGAAATTTTAGCATGTCTACGTAATCATGAATAAATGCTTCTTGAGACACACAGTGTTGCTTCTTTGCATGCATCAAATGAATTGTTTCTGGCTATATGCATCTATGCATTAGTTTGAGAGGGGTGGAAATGGGACACTTGGGTGAAACAAAACTGCCCCAAAAGTACCCCCCCCCTACTTTAAATACAGTTTTTTCTAAGTCAATTTGGTACATTTCTCAGATCCGATTTGAAAATCTCAAAACTTCTTGTTCAATCCTTACATCCTTGTGTCACGTGTGCACATCAAACAAGCATTTTCTCATTTCTTTGAACAAGTTGCAAATGCTTTGGTACATCCATGCAAATGATTATGACAAAATTCTGTGCAGATTCCTACATTATCAATTGCTTATGTCATGTTGATCAAAATGAATTATAATGGGTCTCTGTAGAATAGTATAATCCCCACGACATTTAAGCACTAGTTTTACAATATACAGTAAGTATACTTTAAGTAAACGGTGGCATTTTATTTTACTCAATTTAGTGTTTTGCATTGCTATATTCTTTCCACATAGGACTGCAAGACAACTTCACTGTGTTGCAGACGGCCCCTTTTCACACCTAAACAGTCTTTTGACACTCTCTACAGGGATCTCATCCCTGAACAAGAGAGGGGGCAGATTGGAGATGACCTGCCAAAGTACGTGTTAGTTTGGGACAATGTCAGTTTCCATCGCTCCAACATCATCAGGCAATGGTTTGCGGCCCACAACAGGATGCTGGTGGAGTTCCTCTCACCCTACTCAACCCCGTTGAGGAATTTTTCTCAGCATGAAGATTAAAAGTATATGATGGCCAGCCGCATACACAGATGACCCTTCTGGCTGCCATGGATGTAACGTGTGATGACATCACAGCTGATGCCTGCAGAGGCTGGATTAGACACTCTGAAAGATGATTTTCACGCTGTATCGCAAGAGAAGATATTTGTTGTGATGTGGATGAGAATCCGTTGCCCAAAAGACAGGAATGTCAGGAGGTGTAGGAAGACTGCACTGTAATTCCACTGCACTGCATGTACAGTTTTCCCAAATGAGATTGTCTTATGTTCAGATTTCTACATTTGTTTGTGCTATGCAGTGCTGTCTTTTCCTGTCTGCATCACAATGACACTGTCTGTCAATAAATTATTGTACAAACAGTAAAAGCGTTAACGTGAATCATGTGCCGTCTCTTGCAATCAAACAATCAAAACCAGAAATGCACTTACTGTTTTGCAAATGACAAGGATGATTCGAGAAATGCTCCACTCATCACTCTCAGGTCACTCCGCTGCACACGTCTGATCACTTCTTTGTCACCCCCGACCTCACCGCTCCAGACAACGCAGATGTCTTACCGCTGGTCACTTTCCGGCGCTACCTACGGTCCCTCCCTCCTGCTTTTCCTCTGCTGTCTTGTCTGCATTCCTCCCCTCTGAGGAGCTCTCTCTTTTGAATACCAACAGTGCCACAGACACTCTGTGTTCCACGCTTACATCCTGCTTGGACAACATATGCCCTCTTACATCTGGACAGGCCCGTGCATCCCTGTCTGCCCCCTGGTTATCGGATGTATCATGTGAGCATCGCACCAGCCTCCGGTCAGCTGAGAGAAAATGGCACAAGTCAAAAGACCATACTGACCTCTCTCTCTCTACTTTCTCCGTTGACGTCACCTCTGCAAAAACTGATTATAACCACTCAAAGATCAGCAACTCTCCTGACTCTCGCACACTCTTAAAAACCTTCTCTGCTCTCCTCTGTCCGCCTGCTCCCACACCTTCATCGGAGTTAACGGCTGATGATTTTGCATCGTTCTTCGTAAAGAAAACTACCGCCATCAACAGCCAATTTTCTACGCCACCATCACCCGCCTTTTCTCCTATGTCTGAAGATGATGTTTCCAAGGTCATTGGTTCCAACCACCCTAACACCTGCCCACTGGATCCCATCCCCACCCATCTCCTCCATGCCATCTCTCCAGCAGTTGTGCCTGGTCTGACCCGCATCATCAACTCTTTGCTCACCACTGGGACATTTCCCACTGCTTTCAAAGAGGCCTGCATCACACCGCTACTGAAGAAACTCACTCTCAACCTTACACTGCTAGAACACTACAGGCCGGTGTAGTGTGTGAAAATGCATATCTTCCGTCAAAATGTAGATGACTGATTTTAACCTCTTATTATTTTCTGTCTTCTTAAAAAATTATTTTTTTACTTACCTCACTATTCTTAGCTTTGTATACTGTGCTAGGCTTTAATGGACTGGATTTAATTAACTTATGCATTTTGTTGCCTATATTGTTATAATTGCTTCCAATGATTCCTCGTCTGTAAGTCGCTTTGGATAAAAACGTCTGCTAAATGACTAAATTAAATTTTTATGAAATGTGTAATGTCATGTGTAATGTGTAATGTGTAGTGTGTGGCCTTGAAATTTGAGCATGTCTACGTAATCATGAATAAATGCTTCTTGAGACACACAGTGTTGCTTCTTTGCATGCATCAAATGAATTGTTTCTGGCTATATGCATCCATGCATTAGTTTGAGAGGGGTGGAAATGGGACACTTGGGTGAAACAAAACTGCCCCAAAAGTACCCCCCCCACTTTAAATACAGTTTTTTCTAAGTCAATTTGGTACATTTCTCTGATCCCATTTGAAATTCTCAAAACTTCTTGTTCAATCCTTACATCCTTGTGTCACGTGTGCACATCAAACAAGCATTTTCTCATTTCTTTGAACAAGTTGCAAATGCTTTGGTACTTCCATGCAAATGATTATGACAAAATTCTGTGCAGATTCCTACATTATCAATTGCTTATGTCATGTTGATCAAAATGCATTATAATGGGTCTCTGTAGAATAGTATAATCCCCACGACATTTAAGCACTAGTTTTACAATATACAGTAAGTATACTTTAAGTAAACGGTGGCATTTTATTTTACTCAATTTAGTGTTTTGCATTGCTATATTCTTTCCACATAGGACTGCAAGACAACTTCACTGTGTTGCAGACGGCCCCTTTTCACACCTAAACAGTCTTTTGACACTCTCTACAGGGATCTCATCCCTGAACAAGAGAGGGGGCAGATTGGAGATGACCTGCCAAAGTACGTGTTAGTTTGGGACAATGTCAGTTTCCATCGCTCCAACATCATCAGGCAATGGTTTGCGGCCCACAACAGGATGCTGGTGGAGTTCCTCTCACCCAACTCAACCACGTTGAGGAATTTTTCTCAGCATGAAGATTAAAAGTATATGATCGCCAGCCGCATACACAGATGACCCTTCTGGCTGCCATGGATGTAACGTGTGATGACATCACAGCTGATGCCTGCAGAGGCTGGATTAGACACTCTGAAAGATGATTTTCACGCTGTATCGCAAGAGAAGATATTTGTTGTGATGTGGATGAGAATCCGTTGCCCAAAAGACAGGAATGTCAGGAGGTGTAGGAAGACTGCACTGTAATTCCACTGCACTGCATGTACATGTAGCAGACTTCAAGTGGTAACCACCGGACACCATGGGAACACAACCACACAACGATTGAAGTGCTGATACCTTGTGTTGTTTATTCACCTTAAACAGAGTAATGAGGCACAATTAGGGACATACCAGAAGGCCTACTCTCTCATTCCTCCGCTTCCCTGCTCGCATGCACCATGCGTCTGAGCGCGAGCGCTTAAAGGAGAAGCCATATAATTTTTAAAACATATAGGTGATGGTGTTGAATTACTCCACACAACAGGACAGCACTCTTAGGAAACATAAATGAAAATGAAATAACATCTTTGGAAAAATTAACATACAAACATGTTATAAATTCACTCAATTGCACATATGAATGTGCCTTAAACTGAATGTTGAACTACTGTGTGAAAAACTAGAGTTCTCTTTTTACACAAACAGTCTCATTGAATGAAAATATACCACAAGGCATTTAGTATGAAATTAGCCCTAGTATATACTGGAGGTACACAACTGTCAAGTTAAACTCACACATTATATAGTAAACAGTCAAATAAACGATCACAAATTGGAAAAACATACCTTAAACAGAGTAATGAGGCACAATTAGGGACATACCAGAAGGCCTACTCTCTCATTCCTGCATTGATAAACGCACGTGTAAACGAGGCTCTAACTCGGTTAAAAGAGCAATTTACAAAGAAAATAATCGAATCACACTGATACACGTTATGACATAACCCTCTTAACAGTGTTTTAACATCATAAATAAAGTGATTACATTACAGAAAATCAGTTAATACAAGACAAATTAGAGAGAGAGAAACTACCTCCGCTTCCCTGCTCGCATGCGCCATGCGTCTGAGCGCGAGCGCTTAAAGGAGAAGCGATATAATTTCCTTAGGTGTCCCACTAATTAAGGCCCCACATACAACAATCGATAGGAACTCTCGATAGGAACAACTGCAAATAGTACATAGAAAACAAGTTTTGTTGAAGTTAACAGTCTACATTACATTTCTTATTGCATATAAAAAAAAATAAAAAATAACGCCTAAATTGACCGGCTACATACTTCCCCCTTAACTCAACAAAACTTGAGCTTACACCATGGTATTGAATAAAGGAGCAACACAATTCTTGACGGCATGACAACACCATTCGATTACACAACATTCATGTTTCCCAACACTCACGGGAAAAAGAACATAAGAAAGTTGATCAGGCTCTCAGATATTCTCTTGCTCAAGAGGTGCCTTATACACCACTCAATGTGACTTAAATTACACTTTTTTTTGTTGCCACCCATTCGTTTTACTAGACCCACAGAACTTAAAACCTCTTAAAATAAAAAGGACTTAGAAACATCTTTAACTGCGTTGTGAGTTGTTCTCTGAGTCATAATTTGAATCAGTCTGTTTACAGGTCTAACTAACCTACCAACCCGTGTTCGTACCTGGGTCACTATTTCAGACACATCAGGGGGTGCGCTAGAGATGGACATGGTGCTGGTGGATCTTAGCTGCTCTCTAGCACTGGGTATTGCGTCACCCGCACGTACTTGGTCTTGAGAGTCTGTAAGATTTGATGTGATGATTTGGGAGTCGGACTGAGGTAAATTAATTTCAGACCCTGTGTCCAGGTTGTACACGCTCAGGCTCTCCAGAATCCATTACATTCTCCTGTCCTCCTGCATCCAATCGTCCCTCCATCGAATCATCTGCATCAGGTAATGAAGCCACCCATTCAACAGTACGCTCTGTTTCAGGGAGGCTGCTCCCCAGTGCAGAATTCTGTGTCAAAGCCTCATCTGACTGCTCCCGGCTGGCTAGTGAATCATCATGGAAAGACTCCTCTTCATTTTCTCCTTCCTCAAGAGGCAGAAAGTTGGCTTGCAACATGAGGTTACGGTGTACTACCTTCTCTCGACCCGTACTGATATTCTTAACACGATAGGTGTGGCATCGGGGGTCTTTAGAAACCACCACATAGGGCACCGATTCCCACTTATCAGCCAATTTCCTCCGTCCTCTCTCACCCTTGTTGGCTAACAGCACTCTGTCTCCTTCCTCAATGTCACATCCCTTTACCCTCCTATTGTAGAATTCAGTCTGTCGTTGCTGACTTGCACTAGCATTAGCCTGAGCAAGGTTAAGTGCCTCCTTGAGATAATCTCTCATTTTTGCAACGTAGCTGACATAGTCTGTGATATTGTCATCTCTTCCAACACTATGGAACATAACATCTATTGGCAGACGAGGGATCCTTCCATACATCAGATAGAATGGTGCGTAACCCGTTGACTCATGAGCGGTGCAATTATAGGTGAATGTCAGCGTTTGTAACATCTGAGGCCACTTTTGCTTAACTCTTGGGGGTAAGGCTCGTATCATACTGCCTAGCGTGCGATTAAACCGCTCAGTGTGACCGTTCCCCATGGGATGGTAAGCCGTCGTCCTCGACTTCTTGACCCCTGCAATCTGCATCAACTCCTGGATCAGTTCACTCTCAAAGTTTGCACCCTGGTCTGAATGGATCCTCTCTGGGAACCCATAGATGCAGAAGTATCTGTCCCACAGTTGGCGAGCTACTTGCTTGGCGGATTGATTGCTGCATGCAAAGGCGTGTGCCATCTTGGTGAAATGGTCTGTGATCACCAACACATCAACACTTCCACCCTTGCAGTCCTCTGCAGACCAAAAGTCTATACACACCAGCTCTAGAGGCCTGGTTGTCCTAACACTCTCGAGCGGGGCTCTTGCTTCAGGCTCAGGTGTCTTGCTCACCACGCAGCGCTTACAGGATCTGACATACTCTCTGACATCTCGCTCCATGCCAACCCAAAAGAATCTTTCCCTGGTCAAATGAAGTGTTCTGGCCTGGCCCTGGTGACCGGCATTGTCATGTACTCCTTGCAGGACTTGTTGGGTAAGTGAGGCTGGGACGACGTACTGCCAACGTTTCTTTCCTTTTAGCTGGTCTTTGCACACACGATACAAAACTCCATCCAACATTTTCAACCTCTCCCACTGTTTAAGAGTCTTCAGGATTTTTAGCGAATCTTTTGTCCTCTCGCGTCTTGATGGCCTCCTGCCACGGGAAACATAAGAAAGAACTTGAGCCAAAACAGGATCTTCTAACTGTTTATCCTGAAGCTCTCTCAGTGTAAATACTGGCAATGCACTTTGACCAGCTGGAACCAAATTGTGCACATCTTGAGCCAGCCAATAATGCACTTCTCCCTTTGGCCCTGCATTCCACTCTACCTGGTTTGTCAGTATGGCGGACACTTCATCTGAGGAGAACGAGACACAGGTTGTCCCTTGGTCAGAGAATGGGGATTCGACACTCTGACCCATAGCACTGATTCTGAAAGCGTGCTGTACTACGTCTTCTTTTAAGTGATTAGCCTCCTCCAACAGTCTCGCGTAAGGTTCTGTTACCAACCTCCGACTTGCACGTCCTTGGACGAAAGGTTGTCGACTCATGGCATCTGCCACCACGTTCTTGTTCCCGGGGATGTACTGGATACTAAAGTCATACGGTGCCAACTTGGCGACCCACCTCTGTTCACACGCATCGAGCCTTGGCTTTGTCAAGATGTAAGTTAATGGGTTATTATCTGTCCAGACAGCGAAGGAATGGCCTTTCAGCCAGTGGCTGAACTTATCACAGACAGACCACTTTAAGGCCAGGAACTCCAGACGATGAGCAGGGTAATTGCTTTGGGCACGTGAAAGAGCCTTACTTGCGAAAGCGACAGGACGTGCTCTAGTTTCTCCTTCTTGGACTTGAGAAAGTACAGCGCCCAATCCATCCAATGAGGCGTCTGTTGACAGGATGAATGGCCGGTTGAAATCCGGGTGTGCAAGCACCACGGACTCCAAAAGGGCTGACTTTAGCTGATTGAAGGAGTCACGCTGTTCCCTCCTCCAGTCACTTGGGTTCAGCTTCCTGAAGGCAGATGGCTTTTTTCCATTACCCTTTCCTCCCCTCGGTGCAGCGGTCAGTGCGAACAAGGGTTTAGCTATGCTAGAGCAGTTCTGTATGAATCGCTGATAAAACATGACCATACCCAGGAACGACTTTATCTTTTTTTGAGACGGTGTCACCCCATCTTCCATCATAAGATCAGTTTCGGTTATCGCTGTAATGGCTTGAACTTTGTCGGGGTCTGCCGTTACCCCTCTCTCATCAATCACATGACCCAAGAACCGTACACTCCGACGTAACAGGTGGCACTTTTTTGGGGCAAGTTTTAGACCATGTGTTCTCAGGCGGCTGAACACCAGCTCAAGCCTCTCCATCATCACACTCTCGTTTGGTGCAAATACTAGAAGGTCATCCAGATAGCAGAGTATGGTAAGGAAGTTCTGGTCCCCGAAAATGCCCATCATGAGACGCATAAAGCTTGCAGGACTGTTGCACAAACCTTGAGGGAGCCGGTTGAACTCATAGAGTCCCATTGGTGTTGTAAACGCAGTGAATGTTTTATCTTCCTCCGCCATTTCTATATTGTAGAATCCTGAGGTAAGATCCATAGCACTGAATATGGCATTGCCGCCAAGTGCAGCCAAACAATCTGCCTGGTGTGGCAAAGGGTGGGCATCTTTAGTGGTACGGGCATTCAGCCATCGATAGTCAACACAAATGCGTAAGTCTCCGCTTTTCTTCCAGACGAGCACCAGCGGGGAGGCCCACTCACTAGAGGATTTACAAATTATCTCAAGCTCCTCCATTTCTGAAAGAACATGTCTGAGCTTGTGGTAATGTGCTGGTGGCACACGTCGGTAAGGTAGTCTAAAGGGGCGACTATCTGCAAGATGTATTCGGTGAGAGAAATCCTTTGCCTTGCCACAATCTAGTTTACTCTTTGAAAACACGTCCTCATATTTGCATATTAGCTGCACAAGTTGTTCCTTCCAATGTGATGACACCTCGCAAGACTCAACATCAAGGTCGCTTAGACCGAGTTTGCTCAGTCTTTCACAGAGACTTGAATCAGGCTTATCTGTAGTATTCAGCACCTTGACTGGTATCCATCTGTCGTCACTCATGGATGCTACCACCCGCCCAATGACAATGTTCTTATGTGACTGTGACTTTACGGGTTCAACAAGGACAGCACTTCCCTCAGAAACAGGTGCAGTAGCAGGTAGCCGTCCCCAGACGAGGTGTTCTTGTTGAGGACACAGCACTACGGCTTGGGTGAGCTTGGCCGTTCCAATCTTGCTGGGCATTTCAGTGCCTTTCCACCGGCGGAGGCCAGACAACATGTCCAGAAACTGCATAATTTCTTCATTTCCTGAACTTTCAGGTCGATTTAGGACACGCCAATACCCGTGTGTGCTCTTCATCTGACTGACGATGTACTTGATAACATTAGTGCCCAAGATCATTTCGTCTCGCTGACCAGGAACTACCAAAGTGGGAACACTAACTGCATGTCCATACACTTCAATTTCGACCTGGTAAATACTCTCAGGCTGAATGCTGACACCACCGCAACCAACAAGGACGATATCAGGACGCATTTCAGTGGGTGTGAGCACAGCTCCTGCATTCTTCAGCTTGCGTTCGGCCTCCACATTCATGGTGCAGGCCATTGACCCACTGTCAAGCAGCGCACGTAATGTAACTTGGGCCCCTGAAACAACAACATCCGTGTAAAACAGACTGTCAGCTCTTTCCAACTTCATCACATTTTGGTATAGGACATTTTTATCAGGAATTGCTTTGCAGCTCTCTTCATACATCAAAAGTTCATCTTTGCTGCTGAGGGTTTCATCTTTCTCGCTCACATAGTCCCCTCCCCAATGCGAGCAGGGTAGTTTTCCTGAGTGCAAGGCACCATATTCGGCTGGGAAGCTGGTTCTGTAACGCTAGGACAGTCTCTACGCTGGTGTCCAACCCTCATGCAGACAAGGCACCGCTTCTCTCGCATGCAGTGTGAGCGAGTGGAGTGTGCGGTGTCCCCACAGACGCGACAAGACAGAATGCGAGCTCCCTGTGTTTGGAAGGGCCTTGAGGGACTATGTGCCGGCTGACTAGTCCGTTCAAGCACTCTCTCTAACATGCTGAGGACACGTTCTAATGCATCAGGATTGGCTGCATCACTGGTCTTAGGATGACTACTTGGGGTGCATGCTGCGGCATTGATAGCAGTGATTCCACTTTCCACGGCTTCAGTGCTAGGGACTGCGGTAGCTGCAGATACTTGCAAGGTACGAGGCATAACTGCTCTGGGAACTCTACAAGGCTGACTTTCCCTCTGATGTTCATCAATAGCCTCCTGTATCTCTTCGACTGACCATTTGCTCATGGGTCTGCATTTAAATACACTAGACAGTTCTGGGTCAGGACAGTTTCGTATGAACATCATGGCTACTTCTGCACTCATGTTCTCCATGTTACCCCCACTACGTTCTAAATGACCATTGGCTCGTTCAGCTGCTGAGTTCAATCTCACCCAATAGTCTACAGGGCTTTCCTTAGCTTTAGGCTGTGTTGCGTAGAAATCTGCCAATGGCAAAAGTGACACAGGGTGATCGCTAAAGTAGTGTCTCAACATGTCATAAATTTTCTCGACCCTAGCTGGACTAGAAGAAGCTGTGCTTTTTAGTCCCACTTTGATAATATTTTTAGCCCTTCCTAGGAGGTGACTCACGACAGTGTCAGCTTTTTCCGCTTCGGGGCAACTGCTTTTCTGCAAGTACAGTTCCATAACATCTATCCACTCTTGGACTGTGTACTTGTCACTCGTGTCTCCCTTGAACATGGGTGGCTCTTTGATGTCGGACCTCACTATAAAGTTGACTTTGGGGGACTCAGATTGGAGCACATTCTTGGGCTCTGGTGGACTTATGGGTAGCGGGTTGACTACACTCTGACTGGCTAGCAAATGGCTGATTATGGACTCACCAATCTGACTACCCAACTCTCCTATTAACTCTCGTAGCTGCTGTGTGACATTAGGGCTGGGATCAGATGGAGTGGAACACGTTGGCTGTGCCAACTCTGGATGAGGATTTACTTCTGGCTCTGACAAAGTACTTGGGAATAACAGTTTTGGTACGGCTCCTGTGTTCTCTCTAACACTATACAGACCTCTACCCCTCCCAGCAAATGGGGTGAATACATCAGAAGTGTCTCTACCTCTTCCGGCCATTTTGAATGGTACCACAAAATTAAAACCCAAATTAATCAGTTAACACAACTTTGTGAAACATGTAAATATGCAGTGGTTACAGATATGCAAAACACTCAATGAAAATATAGAATTTAAGAAGAACTCTCAGTCTTCAAAGGAACGTAAATGTGAATGTCAACGTCCAGTATATGCAAATGTCCGATATGCGCATGCGTGTACAGTGTACGACACAGTCTGGATTTTGTGTGGATCTTCACGGTGGACAGGTAAACACGTGTGTGTGCAAATGTTTGAATAGAGTCACTTGAAAATCTGCTGGGTAGATCCTCTGGCCACGCAGAACACGTCACAGCACACTGCTAGACCCCGGCGATCGGCTGCAGCTGACCAAGTGGATCCGGGTCACGGCACCAGTTTTATGTAGCAGACTTCAAGTGGTAACCACCGGACACCATGGGAACACAACCACACAACGATTGAAGTGCTGATACCTTGTGTTGTTTATTCACCTTAAACAGAGTAATGAGGCACAATTAGGGACATACCAGAAGGCCTACTCTCTCATTCCTCCGCTTCCCTGCTCGCATGCACCATGCGTCTGAGCGCGAGCGCTTAAAGGAGAAGCCATATAATTTTTAAAACATATAGGTGATGGTGGTGAATTACTCCACACAACAGGACAGCACTCTTAGGAAACATAAATGAAAATGAAATAACATCTTTGGAAAAATTAACATACAAACATGTTATAAATTCACTCAATTGCACACATGAATGTGCCTTAAACTGAATGTTGAACTACTGTGTGAAAAACTAGAGTTCTCTTTTTACACAAACAGTCTCATTGAATGAAAATATACCACAAGGCATTTAGTATGAAATTAGCCCTAGTATATACTGGAGGTACACAACTGTCAAGTTAAACTCACACATTATATAGTAAACAGTCAAATAAACGATCACAAATTGGAAAAACATACCTTAAACAGAGTAATGAGGCACAATTAGGGACATACCAGAAGGCCTACTCTCTCATTCCTGCATTGATAAACGCACGTGTAAACGAGGCTCTAACTCGGTTAAAAGAGCAATTTACAAAGAAAATAATCGAATCACACTGATACACGTTATGACATAACCCTCTTAACAGTGTTTTAACATCATAAATAAAGTGATTACATTACAGAAAATCAGTTAATACAAGACAAATTAGAGAGAGAGAAACTACCTCCGCTTCCCTGCTCGCATGCGCCATGCGTCTGAGCGCGAGCGCTTAAAGGAGAAGCGATATAATTTCCTTAGGTGTCCCACTAATTAAGGCCCCACATACAACAATCGATAGGAACTCTCGATAGGAACAACTGCAAATAGTACATAGAAAACAAGTTTTGTTGAAGTTAACAGTCTACATTACATTTCTTATTGCATATAAAAAAAAATAAAAAATAACGCCTAAATTGACCGGCTACATACAGTTTTCCCTAAGGAGATTGTCTTATGTTCAGATTTCTACATTTGTTTGTGCTATGCAGTGCTGTCTTTTCCTGTCTGCATCACAATGACACTGTCTGTCAATAAATTATTGTACAAACAGTAAAAGCGTTAACGTGAATCATGTGCCGTCTCTTGCAATCAAACAATCAAAACCAGAAATGCACTTACTGTTTTGCAAATGACAAGGATGATTCGAGAAATGCTCCACTCATCACTCTCAGGTCACTCCGCTGCACACGTCTGATCACTTCTTTGTCACCCCCGACCTCACCGCTCCAGACAACGCAGATGTCTTACCGCTGGTCACTTTCCGGCGCTACCTACGGTCCCTCCCTCCTGCTTTTCCTCTGCTGTCTTGTCTGCACTCCCCCCCTCTGAGGAGCTCTCTCTTTTGAATACCAACAGTGCCACAGACACTCTGTGTTCCACGCTTACATCCTGCTTGGACAACATATGCCCTCTTACATCTGGACCAGCCCGTGCATCCCTGTCTGCCCCCTGGTTATCGGATGTACCACGTGAGCATCGCACCAGCCTCCGGTCAGCTGAGAGAAAATGACACAAGTCAAAAGACCATACTGACCTCTCTCTCTCTACTTTCTCCGTTGACGTCACCTCTGCAAAAACTGATTATAACCACTCGAAGATCAGCAACTCTCCTGACTCTCACACACTCTTAAAAACCTTCTCTGCTCTCCTCTGTCCGCCTGCTCCCACACCTTCATCGGAGTTAACGGCTGATGATTTTGCATCGTTCTTCGTAAAGAAAACTACCGACATCAACAGCCAATTTTCTACGCCACCATCACCCGCCTTTTCTCCTATGTCTGAAGATGATGTTTCCAAGGTCATTGGTTCCAACCACCCTACCACCTGCCCACTGGATCCCATCCCCACCCATCTCCTCCATGCCATCTCTCCAGCAGTTGTGCCTGGTCTGACCCACATCATCAACTCTTTGCTCACCCCTGGGACATTTCCCACTGCTTTCAAAGAGGCCTGCATCACACCGCTACTGAAGAAACTCACTCTCAACCTTATACTGCTAGAACACTACAGGCCGGTGTAGTGTGTGAAAATGCATATCTTCCGTCAAAATGTAGATGACTGATTTTAACCTCTTATTATTTTCTGTCTTCTTAAAAAATTATTTTTTTACTTACCTCACTATTCTTAGCTTTGTATACTGTGCTAGGCTTTAATGGACTGGATTTAATTAACTTATGCCTTTTGTTGCCTATATTGTTATAATTGCTTCCAATGTTTCCTTGTCTGTAAGTCGCTTTGGATAAAAACGTCTGCTAAATGACTAAATGTAAATTTTATGAAATGTGTAATGTCATGTGTAATGTGTAATGTGTAGTGTGTGGCCTTGAAATTTTAGCATGTCTACGTAATCATGAATAAATGCTTCTTGAGACACACAGTGTTGCTTCTTTGCATGCATCAAATGAATTGTTTCTGGCTTTATGCATCCATGCATTAGTTTGAGAGGGGTGGAAATGGGACACTTGGGTGAAACAAAACTGCCCCAAAAGTACCCCCCCCCACTTTAAATACAGCTTTTTCTAAGTCAATTTGGTACATTTCTCTGATCCGATTTGAAATTCTCAAAACTTCTTGTTCAATCCTTACATCCTTGTGTCACGTGTGCACATCAAACAAGCATTTTCTCATTTCTTTGAACAAGTTGCAAATGCTTTGGTACATCCATGCAAATGATTATGACAAAATTCTGTGCAGATTCCTACATTATCAATTGCTTATGTCATGTTGATCAAAATGCATTATAATGGGTCTCTGTAGAATAGTATAATCCCCACGGCATTTAAGCACTAGTTTTACAATATACAGTAAGTATACTTTAAGTAAACGGTGGCATTTTATTTTACTCAATTTAGTGTTTTGCATTGCTATATTCTTTCCACATAGGACTGCAAGACAACTTCACTGTGTTGCAGACGGCCCCTTTTCACACCTAAACAGTCTTTTGACACTCTCTACAGGGATCTCATCCCTGAACAAGAGAGGGGGCAGATTGGAGATGACCTGCCAAAGTACGTGTTAGTTTGGGACAATGTCAGTTTCCATCGTTCCAACATCATCAGGCAATTGTTTGCGGCCCACAACAGGATGCTGGTGGAGTTCCTTTCACCCTACTCAACCACGTTGAGGAATTTTTCTCAGCATGAAGATTAAAAGTATATGATCGCCAGCCGCATACACAGATGACCCTTCTGGCTGCCATGGATGTAACGTGTGATGACATCACAGCTGATGCCTGCAGAGGCTGGATTAGACACTCTGAAAGATGATTTTCACGCTGTATCGCAAGAGAAGATATTTGTTGTGATGTGGATGAGAATCCGTTGCCCAAAAGACAGGAACGTCAGGAGGTGTAAGAAGACTGCACTGTAATTCCACTGCACTGCATGTACAGTTTTCCCTAAGGAGATTGTCTTATGTTCAGATTTCTACATTTGTTTGTGCTATGCAGTGCTGTCTTTTCCTGTCTGAATCACAATGACACTGTCTGTCAATAAATTATTGTACAAACAGTAAAAGCGTTAACGTGAATCATGTGCCGTCTCTTGTAATCAAACAATCAAAACCAGAAATGCACTTACTGTTTTGCAAATGACAAGGATGATTCGAGAAATGCTCCACTCATCACTCTCAGGTCACTCCGCTGCACACGTCTGATCACTTCTTTGTCACCCCCGACCTCACCGCTCCAGACAACGCAGATGTCTTACCGCTGGTCACTTTCCGGCGCTACCTACGGTCCCTCCCTCCTGCTTTTCCTCTGCTGTCTTGTCTGCACTCCCCCCGTCTGAGGAGCTCTCTCTTTTGAATACCAACAGTGCCACAGACACTCTGTGTTCCACGCTTACATCCTGCTTGGACAACATATGCCCTCTTACATCTGGACCAGCCCGTGCATCCCTGTCTGCCCCCTGGTTATCGGATGTACCACGTGAGCATCGCACCAGCCTCCGGTCAGCTGAGAGAAAATGGCACAAGTCAAAAGACCATACTGACCTCTCTCTCTCTACTTTCTCCGTTGACGTTACCTCTGCAAAAACTGATTATAACCACTCGAAGATCAGCAACTCTCCTGACTCTTGCACACTCTTAAAAACCTTCTCTGCTCTCCTCTGTCCGCCTGCTCCCACACCTTCATCGGAGTTAACGGCTGATGATTTTGCATCGTTCTTCGTAAAGAAAACTACCGCCATCAACAGCCAATTTTCTATGCCACCATCACCCGCCTTTTCTCCTATGTCTGAAGATGATGTTTCCAAGGTCATTGGTTCCAACCACCCTACCACCTGCCCACTGGATCCCATCCCCACCCATCTCCTCTATGCCATCTCTCCAGCAGTTGTGCCTGGTCTGACCCGCATCATCAACTCTTTGCTCACCACTGGGACATTTCCCACTGCTTTCAAAGAGGCCTGCATCACACCGCTACTGAAGAAACTCACTCTCAACCTTACACTGCTAGAACACTACAGGCCGGTGTAGTGTGTGAAAATGCATATCTTCCGTCAAAATGTAGATGACTGATTTTAACCTCTTATTATTTTCTGTCTTCTTAAAAATTTATTTTTTTACTTACCTCACTATTCTTAGCTTTGTATACTGTGCTAGGCTTTAATGGACTGGATTTAATTAACTTATGCATTTGTTGCCTATATTGTTATAATTGCTTCCAATGTTTCCTCGTCTGTAAGTCGCTTTGGATAAAAACGTCTGCTAAATGACTAAATGTAAATTTTATGAAATGTGTAATGTCATGTGTAATGTGTAATGTGTAGTGTGTGGCCTTGAAATTTTAGCATGTCTACGTAATCATGAATAAATGCTTCTTGAGACACACAGTGTTGCTTCTTTGCATGCATCAAATGAATTGTTTCTGGCTATATGCATCCATGCATTAGTTTGAGAGGGGTGGAAATGTGGTAATGGGACACTTGGGTGAAACAAAACTGCCCCAAAAGTATCCCCCCCCACTTTAAATACAGTTTTTTCTAAGTCAATTTGGTACATTTCTCAGATCCGATTTGAAATTCTCAAAACTTCTTGTTCAATCCTTACATCCTTGTGTCACGTGTGCACATCAAACAAGCATTTTCTCATTTCTTTGAACAAGTTGCAAATGCTTTGGTACATCCATGCAAATTATTATGACAAAATTCTGTGCAGATTCCTACATTATCAATTGCTTATGTCATGTTGATCAAAATGCATTATAATGGGTCTCTGTAGAATAGTATAATCCCCACGACATTTAAGCACTAGTTTTACAATATACAGTAAGTATACTTTAAGTAAACGGTGGCATTTTATTTTACTCAATTTAGTGTTTTGCATTGCTATATTCTTTCCACATAGGACTGCAAGACACTTTCACACTGTGTTGCAGATGGCCCCTTTTCACACCTTAACAGTCTTTTGACAATCTCTACAGGGATCTTATCCCTGAACAAGAGAGGGGGCAGATTGGAGATGACCTGCCAAAGTACGTGTTAGTTTGGGACAATGTCAGTTTCCATCGCTCCAACATCATCAGGCAATGGTTTGCGGCCCACAACAGGATGCTGGTGGAGTTCCTTTCACCCTACTCAACCACGTTGAGGAATTTTTCTCAGCATGAAGATTAAAAGTATATGATCGCCAGCCGCATACACAGATGACCCTTCTGGCTGCCATGGATGTAACGTGTGATGACATCACAGCTGATGCCTGCAGAGGCTGGATTAGACACTCTGAAAGATGATTTTCACGCTGTATCGCAAGAGAAGATATTTGTTGTGATGTGGATGAGAATCCGTTGCCCAAAAGACAGGAACGTCAGGAGGTGTAGGAAGACTGCACTGTAATTCCACTGCACTGCATGTACAGTTTTCCCTAAGGAGATTGTCTTATGTTCAGATTTCTACATTTGTTTGTGCTATGCAGTGCTGTCTTTTCCTGTCTGCATCACAATGACACTGTCTGTCAATAAATTATTGTACAAACAGTAAAAGCGTTAACGTGAATCATGTGCCGTCTCTTGTAATCAAACAATCAAAACCAGAAATGCACTTACTGTTTTGCAAATGACAAGGATGATTCGAGAAATGCTCCACTCATCACTCTCAGGTCACTCCGCTGCACACGTCTGATCACTTCTTTGTCACCCCCGACCTCACCGCTCCAGACAACGCAGATGTCTTACCGCTGGTCACTTTCCGGCGCTACCTACGGTCCCTCCCTCCTGCTTTTCCTCTGCTGTCTTGTCTGCACTCCCCCCGTCTGAGGAGCTCTCTCTTTTGAATACCAACAGTGCCACAGACACTCTGTGTTCCACGCTTACATCCTGCTTGGACAACATATGCCCTCTTACATCTGGACCAGCCCGTGCATCCCTGTCTGCCCCCTGGTTATCGGATGTACCACGTGAGCATCGCACCAGCCTCCGGTCAGCTGAGAGAAAATGGCACAAGTCAAAAGACCATACTGACCTCTCTCTCTCTACTTTCTCCGTTGACGTTACCTCTGCAAAAACTGATTATAACCACTCGAAGATCAGCAACTCTCCTGACTCTTGCACACTCTTAAAAACCTTCTCTGCTCTCCTCTGTCCGCCTGCTCCCACACCTTCATCGGAGTTAACGGCTGATGATTTTGCATCGTTCTTCGTAAAGAAAACTACCGCCATCAACAGCCAATTTTCTACGCCACCATCACCCGCCTTTTCTCCTATGTCTGAAGATGATGTTTCCAAGGTCATTGGTTCCAACCACCCTACCACCTGCCCACTGGATCCCATCCCCACCCATCTCCTCTATGCCATCTCTCCAGCAGTTGTGCCTGGTCTGACCCGCATCATCAACTCTTTGCTCACCACTGGGACATTTCCCACTGCTTTCAAAGAGGCCTGCATCACACCGCTACTGAAGAAACTCACTCTCAACCTTACACTGCTAGAACACTACAGGCCGGTGTAGTGTGTGAAAATGCATATCTTCCGTCAAAATGTAGATGACTGATTTTAACCTCTTATTATTTTCTGTCTTCTTAAAAATTTATTTTTTTACTTACCTCACTATTCTTAGCTTTGTATACTGTGCTAGGCTTTAATGGACTGGATTTAATTAAATTATGCATTTGTTGCCTATATTGTTATAATTGCTTCCAATGTTTCCTCGTCTGTAAGTCGCTTTGGATAAAAACGTCTGCTAAATGACTAAATGTAAATTTTATGAAATGTGTAATGTCATGTGTAATGTGTAATGTGTAGTGTGTGGCCTTGAAATTTTAGCATGTCTACGTAATCATGAATAAATGCTTCTTGAGACACACAGTGTTGCTTCTTTGCATGCATCAAATGAATTGTTTCTGGCTATATGCATCCATGCATTAGTTTGAGAGGGGTGGAAATGTGGAAATGGGACACTTGGGTGAAACAAAACTGCCCCAAAAGTACCCCCCCCCACTTTAAATACAGTTTTTTCTAAGTCAATTTGGTACATTTCTCAGATCCGATTTGAAATTCTCAAAACTTCTTGTTCAATCCTTACATCCTTGTGTCACGTGTGCACATCAAACAAGCATTTTCTCATTTCTTTGAACAAGTTGCAAATGCTTTGGTACATCCATGCAAATGATTATGACAAAATTCTGTGCAGATTCCTACATTATCAATTGCTTATGTCATGTTGATCAAAATGCATTATAATGGGTCTCTGTAGAATAGTATAATCCCCACGACATTTAAGCACTAGTTTTACAATATACAGTAAGTATACTTTAAGTAAACGGTGGCATTTTATTTTACTCAATTTAGTGTTTTGCATTGCTATATTCTTTCCACATAGGACTGCAAGACAACTTCACTGTGTTGCAGACGGCCCCTTTTCACACCTAAACAGTCTTTTGACACTCTCTACAGGGATCTCATCCCTGAACAAGAGAGGGGGCAGATTGGAGATGACCTGCCAAAGTACGTGTTAGTTTGGGACAATGTCAGTTTCCATCGCTCCAACATCATCAGGCAATGGTTTGCGGCCCACAACAGGATGCTGGTGGAGTTCCTCTCACCCAACTCAACCACGTTGAGGAATTTTTCTCAGCATGAAGATTAAAAGTATATGATCGCCAGCCGCATACACAGATGACCCTTCTGGCTGCCATGGATGTAACGTGACACTCTAGGCTTTAATGGACTGGATTTAATTAACTTATGCATTTTGTTGCCTATATTGTTATAATTGCTTCCAATGATTCCTCGTCTGTAAGTCGCTTTGGATAAAAACGTCTGCTAAATGACTAAATTTAATTTTTATGAAATGTGTAATGTCATATGTAATGTGTAATGTGTAGTGTGTGGCCTTGAAATTTTAGCATGTCTACGTAATCATGAATAAATGCTTCTTGAGACACACAGTGTTGCTTCTTTGCATGCATCAAATGAATTGTTTCTGGCTATATGCATCCATGCATTAGTTTGAGAGGGGTGGAAATGGGACACTTGGGTGAAACAAAACTGCCCCAAAAGTACCCCCCCCACTTTAAATACAGTTTTTTCTAAGTCAATTTGGTACATTTCTCTGATCCGATTTGAAATTCTCAAAACTTCTTGTTCAATCCTTACATCCTTGTGTCACGTGTGCACATCAAACAAGCATTTTCTCATTTCTTTGAACAAGTTGCAAATGCTTTGGTACATCCATGCAAATGATTATGACAAAATTCTGTGCAGATTCCTACATTATCAATTGCTTATGTCATGTTGATCAAAATGCATTATAATGGGTCTCTGTAGAATAGTATAATCCCCACGACATTTAAGCACTAGTTTTACAATATACAGTAAGTATACTTTAAGTAAACGGTGGCATTTTATTTTACTCAATTTAGTGTTTTGCATTGCTATATTCTTTCCACATAGGACTGCAAGACAACTTCACTGTGTTGCAGACGGCCCCTTTTCACACCTAAACAGTCTTTTGACACTCTCTACAGGGATCTCATCCCTGAACAAGAGAGGGGGCAGATTGGAGATGACCTGCCAAAGTACGTGTTAGTTTGGGACAATGTCAGTGATGACATCACAGCTGATGCCTGCAGAGGCTGGATTAGACACTCTGAAAGATGATTTTCACACTGTATCGCAAGAGAAGATATTTGTTGTGATGTGGATGAGAATCCGTTGCCCAAAAGACAGGAACGTCAGGAGGTGTAGGAAGACTGCACTGTAATTCCACTGCACTGCATGTACAGTTTTCCCAAAGGAGATTTTCTTATGTTCAGATTTCTACATTTGTTTGTGCTATGCAGTGCTGTCTTTTCCTGTCTGCATCACAATGACACTGTCTGTCAATAAATTATTGTACAAACAGTAAAAGCGTTAACGTGAATCATGTGCCGTCTCTTGCAATCAAACAATCAAAACCAGAAATGCACTTACTGTTTTGCAAATGACAAGGATGATTCGAGAAATGCTCCACTCATCACTCTCAGGTCACTCCGCTGCACAAGTCTGATCACTTCTTTGTCACCCCCGACCTCACTGCTCCAGACAACGCAGATGTCTTACCGCTGGTCACTTTCCGGCTCTACCTACGGTTCCTCCCTCCTGCTTTTCGTCTGCTGTCTTGTCTGCACTCCCCTCCTCTGAGGAGCTCTCTCTTTTGAATACCAACAGTGCCACAGACACTCTGTGTTCCACGCTTACATCCTGCTTGGACAACATATGCCCTCTTACATCTAGACCAGCCCGTGCATCCCTGTCTGCCCCCTGGTTATCGGATGTACCACGTGAGCATCGCACCAGCCTCCGGTCAGCTGAGAGAAAATGGCACAAGTCAAAAGACCATACTGACCTCTCTCTCTCTACTTTCTCCGTTGACGTCACCTCTGCAAAAACTGATTATAACCACTCGAAGATCAGCAACTCTCCTGACTCTCGCACACTCTTAAAAACCTTCTCTGCTCTCCTCTGTCCGCCTGCTCCCACACCTTCATCGGAGTTAACGGCTGATGATTTTGCATCGTTCTTCGTAAAGAAAACTACCGCCATCAACAGCCAATTTTCTACGCCACCATCACTCGCCTTTTCTCCTATGTCTGAAGATGATGTTTCCAAGGTCATTGGTTCCAACCACCCTACCACCTGCCCACTGGATCCCATCCCAACCCATCTCCTCCATGCCATCTCTCCAGCAGTTGTGCCTGGTCTGACCCGCATCATCAACTCTTTGCTCACCACTGGGACATTTCCCACTGCTTTCAAAGAGGCCTGCATCACACCGCAACTGAAGAAACTCACTCTCAACCTTACACTGCTAGAACACTACAGGCCGGTGTAGTGTGTGAAAATGCATATCTTCCGTCAAAATGTAGATGACTGATTTTAACCTCTTATTATTTTCTGTCTTCTTAAAAAATTATTTTTTTACTTACCTCACTATTCTTAGCTTTGTATACTGTGCTAGGCTTTAATGGACTGGATTTAATTAACTTATGCATTTTGTTGCCAATATTGTTATAATTGCTTCCAATGTTTCCTCGTCTGTAAGTCGCTTTGGATAAAAACGTCTGCTAAATGACTAAATGTAAATTTTATGAAATGTGTAATGTCATGTGTAATGTGTAATGTGTAGTGTGTGGCCTTGAAATTTTAGCATGTCTACGTAATCATGAATAAATGCTTCTTGAGACACACAGTGTTGCTTCTTTGCATGCATCAAATGAATTGTTTCTGGCTATATGCATCCATGCATTAGTTTGAGAGGGGTGGAAATGTGGAAATGGGACACTTGGGTGAAACAAAACTGCCCCAAAAGTACCCCCCCCCACTTTAAATACAGTTTTTTCTAAGTCAATTTGGTACATTTCTCAGATCCGATTTGAAATTCTCAAAACTTCTTGTTCAATCCTTACATCCTTGTGTCACGTGTGCACATCAAACAAGCATTTTCTAATTTCTTTGAACAAGTTGCAAATGCTTTGGTACATCCATGCAAATGATTATGACAAAATTCTGTGCAGATTCCTACATTATCAATTGCTTATGTCATGTTGATCAAAATGAATTATAATGGGTCTCTGTAGAATAGTATAATCCCCACGACATTTAAGCACTAGTTTTACAATATACAGTAAGTATACTTTAAGTAAACGGTGGCATTTTATTTTACTCAATTTAGTGTTTTGCATTGCTATATTCTTTCCACATAGGACTGCAAGACAACTTCACTGTGTTGCAGACGGCCCCTTTTCACAACTAAACAGTCTTTTGACACTCTCTACAGGGATCTCATCCCTGAACAAGAGAGGGGGCAGATCGGAGATGACCTGCCAAACTACGTGTTAGTTTGGGACAATGTCAGTTTCCATCGCTCCAACATCATCAGGCAATGGTTTGCGGCCCACAACAGGATGCTGGTGGAGTTCCTCTCACCCTACTCAACCCCGTTGAGGAATTTTTGTCAGCACGAAGATTAAAAGTATATGATGGCCAGCCCCATACACAGATGACCCTTCTGGCTGCCATGGATGTAACGTGTGATGACATCACAGCTGATGCCTGCAGAGGCTGGATTAGACACTCTGAAAGATGATTTTCACGCTGTATCGCAAGAGAAGATATTTGTTGTGATGTGGATGAGAATCCGTTGCCCAAAAGACAGGAACGTCAGGAGGTGTAGGAAGACTGCACTGTAATTCCACTGCACTGCATGTACAGTTTTCCCAAAGGAGATTGTCTTATGTTCAGATTTCTACATTTGTTTGTGCTATGCAGTGCTGTCTTTTCCTGTCTGCATCACAATGACACTGTCTGTCAATAAATTATTGTACAAACAGTAAAAGTGTTAACGTGAATCATGTGCCGTCTCTTGCAATCAAACAATCAAAACCAGAAATGCACTTACTGTTTTGCAAATGACAAGGATGATTCGAGAAATGCTCCACTCATCACTCTCAGGTCACTCCGCTGCACACGTCTGATCACTTCTTTGTCACCCCCGACCTCACCGCTCCAGACAACGCAGATGTCTTACCGCTGGTCACTTTCCGGCGCTACCTACGGTCCCTCCCTCCTGCTTTTCCTCTGCTGTCTTGTCTGCACTCCCCCCGTCTGAGGAGCTCTCTCTTTTGAATACCAACAGTGCCACAGACACTCTGTGTTCCACGCTTACATCCTGCTTGGACAACATATGCCCTCTTACATCTGGACCAGCCCGTGCATCCCTGTCTGCCCCCTGGTTATCGGATGTACCACGTGAGCATCGCACCAGCCTCCGGTCAGCTGAGAGAAAATGGCACAAGTCAAAAGACCATACTGACCTCTCTCTCTCTACTTTCTCCGTTGACGTCACCTCTGCAAAAACTGATTATAACCACTCGAAGATCAGCAACTCTCCTGACTCTCGCACACTCTTAAAAACCTTCTCTGCTCTCCTCTGTCCGCCTGCTCCCACACCTTCATCGGAGTTAACGGCTGATGATTTTGCATCGTTCTTCGTAAAGAAAACTACCGCCATCAACAGCCAATTTTCTACGCCACCATCACCCGCCTTTTCTCCTATGTCTGAAGATGATGTTTCCAAGGTCATTGGTTCCAACCACCCTACCACCTGCCCACTGGATCCCATCCCCACCCACCTCCTCCATGCCATCTCTCCAGCAGTTGTGCCTGGTCTGACCCGCATCATCAACTCTTTGCTCACCACTGGGAAATTTCCCACTGCTTTCAAAGAGGCCTGCATCACACCGCTACTGAAGAAACTCACTCTCAACCTCACACTGCTAGAACACTACAGGCCGGTGTAGTGTGTGAAAATGCATATCTTCCGTCAAAATGTAGATGACTGATTTTAACCTCTTATTATTTTCTGTCTTCTTAAAAAATTATTTTTTACTTACCTCACCATTCTTAGCTTTGTATACTGTGCTAGGCTTTAATGGACTGGATTTAATTAACTTATGCGTTTTGTTGCCTATATTGTTATAATTGCTTCCAATGTTTCCTCGTCTGTAAGTCGCTTTGGATAAAAACGTCTGCTAAATGACTAAATGTAAATTTTATGAAATGTGTAATGTCATGTGTAATGTGTAATGTGTAATGTGTAGTGTGTGGCCTTGAAATTTTAGCATGTCTACGTAATCATGAATAAATGCTTCTTGAGACACACAGTGTTGCTTCTTTGCATGCATCAAATGAATTGTTTCTGGCTATATGCATCCATGCATTAGTTTGAGAGGGGTGGAAATGGGACACTTGGGTGAAACAAAACTGCCCCAAAAGTACCCCCCCCCCACTTTAAATACAGTTTTTTCTAAGTCAATTTGGTACATTTCTCTGATCCGATTTGAAATTCTCAAAACTTCTTGTTCAATCCTTACATCCTTGTGTCACGTGTGCACATCAAACAAGCATTTTCTCATTTCTTTGAACAAGTTGCAAATGCTTTGGTACATCCATGCAAATGATTATGACAAAATTCTGTGCAGATTCCTACATTATCAATTGCTTATGTCATGTTGATCAAAATGCATTATAATGGGTCTCTGTAGAATAGTATAATCCCCACGACATTTAAGCACTAGTTTTACAATATACAGTAAGTATACTTTAAGTAAATGGTGGCATTTTATTTTACTCAATTTAGTGTTTTGCATTGCTATATTCTTTCCACATAGGACTGCAAGACACTTTCACACTGTGTTGCAGATGGCCCCTTTTCACACCTTAACAGTCTTTTGATAATCTCTACAGGGATCTTATCCCTGAACAAGAGAGGGGGCAGATTGGAGATGACCTGCCAAAGTACGTGTTAGTTTGGGACAATGTCAGTTTCCATCGCTCCAACATCATCAGGCAATGGTTTGCGGCCCACAACAGGATGCTGGTGGAGTTCCTCTCACCCTACTCAACCCCGTTGAGGAATTTTTCTCAGCATGAAGATTAAAAGTATATGATGGCCAGCCGCATACACAGATGACCCTTCTGGCTGCCATGGATGTAACGTGTGATGACATCACAGCTGATGCCTGCAGAGGCTGGATTAGACACTCTGAAAGATGATTTTCACGCTTCTCTTGCGAAAGAGAAGATATTTGTT
Source organism: Barbatula barbatula (assembly GCF_947034865.1). Taxonomy (NCBI): domain Eukaryota; kingdom Metazoa; phylum Chordata; class Actinopteri; order Cypriniformes; family Nemacheilidae; genus Barbatula; species Barbatula barbatula. Next base: position 14,939,685 of record NC_136777.1, read on the forward strand.
GTGATGTGGATGAGAATCCGTTGCCCAAAAGACAGGAACGTCAGGAGGTGTAGGAAGACTGCACTGTAATTCCACTGCACTGCATGTACAGTTTTCCCAAAGGAGATTGTCTTATGTTCAGATTTCTACATTTGTTTGTGCTATGCAGTGCTGTCTTTTCCTGTCTGCATCACAATGACACTGTCTGTCAAGAAATTATTGTACAAACAGTAAAAGCGTTAACGTGAATCATGTGCCGTCTCTTGCAATCAAACAATCAAAACCAGAAATGCACTTACTGTTTTGCAAATGACAAGGATGATTCGAGAAATGCTCCACTCATCACTCTCAGGTCACTCCGCTGCACACGTCTGATCACTTCTTTGTCACCCCCGACCTCACCGCTCCAGACAACGCATATGTCTTACCGCTGGTCACTTTCCGGCGCTACCTACGGTCCCTCCCTCCTGCTTTTCCTCTGCTGTCTTGTCTGCACTCCTCCCCTTTGAGGAGCTCTCTCTTTTGAATACCAACAGTGCCACAGACACTCTGTGTTCCACGCTTACATCCTGCTTGGACAACATATGCCCTCTTACATCTGGACCAGCCCGTGCATCCCTGTCTGCCCCCTGGTTATCGGATGTACCACGTGAGCATCGCACCAGCCTCCGATCAGCTGAGAGAAAATGGCACAAGTCAAAAGACCATACTGACCTCTCTCTCTCTACTTTCTCCGTTGACGTCACCTCTGCAAAAACTGATTATAACCACTCGAAGATCAGCAACTCTCCTGACTCTCGCACACTCTTAAAAACCTTCTCTGCTCTCCTCTATCCGCCTGCTCCCACACCTTCATCGGAGTTAACGGCTGATGATTTTGCATCGTTCTTCGTAAAGAAAACTACCGCCATCAACAGCCAATTTTCTACGCCACCATCACCCGCCTTTTCTCCTATGTCTGAAGATGATGTTTCCAAGGTCATTGGTTCCAACCACCCTACCACCTGCCCACTGGATCCCATCCCCACCCATCTCCTCCATGCCATCTCTCCAGCAGTTGTGCCTGGTCTGACCCGCATCATCAACTCTTTGCTCACCACTGGGACATTTCCCACTGCTTTCAAAGAGGCCTGCATCACACCGCTACTGAAGAAACTCACTCTCAACCTTACACTGCTAGAACACTACAGGCCGGTGTAGTGTGTGAAAATGCATATCTTCCGTCAAAATGTAGATGACTGATTTTAACCTCTTATTATTTTCTGTCTTCTTAAAAAATTATTTTTTTACTTACCTCACTATTCTTAGCTTTGTATACTGTGCTAGGCTTTAATGGACTGGATTTAATTAACTTATGCATTTTGTTGCCTATATTGTTATAATTGCTTCCAATGATTCCTCATCTGTAAGTCGCTTTGGATAAAAACGTCTGCTAAATGACTAAATTAAATTTTTATGAAATGTGTAATGTCATGTGTAATGTGTAATGTGTAGTGTGTGGCCTTGAAATTTTAGCATGTCTACGTAATCATGAATAAATGCTTCTTGAGACACACAGTGTTGCTTCTTTGCATGCATCAAATGAATTGTTTCTGGCTATATGCATCCATGCATTAGTTTGAGAGGGGTGGAAATGGGACACTTGGGTGAAACAAAACTGCCCCAAAAGTACCCCCCCCACTTTAAATACAGTTTTTTCTAAGTCAATTTGGTACATTTCTCTGATCCCATTTGAAATTCTCAAAACTTCTTGTTCAATCCTTACATCCTTGTGTCACGTGTGCACATCAAACAAGCATTTTCTCATTTCTTTGAACAAGTTGCAAATGCTTTGGTAAATCCATGCAAATGATTATGACAAAATTCTGTGCAGATTCCTACATTATCAATTGCTTATGTCATGTTGATCAAAATGCATTATAATGGGTCTCTGTAGAATAGTATAATCCCCACGACATTTAAGCACTAGTTTTACAATATACAGTAAGTATACTTTAAGTAAACGGTGGCATTTTATTTTACTCAATTTAGTGTTTTGCATTGCTATATTCTTTCCACATAGGACTGCAAGACAACTTCACTGTGTTGCAGACGGCCCCTTTTCACACCTAAACAGTCTTTTGACACTCTCTACAGGGATCTCATCCCTGAACAAGAGAGGGGGCAGATTGGAGATGACCTGCCAAAGTACGTGTTAGTTTGGGACAATGTCAGTGATGACATCACAGCTGATGCCTGCAGAGGCTGGATTAGACACTCTGAAAGATGATTTTCACGCTGTATCGCAAGAGAAGATATTTGTTGTGATGTGGATGAGAATCCGTTGCCCAAAAGACAGGAACGTCAGGAGGTGTAGGAAGACTGCACTGTAATTCCACTGCACTGCATGTACAGTTTTCCCTAAAGAGATTGTCTTATGTTCAGATTTCTACATTTGTTTGTGCTATGCAGTGCTGTCTTTTCCTGTCTGCATCACAATGACACTGTCTGTCAATAAATTATTGTACAAACAGTAAAAGCGTTAACGTGAATCATGTGCCGTCTCTTGCAATCAAACAATCAAAACCAGAAATGCACTTACTGTTTTGCAAATGACAAGGATGATTCGAGAAATGCTCCACTCATCACTCTCAGGTCACTCCGCTGCACAAGTCTGATCACTTCTTTGTCACCCCCGACCTCACTGCTCCAGACAACGCAGATGTCTTACCGCTGGTCACTTTCCGGCTCTACCTACGGTTCCTCCCTCCTGCTTTTCGTCTGCTGTCTTGTCTGCACTCCCCCCCTCTGAGGAGCTCTCTCTTTTGAATACCAACAGTGCCACAGACACCCTGTGTTCCACGCTTACATCCTGCTTGGACAACATATGCCCTCTTACATCTAGACCAGCCCGTGCATCCCTGTCTGCCCCCTGGTTATCGGATGTACCACGTGAGCATCGCACCAGCCTCCGGTCAGCTGAGAGAAAATGGCACAAGTCAAAAGACCATACTGACCTCTCTCTCTCTACTTTCTCTGTTGAAGTTACCTCTGCAAAAACTGATTATAACCACTCGAAGATCAGCAACTCTCCTGACTCTCGCACACTCTTAAAAACCTTCTCTGCTCTCCTCTGTCCGCCTGCTCCCAAACCTTCATCGGAGTTAACGGCTGATGATTTTGCATCGTTCTTCGTAAAGAAAACTACCGCCATCAACAGCCAATTTTCTACGCCACCATCACCCGCCTTTTCTTCTATGTCTGAAGATGATGTTTCCAAGGTCATTGGTTCCAACCACCCTACCACCTGCCCACTGGATCCCATCCCCACCCATCTCCTCCATGCCATCTCTCCAGCAGTTGTGCCTGGTCTGACCCGCATCATCAACTCTTTGCTCACCACTGGGACATTTCCCACTGCTTTCAAAGAGGCCTGCATCACACCGCTACTGAAGAAACTCACTCTCAACCTTACACTGCTAGAACACTACAGGCCGGTGTAGTGTGTGAAAATGCATATCTTCCGTCAAAATGTAGATGACTGATTTTAACCTCTTATTATTTTCTGTCTTCTTAAAAAATTATTTTTTTACTTACCTCACTATTCTTAGCTTTGTATACTGTGCTAGGCTTTAATGGACTGGATTTAATTAACTTATGCATTTTGTTGCCTATATTGTTATAATTGCTTCCAATGTTTCCTCGTCTGTAAGTCGCTTTGGATAAAAACGTCTGCTAAATGACTAAATGTAAATTTTATGAAATGTGTAATGTCATGTGTAATGTGTAATGTGTAGTGTGTGGCCTTGAAATTTTAGCATGTCTACGTAATCATGAATAAATGCTTCTTCAGACACACAGTGTTGCTTCTTTGCATGCATCAAATGAATTGTTTCTGGCTATATGCATCCATGCATTAGTTTGAGAGGGGTGGAAATGGGACACTTGGGTGAAACAAAACTGCCCCAAAAGTACCCCCCCCACTGTAAATACAGTTTTTTCTAAGTCAATTTGGTACATTTCTCTGATCCGATTTGAAATTCTCAAAACTTCTTGTTCAATCCTTACATCCTTGTGTCACGTGTGCACATCAAACAAGCATTTTCTAATTTCTTTGAACAAGTTGCAAATGCTTTGGTACATCCATGCAAATGATTATGACAAAATTCTGTGCAGATTCCTACATTATCAATTGCTTATGTCATGTTGATCAAAATGAATTATAATGGGTCTCTGTAGAATAGTATAATCCCCACGACATTTAAGCACTAGTTTTACAATATACAGTAAGTATACTTTAAGTAAACGGTGGCATTTTATTTTACTCAATTTAGTGTTTTGCATTGCTATATTCTTTCCACATAGGACTGCAAGACAACTTCACTGTGTTTCAGACGGCCCCTTTTCACACCTAAACAGTCTTTTGACACTCTCTACAGGGATCTCATCCCTGAACAAGAGAGGGGGCAGATTGGAGATGACCTGCCAAAGTATGTGTTAGTTTGGGACAATGTCAGTTTCCATCGCTCCAACATCATCAGGCAATGGTTTGCGGCCCACAACAGGATGCTGGTGGAGTTCCTCTCACCCTACTCAACCACGTTGAGGAATTTTTCTCAGCATGAAGATTAAAAGTATATGATCGCCAGCCGCATACACAGATGACCCTTCTGGCTGCCATGGATGTAACGTGTAATGACATCACAGCTGATGCCTGCAGAGGCTGGATTAGACACTCTGAAAGATGATTTTCACGCTGTATCGCAAGAGAAGATATTTGTTGTGATGTGGATGAGAATCCGCTGCCCAAAAGACAGGAACGTCAGGAGGTGTAGGAAGACTGCACTGTAATTCCACTGCACTGCATGTACAGTTTTCCCAAAGGAGATTGTCTTATGTTCAGATTTCTACATTTGTTTGTGCTATGCAGTGCTGTCTTTTCCTGTCTGCATCACATTGACACTGTCTGTCAATAAATTATTGTACAAACAGTAAAAGCGTTAACGTGAATCATGTGCCGTCTCTTGCAATCAAACAATCAAAACCAGAAATGCACTTACTGTTTTGCAAATGACAAGGATGATTCGAGAAATGCTCCACTCATCACTCTCAGGTCACTCCGCTGCACACGTCTGATCACTTCTTTGTCACCCCCGACCTCACCGCTCCAGACAACGCAGCTGTCTTACCGCTGGTCACTTTCCGGCGCTACCTACGGTCCCTCCCTCCTGCTTTTCCTCTGCTGTCTTGTCTGCACTCCCCCCCTCTGAGGAGCTCTCTCTTTTGAAAACCAACAGTGCCACAGACACTCTGTGTTCCACGCTTACATCCTGCTTGGACAACATATGCCCTCTTACATCTGGACCAGCCCGTGCATCCCTGTCTGCCCCCTGGTTATCGGATGTACCACGTGAGCATCGCACCAGCCTCCGGTCAGCTGAGAGAAAATGGCACAAGTCAAAAGACCATACTGACCTCTCTCTCTCTACTTTCTCCGTTGACGTCACCTCTGCAAAAACTGATTATAACCACTCGAAGATCAGCAACTCTCCTGACTCTCCCACACTCTTAAAAACCTTCTCTGCTCTCCTCTGTCCGCCTGCTCCCAAACCTTCATCGGAGTTAACGGCTGATGATTATGCATCGTTCTTCGTAAAGAAAACTACCGCCATCAACAGCCAATTTTCTACGCCACCATCACCCGCCTTTTCTTCTATGTCTGAAGATGATGTTTCCAAGGTCATTGGTTCCAACCACCCTACCACCTGCCCACTGGATCCCATCCCCACCCATCTCCTCCATGCCATCTCTCCAGCAGTTGTGCCTGGTCTGACCCGCATCATCAACTCTTTGCTCACCACTGGGACATTTCCCACTGCTTTCAAAGAGGCCTGCATCACACCGCTACTGAAGAAACTCACTCTCAACCTTACACTGCTAGAACACTACAGGCCGGTGTAGTGTGTGAAAATGCATATCTTCCGTCAAAATGTAGATGACTGATTTTAACCTCTTATTATTTTCTGTCTTCTTAAAAAAGTATTTTTTTACTTACCTCACTATTCTTAGCTTTGTATACTGTGCTAGGCTTTAATGGACTGGATTTAATTAACTTATGCATTTTGTTGCCTATATTGTTATAATTGCTTCCAATGTTTCCTCGTCTGTAAGTCGCTTTGGATAAAAACGTCTGCTAAATGACTAAATGTAAATTTTATGAAATGTGTAATGTCATGTGTAATGTGTAATGTGTAGTGTGTGGCCTTGAAATTTTAGCATGTCTACGTAATCATGAATAAATGCTTCTTCAGACACACAGTGTTGCTTCTTTGCATGCATCAAATGAATTGTTTCTGGCTATATGCATCCATGCATTAGTTTGAGAGGGGTGGAAATGGGACACTTGGGTGAAACAAAACTGCCCCAAAAGTACCCCCCCCCACTGTAAATACAGTTTTTTCTAAGTCAATTTGGTACATTTCTCTGATCCGATTTGAAATTCTCAAAACTTCTTGTTCAATCCTTACATCCTTGTGTCACGTGTGCACATCAAACAAGCATTTTCTAATTTCTTTGAACAAGTTGCAAATGCTTTGGTACATCCATGCAAATGATTATGACAAAATTCTGTGCAGATTCCTACATTATCAATTGCTTATGTCATGTTGATCAAAATGAATTATAATGGGTCTCTGTAGAATAGTATAATCCCCACGACATTTAAGCACTAGTTTTACAATATACAGTAAGTATACTTTAAGTAAACGGTGGCATTTTATTTTACTCAATTTAGTGTTTTGCATTGCTATATTCTTTCCACATAGGACTGCAAGACAACTTCACTGTGTTTCAGACGGCCCCTTTTCACACCTAAAAAGTCTTTTGACACTCTCTACAGGGATCTCATCCCTGAACAAGAGAGGGGGCAGATTGGAGATGACCTGCCAAAGTATGTGTTAGTTTGGGACAATGTCAGTTTCCATCGCTCCAACATCATCAGGCAATGGTTTGCGGCCCACAACAGGATGCTGGTGGAGTTCCTCTCACCCTACTCAACCACGTTGAGGAATTTTTCTCAGCATGAAGATTAAAAGTATATGATCGCCAGCCGCATACACAGATGACCCTTCTGGCTGCCATGGATGTAACGTGTAATGACATCACAGCTGATGCCTGCAGAGGCTGGATTAGACACTCTGAAAGATGATTTTCACGCTGTATCGCAAGAGAAGATATTTGTTGTGATGTGGATGAGAATCCGCTGCCCAAAAGACAGGAACGTCAGGAGGTGTAGGAAGACTGCACTGTAATTCCACTGCACTGCATGTACAGTTTTCCCAAAGGAGATTGTCTTATGTTCAGATTTCTACATTTGTTTGTGCTATGCAGTGCTGTCTTTTCCTGTCTGCATCACATTGACACTGTCTGTCAATAAATTATTGTACAAACAGTAAAAGCGTTAACGTGAATCATGTGCCGTCTCTTGCAATCAAACAATCAAAACCAGAAATGCACTTACTGTTTTGCAAATGACAAGGATGATTCGAGAAATGCTCCACTCATCACTCTCAGGTCACTCCGCTGCACACGTCTGATCACTTCTTTGTCACCCCCGACCTCACCGCTCCAGACAACGCAGCTGTCTTACCGCTGGTCACTTTCCGGCGCTACCTACGGTCCCTCCCTCCTGCTTTTCCTCTGCTGTCTTGTCTGCACTCCCCCCCTCTGAGGAGCTCTCTCTTTTGAAAACCAACAGTGCCACAGACACTCTGTGTTCCACGCTTACATCCTGCTTGGACAACATATGCCCTCTTACATCTGGACCAGCCCGTGCATCCCTGTCTGCCCCCTGGTTATCGGATGTACCACGTGAGCATCGCACCAGCCTCCGGTCAGCTGAGAGAAAATGGCACAAGTCAAAAGACCATACTGACCTCTCTCTCTCTACTTTCTCCGTTGACGTCACCTCTGCAAAAACTGATTATAACCACTCGAAGATCAGCAACTCTCCTGACTCTCCCACACTCTTAAAAACCTTCTCTGCTCTCCTCTGTCCGCCTGCTCCCAAACCTTCATCGGAGTTAACGGCTGATGATTATGCATCGTTCTTCGTAAAGAAAACTACCGCCATCAACAGCCAATTTTCTACGCCACCATCACCCGCCTTTTCTTCTATGTCTGAAGATGATGTTTCCAAGGTCATTGGTTCCAACCACCCTACCACCTGCCCACTGGATCCCATCCCCACCCATCTCCTCCATGCCATCTCTCCAGCAGTTGTGCCTGGTCTGACCCGCATCATCAACTCTTTGCTCACCACTGGGACATTTCCCACTGCTTTCAAAGAGGCCTGCATCACACCGCTACTGAAGAAACTCACTCTCAACCTTACACTGCTAGAACACTACAGGCCGGTGTAGTGTGTGAAAATGCATATCTTCCGTCAAAATGTAGATGACTGATTTTAACCTCTTATTATTTTCTGTCTTCTTAAAAAAGTATTTTTTTACTTACCTCACTATTCTTAGCTTTGTATACTGTGCTAGGCTTTAATGGACTGGATTTAATTAACTTATGCATTTTGTTGCCTATATTGTTATAATTGCTTCCAATGTTTCCTCGTCTGTAAGTCGCTTTGGATAAAAACGTCTGCTAAATGACTAAATGTAAATTTTATGAAATGTGTAATGTCATGTGTAATGTGTAATGTGTAGTGTGTGGCCTTGAAATTTTAGCATGTCTACGTAATCATGAATTAATGCTTCTTCAGACACACAGTGTTGCTTCTTTGCATGCATCAAATGAATTGTTTCTGGCTATATGCATCCATGCATTAGTTTGAGAGGGGTGGAAATGGGACACTTGGGTGAAACAAAACTGCCCCAAAAGTACCCCCCCCACTGTAAATACAGTTTTTTCTAAGTCAATTTGGTACATTTCTCTGATCCGATTTGAAATTCTCAAAACTTCTTGTTCAATCCTTACATCCTTGTGTCACGTGTGCACATCAAACAAGCATTTTCTAATTTCTTTGAACAAGTTGCAAATGCTTTGGTACATCCATGCAAATGATTATGACAAAATTCTGTGCAGATTCCTACATTATCAATTGCTTATGTCATGTTGATCAAAATGAATTATAATGGGTCTCTGTAGAATAGTATAATCCCCACGACATTTAAGCACTAGTTTTACAATATACAGTAAGTATACTTTAAGTAAACGGTGGCATTTTATTTTACTCAATTTAGTGTTTTGCATTGCTATATTCTTTCCACATAGGACTGCAAAACAACTTCACTGTGTTGCAGACGGCCCCTTTTCACACCTAAACAGTCTTTTGACACTCTCTACAGGGATCTCATCCCTGAACAAGAGAGGGGGCAGATTGGAGATGACCTGCCAAAGTATGTGTTAGTTTGGGACAATGTCAGTTTCCATCGCTCCAACATCATCAGGCAATGGTTTGCGGCCCACAACAGGATGCTGGTGGAGTTCCTCTCACCCTACTCAACCACGTTGAGGAATTTTTCTCAGCATGAAGATTAAAAGTATATGATCGCCAGCCGCATACACAGATGACCCTTCTGGCTGCCATGGATGTAACGTGTGATGACATCACAGCTGATGCCTGCAGAGGCTGGATTAGACACTCTGAAAGATGATTTTCACGCTGTATCGCAAGAGAAGATATTTGTTGTGATGTGGATGAGAATCCGCTGCCCAAAAGACAGGAACGTCAGGAGGTGTAGGAAGACTGCACTGTAATTCCACTGCACTGCATGTACAGTTTTCCCAAAGGAGATTGTCTTATGTTCAGATTTCTACATTTGTTTGTGCTATGCAGTGCTGTCTTTTCCTGTCTGCATCACATTGACACTGTCTGTCAATAAATTATTGTACAAACAGTAAAAGCGTTAACGTGAATCATGTGCCGTCTCTTGCAATCAAACAATCAAAACCAGAAATGCACTTACTGTTTTGCAAATGACAAGGATGATTCGAGAAATGCTCCACTCATCACTCTCAGGTCACTCCGCTGCACACGTCTGATCACTTCTTTGTCACCCCCGACCTCACCGCTCCAGACAACGCAGCTGTCTTACCGCTGGTCACTTTCCGGCGCTACCTACGGTCCCTCCCTCCTGCTTTTCCTCTGCTGTCTTGTCTGCACTCCCCCCCTCTGAGGAGCTCTCTCTTTTGAAAACCAACAGTGCCACAGACACTCTGTGTTCCACGCTTACATCCTGCTTGGACAACATATGCCCTCTTACATCTGGACCAGCCCGTGCATCCCTGTCTGCCCCCTGGTTATCGGATGTACCACGTAAGCATCGCACCAGCCTCCGGTCAGCTGAGAGAAAATGGCACAAGTCAAAAGACCATACTGACCTCTCTCTCTCTACTTTCTCCGTTGACGTCACCTCTGCAAAAACTGATTATAACCACTCGAAGATCAGCAACTCTCCTGACTCTCCCACACTCTTAAAAACCTTCTCTGCTCTCCTCTGTCCGCCTGCTCCCACACCTTCATCGGAGTTAACGGCTGATGATTTTGCATCGTTCTTCGTAAAGAAAACTACCGCCTTCAACAGCCAATTTTCTACGCCACCATCACCCGCCTTTTCTCCTATGTCTGAAGATGATGTTTCCAAGGTCATCGGTTCCAACCACCCTACCACCTGCCCACTGGATCCCATCCCCACCCATCTCCTCTATGCCATCTCTCCAGCAGTTGTGCCTGGTCTGACCCGCATCATCAACTCTTTGCTCACCACTGGGACATTTCCCACTGCTTTCAAAGAGGCCTGCATCACACCGCTACTGAAGAAACTCACTCTCAACCTTACACTGCTAGAACACTACAGGCCGGTGTAGTGTGTGAAAATGCATATCTTCCGTCAAAATGTAGATGACTGATCTTATTATTTTCTGTCTTCTAAAAAAATTATTTTTTTACTTACCTCACTATTCTTAGCTTTGTATACTGTGCTAGGCTTTAATGGACTGGATTTAATTAACTTATGCATTTTGTTGCCTATATTGTTATAATTGCTTCCAATGTTTCCTCGTAAGTAAGTCGCTTTGGATAAAAACGTCTGCTAAATTACTAAAAGTAAATTTTATGAATTGTGTAATGTCATGTGTAATGTGTAGTGTGTGGCCTTGAAATTTTAGCATGTCTACGTAATCATGAATAAATGCTTCTTGAGACACACAGTGTTGCTTCTTTGCATGCATCAAATGAATTGTTTCTGGCTATATGCATCCATGCATTAGTTTGAGAGGGGTGGAAATGGGACACTTGGGTGAAACAAAACTGCCCCAAAAGTACCCCCCCCCCACTTTAAATACAGCTTTTTCTAAGTCAATTTGGTACATTTCTCTGATCCGATTTGAAATTCTCAAAACTTCTTGTTCAATCCTTATATCCTTGTGTCACGTGTGCACATCAAACAAGCATTTTCTCATTTCTTTGAACAAGTTGCAAATGCTTTGGTACATCCATTCAAATGATTATGACAAAATTCTGTGCAGATTCCTACATTATCAATTGCTTATGTCATGTTGATCAAAATGCATTATAAAGGGTCTCTGTAGAATAGTATAATCCCCACGACATTTAAGCACTAGTTTTACAATATACAGTAAGTATACTTTAAGTAAACAGTGGCATTTTATTTTACTCAATTTAGTGTTTTGCATTGCTATATTCTTTCCACATAGGACTGCAAGACAACTTCACTGTGTTGCAGACGGCCCCTTTTCACACCTAAACAGTCTTTTGACACTCTCTACAGGGATCTCATCCCTGAACAAGAGAGGGGGCAGATTGGAGATGACCTGCCAAAGTACGTGTTAGTTTGGGACAATGTCAGTTTCCATCGCTCCAACATCATCAGTCAATGGTTTGCGGCCCACAACAGGATGCTGGTGGAGTTCCTCTCACCCTACTCAACCACGTTGAGGAATTTTTCTCAGCATGAAGATTAAAAGTATATGATCGCCAGCCGCATACACAGATGACCCTTCTGGCTGCCATGGATGTAACGTGTGATGACATCACAGCTGATGCCTGCAGAGGCTGGATTAGACACTCTGAAAGATGATTTTCACGCTGTATCGCACGAGAATATATTTGTTGTGATGTGGATGAGAATCCGTTGCCCAAAAGACAGGAACGTCAGGAGGTGTAGGAAGACTGCACTGTAATTCCACTGCACTGCATGTACAGTTTTCCCTAAGGAGATTGTCTTATGTTCAGATTTCTACATTTGTTTGTGCTATGCAGTGCTGTCTTTTCCTGTCTGCATCACAATGACACTGTCTGTCAATAAATTATTGTACAAACAGTAAAAGCGTTAACGTGAATCATGTGCCGTCTCTTGCAATCAAACAATCAAAACCAGAAATGCACTTACTGTTTTGCAAATGACAAGGATGATTCGAGAAATGCTCCACTCATCACTCTCAGGTCACTCCGCTGCACACGTCTGATCACTTCTTTGTCACCCCCGACCTCACCGCTCCAGACAACGCAGATGTCTTACCGCTGGTCACTTTCCGGCGCTACCTACGGTCCCCCCCCCTGCTTTTCCTCTGCTGTCTTGTCTGCACTCCCCCCCTCTGTGGAGCTCTCTCTTTTGAATACCAACAGTGCCACAGACACTCTGTGTTCCACGCTTACATCCTGCTTGGACAACATATGCCCTCTTACATCTGGACCAGCCCGTGCATCCCTGTCTGCCCCCTGGTTATCGGATGTACCACGTGAGCATCGCACCAGCCTCCGGTCAGCTGAGAGAAAATGGCACAAGTCAAAAGACCATACTGACCTCTCTCTCTCTACTTTCTCCGTTGACGTCACCTCTGCAAAAACTGATTATAACCACTCGAAGATCAGCAACTCTCCTGACTCTCGCACACTCTTAAAAACCTTCTCTGCTCTCCTCTGTCCGCCTGCTCCCACACCTTCATCAGAGTTAACGGCTGATGATTTTGCATCGTTCTTCGTAAAGAAAACTACCGCCATCAACAGCCAATTTTCTACGCCACCATCACCCGCCTTTTCTCCTATGTCTGAAGTTGATGTTTCCAAGGTCATTGGTTCCAACCACCCTACCACCTGCCCACTGGATCCCATCCCCACCCATCTCCTCCATGCCATCTCTCCAGCAGTTGTGCCTGGTCTGACCCGCATCATCAACTCTTTGCTCACCACTGGGACATTTCCCACTGCTTTCAAAGAGGCCTGCATCACACCGCTACTGAAGAAACTCACTCTCAACCTAACACTGCTAGAACACTACAGGCCGGTGTAGTGTGTGAAAATGCATATCTTCCGTCAAAATGTAGATGACTGATTTTAACCTCTTATTATTTTCTGTCTTCTTAAAAAAGTATTTTTTTACTTACCTCACTATTCTTAGCTTTGTATACTGTGCTAGGCTTTAATGGACTGGATTTAATTAACTTATGCATTTTGTTGCCTATATTGTTTTAATTGCTTCCAATGTTTCCTCGTCTGTAAGTCGCTTTGGATAAAAACGTCTGCTAAATTACTAAATGTAAATTTTATGAAATGTGTAATGTCATGTGTAATGTGTAATGTGTAGTGTGTGGCCTTGAAATTTTAGCATGTCTACGTAATCATGAATAAATGCTTCTTGAGACACACAGTGTTGCTTCTTTGCATGCATCAAATGAATTGTTTCTGGCTATATGCATCCATGCATTAGTTTGAGAGGGGTGGAAATGGGACACTTGGGTGAAACAAAACTGCCCCAAAAGTACCCCCCCCACTTTAAATAGAGTTTTTTCTAAGTCAATTTGGTACATGTCTCTGATCCGATTTGAAATTCTCAAAACTTCTTGTTCAATCCTTACATCATTGTGTCACGTGTGCACATCAAACAAGCATTTTCTCATTTCTTTGAACAAGTTGCAAATGCTTTGGTACATCCATGCAAATGATTATGACAAAATTCTGTGCAGATTCCTACATTATCAATTGCTTATGTCATGTTGATCAAAATGCATTATAATGGGTCTCTGTAGAATAGTATAATCCCCACGACATTTAAGCACTTGTTTTACAATATACAGTAAGTATACTTTAAGTAAACAGTGGCATTTTATTTTACTCAATTTAGTGTTTTGCATTGCTATATTCTTTCCACATAGGACTGCAAAACAACTTCACTGTGTTGCAGACGGCCCCTTTTCACACCTAAACAGTCTTTTGACACTCCCTACAGGGATCTCATCCCTGAACAAGAGAGGGGGCAGATTGGAGATGACCTGCCAAAGTACGTGTTAGTTTGGGACAATGTCAGTTTCCATCGCTCCAACATCATCAGGCAATGGTTTGCGGCCCACAACAGGATGCTGGTGGAGTTCCTCTCACCCTACTCAACCACGTTGAGGAATTTTTCTCAGCATGAAGATTAAAAGTATATGATCGCCAGCCGCATACACAGATGACCCTTCTGGCTGCCATGGATGTAACGTGTGATGACATCACAGCTGATGCCTGCAGAGGCTGGATTAGACACTCTGAAAGATGATTTTCACGCTGTATCGCAAGAGAACATATTTGTTGTGATGTGGATGAGAATCCGTTGCCCAAAAGACAGGAACGTCAGGAGGTGTAGGAAGACTGCACTGTAATTCCACTGCACTGCATGTACAGTTTTCCCTAAGGAGATTGTCTTATGTTTAGATTTCTACATTTGTTTGTGCTATGCAGTGCTGTCTTTTCCTGTCTGCATCACAATGACACTGTCTGTTAATAAATTATTGTACAAACAGTAAAAGCGTTAACGTGAATCATGTGCCTTCTCTTGCAATCAAACAATCAAAACCAGAAATGCACTTACTGTTTTGCAAATGACAAGGATGATTCGAGAAATGCTCCACTCATCACTCTCAGGTAACTCCGCTGCACACGTCTGATCACTTCTTTGTCACCCCCGACCTCACCGCTCCAGACAACGCAGATGTCTTACCGCTGGTCACTTTCCGGCGCTACCTACGGTCCCTCCCTCCTGCTTTTCCTCTGCTGTCTTGTCTGCACTCCCCCCCTCTGTGGAGCTCTCTCTTTTGAATACCAACAGTGCCACAGACACTCTGTGTTCCACGCTTACATCCTGCTTGGACAACATATGCCCTCTTACATCTGGACCAGCCCGTGCATCCCTGTCTGCCCCCTGGTTATCGGATGTACCACGTGAGCATCGCACCAGCCTCCGGTCAGCTGAGAGAAAATGGCACAAGTCAAAAGACCATACTGACCTCTCTCTCTCTACTTTCTCCGTTGACGTTACCTCTGCAAAAACTGATTATAACCACTCGAAGATCAGCAACTCTCCTGACTCTCGCACACTCTTAAAAACCTTCTCTGCTCTCCTCTGTCCGCCTGCTCCCACACCTTCATCGGAGTTAACGGCTGATGATTTTGCATCGTTCTTCGTAAAGAAAACTACCGCCATCAACAGCCAATTTTCTACGCCACCATCACCCGCCTTTTCTCCTATGTCTGAAGATGATGTTTCCAAGGTCATTGGTTCCAACCACCCTACCACCTGCCCACTGGATCCCATCCCCACCCATCTCCTCCATGCCATCTCTCCAGCAGTTGTGCCTGGTCTGACCCGCATCATCAACTCTTTGCTCACCACTGGGACATTTCCCACTGCTTTCAAAGAGGCCTGCATCACACCGCTACTGAAGAAACTCACTCTCAACCTTACACTGCTAGAACACTACAGGCCGGTGTAGTGTGTGAAAATGCATATCTTCCGTCAAAATGTAGATGACTGATTTTAACCTCTTATTATTTACTGTCTTCTTAAAAAAATATTTTTTTTACTTACCTCACTATTCTTAGCTTTGTATACTGTGCTAGGCTTTAATGGACTGGATTTAATTAACTTATGCATTTTGTTGCCTATATTGTTATAATTGCTTCCAATGTTTCCTCGTCTGTAAGTCGCTTTGGATAAAAACGTCTGCTAAATGACTAAATGTAAATTTTATGAAATGTGTAATGTCATGTGTAATGTGTAATGTGTAGTGTGTGGCCTTGAAATTTTAGCATGTCTACGTAATCATGAATAAATGCTTCTTGAGACACACAGTGTTGCTTCTTTGCATGCATCAAATTAATTGTTTCTCGCTATATGCATCCATGCATTAGTTTGAGAGGGGTGGAAATGGGACACTTGGGTGAAACAAAACTGCCCCAAAAGTACCCCCCCACTTTAAATACATTTTTTTCTAAGTCAATTTGGTACATTTCTCTGATCCGATTTGAAATTCTCAAAACTTCTTGTTCAATCCTTACATCCTTGTGTCACGTGTGCACATCAAACAAGCATGTTCTCATTTCTTTGAACAAGTTGCAAATGCTTTGGTACATCCATGCAAATGATTATGACAAAATTCTGTGCAGATTCCTACATTATCAATTGCTTACGTCATGTTGATCAAAATGCATTATAATGGGTCTCTGTAGAATAGTATAATCCCCACGACATTTAAGCACTAGTTTTACAATATACAGTAAGTATACTTTAAGTAAACAGTGGCATTTTATTTTACTCAATTTAGTGTTTTGCATTGCTATATTCTTTCCACATAGGACTTCAAGACAACTTCACTGTGTTGCAGACGGCCCCTTTTCACACCTAAACAGTCTTTTGACACTCTCTACAGGGATCTCATCCCTGAACAAGAGAGGGGGCAGATTGGAGATGACCTGCCAAAGTACGTGTTAGTTTGGGACAATGTCAGTTTCCATCGCTCCAACATCATCAGGCAATGGTTTGCGGCCCACAACAGGATGCTGGTGGAGTTCCTCTCACCCTACTCAACCCCGTTGAGGAATTTTTCTCAGCATGAAGATTAAAAGTATATGATGGCCAGCCGCATACACAGATGACCCTTCTGGCTGCCTTGGATGTAACGTGTGATGACATCACAGCTGATGCCTGCAGAGGCTGGATTAGACACTCTGAAAGATGATTTTCGCGCTGTATCGCAAGAGAAGATATTTGTTGTGATGTGGATGAGAATCCGTTGCCCAAAAGACTGGAACGTCAGGAGGTGTAGGAAGACTGCACTGTAATTCCACTGCACTGCATGTACAGTTTTCCCTAAGGAGATTGTCTTATGTTCAGATTTCTACATTTGTTTGTGCTATGCAGTGCTGTCTTTTCCTGTCTGCATCACAATGACACTGTCTGTCAATAAATTATTGTACAAACAGTAAAAGCG
The DNA here is from genome assembly GCF_947034865.1 of Barbatula barbatula. Lineage (NCBI taxonomy): Eukaryota > Metazoa > Chordata > Actinopteri > Cypriniformes > Nemacheilidae > Barbatula > Barbatula barbatula. The sequence continues at coordinate 14,956,920 of NC_136777.1, forward strand.
TTAACGTGAATCATGTGCCGTCTTTTGCAATCAAACAATCGAAACCAGAAATGCACTTACTGTTTTGCAAATGACAAGGATGATTCGAGAAATGCTCCACTCATCACTCTCAGGTCACTCCGCTGCACACGTCTGATCACTTCTTTGTCACCCCCGACCTCACCGCTCCAGACAACGCAGATGTCTTACCGCTGGTCACTTTCCGGCGCTACCTACGGTCCCTCCCTCCTGCTTTTCCTCTGCTGTCTTGTCTGCACTCCCCCCCTCTGAGGAGCTCTCTCTTTTGAATACCAACAGTGCCACAGACACTCTGTGTTCCACGCTTACATCCTGCTTGGACAACATATGCCCTCTTGCATCTGGACCAGCCCGTGCATCCCTGTCTGCTCCCTGGTTATCGGATGTACCACGTGAGCATCGCACCAGCCTCCGGTCAGCTGAGAGAAAATGGCACAAGTCAAAAGACCATACTGACCTCTCTCTCTCTACTTTCTCCGTTGACGTCACCTCTGCAAAAACTGATTATAACCACTCGAAGATCAGCAACTCTCCTGACTCTCGCTCACTCTTAAAAACCTTCTCTGCTCTCCTCTGTCCGCCTGCTCCCACACCTTCATCGGAGTTAACGGCTGATGATTTTGCATCGTTCTTCGTAAAGAAAACTACCGCCATCAACAGCCAATTTTCTACGCCACCATCACCCGCCTTTTCTCCTATGTCTGAAGATGATGTTTCCAAGGTCATTGGTTCCAACCACCCTACCACCTGCCCACTGGATCCCATCCCCACCCATCTCCTCCATGCCATCTCTCCAGCAGTTGTGCCTGGTCTGACCCGCATCATCAACTCTTTGCTCACCACTGGGACATTTCCCACTGCTTTCAAAGAGGCCTGCATCACACCGCTACTGAAGAAACTCACTCTCAACCTTACACTGCTAGAACAATACAGGCCGGTGTAGTGTGTGAAAATGCATATCTTCCGTCAAAATGTAGATGACTGATTTTAACCTCTTATTATTTTCTGTCTTCTTAAAAAATTATTTTTTTACCTACCTCACTATTCTTAGCTTTGTATACTGTGCTAGGCTTTAATGGACTGGATTTAATTAACTTATGCATTTTGTTGCCTATATTGTTATAATTGCTTCCAATGTTTCCTCGTAAGTAAGTCGCTTTGGATAAAAACGTCTGCTAAATTACTAAATGTAAATTTTATGAAATGTGTAATGTCATGTGTAATGTGTAGTGTGTGGCCTTGAAATTTTAGCATGTCTACGTAATCATGAATAAATGCTTCTTGAGACACACAGTGTTGCTTCTTTGCATGCATCAAATGAATTGTTTCTGGCTATATGCATCCATGCATTAGTTTGAGAGGGGTGGAAATGGGACACTTGGGTGAAACAAAACTGCCCCAAAAGTACCCCCCCACTTTAAATACAGTTTTTTCTAAGTCAATTTGGTACATTTCTCTGATCCGATTTGAAAATCTCAAAACTTCTTGTTCAATCCTTACATCCTTGTGTCACGTGTGCACATCAAACAAGCATTTTCTCATTTCTTTGAACAAGTTGCAAATGCTTTGGTACATCCATGCAAATGATTATGTCAAAATTCTGTGCAGATTCCTACATTATCAATTGCTTATGTCATGTTGATCAAAATGCATTATAATGGGTCTCTGTAGAATAGTATAATCCCCACGACATTAAAGCACTAGTTTTACAATATACAGTAAGTATACTTTAAGTAAACAGTGGCATTTTATTTTACTCAATTTAGTGTTTTGCATTGCTATATTCTTTCCACATAGGACTGCAAGACAACTTCACTGTGTTGCAGACGGCCCCTTTTCACACCTAAACAGTCTTTTGACACTCTCTACAGGGATCTCATCCCTGAACAAGAGAGGGGGCAGATTGGAGATGACCTGCCAAAGTATGTGTTAGTTTGGGACAATGTCAGTTTCCATCGCTCCAACATCATCAGGCAATGGTTTGCGGCCCACAACAGGATGCTGGTGGAGTTCCTCTCACCCTACTCAACCCCGTTGAGGAATTTTTCTCAGCATGAAGATTAAAAGTATATGATGGCCAGCCGCATACACAGATGACCCTTCTGGCTGCCTTGGATGTAACGTGTGATGACATCACAGCTGATGCCTGCAGAGGCTGGATTAGACACTCTGAAAGATGATTTTCACGCTGTATCGCAAGAGAAGATATTTGTTGTGATGTGGATGACAATCCGTTGCCCAAAAGACAGGAACGTCAGGAGGTGTAGGAAGACTGCACTGTAATTCCACTGCACTGCATGTACAGTTTTCCCAAAGGAGATTGTCTTATGTTCAGATTTCTACATTTGTTTGTGCTATGCAGTGCTGTCTTTTCCTGTCTGCATCACAATGACACTGTCTGTCAATAAATTATTGTACAAACAGTAAAAGTGTTAACGTGAATCATGTGCCGTCTCTTGCAATCAAACAATCAAAACCAGAAATGCACTTACTGTTTTGCAAATGACAAGGATGATTCGAGAAATGCTCCACTCATCACTCTCAGGTCACTCCTCTGCACACGTCTGATCACTTCTTTGTCACCCACGACCTCACCGCTCCAGACAACGCAGATGTCTTACCGCTGGTCACTTTCCGGCGCTACCTACGGTCCCTCCCTCCTGCTTTTCCTCTGCTGTCTTGTCTGCACTCCCCCCCACTGAGGAGCTCTCTCTTTTGAATACCAACAGTGCCACAGACACTCTATGTTCCACGCTTACATCCTGCTTGGACAACATATGCCCTCTTGCATCTGGACCAGCCCGTGCATCCCTGTCTGCTCCCTGGTTATCGGATGTACCACGTGAGCATCGCACCAGCCTCCGGTCAGCTGAGAGAAAATGGCACAAGTCAAAAGACCATACTGACCTCTCTCTCTCTACTTTCTCCGTTGACGTCACCTCTGCAAAAACTGATTATAACCACTCGAAGATCAGCAACTCTCCTGACTCTCGCTCACTCTTAAAAACCTTCTCTGCTCTCCTCTGTCCGCCTGCTCCCACACCTTCATCGGAGTTAACGGCTGATGATTTTGCATCGTTCTTCGTAAAGAAAACTACCGCCATCAACAGCCAATTTTCTACGCCACCATCACCCGCCTTTTCTCCTATGTCTGAAGATGATGTTTCCAAGGTCATTGGTTCCAACCACCCTACCACCTGCCCACTGGATCCCATCCCCACCCATCTCCTCCATGCCATCTCTCCAGCAGTTGTGCCTGGTCTGACCCGCATCATCAACTCTTTGCTCACCACTGGGACATTTCCCACTGCTTTCAAAGAGGCCTGCATCACACCGCTACTGAAGAAACTCACTCTCAACCTTACACTGCTAGAACACTACAGGCCGGTGTAGTGTGTGAAAATGCATATCTTCCGTCAAAATGTAGATGACTGATTTTAACCTCTTATTATTTTCTGTCTTCTTAAAAAATTATTTTTTTACCTACCTCACTATTCTTAGCTTTGTATACTGTGCTAGGCTTTAATGGACTGGATTTAATTAACTTATGCATTTTGTTGCCTATATTGTTATAATTGCTTCCAATGTTTCCTCGTAAGTAAGTCGCTTTGGATAAAAACGTCTGCTAAATTACTAAATGTAAATTTTATGAAATGTGTAATGTCATGTGTAATGTGTAGTGTGTGGCCTTGAAATTTTAGCATGTCTACGTAATCATGAATAAATGCTTCTTGAGACACACAGTGTTGCTTCTTTGCATGCATCAAATGAATTGTTTCTGGCTATATGCATCCATGCATTAGTTTGAGAGGGGTGGAAATGGGACACTTGGGTGAAACAAAACTGCCCCAAAAGTACCCCCCCACTTTAAATACAGTTTTTTCTAAGTCAATTTGGTACATTTCTCTGATCCGATTTGAAAATCTCAAAACTTCTTGTTCAATCCTTACATCCTTGTGTCACGTGTGCACATCAAACAAGCATTTTCTCATTTCTTTGAACAAGTTGCAAATGCTTTGGTACATCCATGCAAATGATTATGTCAAAATTCTGTGCAGATTCCTACATTATCAATTGCTTATGTCATGTTGATCAAAATGCATTATAATGGGTCTCTGTAGAATAGTATAATCCCCACGACATTAAAGCACTAGTTTTACAATATACAGTAAGTATACTTTAAGTAAACAGTGGCATTTTATTTTACTCAATTTAGTGTTTTGCATTGCTATATTCTTTCCACATAGGACTGCAAGACAACTTCACTGTGTTGCAGACGGCCCCTTTTCACACCTAAACAGTCTTTTGACACTCTCTACAGGGATCTCATCCCTGAACAAGAGAGGGGGCAGATTGGAGATGACCTGCCAAAGTATGTGTTAGTTTGGGACAATGTCAGTTTCCATCGCTCCAACATCATCAGGCAATGGTTTGCGGCCCACAACAGGATGCTGGTGGAGTTCCTCTCACCCTACTCAACCCCGTTGAGGAATTTTTCTCAGCATGAAGATTAAAAGTATATGATGGCCAGCCGCATACACAGATGACCCTTCTGGCTGCCTTGGATGTAACGTGTGATGACATCACAGCTGATGCCTGCAGAGGCTGGATTAGACACTCTGAAAGATGATTTTCACGCTGTATCGCAAGAGAAGATATTTGTTGTGATGTGGATGACAATCCGTTGCCCAAAAGACAGGAACGTCAGGAGGTGTAGGAAGACTGCACTGTAATTCCACTGCACTGCATGTACAGTTTTCCCAAAGGAGATTGTCTTATGTTCAGATTTCTACATTTGTTTGTGCTATGCAGTGCTGTCTTTTCCTGTCTGCATCACAATGACACTGTCTGTCAATAAATTATTGTACAAACAGTAAAAGTGTTAACGTGAATCATGTGCCGTCTCTTGCAATCAAACAATCAAAATCAGAAATGCACTTACTGTTTTGCAAATGACAAGGATGATTCGAGAAATGCTCCACTCATCACTCTCAGGTCACTCCTCTGCACACGTCTGATCACTTCTTTGTCACCCACGACCTCACCGCTCCAGACAACGCAGATGTCTTACCGCTGGTCACTTTCCGGCGCTACCTACGGTCCCTCCCTCCTGCTTTTCCTCTGCTGTCTTGTCTGCACTCCCCCCCACTGAGGAGCTCTCTCTTTTGAATACCAACAGTGCCACAGACACTCTATGTTCCACGCTTACATCCTGCTTGGACAACATATGCCCTCTTACATCTGGACCAGCCCGTGCATCCCTGTCTGCCCCCTGGTTATCGGATGTACCACGTGAGCATCGCACCAGCCTCCGGTCAGCTGAGAGAAAATGGCACAATTCAAAAGACCATACTGACCTCTCTCTCTCTACTTTCTCCGTTGACGTCACCTCTGCAAAAACTGATTATAACCACTCGAAGATCAGCAACTCTCCTGACTCTCGCACACTCTTAAAAACCTTCTCTGCTCTCCTCTGTCCGCCTGCTCCCACACCTTCATCGGAGTTGACGGCTGATGATTTTGCATCGTTCTTCGTAAAGAAAACTACCGCCATCAACAGCCAATTTTCTACACCACCATCACCCGCCTTTTCTCCTATGTCTGAAGATGATGTTTCCAAGGTCATTGGTTCCAACCACCCTACCACCTGCCCACTGGATCCCATCCCCACCCATCTCCTCCATGCCATCTCTCCAGCAGTTGTGCCTGGTCTGACCCGCATCATCAACTCTTTGCTCAACACTGGGACATTTCCCACTGCTTTCAAAGAGGCCTGCATCACACCGCTACTGAAGAAACTCACTCTCAACCTTACACTGCTAGAACACTACAGGCCGGTGTAGTTTGTGAAAATGCATATCTTCCGTCAAAATGTAGATGACTGATTTTAACCTCTTATTATTTTCTGTCTTCTTAAAAATTTATTTTTTTACTTACCTCACTATTCTTAGCTTTGTATACTGTGCTAGGCTTTAATGGACTGGATTTAATTAACTTATGCATTTTGTTGCCTATGTTGTTATAATTGCTTCCAATGTTTCCTCGTCTGTAAGTCGCTTTGGATAAAAACGTCTGCTAAATGACTAAATGTAAATTTTATGAAATGTGTAATGTCATGTGTAATGTGTAGTGTGTGGCCTTGAAATTTTAGCATGTCTACGTAATCATGAATAAATGCTTCTTCAGACACACAGTGTTGCTTCTTTGCATGCATCAAATGAATTGTTTCTGGCTATATGCATCCATGCATTAGTTTGAGAGGGGTGGAAATGGGACACTTGGGTGAAACAAAACTGCCCCAAAAGTACCCCCCCACTTTAAATACAGTTTTTTCTAAGTCAATTTGGTACATTTCTCAGATCCGATTTGAAATTCTCAAAACTTCTTGTTCAATCCTTACATCCTTGTGTCACGTGTGCACATCAAACAAGCATTTTCTCATTTCTTTGAACAAGTTGCAAATGCTTTGGTACATCCATGCAAATGATTATGACAAAATTCTGTGCAGATTCCTACATTATCAATTGCTTATGTCATGTTGATCAAAATGCATTATAATGGGTCTCTGTAGAATAGTATAATCCCCACGACATTTAAGCACTAGTTTTACAATATACAGTAAGTATACTTTAAGTAAACGGTGGCATTTTATTTTACTCAATTTAGTGTTTTGCATTGCTATATTCTTTCCACATAGGACTGCAAGACAACTTCACTGTATTGCAGACGGCCCCTTTTCACACCTAAACAGTCTTTTGACACTCTCTACAAAGTACGTGTTAGTTTGGGACAATGTCAGTTTCCATCGCTCCAACATCATCAGGCAATGGTTTGCGGCCCACAACAGGATACTGGTGGAGTTCCTCTCACCCTACTCAACCACGTTGAGGAATTTTTCTCAGCATGAAGATTAAAAGTATATGATTGCCAGCCGCATACACAGATGACCCTTCTGGCTGCCATGGATGTAACGTGTGATGACATCACAGCTGATGCCTGCAGAGGCTGGATTAGACACTCTGAAAGATGATTTTCACGCTGTATCGCAAGAGAAGATATTTGTTGTGAAGTGGATGAGAATCCGTTGCCCAAAAGACAGGAACGTCAGGAGGTGTAGGAAGACTGCACTGTAATTCCACTGCACTGCATGTACAGTTTTCCCTAAGGAGATTGTCTTATGTTCAGATTTCTACATTTGTTTGTGCTATGCAGTGCTGTCTTTTCCTGTCTGCATCACAATGACACTGTCTGTCAATAAATTATTGTACAAACAGTAAAAGCGTTAACGTGAATCATGTGCCGTCTCTTGCAATCAAACAATCAAAACCAGAAATGCACTTACTGTTTTGCAAATGACAAGGATGATTCGAGAAATGCTCCACTCATCACTCTCAGGTCACTCCGCTGCACACGTCTGATCACTTCTTTGTCACCCCCGACCTCACCGCTCCAGACAACGCAGATGTCTTACCGCTGGTCACTTTCCGGCGCTACCTACGGTCCCTCCCTCCTGCTTTTCCTCTGCTGTCTTGTCTGCACTCCCCCCCTCTGAGGAGCTCTCTCTTTTGAATACCAACAGTGCCACAGACACTCTGTGTTCCACGCTTACATCCTGCTTGGACAACATATGCCCTCTTACATCTGGACCAGCCCGTGCATCTCTGTCTGCCCCCTGGTTATCGGATGTACCACGTGAGCATCGCACCAGCCTCCGGTCAGCTGAGAGAAAATGGCACAAGTCAAAAGACCATACTGACCTCTCTCTCTCTACTTTCTCCGTTGACGTTACCTCTGCAAAAACTGATTATAACCACTCGAAGATCAGCAACTCTCCTGACTCTCGCACACTCTTAAAAACCTTCTCTGCTCTCCTCTGTCCGCCTGCTCCCACACCTTCATCGGAGTTAACGGCTGATGATTTTGCATCGTTCTTCGTAAAGAAAACTACCCCCATCAACAGCCAATTTTCTACGCCACCATCACCCGCCTTTTCTCCTATGTCTGAAGATGATGTTTCCAAGGTCATTTGTTCCAACCACCCTACCACCTGCCCACTGGATCCCATCCCCACCCATCTCCTCCATGCCATCTCTCCAGCAGTTGTGCCTGGTCTGACCCGCATCATCAACTCTTTGCTCACCACTGGGACATTTCCCACTGCTTTCAAAGAGGCCTGCATCACACCGCTACTGAAGAAACTCACTCTCAACCTTACACTGCTAGAACACTACAGGCCGATGTAGTGTGTGAAAATGCATATCTTCCGTCAAAATGTAGATGACTGATTTTAACCTCTTATTATTTTCTGTCTTCTTAAAAAATTATTTTTTTACTTACCTCACTATTCTTAGCTTTGTATACTGTGCTAGGCTTTAATGGACTGGATTTAATTAACTTATGCATTTTGTTGCCTATATTGTTATAATTGCTTCCAATGTTTCCTCGTCTGTAAGTCGCTTTGGATAAAAACGTCTGCTAAATGACTAAATGTAAATTTTGTGTAATGTGTAATGTGTAGTGTGTGGCCTTGAAATTTTAGCATGTCTACGTAATCATGAATAAATGCTTCTTCAGACACACAGTGTTGCTTCTTTGCATGCATCAAATGAATTGTTTCTGGCTATATGCATCCATGCATTAGTTTGAGAGGGGTGGAAATGGGACACTTGGGGGAAACAAAACTGCCCCAAAAGTACCCCCCCCTGACTGTAAATACAGTTTTTTCTAAGTCAATTTGGTACATTTCTCTGATCCGATTTGAAATTCTCAAAACTTCTTGTTTAATCCTTACATCCTTGTGTCACGTGTGCACATCAAACAAGCATTTTCTCATTTCTTTGAACAAGTTGCAAATGCTTTGGTACATCCATGCAAATGATTATGACAAAATTCTGTGCAGATTCCTACATTATCAATTGCTTATGTCATGTTGATCAAAATGCATTATAATGGGTCTCTGTAGAAAAGTATAATCCCCACGACATTTAAGCACTAGTTTTACAATATACAGTAAGTATACTTTAAGTAAACAGTGGCATTTTATTTTACTCAATTTAGTGTTTTGCATTGCTATATTCTTTCCACATAGGACTGCAAGACAACTTCACTGTGTTGCAGACGGCCCCTTTTCACACCTAAACAGTCTTTTCACACTCTCTACAGGGATCTCATCCCTGAACAAGAGAGGGGGCAGATTGGAGATGACCTGCCAAAGTACGTGTTAGTTTGGGACAATGTCAGTTTCCATCGCTCCAACATCATCAGGCAATGGTTTGCGGCCAACAACAGGATGCTGGTGGAGTTCCTCTCACCCTACTCAACCACGTTGAGGAATTTTTCTCAGCATGAAGATTAAAAGTATATGATTGCCAGCCGCATACACAGATGACCCTTCTGGCTGCCATGGATGTAACGTGTGATGACATCACAGCTGATGCCTGCAGAGGCTGGATTAGACACTCTGAAAGATGATTTTCACGCTGTATCGCAAGAGAAGATATTTGTTGTGATGTGTATGAGAATCCGTTGCCCAAAAGACAGGAACGTCAGGAGGTGTAGGAAGACTGCACTGTAATTCCATTGCACTGCATGTACAGTTTTCCCTAAGGAGATTCTCTTATGTTCAGATTTCTACATTTGTTTGTGCTATGCAGTGCTGTCTTTTCCTGTCTGCATCACAATGACACTGTCTGTCAATAAATTATTGTACAAACAGTAAAAGCGTTAACGTGAATCATGTGCCGTATCTTGCAATCAAACAATCAAAACCAGAAATGCACTTACTGTTTTGCAAATGACAAGGATGATTCGAGAAATGCTCCACTCATCACTCTCAGGTCACTCCGCTGCACACGTCTGATCACTTCTTTGTCACCCACGACCTCACCGCTCCAGACAACGCAGATGTCTTACCGCTGGTCACTTTCCGGCGCTACCTACGGTCCCTCCCTCCTGCTTTTCCTCTGCTGTCTTGTCTGCACTCCCCCCCTCTGAGGAGCTCTCTCTTTTGAATACCAACAGTGCCACAGACACTCTGTATTCCACGCTTACATCCTGCTTGGACAACATATGCCCTCTTACATCTGGACCAGCCCGTGCATCCCTGTCTGCCCCCTGGTTATCGGATGTACCACGTGAGCATCGCACCAGCCTCCGGTCAGCTGAGAGAAAATGGCACAAGTCAAAAGACCATACTGACCTCTCTCTCTCTACTTTCTCCGTTGACGTTACCTCTGCAAAAACTGATTATAACCACTCGAAGATCAGCAACTCTCCTGACTCTCGCACACTCTTAAAAACCTTCTCTGCTCTCCTCTGTCCGCCTGCTCCCACACCTTCATCGGAGTTAACGGCTGATGATTTTGCATCGTTCTTCGTAAAGAAAACTACCGCCATCAACAGCCAATTTTCTACGCCACCATCACCTGCCTTTTCTCCTATGTCTGAAGATGATGTTTCCAAGGTCATTGGTTCCAACCACCCTACCACCTGCCCACTGGATCCCATCCCCACCCATCTCCTCCATGCCATCTCTCCAGCAGTTGTGCCTGGTCTGACCCGCATCATCAACTCTTTGCTCACCACTGGGACATTTCCCACTGCTTTCAAAGAGGCCTGCATCACACCGCTACTGAAGAAACTCACTCTCAACCTTACACTGCTAGAACACTACAGGCCGGTGAAGTTTGTGAAAATGCATATCTTCCGTCAAAATGTAGATGACTGATTTTAACCTCTTATTATTTTCTGTCTTCTTAAAAAATTATTTTTTTACTTACCTCACTATTCTTAGCTTTGTATACTGTGCTAGGCTTTAATGGACTGGATTTAATTAACTTATGCATTTTGTTGCCTATATTGTTATAATTGCTTCCAATGTTTCCTCGTAAGTAAGTCGCTTTGGATAAAAACGTCTGCTAAATTACTAAATGTAAATTTTATGAAATGTGTAATGTCATGTATAATGTGTAGTGTGTGGCCTTGAAATTTTAGCATGTCTACGTAATCATGAATAAATGCTTCTTGAGACACACAGTGTTGCTTCTTTGCATGCATCAAATTAATTGTTTCTGGCTATATGCATCCATGCATTAGTTTGAGAGGGGTGGAAATGGGACACTTGGGTGAAACAAAACTGCCCCAAAAGTACCCCCCCCCACTTTAAATAGAGTTTTTTCTAAGTCAATTTGGTACATTTCTCTGATCCGATTTGAAATTCTCAAAACTTCTTGTTCAATCCTTACATCATTGTGTCACGTGTGCACATCAAACAAGCATTTTCTCATTTCTTTGAACAAGTTGCAAATGCTTTGGTACATCCATGCAAATTATTATGACAAAATTCTGTGCAGATTCCTACATTATCAATTGCTTATGTCATGTTGATCAAAATGCATTATAATGGGTCTCTGTAGAATAGTATAATCCCCAAGACATTTAAGCACTAGTTTTACAATATACAGTAAGTATACTTTAAGTAAACAGTGGCATTTTATTTTACTCAATTTAGTGTTTTGCATTGCTATATTCTTTCCACATAGGACTGCAAGACAACTTCACTGTGTTGCAGACGGCCCCTTTTCACACCTAAACAGTCTTTTGACACTCTCTACAGGGATCTCATCCCTGAACAAGAGAGGGGGCAGATTGGAGATGACCTGCCAAAGTACGTGTTAGTTTGGGACAATGTCAGTTTCCATCGCTCCAACATCATCAGGCAATGGTTTGCGGCCCACAACAGGATGCTGGTGGAGTTCCTCTCACCCTACTCAACCACGTTGAGGAATTTTTCTCAGCATGAAGATTAAAAGTATATGATGGCCAGCCGCATACACAGATGACCCTTCTGGCTGCCATGGATGTAACGTGTGATGACATCACAGCTGATGCCTGCAGAGGCTGGATTAGACACTCTGAAAGATGATTTTCACGCTGTATCGCAAGAGAAGATATTTGTTGTGATGTGGATGAGAATCCGTTGCCCAAAAGACAGGAACGTCAGGAGGTGTAGGAAGACTGCACTGTAATTCCACTGCACTGCATGTACAGTTTTCCCTAAGGAGATTGTCTTATGTTTAGATTTCTACATTTGTTTGTGCTATGCAGTGCTGTCTTTTCCTGTCTGCATCACAATGACACTGTCTGTCAATAAATTATTGTACAAACAGTAAAAAAGTTAACGTGAATCATGTGCCGTCTCTTGCAATCAAACAATCAAAACCAGAAATGCACTTACTGTTTTGCAAATGACAAGGATGATTCGAGAAATGCTCCACTCATCACTCTCAGGTCACTCCGCTGCACACGTCTGATCACTTCTTTGTCACCCCCGACCTCACCGCTCCAGACAACGCAGATGTCTTACCGCTGGTCACTTTCCGGCGCTACCTACGGTCCCTCCCTCCTGCTTTTCCTCTGCTGTCTTGTCTGCACTCCCCCCCTCTGTGGAGATCTCTCTTTTGAATACCAACAGTGCCACAGACACTCTGTGTTCCACGCTTACATCCTGCTTGGACAACATATGCCCTCTTACATCTGGACCAGCCCGTGCATCCCTGTCTGCCCCCTGGTTATCGGATGTACCAAGTGAGCATCGCACCAGCCTCCGGTCAGCTGAGAGAAAATGGCACAAGTCAAAAGACCATACTGACCTCTCTCTCTCTACCAGTCTCTTCTCTCTTTTTTCTCCGTTGACGTCAATTCTGCAAAAACTTATTATAACCACTCGAAGATCAGCAACTCTCCTGACTCTCGCACACTCTTAAAAACCTTCTCTGCTCTCCTCTGTCCGCCTGCTCCCACACCTTCATCGGAGTTAACGGCTGATAATTTTGCATCGTTCTTCGTAAAGAAAACTACCGCCATCAACAGCCAATTTTCTACGCCACCATCACCCGCCTTTTCTCCTATGTCTGAAGATGATGTTTCCAAGGTCATTGGTTCCAACCACCCTACCACCTGCCCACTGGATCCCATCCCCACCCATCTCCTCCATGCCATCTCTCCAGCAGTTGTGCCTGGTCTGACCCGCATCATCAACTCTTTGCTCACCACTGGGACATTTCCCACTGCTTTCAAAGAGGCCTGCATCACACCGCTACTGAAGAAACTCACTCTCAACCTTACACTGCTAGAACACTACAGGCCGGTGTAGTGTGTGAAAATGCACATCTTCAGTCAAAATGTAGATGACTGATTTTAACCTCTTATTATTTTCTGTCTTCTTAAAAAATTATTTTTTTACTTACCTCACTATTCTTTGCTTTGTATACTGTGCTAGGCTTTAATGGACTGGATTTAATTAACTTATGCATTTTGTTGCCTATATTGTTATAATTGTTTCCAATGTTTCCTCGTCTTTAAGTCGCTTTGGATAAAAACGTCTGCTAAATGACTAATTGTAAATTTAATGAAATGTGTAATGTCATGTGTAATGTGTAGTGTGTGGCCTTGAAATTTTAGCATGTCTACGTAATCATGAATAAATGCTTCTTGAGACACACAGTGTTGCTTCTTTGCATGCATCAAATGAATTGTTTCTGGCTATATGCATCCATGCATTAGTTTGAGAGGGGTGGAAATGGGACACTTGGGTGAAACAAAACTGCCCAAAAGTTTGTTGCCTATATTGTTATAATTGCTTCCAATGTTTCCTCGTCTGTAAGTCGCTTTGGATAAAAACGTCTGCTAAATGATGTTGTGGAATTTTCTTATTCCTTAATCAAGGTGAGTCAATTTTGACAAACGCAATATACAGAGACATCAAGTACTTTGCAAAGTATTTTATTGTCGTTTAATCTGCATCATGAGCAATGAGCATGGTGCAGAGCAAAGGCGCTCTTTCCTCCTGCACCCAGAGTATATATATGATTAAAAACGTGACACCCCCTCCCTTTGCCCCTAACAAGAATCCCGAGCTGGTTTACGGGAAGTTCCGTTATTCCAAACAGAACATCTTGGCCTCTGCTCGAGGGCAAAGGCAGAGTGGTATGACGTGTTTAGAGAAAAACATGATAACATTAGAAAAGAAAACATAGATAAACACTTCGTAAACATATAGACAGACACATCAAGAAGCTAGACTAGAAAATTTTCATTACATTCCCCCCTTTTATCATATATGATAACCAAAATCTTTATACTTTGACCATGTAAGATGAGCAACGCCCTTTCTCTTACAGGTTTCATTCTTCTATCTAAACAGTTCTTAAAATCCCACTAGAATTGGTAACACCACCTGCTTCAGCCCCACTCCCCAACTTTAGCTATTCCACCATTTCAACAGACTGTTAGTCATATCATCCGGTTCCCTGATAATTATATTTTTTCTGAGTTAGAGCTAGTCTTTTTCCTTTTTATTTGGCCGTTCCAGGGGACATAATTGCCCACATTTTCAAATTTTGTTGCCTTATCCAGAACATCAACTGAGGTACACGTACCTCTACACAAATACATATTTGTTCCCCAGTACCTAGCAGAATTAGGGTAACACTGTCCCTCCCCATACCATTTTATTAAACTTGGAATATAGTGTTAGACAGAAACAAAATTCTATAATCTCTAATTTCTCAGGGTTCGATGTGTCCCCGACTCGAACAGTTGATTCCCTTTGCGAGCACCAATAGTGCCCCTCCTGTCGCTTCAGTCAGCACGACCATTGCGAAGAGCCATACGGTTGGAGTTGCCCCTCCTTGGACACCTTTTTGCTGTGGGAGGTGTGTCTTTCCCACGACTTCCTCCTGAAATCTTTGACTACTTGGAAGTCTCCTGGCTGGAAGCTGTGGAATGAGTTGTCAGCTCCGTTTGCTACTGCTCCTTTGACCTGCACAAATATTTTGAGAGCAAAAACACAAAAACACATTGCTTGTAACATCCCCCCTTTTGAAGCGTGGTCTAGGCCATGCGTCAAAATCGCAAAAGCAGGGAAAGAATGTTTTGGCAAACAGGTGAGGCCATTTGGGCCTCCCCAAACATTGTCAGTGTATTTACATGAGCACTCCTTCCAGAGTGCACGCTCAGCTGGTTCTGCAAAATGTTTGCATCTCTGCAAGAGAAAGAGTTTTGTAAGTGATTTCTGGAGAAAATCTGTCTGTCTCTGATGTTGCTTGCTTTGCTGCAAGGTCAGCCGTCGGCTTCCTGCAAAAAAATTGTTTCAGATACAAAAGTGTGTGCGTCACAGTTACACACAACAATGGCTGATGGGAGAAGAATGGCAGATAGCATATCAGCAACCTATGTGTGATTAAGAATGTTTTTACCATCATCTTTTACAAAGTTTCTGTGTTTCCACAGTGTGCCAAAATCAGGAGTTACACCACATGCATATCTACTATCTGTGTGAATGTCTACATTTTTATTCTTTGCTAATCCCCATGCGCGTGTGAGTGCAATGAGCTCTGCTGTCTGAGCAGAGAAATGGTCCCTAAAAATGATATCAATTGCTTCTTTGCTTTTGGACTTGCGATGTCTGTAAAAAGATGGCGCCGGTGCAGGCTTGCCGTCAATCACTTAATATTGTTGTGTGTGTTTTAATTTGTTTTATGCAATTTTTTATACGATGCGCATCCTCAGTTTTAACCTACGACCGACTTACTCTTTTAAACTTGAAAGATGCTTCAATTGCGCTATCAAACCAAGCAGTTTGTGTTGAACCCTGCACCCCCCCCCCCCACTACTGAAGTCGATACCTGCCCACCTTCGCCGCTGTCTGTACCTGTTACCGGTGAGAAAGCGCAGGAGGCGCCGTGGAAAGCGGGGCGGCCTAGCGATGAAGCTAAAAAACTTCATACGCTTACATCGGATGCCCGGAGTGCATCTGGCGTCTCTTGAGGATGGTATGGCTGGAGCTTTCCGTGTCCGCCGGCGCTCGCTGGAGCCAGTGTGCGGATGGATGGTTGCGGTTCTGCCTTCGTCGTTGACGCCGCCCCCTGGCTTTCGCTCTCCTTGGTTTTTGCGTGGGGGAGTGTGCAAGAACCATCTCCGCTCCCTTCCTCGGGAAAAACAGGCAGCTTCTTCGGACTATCTACCGCGGGTTCGGATGGCCTTGGTCAACGCCAGATCGGTAGTAAACAAAACATTTATTTTAAACGATCTTTTCTCTGCTTGTGAACTGGATTTTCTTTTTCTGACTGAAACATGGGTCACCACTGGGGATCTTAGCTCCTTTTCCGAAATGCTGCCAAAAAATTGCTTATTTTTAAATTCTCCCCGGATCTCGGGGCGAGGGGGAGGCCTGGCATCCATCTACAAAGACTCGTTTCTTTGTCATCTTGTGGCGTCAAACAAACAAAACAGCTTTGAACTGCAGTTATTTACTATTAAACTGGACAAGCCCTTGTTGGTTGCACTAATATATCGACCTCCGAAATATAACAAGGACTTTTTAAATTACTTCTCAACCCTTTTGGGAGATCTGTTACCCAAGTATGAACAACTATTAATTTTGGGAGATTTTAACATTCATGTCTGCTGTGCTGATGATTCTTTGGCAAAAGAATTTAAAAACCTTTTAAATGCCTTCGACTTAACCTCTCAGGTTAATATACCCACTCACCAGCATGGTCATACACTTGATCTGGTTTTAACTCATGGGGTTTCTTTCGGTGATCTTGATGTATGTGAAAATGGCTTCTCTGATCATAAGACTGTTTTGTTTTCCTTTTCATCTCAGTTAAATGTTGTCAGACAGGCATCTGCTGCTCGTCAGGCTCGGCTTATCACCTCAGCTACTAGAGAGGACTTTATGTCCACTTTTACTAAAGAAAGCCTACATATGGATGAGTGGAATGAAAATTTAAGTTGGAGGAATTACTTCTCAGTTTTAATACCATTTGTGTTGGTGTTATGGATTTGGTGGCACCTTTTAAAACATTTTTTCATAAATCTGGACCGGAGCCATGGTTAACTGACTCTACACGTGCTCTTAGGCAGATGTGTAGGCGAGCAGAGCGAAAGTGGAAAAAGGACAAACTTAATGTCTCTCTTCAAATACTAAGAGAATCCCTATCACAATACCAGAAAGCCGTTAAATCAGCAAAATCTATATATTTCACTGAAATTATAAACAAGAACAGTCATAAACCCAAAACTCTTTTTAATATTATTAATGCTACTCTTAACCCCTCCTCTGGCTCATTGTTAGAAGGATCCTCACAACTTTGCGAGGACTTTCTATCATTTTTTATGAGTAAAATAAATGATCTTAGAACAGGGATAAATCATCTACAGCCTAATCCCGCGGAGTACCAAAGATGTCCTACTGTTCTGAGTGATTTTACCCCGGTCTCCGATGTCCATTTTACTACATTAGTGACTCAGCTCAAGCCTTCTGGCTCGGCTATTGATGTAATTCCCCCTAAGCTTTTAAAACAAGTTCTGGATGTGGTAGCTCCTTACCTTTTGTCTATAATAAACTGCAGTCTAGAAACTGGTATTATTCCAGATCTGCTAAAACATGCAACTGTGCGGCCACTACTGAAAAAAAACAAGTCTAGATCCCACGATTTTAGCAAATTTTAGACCTATTTCAAATCTGTCCTTTATTACAAAAATTATGGAGAAAACTGTTCTTGAACAATTGCAAACTTATTTAGCTGATAATATGATCTTTGAAGTTTTTCAATTTGGGTTCAGAAAACATCATTCCACTGAGACTGCTCTTTTGAAGGTATTAAATGATTTGCTTGACATATGTGACTCAGGTGACCATGCTGCGCTGGTGTTGTTAGATCTTACCGCCGCCTTTGATACGGTTGATCATGCTATTCTTGTCGGTCGTCTGGTGCAGGCATTACAGGCAAAGCTCTGAACTGGTTTAACCCGTTAACTGTCACCGTTCCACAGGCGGAACGCTTAGGTTCACATACAAATTTAACATTGATATTCCATCATAATCATGACAAACTATATATCTTCGGAAAGGTCTAAGCCTTTAGAATACACGTCTGACCAGTATTTGACAATAAAAATTATGTAGCTGCAGTAATTGATTAATTGATGACAGGAATGTGCCTAAAAACTATTATATGCTGCTTAATGTCACTGTTCCACCAGTGGAACACTTGAGGTTTATTTCAATATATTGCAATAAAATTCCATCCTAATCATGACAAACTATATATTTTTGGAAAGCTCTAAGCCTCTAGAATACAAATCTGACAAGTATTTGACTATATATATTATATAGCTGCAGTAATTGATTCATTTATCACTAGAGTGTGCATAAAGTGCCTGTTCCACCAGTGGAACAGTGATAATTATTTCAATAAAATTCCATCCTAATCATGACAAACTATATATTTTTGGAAAGCTCTAAGCCTCCAGAATACAAATATTACCAGTGTTTGTCAATATAAATTATGTAGCTGCAGTAATTGATTCATTTACAACAGGAGTATGCATACGAAATATATGGTACTTATTATCAATGTACCACCAGTTGAACACTGATGCTTATTTCAATATTTTGCAATAAAATTCCATCCTAATCATGTATTTGTCATAAATCAAAATAAAAAAATCATTTTGTAATAAAATTTATTTTATGTCATTACTTGTCTTGTCATTGCCAACTCTAAATTTCCTAAAATGGGAAGACAAGACTGTCTCTGTCACCAAACAGTCTCTGTCACCAAACATCCACGGTTACCAAGACTCTCTTTACTTTAGCATATGACATTCAGCCAATGATCCTTTGGCTGACAAAAACATCATCAAATCAAATCACCTGTATAACAAAACGATCACACCGGTTTGAAGTCCCACTGATTGTTTGTA
Organism: Barbatula barbatula; assembly: GCF_947034865.1. NCBI lineage: Eukaryota > Metazoa > Chordata > Actinopteri > Cypriniformes > Nemacheilidae > Barbatula > Barbatula barbatula. Next base: position 14,975,712 of record NC_136777.1, read on the forward strand.
AACGTGGGCAGCTGAAAGCCCTGATGCAGACTGCACATTTCATTCTGCTCTTCACACAAGATGGCTTCAAGACCTAAAAAGCGTTACACTGTTTTGGAAGTTATTGAGGAATTGTACAGGTCGAGCGATGAAGCACAAGCTCAGTCCAGTGATGATGAGGCAGATATGCTTGTACCAGATGAGGAGACTGATTCAGCTCCAGAATGGTGAGTGTCTTGGGCTCTAAAAGTCTGTACTTATTTTAGTGGGCTATCAGTAAATGTGAAATACACTATGAAATCATATTATTATGTGAATTTATCAAACGCAATGTATACTAGATCTGTGTATATTGAAAACATGTATTACATGTCCTATTAGCTACTATATTCAGTTTGTACTGTATTTTTGCAGTGGGAATGAAGATGGAGATTTGGGTGAGGCCTCTGCTGAACCTTCATCTTCCTCAGCATCGACATCAGGCCTTTTCAGCAGTTTAGGAAATTATGGAAGAGGCATAAGGAAAGCACATATGACAGAGAAGAGACAAAGCAGCAGAACAAGAGAAAACCGATTGAAAGAAAGAGGCAGTGGAGGAACGAGCAGTATAGGCAGAGGCAGAGGCAGAGGCAGAGGAAGAGGAAGGCAGACTCCACCTGTGGCCTTGAATACTGCTGAAGTAAGATGGAAAACTGCTGATGAAGCTGACATTCCACCAGCCGAAACCATTTTCAGACCAGCTCGAAATCCTGGACCTCAACTCATCATGACTGAAGTCTACAGTCCTCTGCAACTGTTCCAGCTGTTCTTTTCATCCGATGTATGCCACACCATCATTCGGAACTCAAATGCTTATGCAGCCGAGCATCAGGATACCATAAGAAAACCCTGGCAGAACATGTCCCTGAAAGACCTATATTCATATCTGGCTCTGGTAATATATATGGGTCTGGTAAAGTTGCCAGCAATGTCTGACTACTGGAATGGGTCAAGGCTTTACAGTATTGTCTTTCCTCCAACTGTAATGTCGAGCAGGAAGTTTCATGCCATATCTGCAGCACTTCATCTAAGTGACCCTAAGGTGGATGCTGAAAATATGAAGAAGAAAGGGACCCCTCATTATGATCGGCTTGGGAAATTGAAGCCAGTGTATCAGAAGATACAGGATGCCTGCAAGACCTTCCACCATCCACATCAAAACATCGCCATAGACGAAAGGATGGTGGCATCCAAGGCAAGAATCGGTATAAAGCAATACCACAAAGAAAAACCGACAAAGTGGGGCTACAAACTTTTTGTTTTAGCCGACTCCCTCCATGCCTATACATGGAATTCCACATGGACTTCGTGGATATCGGAGTGGTGAATGCGTTCATCCTTCATCGTCAGATGGCTGAAATACGGAACCAGAGGCCAAAAACCCAAAAGGAATTCCGTGAAGCGTTGGTCCTGGAACTTGTGGACTGGATGCCTCACAACGACACCTGCTCCAGTTCTGCTCCTCCTCCAGATCCACACAAGAGGCCTACAGCAGGACACCACAGGCCAAAGCACATCCCACAGTCAAGGAGACGATGCAGAGTGTGCCATCAGAAAACCACTGTTTTCTGCCAAGACTGTGACCTGTTTTTATGTTTTCAGGCTACACGGGATTGCTTCAACCCCTATCATGATGATAATTTGTTGTAAATATTTTTATATAGATTCATGATACTTGTGAAGTGTTATAAATATGTAAATAGTTTCATTTTTCTCATACATGTTTCAGTTTTCTGATAGGATTTTTGTTTCTTTTTCCTATTTATATTTAAATTTTTACTGTAGGTTTGTGTTTTATAAATTGGGTTTATGCATGAGAAAGTAAAAAAAGTGAAAAAAGCTTCTCAGCATGTGTTGTGTTGTCTAGGAAGTATTGATGCATTCATGTCCCCCAAGTGGACACTTACGGTACATCAGTTTAAAGTGTTACAGAGATTACAGATTTTATCAAAACAAGCTCAAATTCAGTACACAACTTTGTTACACTTGTGGCTTGGAATTTCAAGAATTTTTTTGCTGAAACAAATATTTATTTACATAAATATATATGTATAAATACCTATATATAAATATTAATTTTCATTACCATCATATTTAACTTACAATAACTTAAATTTTTTTATATTTTATTTAAATGATTCCACTTTAGCAATATTCTACTAAATGTCTTCTTTCAAACAAGACCAACCTTAGGTCTGTACTCCAAAGCATTCATGATTTATAACCATTTTAGCTTGGATAGTGCATTTTCAAGAAAATGCTCAAAAAGGGCTATGACGCTGAACAGGTTAAATCGTACCTTACAAACAGAACTTTTTCTATCAATATAGGTGATCATTCATCTAAAAGTGCTGTCTTAACATGTGGGGTTCCCCAAGGATCGATTTTGGCTCCCATTTTATTTTCTTTATATATGCTCCCATTGGGTTCAATTTTTAGAAAATATGGACTGGATTTTCACTGTTATGCGGATGACACGCAAATTTATCTGCCTATTAAACGAAACTCTAATGGTGTCGATGCCCTTCTTGCCTGTCTGTGTGATGTAAGGGTATGGCTATCGATGAACTTTCTGAATTTTAATGAAGATAAGACCGAAATCACTATATTTGGACCGTCTGACTCTGTGGCTGCCCCCAATATAAATCTCGGTGGGCTGTCCACTTGTGTCAAGCACCATGTAAAATATCTGGGTGTTATCTTTGATGAACACTTGAAGTTTGATAGGCAGATAAATGTAGTGGTAAAATCATCATTTTTCCAGCTGAGACTCCTGTCAAAGGTAAAGACTTTTCTCTCGTTTAAAAACCTTGAGAAAGTCATTCATGCTTTTATTACGTCAAGACTGGACTATTGTAACTCACTATATTTTGGGATCAGTCAATCTTCTATGTCCCGGCTACAATTGGTCCAAAATGCAGCAGCTAGATTTTTAACTGGAACCCATAAACGTGCTCATATTACTCCTGTTTTAAGATCTCTGCATTGGTTGCCCGTGTGCCATAGAGTAGTTTTTAAACTCTTGCTTATTGTTTTAAAATCTTTAAATGGTCTGGGTCCCTCCTACATTGATGATCTACTGGTTGAGAGAAAGACTTGTAGATCTCTTCGGTCTTCCAACGATCAGACTCTGTCTGTTCCCAAGATGAAACGAAAGCGTATGGGCTTCCGAGCCTTCTCATATGTTGCTCCTCAACTTTGGAACTCACTGCCAATGACAATAAAAAATGCTCCATCTGTGTCTTCTTTTAAGACTAGGCTAAAGACCTATCTCTTTGATAAGGCTTTTGATAGTTGATTTGTGTATCTTTATTATTATTTCTTTCTTATCACACTGTATAATATTGCCTCTTTTTTGTTAAAGCACATTGGTCAACCTTTGGTTGAAATTAATAGTGCTATATAAATATTGCCATTGCCATTGTAATTGCAGACACGCTTTGCGGACAGCTGTCTGCTGCGGTCAGTATTTTCGTGACCCAAAAAACGAACAACTTGTTTTGCCAGCTGGACTTTGGAGACATTTACTTTGTGTTTTTTTTTTTCTCTTATCTTTTAAACTGGAAACAAAGGCCTGCGCACCGGTAAATTTGGACATGGCACAACTATGCCTCTTTTTTCTTTTTTTATCTTTTTAAACTCATTAAATATTGGCCTTATGCCATTGAGGTCTTCTGATTTGAGGCTTCTGTTTTGAGGGGGAATTGCTGTTTGCGTGGATGGAAATTACCCTTGGGCGTTATCACAACAGGTTCACAGTTCCTAATCAACCCAACATAATATTTTCCTGTTCCCCGAAGTTGTACGGGCACCTTCCCAAAATTTCTTCATTAATCTTTTTGTGTGTGAAAACACTTCAAGTCCCCTTGTTGCTGACAGACAGGCATGATTCTCACGATGGGCGTGCAACAAATTTGAATATTGCACGTCGTCCCTTTTAACCCATTCTATGGCGTGCGCATATTTGGCAGCAAAACACCCACAGCTCCCCACACCATTGCAATCAACGTCATGAGGCTCTGTGAGGCAATACATTCTACATCATACTTACGTAATTCAATATTACATCGTACAGCTGTACGAGCGCTGCACACGGGTCGTGTTGGTATCATGCTCAATCTGTCTTCATACACATTATGACTCTGCACAGCAAATCAATCGGGCAGCAGTCAGACATGAGAAACCTGTGTTGAAATTTGACACTCCCCAACTCGCATTGCACCCTTTTGACATAAATTATTCTACATTAGAGCCACTAGCATTTAGGGAAAACACAGCTAGTTTAGACTCTGGCAAATTTAAACACTTCTTGTGAATCACAGTAGGCTATTTGTTGCCCCCGAATCTATCAAAAAATCAAGCAGTTTGTTGCACACGAGCATTGTGCATTTTAGCAAAGTTCAGAAAGCGTTTTCATTCATCATGGAATGTGAGCTAAGCAGATCTTCATTGCATACAGTAGGAAAAAGCATTTCTTCATTGCATATGCTAAGGGAAATCATACTCACCACCCTCGGAATGATGCCTCACCTCCTCACTTCCATCTACCTTTTCTCTTGACCTCCGCGATCTCAGAGGCTCAGGACAATCATTTCGCCAGTGCCCCGTCTTTCCGCAATTGAAACATTTCTCTGGATCATAGGTGCTAGAGGGTTTAAAACCTCCTCTTCCACGTCCACCCCACTGACCTCCTCTCCTCCCGTTTCCTCTTCCTCCATGCTCTACTCCGATATTCATTAGAGCCATGTGGAGTTCTTCATCTTGTGTGTTTTTCTTCTGAAGCTCTTTCTTGCCTGTTTGTCTTTCGGCGTGTACAGCATGACGGACGATCTCGCTCATTCTCGCACGATCTGGCTCGATGCACGATTTTTCCACTTCTCGTCTCAGCTCTTCTCTGAGATTCGCAGAAAAGTGGATCTGAGATGTCCTATGAACGGACCAATGTCCGGTCCGTCTGAATCAGGTTGAAGTCCAGAATGTTCTTTAAATACTTCCTCCACAGGCCATTTACCCTGTAACTTTCTTAGGTCAGATGGTTTCAGTTTGACTTTCAACAGTCTCTCTAATTCTTTCATTGAGGGTGAGAATTCTTTGCAAAATGTCAAAAGTTCTTTATACGTCGGTGCTGGTTGCGCTCTTTCCTGCTTTTGACACACCACGGGCTGTGGCATGTGTGGCACTGGTGCTGGTGGAGACACTGGTGGGGGCACTGGAGCTGCCTCAATCGGGTTCAGATGTCGGTGAGGAGGGACACAATCATCCTCCGGTTGGTGTTTGTAACAAGTCATAGATGGGGGTAAAGAAGTGTGGGAATTAAGATCAATATATAGATCGATATAAAATTGGATGATTAATTTTGTTTAAATCAGATGTATTTTCGTACATGACATGATTGTGAACAAAAGCTTGAAGTTGAGAGTCCTACAGTTGCTAGATGTTGCCTGAGATCGGAATTTGGTCAGTAAGTGGGGGGTTGCATGTTCTGCTTATGTGTGTGTGTAATAAGAACTACATTTTCTTTTTGGGGAAGAAATGGGTACACTTAAGGATCTTATTGTGGTATTAAACATGCCTTTAAATTTAATATGCTTATGATTCCATTGTTGATTAAAACTATGCATAAAATGTTGAAAATATAACCAAGTGTGTTAGTTGGTGTTAACCTAGAATTCAGCGCTGATTCTGTGGGATACTGTGGGGTTTTTTCCACAGGAAATTGCTATGTGTGTGTGTAAAGATTAGATTACACGGGGAGCCCCATGGAATGGGTGAGGGTCTTGTGTGCAAATTTGTTACAGATGTCGGGTTTGAAAAACAAGGCAGTGAGCTAGTTGGCTGAGACAGGACAAAGAAGGGAAAGCGGATTGGACCCAGGCTGAAGAAGAGATTCGGCGTGAAATATAAAACCATGTGTATGTGTTTTCTGGTGGTCGATCCTTTGTGAGACGTTTTTGTGTCTGAGGATCCACCGAAACAGCTGTTTGTTTGAGACTTCTGATCAATAAATTTCAACGTTTTCTGAACTGGCCTCTCTCCAATTTTTGAACGCGCAGAACATTGTTTTAATGTTCATCAGAAGACAGAGGGGTTAAATCATTATATTCAAGCAAAACAGGGTACAATGGAGTTTTCGGTGGTGGCAGTTCTTCCAATGCCTTTTCTTTAAAAACATAGTCACGTCTATTTGCTTCCCTCTCCCATAACTCTAAACATTTACACGCTTCATCATATTTTTCCCTTTCTTTTTTGGACATTTTAAATGTCTTTTTTCCCCATATGTTCTCTTATTTTCTCTAATTTTGTGGTACTAAATGTACCGTTTTCTGGAAAGTTAGCTTTTTCTATTAAATAGGGTACACCTTGTAAACTTCCCGTTCCCCAATTTTTCCTCATTTCTCTGTATGTTGGTTTATCCATATCATTTCTTAGTAGTCCCCCAGACTGTTTAGAATCTCTCTCGATTCTGAGTAGTCTCCCCTCTTTAACCAGAGTGTTTTAAGCAGTCCCCCAGACTGTTTAGAATCTCTCGATTCTAAGTAGTCTCCCCTCTTTAACCAGACTGTTTTAAGCAGTCCCCCAGACTGTTTAGCGCTAAGTAGTCTCCCCTTTTGTTCCAGACTGTTCAGAAATCTATCTGACTCACCACTTTTCCTTTTTGTGCCTTGCACTGAGTTCTTTTGGGATCACGTCAGCTTGGGGTCCGGAGTAGATTTCTCTCGTCCCTGTATGGGGTTAGAGCTGGATTTGCTATGTCCAGGATGATCAGTCAACTCTAGTCCGTTCTCCGTCAGCCTTGTGATCCCATACTTCGTCGCCAAATTGTTGTGGAATTTTCTTATTCCTTAATCAAGGTGAGTCAATTTTGACAAACGCAATATACAGAGACATCAAGTACTTTGCAAAGTATTTTATTGTCGTTTAATCTGCATCATGAGCAATGAGCATGGTGCAGAGCAAAGGTGCTCTTTCCTCCTGCACCCAGAGTATATGTATGATTAAAACGTGACACCCCCTCCCTTTGCCCCCTAACAAGAATCCCGAGCTGGTTTACGGGAAGTTCCGTTATTCCAAACAGAACATCTTGGCCTCTGCTCGAGGGCAAAGGCAGATTGGTATGACGTGTTTAGAGAAAAACATGATAACATTAGAAAAGAAAACATAGATAAACACTTCGTAAACATATAGACAGACACATCAAGAAGCTAGACTAGAAAATTTCCATTACAATGACTAAATGTAAATTTTATGAAATGTGTAATGTCATGTGTAATGTGTAATGTGTAGTGTGTGGCCTTGAAATTTTAGCATGTCTACGTAATCATGAATAAATGCTTCTTGAGACACACAGTGTTGCTTCTTTGCATGCATCAAATGAATTGTTTCTGGCTATATCCATCCATGCATTAGTTTGATAAGGGTGGAAATGGGACACTTGGGTGAAACAAAACTGCCCCCCACTTTAAATACAGTTTTTTCTAAGTCAATTTGGTACATTTCTCTGATCCGATTTGAAATTCTCAAAACTTCTTGTTCAATCCTTACATCCTTGTGTCACGTGTGCACATCAAACAAGCATTTTCTAATTTCTTTGAACAAGTTGCAAATGCTTTGGTACATCCATGCAAATGATTATGACAAAATTCTGTGCAGATTCCTACATTATCAATTGCTTATGTCATGTTGATCAAAATGCATTATAATGGGTCTCTGTAGAATAGTATAATCCCCACGACATTTAAGCACTAGTTTTACAATATACAGTAAGTATACTTTAAGTAAACAGTGGCATTTTATTTTACTCAATTTAGTGTTTTGCATTGCTATATTCTTTCCACATAGGACTGCAAGACAACTTCACTGTGTTGCAGACGGCCCCTTTTCAAACCTAAACAGTCTTTTGACACTCTCTACAGAGATCTCATCCCTGAACAAGAGAGGGGGCAGATTGGAGATGACCTGCCAAAGTACGTGTAAGTTTGGGACAATGTCAGTTTCCATTGCTCCAACATCATCAGGCAATGGTTTGCGGCCCACAACAGGATGCTGGTGGAGTTCCTCTCACCCTACTCAACCCCGTTGAGGAATTTTTCTCAGCATGAAGATTAAAAGTATATGATGGCCAGCCGCATACACAGATGACCCTTCTGGCTGCCATGGATGTAACGTGTGATGACATCACAGCTGATGCCTGCAGAGGCTGGTTTAGACACTCTGAAAGATGATTTTCACGCTGCATCGCAAGAGAAGATATTTGTTGTGATGTGGATGAGAATCCGTTGCCCAAAAGACAGGAACGTCAGGAGGTGTAGGAAGACTGCACTGTAATTCCACTGCACTGCATGTACAGTTTTCCCTAAGGAGATTGTCTTATGTTCAGATTTCTACATTTGTTTGTGCTATGCAGTGCTGTCTTTTCCTGTCTGCATCACAATGACACTGTCTGTCAATAAATTATTGTACAAACAGTAAAAGCGTTAACGTGAATCATGTGCCGTCTCTTGCAATCAAACAATCAAAACCAGAAATGCACTTACTGTTTTGCAAATGACAAGGATGATTCGAGAAATGCTCCACTCATCACTCTCAGGTCACTCCGCTGCACACGTCTGATCACTTCTTTGTCACGCCCGACCTCACCGCTCCAGACAACGCAGATGTCTTACCGCTGGTCACTTTCCGGCGCTACCTACGGTCCCTCCCTCCTGCTTTTCCTCTGCTGTCTTGTCTGCACTCCCCCCCTCTGAGGAGCTCTCTCTTTTGAATACCAACAGTGCCAAAGACACTCTGTGTTCCACGCTTACATCCTGCTTGGACAACATATGCCCTCTTACATCTGGACCAGCCCGTGCATCCCTGTCTGCCCCCTGGTTATCGGATGTACCACGTGAGCATCGCACCAGCCTCCGGTCAGCTGAGAGAAAATGACACAAGTCAAAAGACCATACTGACCTCTCTCTCTCTACTTTCTCCGTTGACGTCACCTCTGCAAAAACTGATTATAACCACTCGAAGATCAGCAACTCTCCTGACTCTCGCACACTCTTAAAAACCTTCTCTGCTCTCCTCTGTCCGCCTGCTCCCACACCTTCATCGGAGTTAACGGCTGATGATTTTGCATCGTTCTTCGTAAAGAAAACTACCGACATCAACAGCCAATTTTCTACACCACCATCACCCGCCTTTTCTCCTATGTCTGAAGATGATGTTTCCAAGGTCATTGGTTCCAACCACCCTACCACCTGCCCACTGGATCCCATCCCCACCCATCTCCTCCATGCCATCTCTCCAGCAGTTGTGCCTGGTCTGAACCGCATCATCAACTCTTTGCTCACCACTGGGACATTTCCCACTGCTTTCAAAGAGGCCTGCATCACACCGCTACTGAAGAAACTCACTCTCAACCTTATACTGCTAGAACACTACAGGCCGGTGTAGTGTTTGAAAATGCATATCTTCCGTCAAAATGTAGATGACTGATTTTAACCTCTTATTATTTTCTGTCTTCTTAAAAAAATATTTTTTTACTTACCTCACTATTCTTAGCTTTGTATACTGTGCTAGGCTAAGATGGACTGGATTTAATTAACTTATGCATTTTGTTGCCTATATTGTTATAATTGCTTCCAATGATTCCTCGTCTGTAAGTCGCTTTGGATAAAAACGTCTGCTAAATGACTAAATTTAATTTTTATGAAATGTGTAATGTCATGTGTAATGTATAATGTGTAGTGTGTGGCCTTGACATTTTAGCATGTCTACGTAATCATGAATAAATGCTTCTTGAGACACACAGTGTTGCTTCTTTGCATGCATCAAATGAATTGTTTCTGGCTATATGCATCCATGCATTAGTTTGAGAGGGGTGGAAATGGGACACTTGGGTGAAACAAAACTGCCCCAAAAGTACCCCCCCCCACTTTAAATACAGTTTTATCTAAGTCAATTTGGTACATTTCTCTGATCCGATTTGAAATTCTCAAAACTTCTTGTTCAATCCTTACATCCTTGTGTCACGTGTGCACATCAAACAAGCATTTTCTCATTTCTTTGAACAAGTTGCAAATGCTTTGGTACATCCATGCAAATGATTATGACAAAATTCTGTGCAGAGTCCTACATTATCAATTGCTTATGTCATGTTGATCAAAATGCATTATAATGGGTCTCTGTAGAATAGTATAATCCCCACGACATTTAAGCACTAGTTTTACAATATACAGTAAGTATACTTTAAGTAAACGGTGGCATTTTATTTTACTCAATTTAGTGTTTTGCATTGCTATATTCTTTCCACATAGGACTGCAAGACAACTTCACTGTGTTGCAGACGGCCCCTTTTCACACCTAAACAGTCTTTTGACACTCTCTACAGGGATCTCATCCCTGAACAAGAGAGGGGGCAGATTGGAGATGACCTGCCAAAGTACGTGTTAGTTTGGGACAATGTCAGTTTCCATCGCTCCAACATCATCAGGCAATGGTTTGCGGCCCACAACAGGATGCTGGTGGAGTTCCTCTCACCCTACTCAACCCCGTTGAGGAATTTTTCTCAGCATGAAGATTAAAAGTATATGATGGCCAGCCGCATACACAGATGACCCTTCTGGCTGCCTTGGATGTAACGTGTGATGACATCACAGCTGATGCCTGCAGAGGCTGGATTAGACACTCTGAAAGATGATTTTCACGCTGTATCGCAAGAGAAGATATTTGTTGTGATGTGGATGAGAATCCGTTGCCCAAAAGACAGGAACGTCAGGAGGTGTAGGAAGACTGCACTGTAATTCCACTGCACTGCATGTACAGTTTTCCCTAAGGAGATTGTCTTATGTTCAGATTTCTACATTTGTTTGTGCTATGCAGTGCTGTCTTTTCCTGTCTGCATCACAATGACACTGTCTGTCAATAAATTATTGTACAAACAGTAAAAGCGTTAACGTGAATCATGTGCCGTCTCTTGCAATCAAACAATCAAAACCAGAAATGCACTTACTGTTTTGCAAATGACAAGGATGATTCGAGAAATGCTCCACTCATCACTCTCAGGTCACTCCGCTGCACACGTCTGATCACTTCTGTGTCACCCCCGACCTCACCGCTCCAGACAACGCAGATGTCTTACCGCTGGTCACTTTCCGGCGCTACCTACGGTCCCTCCCTCCTGCTTTTCCTCTGCTGTCTTGTCTGCACTCCCCCCCTCTGAGGAGCTCTCACTTTTGAATACCAACAGTGCCACAGACACTCTGTGTTCCACGCTTACATCCTGCTTGGACAACATATGCCCTCTTGCATCTGGACCAGCCCTTGCATCCCTGTCTGCCCCCTGGTTATCGGATGTATCACGTGAGCATCGCATCAGCCTCCGGTCAGCTGAGAGAAAATGGCACAAGTCAAAAGACCATTCTGACCTCTCTCTCTCTACTTTCTCCGTTGACGTCACTTCTGCAAAAACTGATTATAACCACTCGAAGATCAGCAACTCTCCTGACTCTCGCACACTCTTAAAAACCTTCTCTGCTCTCCTCTGTCCGCCTGCTCCCACACCTTCATCGGAGTTAACGGCTGATGATTTTGCATCGTTCTTCGTAAAGAAAACTACCGCCATCAACAGCCAATTTTCTACGCCACCATCACCCGCCTTTTCTCCTATGTCTGAAGATGATGTTTCCAAGGTCATTGGTTCCAACCACCCTACCACCTGCCCACTGGATCCCATCCCCACCCATCTCCTCCATGCCATCTCTCCAGCAGTTGTGCCTGGTCTGACCCGCATCATCAACTCTTTGCTCACCACTGGGACATTTCCCACTGCTTTCAAAGAGGCCTGCATCACACCGCTACTGAAGAAACTCACTCTCAACCTTACACTGCTAGAACACTACAGGCCGGTGTAGTGTGTGAAAATGCATATCTTCCGTCAAAATGTAGATGACTGATTTTAACCTCTTATTATTTTCTGTCTTCTTAAAAAAATATTTTTTTACTTACCTCACTATTCTTAGCTTTGTATACTGTGCTAGGCTTTAATGGACTGGATTTAATTAACTTATGCATTTTGTTGCCTATATTGTTATAATTGCTTCCAATGATTCCTCGTCTGTAAGTCGCTTTGGATAAAAACGTCTGCTAAATGACTAAATTTAATTTTTATGAAATGTGTAATGTCATGTGTAATGTGTAATGTGTAGTGTGTGGCCTTGACATTTTAGCATGTCTACGTAATCATGAATAAATGCTTCTTCAGACACACAGTGTTGCTTCTTTGCATGCATCAAATGAATTGTTTCTGGCTATATGCATCCATGCATTAGTTTGAGAGGGGTGGAAATGGGACACTTGGGTGAAACAAAACTGCCCCAAAAGTACCCCCCCCCACTTTAAATACAGTTTTATCTAAGTCAATTTGGTACATTTCTCTGATCCGATTTGAAATTCTCAAAACTTCTTGTTCAATCCTTACATCCTTGTGTCACGTGTGCACATCAAACAAGCATTTTCTCATTTCTTTGAACAAGTTGCAAATGCTTTGGTACATCCATGCAAATGATTATGACAAAATTCTGTGCAGATTCCTACATTATCAATTGCTTATGTCATGTTGATCAAAATGCATTATAATGGGTCTCTGTAGAATAGTATAATCCCCACGACATTTAAGCACTAGTTTTACAATATACAGTAAGTATACTTTAAGTAAACGGTGGCATTTTATTTTACTCAATTTAGTGTTTTGCATTGCTATATTCTTTCCACATAGGACTGCAAGACAACTTCACTGTGTTGCAGACGGCCCCTTTTCACACCTAAACAGTCTTTTGACACTCTCTACAGGGATCTCATCCCTGAACAAGAGAGGGGGCAGATTGGAGATGACCTGCCAAAGTACGTGTTAGTTTGGGACAATGTCAGTTTCCATCGCTCCAACATCAAGTCAAGTCAAGTCAGCTTTATTTATATAGCGCTTTTTACAATTTTCATTGTTACAAAGCAGCTGTACAAGAAAAAATGACTATAAGTAAAACATAAAAGGTTATGGAATTCAAAACACAGGTCAAATATCAGACACACAATAAATTCCTATATGCAGTGTTAATTAAATAAGACTACCAAATTCTAGCAGCCCCCCCGGCCAGGCAAAACAGTGCAAAACAGTATGCAAACGGTGGCGAGGAACCCAAAACTCCATTGGAGGAGAAAAAAAACCTCGGAGGGAAACCAGGCCTAACCAGGGGATTCCAGTTCCCCTCTGGCAAAAACTGCAGCCTCTGCACAAGCTCAACAGTGCTGCACAACAAGGCGAAAATAAAAAATAAAAATTAGATTTAAAATTATCATTAATAATCTAATAGTGGCTGAAGTTTTGTAGGGACGTCACTTCCTTCGTCCAGCATTTGTCAGGTCTAGGAATGGATTGCGCCCTGCCCGCTCCGCTCTTGTAACCTTGGAACAATGAGACAAGACTGGCTGAGAGTAGAGTACTGTTCTGCACTCTTTGATGCAACAAATGCATCAGTTGTTATTGGAAGTGTCCCTGGTTCCGGTTGATCTAACTAGTGCAGCCTAGATCTTTGAAATACATATATTATGATAATCTAGTGTATGCAAGATTAAAAAGATGCGTCTTTAGTCTAGATTTAAACTGACAGAGTGTGTCCGCCTCCCGGACATTGCAGGGAAGACTGTTCCAAAGTTTAGGCGCTAGATAGGAAAAGGATCTGCCGCCTGCACTTGATTTTGAAATTCTAGGTATTACCAACTGACCTGACGCCTGAGAGCGTAGTGCACGTGATGGACTATAATACGTAAGAAGTTCTCTCAAGTAGTGAGGAGCTAAACCATGCAAGGCTTTATAGGTAATAAGCAAGATTTTAAAATTTATGCGATGCTTTATAGGTAACCAGTGCAAGGTTGACAGAACCGGGCTAATATGCTCATACTTTTTTGTACGTGTAAGAACTCGAGCTGCCGCATTTTGGACCAGTTGGAGTTTTTGTAATAGGCCTGCAGGGCAACCACCTAATAGTGCATTACAGTAATCTAGTCTTGATGTCATAAAGGCATGTATAAGCTTCTCCGCATCTGATGATGACAGCATATGACGTAATTTAGATATATTTTTAAGATGGAAAAACGCAATCTTACAGGTTTTGGCGACCTGGTTCTCAAATGACAGAGTACTATCGAATATAAAGCCAAGATTCTTAGCTGAAGATGAGGGTTTTATGGAACATCCATCAATAGTTAAGCAGTATTCTTGGTTGTTACGTAGGGCGGTTTTCGGTCCGATAAGTAACACTTCAGTTTTGTCCGAGTTCAGTAATAAAAAATTGCTACTCATCCACTTTTTTATATCGACAATGCATTCCACTATTCGATGGAATTGCTGTGTTTCGTGAGGCTTCGAGGAAATATAAAGTTGCGTATCATCAGCATAGCAGTGAAAGCTTATTCCGTGTCGCTTTATTATATCTCCTAGGGGTAACATGTATAATGCGAAGAGCATAGGCCCTAGTACTGAGCCCTGTGGTACACCGTACTGGACTTGCGATTTGCGTGATACCTCATTGTTTATTTTTACATATTGGAAACGGTCGCATAAATAAGATCTAAGCCATTTCAAAGCTATTTCCTTAATACCGACATCATTTTCAAGTCTATGTAGGAGCATGCTGTGGTCAATGGTGTCGAATGCAGCACTAAGATCTAGCAGCACCAATAAGGAGATACAACCTCGGTCGGACGCCATAAACAGATCATTTGTAACTCTAATCAGAGCAGTCTCTGTACTGTAATGTGCTCTAAATCCAGACTGGAAATCTTCATTAATCTCATTCCTTTGGAGGAAGGAACATATTTGAGTTGAGACTACTTTTTCCAGAACTTTAGATAAGAAAGGTAGATTCGAAATAGGTCTATAGTTAACTAGTTCTCCAGGGTCCAGATGGGGTTTTTTGACAAGGGGCCTTATAACAGCCACCTTATATGCTTTAGGCACATGTCCTAATGTCAGAGATGAGTTAATAATGCTAAGTAGAGGATCTATAATTTCTGGGAGCATCTCTTTCAGAAGATTTGTAGGTATAGGGTCTAGCATGCATGTAGTCGATTTAGATGATCTAATGATTTTCGATAGTTCATCGTGATCTATAGTAGAAAATAAACATAATTTCTCCTTAGGGGTGCTGTAGTAAGTCGTTTGTTCAGCGGGTTTCGCATCTGGTTGCATAGTTATAATTTTCTCTCGAATATCTTGGATTTTATTTGTGAAATAGTTCATAAAATCATCACTGCTATGCTGGTATACAGCATCAGAAGTCGCTGACGATTTATTTTTGGTTAATTTAGCCATTGTATCAAATAAAAACCTAGGGTTATGCTGGTTTTCTTCTATTAGTGATGAAATGTAGGCGGATCGAGACGTTTTTAGGGCTTTCCTGTATTTTTTTGTACTATCCTTCCAGGCAGTACGAAATACCTCTAATTTAGTCTTTTTAAAGTTGCGCTCCATTTTTCGTGCCGCTTTCTTTAGAGCCTGAGTGTGTTCATTTTTCCACGGTGTCGGTCTGTCATTTTTAATCTTCTTTAAGCGCAAGGGAGCAACTATGTCTAGCGTTTCCGAGAAGGTGGCATTAATATTTTCAATAGTAAAGTCAAGATCTTCAACGTTATTACTCATGCTAGAGATTTGAGACAATTCAGACAAATTATCAAGAAACGCACCTTTTGTAGTCGAAGTTATTGTTCTACAATATTTGTAACTTGGAGTTTGATTTGCCACCATTGGGTATTGAAGCAAGCATGATACCAGATAATGATCTGAGATGTCTTCGCTCTGCTGAAGGATTTTAACATCGACCACGTTTATACCGTAAGACAAAATTAAATCTAAAGTATGATTACGAAGGTGAGTAGGTCCTGACACATGTTGACTAACGCCCATGGAGTTAAGAGTGTCTTTAAAAGCCATTCCTAAAGCATCGTTATCATTATCTACATGAATGTTAAAGTCACCAGCAACAAGGACTCTGTCTGCAGACAGTACTAGTTCTGATAAGAACCCACCAAAATCTTTAATAAAATCTGTGTGGTGCCCTGGAGGCCTATATACAATAGCCAGAATAAATTTTAAAGATGTTTTGTCCTTAATATTAGGTATTGATGCATCAAGTACCATGACTTCAAAAGAATTATATTTAGGATTAGACTTCTGGGAAATGCTAAAAGAGTTACGGTAAAGTGCAGCAACACCTCCCCCTCTGCCTTTTAGGCGAGGCTCGTGTGTATAATAATAATCTTGGGGGACAGACTCATTTAACGCAATATAATCATCTGGCTTTAGCCATGTTTCTGTTAGACAGAGCATGTCTATTTTATGATCTGTTATCATATCGTTAACAAAAAGTGCTTTATTAGAGAGAGATCTAATATTTAGCAATCCGAGTCGTAACAGTTGATTATCTGTATTATGTTCATGTTTAGTTAGTTTAACGTTAATTAAATTACCTTTGAGAGGTTTACGCTTTATTTTATGTTTACTAATCCGGGGGACAGACACAGTCTCTATTTTATGATGTTTGTGAGAAAGTATTATCGCATGTAGTGTATTATGTGTGTTCTGCAACGTGAGACGGCAAGCAGACCGTTGGTTAAGCCATTCTGTCTGCTCCCTGACCTGGGCCCCAGTGAGTCAAGTTTTAGCATTAAGACTATGTGCCATATTTCTAGAGAGTAGAGAAGCTCCAGCCCAGGAGGGGTGGAGACCATCTCTTTTCAACAGGTCAGGTCTGCCCTCAAAACTCTTCCAGTTATTTATAAAAACAATATCATTCTGCAGGCACCACTCAGACAACCAGCCATTTAGTGATGATACTCTGCTATGTATCTCATCACCACGATAAGTGGGGAGGGGGCCAGAGAATATTACAGTTTCTGACATCGTGCTTGCGAGCTCACACACCTCTTTAATATTATCTCTAGTGATCTCCGATTGACGGAGTCGAACATCATTTGTGCCGACGTGAATAACAATCTTACTGAATTTACGATTAGCCTTAGCCAGCACATTTAAATTTGACTTGATGTCAGGCGCTCTGGCTCCCGGTAAACATTTGACTATGGTGGCTGGTGCCTCTATGTTAACGTTCCGAACAATAGAATCACCGATAACTCATCAGGCAATGGTTTGCGGCCCACAACAGGATGCTGGTGGAGTTCCTCTCACCCTACTCAACCCCGTTGAGGAATTTTTCTCAGCATGAAGATTAAAAGTATATGATGGCCAGCCGCATACACAGATGACCCTTCTGGCTGCCTTGGATGTAACGTGTGATGACATCACAGCTGATGCCTGCAGAGGCTGGATTAGACACTCTGAAAGATGATTTTCACGCTGTATCGCAAGAGAAGATATTTGTTGTGATGTGGATGAGAATCCGTTGCCCAAAAGACTGGAACGTCAGGAGGTGTAGGAAGACTGCACTGTAATTCCACTGCACTGCATGTACAGTTTTCCCTAATGAGATTGTCTTATTTTCAGATTTCTACATTTGTTTGTGCTATGCAGTGCTGTCTTTTCCTGTCTGCATCACAATGACACTGTCTGTCAATAAATTATTGTACAAACAGTAAAAGCGTTAACGTGAATCATGTGCCGTCTCTTGCAATCAAAACCAGAAATGCACTTACTGTTTTGCAAATGACAAGGATGATTCGAGAAATGCTCCACTCATCACTCTCAGGTCACTCCGCTGCACACGTCTGATCACTTCTTTGTCACCCCCGACCTCACCGCTCCAGACAACGCAGATGTCTCACCGCTGGTCACTTTCCGGCGCTACCTACGGTCCCTCCCTCCTGCTTTTCCTCTGCTGTCTTGTCTGCACTCCCCCCCTCTGAGGAGTTCTCTCTTTCGAATACCAACAGTGCCACAGACACTCTGTGTTCCACTCTTACATCCTGCTTGGACAACATATGCCCTCTTGCATCTGGACCAGCCCGTGCATCCCTGTCTGCCCCCTGGTTATCGGATGTACCACGTGAGCATCGCACCAGCCTCCGGTCAGCTGAGAGAAAATGGCACAAGTCAAAAGACCATACTGAACTCTCTCTCTCTACTTTCTCCGTTGACGTCACCTCTGCAAAAACTGATTATAACCACTCGAAGATCAGCAACTCTCCTGACTCTCGCACACTCTTAAAAACCTTCTCTGCTCTCCTCTGTCCGCCTGCTCCCACACCTTCATCGGAGTTAACGGCTGATGATTTTGCATCGTTCTTCGTAAAGAAAACTACCGCCATCAACAGCCAATTTTCTACGCCACCATCACCCGCCTTTTCTCCTATGTCTGAAGATGATGTTTCCAAGGTCATTGGTTCCAACCACCCTACCACCTGCCCACTGGATCCCATCCCCACCCATCTCCTCCATGCCATCTCTCCAGCAGTTGTGCCTGGTCTGACCTGCATCATCAACTCTTTGCTCACCACTGGGACATTTCCCACTGCTTTCAAAGAGGCCTGCATCACACCGCTACTGAAGAAACTCACTCTCAACCTTACACTGCTAGAACACTACAGGCCGGTGTAGTGTGTGAAAATGCATATCTTCCGTCAAAATGTAGATGACTGATTTTAACCTCTTATTATTTTCTGTCTTCTTAAAAAAATATTTTTTTACCTACCTCACTATTCTTAGCTTTGTATACCGTGCTAGGCTTTAATGGACTGGATTTAATTAACTTATGCATTTTGTTGCCTATATTGTTATAATTGCTTCCAATGTTTCCTCGTCTGTAAGTCGCTTTGGATAAAAACGTCTGCTAAATGACTAAATGTAAATTTTATGAAATGTGTAATGTCATGTGTAATGTGTAATGTGTAGTGTGTGGCCTTGAAATTTTAGCATGTCTACGTAATCATGAATAAATGCTTCTTGAGACACACAGTGTTGCTTCTTTGCATGCATCAAATGAATTGTTTCTGGCTATATGCATCCATGCATTAGTTTGAGAGGGGTGGAAATGGGACACTTGGGTGAAACAAAACTGCCCCAAAAGTACCCCCCACTTTAAATATAGTTTTTTCTAAGTCAATTTGGTACATTTCTCTGATCCGATTTGAAATTCTCAAAACTTCTTGTTCAATCCTTACATCCTTGTGTCACGTGTGCACATCAAACAAGCATTTTCTCATTTCTTTGAACAAGTTGCAAATGCTTTGGTACATCCATGCAAATGATTATGACAAAATTCTGTGCAGATTCCTACATTATCAATTGCTTATGTCATGTTGATCAAAATGCATTATAATGGGTCTCTGTAGAATAGTATAATCCCCACGACATTTAAGCACTAGTTTTACAATATACAGTAAGTATACTTTAAGTAAACAGTGGCATTTTATTTTACTCAATTTAGTGTTTTGCATTGCTATATTCTTTCCACATAGGACTGCAAGACAACTTCACTGTGTTGCAGACGGCCCCTTTTCACACCTAAACAGTCTTTTGACACTCTCTACAGGGATCTCATCCCTGAACAAGAGAGGGGGCAGATTGGAGATGACCTGCCAAACTACGTGTTAGTTTGGGACAATGTCAGTTTCCATCGCTCCAACATCATCAGGCAATGGTTTGCGGCCCACAACAGGATGCTGGTGGAGTTCCTCTCACCCTACTCAACCCCGTTGAGGAATTTTTCTCAGCATGAAGATTAAAAGTATATGATGGCCAGCCGCATACACAGATGACCCTTCTGGCTGCCATGGATGTAACGTGTGATGACATCACAGCTGATGCCTGCAGAGGCTGGATTAGACACTCTGAAAGATGATTTTCACGCTGTATCGCAAGAGAAGATATTTGTTGTGATGTGGATGAGAATCCGTTGCCCAAAAGACAGGAATGTCAGGAGGTGTAGGAAGACTGCACTGTAATTCCACTGCACTGCATGTACAGTTTTCCCTAAGGAGATTGTCTTATGTTCAGATTTCTACATTTGTTTGTGCTATGCAGTGCTGTCTTTTCCTGTCTGCATCACAATGACACTGTCTGTCAATAAATTATTGTACAAACAGTAAAAGCGTTAACGTGAATCATGTGCCGTCTCTTGCAATCAAACAATCAAAACCAGAAATGCACTTACTGTTTTGCAAATGACAAGGATGATTCGAGAAATGCTCCACTCATCACTCTCAGGTCACTCCGCTGCACACGTCTGATCACTTCTTTTTCACCCCCGACCTCACCGCTCCAGACAACGCAGATGTCTTACCGCTGGTCACTTTCCGGCGCTACCTACGGTCCCTCCCTCCTACTTTTCCTCTGCTGTCTTGTCTGCACTCCCCCCCTCTGAGGAGCTCTCTCTTTTGAATACCAACAGTGCCACAGACACTCTGTGTTCCACGCTTACATACTGCTTGGACAACATATGCCCTCTTACATCTGGACCAGCCCGTGCATCCCTGTCTGCCCCCTGGTTATCGGATGTACCACGTGAGCATCGCACCAGCCTCCGGTCAGCTGAGAGAAAATGACACAAGTCAAAAGACCATACTGACCTCTCTCTCTCTACTTTTTCCGTTGACGTCACCTCTGCAAAAACTGATTATAACCACTCGAAGATCAGCAACTCTCCTGACTCTCGCACACTCTTAAAAACCTTCTCTGCTCTCCTCTGTCCGCCTGCTCCCACACCTTCATCGGAGTTAACGGCTGATGATTTTGCATCGTTCTTCGTAAAGAAAACTACCGACAACAACAGCCAATTTTCTACGCCACCATCACCCGCCTTTTCTCCTATGTCTGAAGATGATGTTTCCAAGGTCATTGGTTCCAACCACCCTACCACCTGCCCACTGGATCCCATCCCCACCCATCTCCTCCATGCCATCTCTCCAGCAGTTGTGCCTGGTCTGACCCGCATCATCAACTCTTTGCTCACCCCTGGGACATTTCCCACTGCTTTCAAAGAGGCCTGCATCACACCGCTACTGAAGAAACTCACTCTCAACCTTATACTGCTAGAACACTACAGGCCGGTGTAGTGTGTGAAAATGCATATCTTCCGTCAAAATGTAGATGACTGATTTTAACCTCTTATTATTTTCTGTCTTCTTAAAAAATTATTTTTTTACTTACCTCACTATTCTTAGCTTTGTATACTGTGCTAGGCTTTAATGGACTGGATTTAATTAACTTATGCCTTTTGTTGCCTATATTGTTATAATTGCTTCCAATGTTTCCTTGTCTGTAAGTCGCTTTGGATAAAAACGTCTGCTAAATGACTAAATGTAAATTTTATGAAATGTGTAATGTCATGTGTAATGTGTAGTGTGTGGCCTTGAAATTTTAGCATGTCTACGTAATCATGAATAAATGCTTCTTGAGACACACAGTGTTGCTTCTTTGCATGCATCAAATGAATTGTTTCTGGCTATATGCATCCATGCATTAGTTTGAGAGGGGTGGAAATGGGACACTTGGGTGAAACAAAACTGCCCCAAAAGTACCCCCCCCCCCACTTTAAATACAGCTTTTTCTAAGTCAATTTGGTACATTTCTCTGATCCGATTTGAAATTCTCAAAACTTCTTGTTCAATCCTTACATCCTTGTGTCACGTGTGCACATCAAACAAGCATTTTCTCATTTCTTTGAACAAGTTGCAAATGCTTTGGTACATCCATGCAAATGATTATGACAAAATTCTGTGCAGATTCCTACATTATCAATTGCTTATGTCATGTTGATCAAAATGCATTATAATGGGTCTCTGTAGAATAGTATAATCCCCACGACATTTAAGCACTAGTTTTACAATATACAGTAAGTATACTTTAAGTAAACGGTGGCATTTTATTTTACTCAATTTAGTGTTTTGCATTGCTATATTCTTTCCACATAGGACTGCAAGACAACTTCACTGTGTTGCAGACGGCCCCTTTTCACACCTAAACAGTCTTTTGACACTCTCTACAGGGATCTCATCCCTGAACAAGAGAGGGGGCAGATTGGAGATGACCTGCCAAAGTACGTGTTAGTTTGGGACAATGTCAGTTTCCATCGCTCCAACATCATCAGGCAATTGTTTGCGGCCCACAACAGGATGCTGGTGGAGTTCCTTTCACCCTACTCAACCACGTTGAGGAATTTTTCTCAGCATGAAGATTAAAAGTATATGATCGCCAGCCGCATACACAGATGACCCTTCTGGCTGCCATGGATGTAACGTGTGATGACATCACAGCTGATGCCTGCAGAGGCTGGATTAGACACTCTGAAAGATGATTTTCACGCTGTATCGCAAGAGAAGATATTTGTTGTGATGTGGATGAGAATCCGTTGCCCAAAAGACAGGAACGTCAGGAGGTGTAGGAAGACTGCACTGTAATTCCACTGCACTGCATGTACAGTTTTCCCTAAGGAGATTGTCTTATGTTCAGATTTCTACATTTGTTTGTGCTATGCAGTGCTGTCTTTTCCTGTCTGCATCACAATGACACTGTCTGTCAATAAATTATTGTACAAACAGTAAAAGCGTTAACGTGAATCATGTGCCGTCTCTTGCAATCAAACAATCAAAACCAGAAATGCACTTACTGTTTTGCAAATGACATGGATGATTCGAGAAATGCTCCACTCATCACTCTCAGGTCACTCCGCTGCACACGTCTGATCACTTCTTTGTCACCCCCGACCTCACCGCTCCAGACAACGCAGATGTCTTACCGCTGGTCACTTTCCGGCGCTACCTACGGTCCCTCCCTCCTGCTTTTCCTCTGCTGTCTTGTCTGCACTCCCCCCCTCTGAGGAGCTCTCTCTTTTGAATACCAACAGTGCCACAGACACTCTGTGTTCCACGCTTACATCCTGCTTGGACAACATATGCCCTCTTACATCTGGACCAGCCCGTGCATCCCTGTCTGCCCCCTGGTTATCGGATGTACCACGTGAGCATCGCACCAGCCTCCGGTCAGCTGTGAGAAAATGGCACAAGTCAAAAGACCATACTGACCTCTCTTCTCTCTACTTTCTCCGTTGACGTCACCTCTGCAAAAACTGATTATAACCACTCGAAGATCAGCAACTCTCCTGACTCTCGCACACTCTTAAAAACCTTCTCTGCTCTCCTCTGTCCGCCTGCTCCCACACCTTCATCGGAGTTAACGGCTGAAGATTTTGCATCGTTCTTCGTAAAGAAAACTACCGCCATCAACAGCCAATTTTCTACGCCACCATCACCCGCCTTTTCTCCTATGTCTGAAGATGATGTTTCCAAGGTCATTGGTTCCAACCACCCTACCACCTGCCCACTGGATCCCAGCCCCACCTATCTCCTCCATGCCATCTCTCCAGCAGTTGTGCCTGGTCTGACCCGCATCATCAACTCTTTGCTCACCACTGGGACATTTCCCACTGCTTTCAAAGAGGCCTGCATCACACCGCTACTGAAGAAACTCACTCTCAACCTTACACTGCTAGAACACTACAGGCCGGTGTAGTGTGTGAAAATGCATATCTTCCGTCAAAATGTAGATGACTGATTTTAACCTCTTATTATTTTCTGTCTTCTTAAAAAAATATTTTTTTACTTACCTCACTATTCTTAGCTTTGTATACTGTGCTAGGCTTTAATGGACTGGATTTAATTAACTTATGCATTTTGTTGCCTATATTGTTATAATTGCTTCCAATGATTCCTCGTCTGTAAGTCGCTTTGGATAAAAACGTCTGCTAAATGACTAAATTTAATTTTTATGAAATGTGTAATGTCATGTGTAATGTGTAATGTGTAGTGTGTGGCCTTGACATTTTAGCATGTCTACGTAATCATGAATAAATGCTTCTTGAGACACACAGTGTTGCTTCTTTGCATGCATCAAATGAATTGTTTCTGGCTATATGCATCCATGCATTAGTTTGAGAGGGGTGGAAATGGGACACTTGGGTGAAACAAAACTGCCCCAAAAGTACCCCCCCCCACTTTAAATACAGTTTTATCTAAGTCAATTTGGTACATTTCTCTGATCCGATTTGAAATTCTCAAAACTTCTTGTTCAATCCTTACATCCTTGTGTCACGTGTGCACATCAAACAAGCATTTTCTCATTTCTTTGAACAAGTGGCAAATGCTTTGGTACATCCATGCAAATGATTATGACAAAATTCTGTGCAGATTCCTACATTGTCAATTGCTTATGTCATGTTGATCAAAATGCATTATAATGGGTCTCTGTAGAATAGTATAATCCCCACGACATTTAAGCACTAGTTTTACAATATACAGTAAGTATACTTTAAGTAAACGGTGGCATTTTATTTTACTCAATTTAGTGTTTTGCATTGCTATATTCTTTCCACATAGGACTGCAAGACAACTTCACTGTGTTGCAGACGGCCCCTTTTCACACCTAAACAGTCTTTTGACACTCTCTACAGGGATCTCATCCCTGAACAAGAGAGGGGGCAGATTGGAGATGACCTGCCAAAGTACGTGTTAGTTTGGGACAATGTCAGTTTCCATCGCTCCAACATCATCAGGCAATGGTTTGCGGCCCACAACAGGATGCTGGTGGAGTTCCTCTCACCCTACTCAACCCCGTTGAGGAATTTTTCTCAGCATGAAGATTAAAAGTATATGATGGCCAGCCGCATACACAGATGACCCTTCTGGCTGCCTTGGATGTAACGTGTGATGACATCACAGCTGATGCCTGCAGAGGCTGGATTAGACACTCTGAAAGATGATTTTCACGCTGTATCGCAAGAGAAGATATTTGTTGTGATGTGGATGAGAATCCGTTGCCCAAAAGACAGGAACGTCAGGAGGTGTAGGAAGACTGCACTGTAATTCCACTGCACTGCATGTACAGTTTTCCCTAAGGAGATTGTCTTATGTTCAGATTTCTACATTTGTTTGTGCTATGCAGTGCTGTCTTTTCCTGTCTGCATCACAATGACACTGTCTGTCAATAAATTATTGTACAAACAGTAAAAGCGTTAACGTGAATCATGTGCCGTCTCTTGCAATCAAAACCAGAAATGCACTTACTGTTTTGCAAATGACAAGGATGATTCGAGAAATGCTCCACTCATCACTCTCAGGTCACTCCGCTGCACACGTCTGATCACTTCTTTGTCACCCCCGACCTCACCGCTCCAGACAACGCAGATGTCTTACCGCTGGTCACTTTCCGGCGCTACCTACGGTCCCTCCCTCCTACTTTTCCTCTGCTGTCTTGTCTGCACTCCCCCCCTCTGAGGAGCTCTCTCTTTTGAATACCAACAGTGCCACAGACACTCTGTGTTCCACGCTTACATCCTGCTTGGACAACATATGCCCTCTTACATCTGGACCAGCCCGTGCATCCCTGTCTGCCCCCTGGTTATCGGATGTAACACGTGAGCATCGCACCAGCCTCCGGTCAGCTGAGAGAAAATGACACAAGTCAAAAGACCATACTGACCTCTCTCTCTCTACTTTTTCCGTTGACGTCACCTCTGCAAAAACTGATTATAACCACTCGAAGATCAGCAACTCTCCTGACTCTCGCACACTCTTAAAAACCTTCTCTGCTCTCCTCTGTCCGCCTGCTCCCACACCTTCATCGGAGTTAACGGCTGATGATTTTGCATCGTTCTTCGTAAAGAAAACTACCGACATCAACAGCCAATTTTCTACGCCACCATCACCCGCCTTTTCTCCTATGTCTGAAGATGATGTTTCCAAGGTCATTGGTTCCAACCACCCTACCACCTGCCCACTGGATCCCATCCCCACCCATCTCCTCCATGCCATCTCTCCAGCAGTTGTGCCTGGTCTGACCCGCATCATCAACTCTTTGCTCACCCCTGGGACATTTCCCACTGCTTTCAAAGAGGCCTGCATCACACCGCTACTGAAGAAACTCACTCTCAACCTTATACTGCTAGAACACTACAGGCCGGTGTAGTGTGTGAAAATGCATATCTTCCGTCAAAATGTAGATGACTGATTTTAACCTCTTATTATTTTCTGTCTTCTTAAAAAATTATTTTTTTACTTACCTCACTATTCTTAGCTTTGTATACTGTGCTAGGCTTTAATGGACTGGATTTAATTAACTTATGCATTTTGTTGCCTATATTGTTATAATTGCTTCCAATGTTTCCTCGTCTGTAAGTCGCTTTGGATAAAAACGTCTGCTAAATGACTAAATGTAAATTTTATGAAATGTGTAATGTCATGTGTAATGTGTAGTGTGTGGCCTTGAAATTTTAGCATGTCTACGTAATCATGAATAAATGCTTCTTGAGACACACAGTGTTGCTTCTTTGCATGCATCAAATGAATTGTTTCTGGCTATATGCATCCATGCATTAGTTTGAGAGGGGTGGAAATGGGACACTTGGGTGAAACAAAACTGCCCCAAAAGTACCCCCCCCCACTTTAAATACAGTTTTTTCTAAGTCAATTTGGTACATTTCTCAGATCCGATTTGAAATTCTCAAAACTTCTTGTTCAATCCTTACATCCTTGTGTCACGTGTGCACATCAAACAAGCATTTTCTCATTTCTTTGAACAAGTTGCAAATGCTTTGGTACATCCATGCAAATGATTATGACAAAATTCTGTGCAGATTCCTACATTATCAATTGCTTATGTCATGTTGATCAAAATGCATTATAAAGGGTCTCTGTAGAATAGTATAATCCCCACGACATTTAAGCACTAGTTTTACAATATACAGTAAGTATACTTTAAGTAAACAGTGGCATTTTATTTCACTCAATTTAGTGTTTTGCATTGCTATATTCTTTCCACATAGGACTGCAAGACAACTTCACTGTGTTGCAGACGGCCCCTTTTCACACCTAAACAGTCTTTTGACACTCTCTACAGGGATCTCATCCCTGAACAAGAGAGGGGGCAGATTGGAGATGACCTGCCAAAGTACGTGTTAGTTTGGGACAATGTCAGTTTCCATCGCTCCAACATCATCAGGCAATGGTTTGCGGCCCACAACAGGATGCTGGTGGAGTTCCTCTCACCCTACTCAACCACGTTGAGGAATTTTTCTCAGCATGAAGATTAAAAGTATATATCGCCAGCCGCATACACAGATGACCCTTCTGGCTGCCATGGATGTAACGTGTGATGACATCACAGCTGATGCCTGCAGAGGCTGGATTAGACACTCTGAAAGATGATTTTCACGCTGTATCGCAAGAGAAGATATTTGTTGTGATGTAGATGAGAATACGTTGCCCAAAAGACAGGAACGTCAGGAGGTGTAGGAAGACTGCACTGTAATTCCACTGCACTGCATGTACAGTTTTCCCAAAGGAGATTGTCTTATGTTCAGATTTCTACATTTGTTTGTGCTATGCAGTGCTGTCTTTTCCTGTCTGCAACACATTGACACTGTCTGTCAATAAATTATTGTACAAACAGTAAAAGCGTTAACGTGAATCATGTGCCGTCTCTTGCAATCAAACAATCAAAACCAGAAATGCACTTACTGTTTTGCAAATGACAAGGATGATTCGAGAAATGCTCCACTCATCACTCTCAGGTCACTCCGCTGCACACGTCTGATCACTTCTTTGTCACCCCCGACCTCACCGCTCCAGACAACGCAGCTGTCTTACCGCTGGTCACTTTCCGGCGCTACCTACGGTCCCTCCCTCCTGCTTTTCCTCTGCTGTCTTGTCTGCACTCCCCCCCTCTGAGGAGCTCTCTCTTTTGAAAACCAACAGTGCCACAGACACTCTGTGTTCCACGCTTACATCCTGCTTGGACAACATATGCCCTCTTACATCTGGACCAGCCCGTGCATCCCTGTCTGCCCCCTGGTTATCGGATGTACCACGTGAGCATCGCACCAGCCTCCGGTCAGCTGAGAGAAAATGGCACAAGTCAAAAGACCATACTGACCTCTCTCTCTCTACTTTCTCCGTTGACGTCACCTCTGCAAAAACTGATTATAACCACTCGAAGATCAGCAACTCTCCTGACTCTCGCACACTCTTAAAAACCTTCTCTGCTCTCCTCTGTCCGCCTGCTCCCACACCTTCATCGGAGTTAACGGCTGATGATTTTGCATCGTTCTTCGTAAAGAAAACTACCGCCATCAACAGCCAATTTTCTACGCCACCATCACCCGCCTTTTCTCCTATGTCTGAAGATGATGTTTCCAAGGTCATTGGTTCCAACCACCCTACCACCTGCCCACTGGATCCCATCCCCACCCATCTCCTCTATGCCATCTCTCCAGCAGTTGTGCCTGGTCTGACCGCATCATCAACTCTTTGCTCACCACTGGGACATTTCCCACTGCTTTCAAAGAGGCCTGCATCACACCGCTACTGAAGAAACTCACTCTCAACCTTACACTGCTAGAACACTACAGGCCGGTGTAGTGTGTGAAAATGCATATCTTCCGTCAAAATGTAGATGACTGATCTTAACCTCTTATTATTTTCTGTCTTCTTAAAAATTTATTTTTTTACTTACCTCACTATTCTTAGCTTTGTATACTGTGCTAGGCTTTAATGGACTGGATTTAATTAACTTATGCATTTTGTTGCCTATATTGTTATAATTGCTTCCAATGTTTCCTCGTCTGTAAGTCACTTTGGATAAAAACGTCTGCTAAATGACTAAATGTAAATTTTATGAAATGTGTAATGTCATGTGTAATGTGTAATGTGTAGTGTGTGGCCTTGAAATTTTAGCATGTCTACGTAATCATGAATAAATGCTTCTTGAGACACACAGTGTTGCTTCTTTGCATGCATCAAATGAATTGTTTCTGGCTATATGCATCCATGCATTAGTTTGAGAGGGGTGGCAATGGGACACTTGGGTGAAACAAAACTGCCCCAAAAGTACCCCCCCACTGTAAATACAGTTTTTTCTAAGTCAATTTGGTACATTTCTCTGATCCGATTTGAAATTCTCAAAACTTCTTGTTCAATCCTTACATCCTTGTGTCACGTGTGCACATCAAACAAGCATTTTCTAATTTCTCTGAACAAGTTGCAAATGCTTTGGTACATCCATGCAAATGATTATGACAAAATTCTGTGCAGATTCCTACATTATCAATTGCTTATGTCATGTTGATCAAAATGAATTATAATGGGTCTCTGTAGAATAGTATAATCCCCACGACATTTAAGCACTAGTTTTACAATATACAGTAAGTATACTTTAAGTAAACGGTGGCATTTTATTTTACTCAATTTAGTGTTTTGCATTGCTATATTCTTTCCACATAGGACTGCAAGACAACTTCACTGTGTTGCAGACGGCCCCTTTTCACACCTAAACAGTCTTTTGACACTCTCTACAGGGATCTCATCCCTGAACAAGAGAGGGGGCAGATTGGAGATGACCTGCCAAAGTACGTGTTAGTTTGGGACAATGTCAGTTTCCATCGCTCCAAAATCATCAGGCAATGGTTTGCGGCCCACAACAGGATGCTGGTGGAGTTCCTCTCACCCTACTCAACCACGTTGAGAAATTTTTCTCAGCATGAAGATTAAAAGTATATGATCGCCAGCCGCATATACAGATGACCCTTCTGGCTGCCATGGATGTAACGTGTGATGACATCACAGCTGATGCCTGCAGAGGCTGGATTAGACACTCTGAAAGATGATTTTCACGCTGTATCGCAAGAGAAGATATTTGTTGTGATGTGGATGAGAATCCGCTGCCTAAAAGACAGGAACGTCAGGAGGTGTAGGAAGACTGCACTGTAATTCCACTGCACTGCATGTACAGTTTTCCCAAAGGAGATTGTCTTATGTTCAGATTTCTACATTTGTTTGTGCTATGCAGTGCTGTCTTTTCCTGTCTGCATCACATTGACACTGTCTGTCAATAAATTATTGTACAAACAGTAAAAGCGTTAACGTGAATCATGTGCCGTCTCTTGCAATCAAACAATCAAAACCAGAAATGCACTTACTGTTTTGCAAATGACAAGGATGATTCGAGAAATGCTCCACTCATCACTCTCAGGTCACTCCGCTGCACACGTCTGATCACTTCTTTGTCACCCCCGACCTCACCGCTCCAGACAACGCAGCTGTCTTACCGCTGGTCACTTTCCGGCGCTACCTACGGTCCCTCCCTCCTGCTTTTCCTCTGCTGTCTTGTCTGCACTCCCCCCCTCTGAGGAGCTCTCTCTTTTGAAAACCAACAGTGCCACAGACACTCTGTGTTCCACGCTTACATCCTGCTTGGACAACATATGCCCTCTTACATCTGGACCAGCCCGTGCATCCCTGTCTGCCCCCTGGTTATCGGATGTACCACGTGAGCATCGCACCAGCCTCCGGTCAGCTGAGAGAAAATGGCACAAGTCAAAAGACCATACTGACCTCTCTCTCTCTACTTTCTCCGTTGACGTCACCTCTGCAAAAACTGATTATAACCACTCGAAGATCAGCAACTCTCCTGACTCTCGCACACTCTTAAAAACCTTCTCTGCTCTCCTCTGTCCGCCTGCTCCCACACCTTCATCGGAGTTAACGGCTGATGATTTTGCATCGTTCTTCGTAAAGAAAACTACCGCCATCAACAGCCAATTTTCTACGCCACCATCACCCGCCTTTTCTCCTATGTCTGAAGATGATGTTTCCAAGGTCATTGGTTCCAACCACCCTACCACCTGCCCACTGGATCCCATCCCCACCCATCTCCTCTATGCCATCTCTCCAGCAGTTGTGCCTGGTCTGACCCGCATCATCAACTCTTTGCTCACCACTGGGACATTTCCCACTGCTTTCAAAGAGGCCTGCATCACACCGCTACTGAAGAAACTCACTCTCAACCTTACACTGCTAGAACACTACAGGCCGGTGTAGTGTGTGAAAATGCATATCTTCCGTCAAAATGTAGATGACTGATCTTAACCTCTTATTATTTTCTGTCTTCTTAAAAATTTATTTTTTTACTTACCTCACTATTCTTAGCTTTGTATACTGTGCTAGGCTTTAATGGACTGGATTTAATTAACTTATGCATTTTGTTGCCTATATTGTTATAATTGCTTCCAATGTTTCCTCGTCTGTAAGTCACTTTGGATAAAAACGTCTGCTAAATGACTAAATGTAAATTTTATGAAATGTGTAATGTCATGTGTAATGTGTAATGTGTAGTGTGTGGCCTTGAAATTTTAGCATGTCTACGTAATCATGAATAAATGCTTCTTGAGACACACAGTGTTGCTTCTTTGCATGCATCAAATGAATTGTTTCTGGCTATATGCATCCATGCATTAGTTTGAGAGGGGTGGCAATGGGACACTTGGGTGAAACAAAACTGCCCCAAAAGTACCCCCCCCACTGTAAATACAGTTTTTTCTAAGTCAATTTGGTACATTTCTCTGATCCGATTTGAAATTCTCAAAACTTCTTGTTCAATCCTTACATCCTTGTGTCACGTGTGCACATCAAACAAGCATTTTCTAATTTCTTTGAACAAGTTGCAAATGCTTTGGTACATCCATGCAAATGATTATGACAAAATTCTGTGCAGATTCCTACATTATCAATTGCTTATGTCATGTTGATCAAAATGAATTATAATGGGTCTCTGTAGAATAGTATAATCCCCACGACATTTAAGCACTAGTTTTACAATATACAGTAAGTATACTTTAAGTAAACGGTGGCATTTTATTTTACTCAATTTAGTGTTTTGCATTGCTATATTCTTTCCACATAGGACTGCAAGACAACTTCACTGTGTTGCAGACGGCCCCTTTTCACACCTAAACAGTCTTTTGACACTCTCTACAGGGATCTCATCCCTGAACAAGAGAGGGGGCAGATTGGAGATGACCTGCCAAAGTACGTGTTAGTTTGGGACAATGTCAGTTTCCATCGCTCCAAAATCATCAGGCAATGGTTTGCGGCCCACAACAGGATGCTGGTGGAGTTCCTCTCACCCTACTCAACCACGTTGAGAAATTTTTCTCAGCATGAAGATTAAAAGTATATGATCGCCAGCCGCATATACAGATGACCCTTCTGGCTGCCATGGATGTAACGTGTGATGACATCACAGCTGATGCCTGCAGAGGCTGGATTAGACACTCTGAAAGATGATTTTCACGCTGTATCGCAAGAGAAGATATTTGTTGTGATGTGGATGAGAATCCGCTGCCTAAAAGACAGGAACGTCAGGAGGTGTAGGAAGACTGCACTGTAATTCCACTGCACTGCATGTACAGTTTTCCCAAAGGAGATTGTCTTATGTTCAGATTTCTACATTTGTTTGTGCTATGCAGTGCTGTCTTTTCCTGTCTGCATCACATTGACACTGTCTGTCAATAAATTATTGTACAAACAGTAAAAGCGTTAACGTGAATCATGTGCCGTCTCTTGCAATCAAACAATCAAAACCAGAAATGCACTTACTGTTTTGCAAATGACAAGGATGATTCGAGAAATGCTCCACTCATCACTCTCAGGTCACTCCGCTGCACACGTCTGATCACTTCTTTGTCACCCCCGACCTCACCGCTCCAGACAACGCAGCTGTCTTACCGCTGGTCACTTTCCGGCGCTACCTACGGTCCCTCCCTCCTGCTTTTCCTCTGCTGTCTTGTCTGCACTCCCCCCCTCTGAGGAGCTCTCTCTTTTGAAAACCAACAGTGCCACAGACACTCTGTGTTCCACGCTTACATCCTGCTTGGACAACATATGCCCTCTTACATCTGGACCAGCCCGTGCATCCCTGTCTGCCCCCTGGTTATCGGATGTACCACGTGAGCATCGCACCAGCCTCCGGTCAGCTGAGAGAAAATGGCACAAGTCAAAAGACCATACTGACCTCTCTCTCTCTACTTTCTCCGTTGACGTCACCTCTGCAAAAACTGATTATAACCACTCGAAGATCAGCAACTCTCCTGACTCTCGCACACTCTTAAAAACCTTCTCTGCTCTCCTCTGTCCGCCTGCTCCCACACCTTCATCGGAGTTAACGGCTGATGATTTTGCATCGTTCTTCGTAAAGAAAACTACCGCCATCAACAGCCAATTTTCTACGCCACCATCACCCGCCTTTTCTCCTATGTCTGAAGATGATGTTTCCAAGGTCATTGGTTCCAACCACCCTACCACCTGCCCACTGGATCCCATCCCCACCCATCTCCTCTATGCCATCTCTCCAGCAGTTGTGCCTGGTCTGACCCGCATCATCAACTCTTTGCTCACCACTGGGACATTTCCCACTGCTTTCAAAGAGGCCTGCATCACACCGCTACTGAAGAAACTCACTCTCAACCTTACACTGCTAGAACACTACAGGCCGGTGTAGTGTGTGAAAATGCATATCTTCCGTCAAAATGTAGATGACTGATCTTAACCTCTTATTATTTTCTGTCTTCTTAAAAATTTATTTTTTTACTTACCTCACTATTCTTAGCTTTGTATACTGTGCTAGGCTTTAATGGACTGGATTTAATTAACTTATGCATTTTGTTGCCTATATTGTTATAATTGCTTCCAATGTTTCCTCGTCTGTAAGTCACTTTGGATAAAAACGTCTGCTAAATGACTAAATGTAAATTTTATGAAATGTGTAATGTCATGTGTAATATGTAATGTGTAGTGTGTGGCC
Organism: Barbatula barbatula; assembly: GCF_947034865.1. Classification (NCBI taxonomy): domain Eukaryota; kingdom Metazoa; phylum Chordata; class Actinopteri; order Cypriniformes; family Nemacheilidae; genus Barbatula; species Barbatula barbatula. Next base: position 15,009,346 of record NC_136777.1, read on the forward strand.
TTGAAATTTTAGCATGTCTACGTAATCATGAATAAATGCTTCTTGAGACACACAGTGTTGCTTCTTTGCATGCATCAAATGAATTGTTTCTGGCTATATGCATCCATGCATTAGTTTGAGAGGGGTGGCAATGGGACACTTGGGTGAAACAAAACTGCCCCAAAAGTACCCCCCCCACTGTAAATACAGTTTTTTCTAAGTCAATTTGGTACATTTCTCTGATCCGATTTGAAATTCTCAAAACTTCTTGTTCAATCCTTACATCCTTGTGTCACGTGTGCACATCAAACAAGCATTTTCTAATTTCTTTGAACAAGTTGCAAATGCTTTGGTACATCCATGCAAATGATTATGACAAAATTCTGTGCAGATTCCTACATTATCAATTGCTTATGTCATGTTGATCAAAATGAATTATAATGGGTCTCTGTAGAATAGTATAATCCCCACGACATTTAAGCACTAGTTTTACAATATACAGTAAGTATACTTTAAGTAAACGGTGGCATTTTATTTTACTCAATTTAGTGTTTTGCATTGCTATATTCTTTCCACATAGGACTGCAAGACAACTTCACTGTGTTGCAGACGGCCCCTTTTCACACCTAAACAGTCTTTTGACACTCTCTACAGGGATCTCATCCCTGAACAAGAGAGGGGGCAGATTGGAGATGACCTGCCAAAGTACGTGTTAGTTTGGGACAATGTCAGTTTCCATCGCTCCAAAATCATCAGGCAATGGTTTGCGGCCCACAACAGGATGCTGGTGGAGTTCCTCTCACCCTACTCAACCACGTTGAGAAATTTTTCTCAGCATGAAGATTAAAAGTATATGATCGCCAGCCGCATATACAGATGACCCTTCTGGCTGCCATGGATGTAACGTGTGATGACATCACAGCTGATGCCTGCAGAGGCTGGATTAGACACTCTGAAAGATGATTTTCACGCTGTATCGCAAGAGAAGATATTTGTTGTGATGTGGATGAGAATCCGCTGCCTAAAAGACAGGAACGTCAGGAGGTGTAGGAAGACTGCACTGTAATTCCACTGCACTGCATGTACAGTTTTCCCAAAGGAGATTGTCTTATGTTCAGATTTCTACATTTGTTTGTGCTATGCAGTGCTGTCTTTTCCTGTCTGCATCACATTGACACTGTCTGTCAATAAATTATTGTACAAACAGTAAAAGCGTTAACGTGAATCATGTGCCGTCTCTTGCAATCAAACAATCAAAACCAGAAATGCACTTACTGTTTTGCAAATGACAAGGATGATTCGAGAAATGCTCCACTCATCACTCTCAGGTCACTCCGCTGCACACGTCTGATCACTTCTTTGTCACCCCCGACCTCACCGCTCCAGACAACGCAGCTGTCTTACCGCTGGTCACTTTCCGGCGCTACCTACGGTCCCTCCCTCCTGCTTTTCCTCTGCTGTCTTGTCTGCACTCCCCCCCTCTGAGGAGCTCTCTCTTTTGAAAACCAACAGTGCCACAGACACTCTGTGTTCCACGCTTACATCCTGCTTGGACAACATATGCCCTCTTACATCTGGACCAGCCCGTGCATCCCTGTCTGCCCCCTGGTTATCGGATGTACCACGTGAGCATCGCACCAGCCTCCGGTCAGCTGAGAGAAAATGGCACAAGTCAAAAGACCATACTGACCTCTCTCTCTCTACTTTCTCCGTTGACGTCACCTCTGCAAAAACTGATTATAACCACTCGAAGATCAGCAACTCTCCTGACTCTCGCACACTCTTAAAAACCTTCTCTGCTCTCCTCTGTCCGCCTGCTCCCACACCTTCATCGGAGTTAACGGCTGATGATTTTGCATCGTTCTTCGTAAAGAAAACTACCGCCATCAACAGCCAATTTTCTACGCCACCATCACCCGCCTTTTCTCCTATGTCTGAAGATGATGTTTCCAAGGTCATTGGTTCCAACCACCCTACCACCTGCCCACTGGATCCCATCCCCACCCATCTCCTCTATGCCATCTCTCCAGCAGTTGTGCCTGGTCTGACCCGCATCATCAACTCTTTGCTCACCACTGGGACATTTCCCACTGCTTTCAAAGAGGCCTGCATCACACCGCTACTGAAGAAACTCACTCTCAACCTTACACTGCTAGAACACTACAGGCCGGTGTAGTGCGTGAAAATGCATATCTTCCGTCAAAATGTAGATGACTTATTTTAACCTCTTATTATTTTCTGTCTTCTTAAAAAATTATTTTTTTACTTACCTCACTATTCTTAGCTTTGTATACTGTGCTAGGCTTTAATGGACTGGATTTAATTAACTTATGCATTTTGTTGCCTATATTGTTATGATTGCTTCCAATGTTTCCTCGTCTGTAAGTCGCTTTGGATAAAAACGTCTGCTAAATGACTAAATGTAAATTTTATGAAATGTGTAATGTCATGTGTAATGTGTAATGTGTAGTGTGTGGCCTTGAAATTTTAGCATGTCTACGTAATCATGAATAAATGCTTCTTGAGACACACAGTGTTGCTTCTTTGCATGCATCAAATGAATTGTTTCTGGCTATATGCATCTATGCATTAGTTTGAGAGGGGTGGAAATGGGACACTTGGGTGAAACAAAACTGCCCCAAAAGTACCCCCCCCCCCACTTTAAATACAGTTTTTTCTAAGTCAATTTGGTACATTTCTCAGATCCGATTTGAAAATCTCAAAACTTCTTGTTCAATCCTTACATCCTTGTGTCACGTGTGCACATCAAACAAGCATTTTCTCATTTCTTTGAACAAGTTGCAAATGCTTTGGTACATCCATGCAAATGATTATGACAAAATTCTGTGCAGATTCCTACATTATCAATTGCTTATGTCATGTTGATCAAAATGAATTATAATGGGTCTCTGTAGAATAGTATAATCCCCACGACATTTAAGCACTAGTTTTACAATATACAGTAAGTATACTTTAAGTAAACGGTGGCATTTTATTTTACTCAATTTAGTGTTTTGCATTGCTATATTCTTTCCACATAGGACTGCAAGACAACTTCACTGTGTTGCAGACGGCCCCTTTTCACACCTAAACAGTCTTTTGACACTCTCTACAGGGATCTCATCCCTGAACAAGAGAGGGGGCAGATTGGAGATGACCTGCCAAAGTACGTGTTAGTTTGGGACAATGTCAGTTTCCATCGCTCCAACATCATCAGGCAATGGTTTGCGGCCCACAACAGGATGCTGGTGGAGTTCCTCTCACCCTACTCAACCCCGTTGAGGAATTTTTCTCAGCATGAAGATTAAAAGTATATGATGGCCAGCCCCATACACAGATGACCCTTCTGGCTGCCATGGATGTAACGTGTGATGACATCACAGCTGATGCCTGCAGAGGCTGGATTAGACACTCTGAAAGATGATTTTCACGCTGTATCGCAAGAGAAGATATTTGTTGTGATGTAGATGAGAATACGTTGCCCAAAAGACAGGAACGTCAGGAGGTGTAGGAAGACTGCACTGTAATTCCACTGCACTGCATGTACAGTTTTCCCAAAGGAGATTGTCTTATGTTCAGATTTCTACATTTGTTTGTGCTATGCAGTGCTGTCTTTTCCTGTCTGCAACACATTGACACTGTCTGTCAATAAATTATTGTACAAACAGTAAAAGCGTTAACGTGAATCATGTGCCGTCTCTTGCAATCAAACAATCAAAACCAGAAATGCACTTACTGTTTTGCAAATGACAAGGATGATTCGAGAAATGCTCCACTCATCACTCTCAGGTCACTCCGCTGCACACGTCTGATCACTTCTTTGTCACCCCCGACCTCACCGCTCCAGACAACGCAGCTGTCTTACCGCTGGTCACTTTCCGGCGCTACCTACGGTCCCTCCCTCCTGCTTTTCCTCTGCTGTCTTGTCTGCACTCCCCCCCTCTGAGGAGCTCTCTCTTTTGAAAACCAACAGTGCCACAGACACTCTGTGTTCCACGCTTACATCCTGCTTGGACAACATATGCCCTCTTACATCTGGACCAGCCCGTGCATCCCTGTCTGCCCCCTGGTTATCGGATGTACCACGTGAGCATCGCACCAGCCTCCGGTCAGCTGAGAGAAAATGGCACAAGTCAAAAGACCATACTGACCTCTCTCTCTCTACTTTCTCCGTTGACGTCACCTCTGCAAAAACTGATTATAACCACTCGAAGATCAGCAACTCTCCTGACTCTCGCACACTCTTAAAAACCTTCTCTGCTCTCCTCTGTCCGCCTGCTCCCACACCTTCATCGGAGTTAACGGCTGATGATTTTGCATCGTTCTTCGTAAAGAAAACTACCGCCATCAACAGCCAATTTTCTACGCCACCATCACCCGCCTTTTCTCCTATGTCTGAAGATGATGTTTCCAAGGTCATTGGTTCCAACCACCCTACCACCTGCCCACTGGATCCCATCCCCACCCATCTCCTCTATGCCATCTCTCCAGCAGTTGTGCCTGGTCTGACCCGCATCATCAACTCTTTGCTCACCACTGGGACATTTCCCACTGCTTTCAAAGAGGCCTGCATCACACCGCTACTGAAGAAACTCACTCTCAACCTTACACTGCTAGAACACTACAGGCCGGTGTAGTGTGTGAAAATGCATATCTTCCGTCAAAATGTAGATGACTGATCTTAACCTCTTATTATTTTCTGTCTTCTTAAAAATTTATTTTTTTACTTACCTCACTATTCTTAGCTTTGTATACTGTGCTAGGCTTTAATGGACTGGATTTAATTAACTTATGCATTTTGTTGCCTATATTGTTATAATTGCTTCCAATGTTTCCTCGTCTGTAAGTCACTTTGGATAAAAACGTCTGCTAAATGACTAAATGTAAATTTTATGAAATGTGTAATGTCATGTGTAATGTGTAATGTGTAGTGTGTGGCCTTGAAATTTTAGCATGTCTACGTAATCATGAATAAATGCTTCTTGAGACACACAGTGTTGCTTCTTTGCATGCATCAAATGAATTGTTTCTGGCTATATGCATCCATGCATTAGTTTGAGAGGGGTGGCAATGGGACACTTGGGTGAAACAAAACTGCCCCAAAAGTACCCCCCCACTGTAAATACAGTTTTTTCTAAGTCAATTTGGTACATTTCTCTGATCCGATTTGAAATTCTCAAAACTTCTTGTTCAATCCTTACATCCTTGTGTCACGTGTGCACATCAAACAAGCATTTTCTAATTTCTTTGAACAAGTTGCAAATGCTTTGGTACATCCATGCAAATGATTATGACAAAATTCTGTGCAGATTCCTACATTATCAATTGCTTATGTCATGTTGATCAAAATGAATTATAATGGGTCTCTGTAGAATAGTATAATCCCCACGACATTTAAGCACTAGTTTTACAATATACAGTAAGTATACTTTAAGTAAACGGTGGCATTTTATTTTACTCAATTTAGTGTTTTGCATTGCTATATTCTTTCCACATAGGACTGCAAGACAACTTCACTGTGTTGCAGACGGCCCCTTTTCACACCTAAACAGTCTTTTGACACTCTCTACAGGGATCTCATCCCTGAACAAGAGAGGGGGCAGATTGGAGATGACCTGCCAAAGTACGTGTTAGTTTGGGACAATGTCAGTTTCCATCGCTCCAAAATCATCAGGCAATGGTTTGCGGCCCACAACAGGATGCTGGTGGAGTTCCTCTCACCCTACTCAACCACGTTGAGAAATTTTTCTCAGCATGAAGATTAAAAGTATATGATCGCCAGCCGCATATACAGATGACCCTTCTGGCTGCCATGGATGTAACGTGTGATGACATCACAGCTGATGCCTGCAGAGGCTGGATTAGACACTCTGAAAGATGATTTTCACGCTGTATCGCAAGAGAAGATATTTGTTGTGATGTGGATGAGAATCCGCTGCCTAAAAGACAGGAACGTCAGGAGGTGTAGGAAGACTGCACTGTAATTCCACTGCACTGCATGTACAGTTTTCCCAAAGGAGATTGTCTTATGTTCAGATTTCTACATTTGTTTGTGCTATGCAGTGCTGTCTTTTCCTGTCTGCATCACATTGACACTGTCTGTCAATAAATTATTGTACAAACAGTAAAAGCGTTAACGTGAATCATGTGCCGTCTCTTGCAATCAAACAATCAAAACCAGAAATGCACTTACTGTTTTGCAAATGACAAGGATGATTCGAGAAATGCTCCACTCATCACTCTCAGGTCACTCCGCTGCACACGTCTGATCACTTCTTTGTCACCCCCGACCTCACCGCTCCAGACAACGCAGCTGTCTTACCGCTGGTCACTTTCCGGCGCTACCTACGGTCCCTCCCTCCTGCTTTTCCTCTGCTGTCTTGTCTGCACTCCCCCCCTCTGAGGAGCTCTCTCTTTTGAAAACCAACAGTGCCACAGACACTCTGTGTTCCACGCTTACATCCTGCTTGGACAACATATGCCCTCTTACATCTGGACCAGCCCGTGCATCCCTGTCTGCCCCCTGGTTATCGGATGTACCACGTGAGCATCGCACCAGCCTCCGGTCAGCTGAGAGAAAATGGCACAAGTCAAAAGACCATACTGACCTCTCTCTCTCTACTTTCTCCGTTGACGTCACCTCTGCAAAAACTGATTATAACCACTCGAAGATCAGCAACTCTCCTGACTCTCGCACACTCTTAAAAACCTTCTCTGCTCTCCTCTGTCCGCCTGCTCCCACACCTTCATCGGAGTTAACGGCTGATGATTTTGCATCGTTCTTCGTAAAGAAAACTACCGCCATCAACAGCCAATTTTCTACGCCACCATCACCCGCCTTTTCTCCTATGTCTGAAGATGATGTTTCCAAGGTCATTGGTTCCAACCACCCTACCACCTGCCCACTGGATCCCATCCCCACCCATCTCCTCTATGCCATCTCTCCAGCAGTTGTGCCTGGTCTGACCCGCATCATCAACTCTTTGCTCACCACTGGGACATTTCCCACTGCTTTCAAAGAGGCCTGCATCACACCGCTACTGAAGAAACTCACTCTCAACCTTACACTGCTAGAACACTACAGGCCGGTGTAGTGTGTGAAAATGCATATCTTCCGTCAAAATGTAGATGACTGATCTTAACCTCTTATTATTTTCTGTCTTCTTAAAAATTTATTTTTTTACTTACCTCACTATTCTTAGCTTTGTATACTGTGCTAGGCTTTAATGGACTGGATTTAATTAACTTATGCATTTTGTTGCCTATATTGTTATAATTGCTTCCAATGTTTCCTCGTCTGTAAGTCACTTTGGATAAAAACGTCTGCTAAATGACTAAATGTAAATTTTATGAAATGTGTAATGTCATGTGTAATGTGTAATGTGTAGTGTGTGGCCTTGAAATTTTAGCATGTCTACGTAATCATGAATAAATGCTTCTTGAGACACACAGTGTTGCTTCTTTGCATGCATCAAATGAATTGTTTCTGGCTATATGCATCCATGCATTAGTTTGAGAGGGGTGGCAATGGGACACTTGGGTGAAACAAAACTGCCCCAAAAGTACCCCCCCCACTGTAAATACAGTTTTTTCTAAGTCAATTTGGTACATTTCTCTGATCCGATTTGAAATTCTCAAAACTTCTTGTTCAATCCTTACATCCTTGTGTCACGTGTGCACATCAAACAAGCATTTTCTAATTTCTTTGAACAAGTTGCAAATGCTTTGGTACATCCATGCAAATGATTATGACAAAATTCTGTGCAGATTCCTACATTATCAATTGCTTATGTCATGTTGATCAAAATGAATTATAATGGGTCTCTGTAGAATAGTATAATCCCCACGACATTTAAGCACTAGTTTTACAATATACAGTAAGTATACTTTAAGTAAACGGTGGCATTTTATTTTACTCAATTTAGTGTTTTGCATTGCTATATTCTTTCCACATAGGACTGCAAGACAACTTCACTGTGTTGCAGACGGCCCCTTTTCACACCTAAACAGTCTTTTGACACTCTCTACAGGGATCTCATCCCTGAACAAGAGAGGGGGCAGATTGGAGATGACCTGCCAAAGTACGTGTTAGTTTGGGACAATGTCAGTTTCCATCGCTCCAAAATCATCAGGCAATGGTTTGCGGCCCACAACAGGATGCTGGTGGAGTTCCTCTCACCCTACTCAACCACGTTGAGAAATTTTTCTCAGCATGAAGATTAAAAGTATATGATCGCCAGCCGCATATACAGATGACCCTTCTGGCTGCCATGGATGTAACGTGTGATGACATCACAGCTGATGCCTGCAGAGGCTGGATTAGACACTCTGAAAGATGATTTTCACGCTGTATCGCAAGAGAAGATATTTGTTGTGATGTGGATGAGAATCCGCTGCCTAAAAGACAGGAACGTCAGGAGGTGTAGGAAGACTGCACTGTAATTCCACTGCACTGCATGTACAGTTTTCCCAAAGGAGATTGTCTTATGTTCAGATTTCTACATTTGTTTGTGCTATGCAGTGCTGTCTTTTCCTGTCTGCATCACATTGACACTGTCTGTCAATAAATTATTGTACAAACAGTAAAAGCGTTAACGTGAATCATGTGCCGTCTCTTGCAATCAAACAATCAAAACCAGAAATGCACTTACTGTTTTGCAAATGACAAGGATGATTCGAGAAATGCTCCACTCATCACTCTCAGGTCACTCCGCTGCACACGTCTGATCACTTCTTTGTCACCCCCGACCTCACCGCTCCAGACAACGCAGCTGTCTTACCGCTGGTCACTTTCCGGCGCTACCTACGGTCCCTCCCTCCTGCTTTTCCTCTGCTGTCTTGTCTGCACTCCCCCCCTCTGAGGAGCTCTCTCTTTTGAAAACCAACAGTGCCACAGACACTCTGTGTTCCACGCTTACATCCTGCTTGGACAACATATGCCCTCTTACATCTGGACCAGCCCGTGCATCCCTGTCTGCCCCCTGGTTATCGGATGTACCACGTGAGCATCGCACCAGCCTCCGGTCAGCTGAGAGAAAATGGCACAAGTCAAAAGACCATACTGACCTCTCTCTCTCTACTTTCTCCGTTGACGTCACCTCTGCAAAAACTGATTATAACCACTCGAAGATCAGCAACTCTCCTGACTCTCGCACACTCTTAAAAACCTTCTCTGCTCTCCTCTGTCCGCCTGCTCCCACACCTTCATCGGAGTTAACGGCTGATGATTTTGCATCGTTCTTCGTAAAGAAAACTACCGCCATCAACAGCCAATTTTCTACGCCACCATCACCCGCCTTTTCTCCTATGTCTGAAGATGATGTTTCCAAGGTCATTGGTTCCAACCACCCTACCACCTGCCCACTGGATCCCATCCCCACCCATCTCCTCTATGCCATCTCTCCAGCAGTTGTGCCTGGTCTGACCCGCATCATCAACTCTTTGCTCACCACTGGGACATTTCCCACTGCTTTCAAAGAGGCCTGCATCACACCGCTACTGAAGAAACTCACTCTCAACCTTACACTGCTAGAACACTACAGGCCGGTGTAGTGTGTGAAAATGCATATCTTCCGTCAAAATGTAGATGACTGATCTTAACCTCTTATTATTTTCTGTCTTCTTAAAAATTTATTTTTTTACTTACCTCACTATTCTTAGCTTTGTATACTGTGCTAGGCTTTAATGGACTGGATTTAATTAACTTATGCATTTTGTTGCCTATATTGTTATAATTGCTTCCAATGTTTCCTCGTCTGTAAGTCACTTTGGATAAAAACGTCTGCTAAATGACTAAATGTAAATTTTATGAAATGTGTAATGTCATGTGTAATATGTAATGTGTAGTGTGTGGCCTTGAAATTTTAGCATGTCTACGTAATCATGAATAAATGCTTCTTGAGACACACAGTGTTGCTTCTTTGCATGCATCAAATGAATTGTTTCTGGCTATATGCATCCATGCATTAGTTTGAGAGGGGTGGCAATGGGACACTTGGGTGAAACAAAACTGCCCCAAAAGTACCCCCCCCACTGTAAATACAGTTTTTTCTAAGTCAATTTGGTACATTTCTCTGATCCGATTTGAAATTCTCAAAACTTCTTGTTCAATCCTTACATCCTTGTGTCACGTGTGCACATCAAACAAGCATTTTCTAATTTCTTTGAACAAGTTGCAAATGCTTTGGTACATCCATGCAAATGATTATGACAAAATTCTGTGCAGATTCCTACATTATCAATTGCTTATGTCATGTTGATCAAAATGAATTATAATGGGTCTCTGTAGAATAGTATAATCCCCACGACATTTAAGCACTAGTTTTACAATATACAGTAAGTATACTTTAAGTAAACGGTGGCATTTTATTTTACTCAATTTAGTGTTTTGCATTGCTATATTCTTTCCACATAGGACTGCAAGACAACTTCACTGTGTTGCAGACGGCCCCTTTTCACACCTAAACAGTCTTTTGACACTCTCTACAGGGATCTCATCCCTGAACAAGAGAGGGGGCAGATTGGAGATGACCTGCCAAAGTACGTGTTAGTTTGGGACAATGTCAGTTTCCATCGCTCCAAAATCATCAGGCAATGGTTTGCGGCCCACAACAGGATGCTGGTGGAGTTCCTCTCACCCTACTCAACCACGTTGAGAAATTTTTCTCAGCATGAAGATTAAAAGTATATGATCGCCAGCCGCATATACAGATGACCCTTCTGGCTGCCATGGATGTAACGTGTGATGACATCACAGCTGATGCCTGCAGAGGCTGGATTAGACACTCTGAAAGATGATTTTCACGCTGTATCGCAAGAGAAGATATTTGTTGTGATGTGGATGAGAATCCGCTGCCTAAAAGACAGGAACGTCAGGAGGTGTAGGAAGACTGCACTGTAATTCCACTGCACTGCATGTACAGTTTTCCCAAAGGAGATTGTCTTATGTTCAGATTTCTACATTTGTTTGTGCTATGCAGTGCTGTCTTTTCCTGTCTGCATCACATTGACACTGTCTGTCAATAAATTATTGTACAAACAGTAAAAGCGTTAACGTGAATCATGTGCCGTCTCTTGCAATCAAACAATCAAAACCAGAAATGCACTTACTGTTTTGCAAATGACAAGGATGATTCGAGAAATGCTCCACTCATCACTCTCAGGTCACTCCGCTGCACACGTCTGATCACTTCTTTGTCACCCCCGACCTCACCGCTCCAGACAACGCAGCTGTCTTACCGCTGGTCACTTTCCGGCGCTACCTACGGTCCCTCCCTCCTGCTTTTCCTCTGCTGTCTTGTCTGCACTCCCCCCCTCTGAGGAGCTCTCTCTTTTGAAAACCAACAGTGCCACAGACACTCTGTGTTCCACGCTTACATCCTGCTTGGACAACATATGCCCTCTTACATCTGGACCAGCCCGTGCATCCCTGTCTGCCCCCTGGTTATCGGATGTACCACGTGAGCATCGCACCAGCCTCCGGTCAGCTGAGAGAAAATGGCACAAGTCAAAAGACCATACTGACCTCTCTCTCTCTACTTTCTCCGTTGACGTCACCTCTGCAAAAACTGATTATAACCACTCGAAGATCAGCAACTCTCCTGACTCTCGCACACTCTTAAAAACCTTCTCTGCTCTCCTCTGTCCGCCTGCTCCCACACCTTCATCGGAGTTAACGGCTGATGATTTTGCATCGTTCTTCGTAAAGAAAACTACCGCCATCAACAGCCAATTTTCTACGCCACCATCACCCGCCTTTTCTCCTATGTCTGAAGATGATGTTTCCAAGGTCATTGGTTCCAACCACCCTACCACCTGCCCACTGGATCCCATCCCCACCCATCTCCTCTATGCCATCTCTCCAGCAGTTGTGCCTGGTCTGACCCGCATCATCAACTCTTTGCTCACCACTGGGACATTTCCCACTGCTTTCAAAGAGGCCTGCATCACACCGCTACTGAAGAAACTCACTCTCAACCTTACACTGCTAGAACACTACAGGCCGGTGTAGTGCGTGAAAATGCATATCTTCCGTCAAAATGTAGATGACTGATTTTAACCTCTTATTATTTTCTGTCTTCTTAAAAATTTATTTTTTTACTTACCTCACTATTCTTAGCTTTGTATACTGTGCTAGGCTTTAATGGACTGGATTTAATTAACTTATGCATTTGTTGCCTATATTGTTATAATTGCTTCCAATGTTTCCTCGTCTGTAAGTCGCTTTGGATAAAAACGTCTGCTAAATGACTAAATGTAAATTTTATGAAATGTGTAATGTCATGTGTAATGTGTAATGTGTAGTGTGTGGCCTTGAAATTTTAGCATGTCTACGTAATCATGAATAAATGCTTCTTGAGACACACAGTGTTGCTTCTTTGCATGCATCAAATGAATTGTTTCTGGCTATATGCATCCATGCATTAGTTTGAGAGGGGTGGAAATGGGACACTTGGGTGAAACAAAACTGCCCCAAAAGTACCCCCCCACTGTAAATACAGTTTTTTCTAAGTCAATTTGGTACATTTCTCTGATCCGATTTGAAATTCTCAAAACTTCTTGTTCAATCCTTACATCCTTGTGTCACATGTGCACATCAAACAAGCATTTTCTAATTTCTTTGAACAAGTTGCAAATGCTTTGGTACATCCATGCAAATGATTATGACAAAATTCTGTGCAGATTCCTACATTATCAATTGCTTATGTCATGTTGATCAAAATGAATTATAATGGGTCTCTGTAGAATAGTATAATCCCCACGACATTTAAGCACTAGTTTTACAATATACAGTAAGTATACTTTAAGTAAACGGTGGCATTTTATTTTACTCAATTTAGTGTTTTGCATTGCTATATTCTTTCCACATAGAACTGCAAGACAACTTCACTGTGTTGCAGACGGCCCCTTTTCACACCTAAACAGTCTTTTGACACTCTCTACAGGGATCTCATCCCTGAACAAGAGAGGGGGCAGATTGGAGATGACCTGCCAAAGTACGTGTTAGTTTGGGACAATGTCAGTTTCCATCGCTCCAACATCATCAGGCAATGGTTTGCGGCCCACAACAGGATGCTGGTGGAGTTCCTCTCACCCTACTCAACCCCGTTGAGGAATTTTTCTCAGCATGAAGATTAAAAGTATATGATCGCCAGCCGCATACACAGATGACCCTTCTGGCTGCCATGGATGTAACGTGTGATGACATCACAGCTGATGCCTGCAGAGGCTGGATTAGACACTCTGAAAGATGATTTTCACGCTGTATCGCAAGAGAAGATATTTGTTGTGATGTGGATGAGAATCCGCTGCCTAAAAGACAGGAACGTCAGGAGGTGTAGGAAGACTGCACTGTAATTCCACTGCACTGCATGTACAGTTTTCCCAAAGGAGATTGTCTTATGTTCAGATTTCTACATTTGTTTGTGCTATGCAGTGCTGTCTTTTCCTGTCTGCATCACATTGACACTGTCTGTCAATAAATTATTGTACAAACAGTAAAAGCGTTAACGTGAATCATGTGCCGTCTCTTGCAATCAAACAATCAAAACCAGAAATGCACTTACTGTTTTGCAAATGACAAGGATGATTCGAGAAATGCTCCACTCATCACTCTCAGGTCACTCCGCTGCACACGTCTGATCACTTCTTTGTCACCCCCGACCTCACCGCTCCAGACAACGCAGCTGTCTTACCGCTGGTCACTTTCCGGCGCTACCTACGGTCCCTCCCTCCTGCTTTTCCTCTGCTGTCTTGTCTGCACTCCCCCCCTCTGAGGAGCTCTCTCTTTTGAAAACCAACAGTGCCACAGACACTCTGTGTTCCACGCTTACATCCTGCTTGGACAACATATGCCCTCTTACATCTGGACCAGCCCGTGCATCCCTGTCTGCCCCCTGGTTATCGGATGTACCACGTGAGCATCGCACCAGCCTCCGGTCAGCTGAGAGAAATGGCACAAGTCAAAAGACCATACTGACCTCTCTCTCTCTACTTTCTCCGTTGACGTCACCTCTGCAAAAACTGATTATAACCACTCGAAGATCAGCAACTCTCCTGACTCTCGCACACTCTTAAAAACCTTCTCTGCTCTTCTCTGTCCGCCTGCTCCCACACCTTCATCGGAGTTAACGGCTGATGATTTTGCATCGTTCTTCGTAAAGAAAACTACCGCCATCAACAGCCAATTTTCTACGCCACCATCACCCGCCTTTTCTCCTATGTCTGAAGATGATGTTTCCAAGGTCATTGGTTCCAACCACCCTACCACCATCCCACTGGATCCCATCCCCACCCATCTCCTCTATGCCATCTCTCCAGCAGTTGTGCCTGGTCTGACCCGCATCATCAACTCTTTGCTCACCACTGGGACATTTCCCACTGCTTTCAAAGAGGCCTGCATCACACCGCTACTGAAGAAACTCACTCTCAACCTTACACTGCTAGAACACTACAGGCCGGTGTAGAGTGTGAAAATGCATATCTTCCGTCAAAATGTAGATGACTGATTTTAACCTCTTATTATTTTCTGTCTTCTTAAAAATTTATTTTTTTACTTACCTCACTATTCTTAGCTTTGTATACTGTGCTAGGCTTTAATGGACTGGATTTAATTAACTTATGCATTTGTTGCCTATATTGTTATAATTGCTTCCAATGTTTCCTCGTCTGTAAGTCGCTTTGGATAAAAACGTCTGCTAAATGACTAAATGTAAATTTTATGAAATGTGTAATGTCATGTGTAATGTGTAATGTGTAGTGTGTGGCCTTGAAATTTTAGCATGTCTACGTAATCATGAATAAATGCTTCTTGAGACACACAGTGTTGCTTCTTTGCATGCATCAAATGAATTGTTTCTGGCTATATGCATCTATGCATTAGTTTGAGAGGGGTGGAAATGGGACACTTGGGTGAAACAAAACTGCCCCAAAAGTACCCCCCCACTGTAAATACAGTTTTTTCTAAGTCAATTTGGTACATTTCTCTGATCCGATTTGAAATTCTCAAAACTTCTTGTTCAATCCTTACATCCTTGTGTCACGTGTGCACATCAAACAAGCATTTTCTCATTTCTTTGAACAAGTTGCAAATGCTTTGGTACATCCATGCAAATGATTATGACAAAATTTTGTGCAGATTCCTACATTATCAATTGCTTATGTCATGTTGATCAAAATGAATTATAATGGGTCTCTGTAGAATAGTATAATCCCCACGACATTTAAGCACTAGTTTTACAATATACAGTAAGTATACTTTAAGTAAACGGTGGCATTTTATTTTACTCAATTTAGTGTTTTGCATTGCTATATTCTTTCCACATAGGACTGCAAGACAACTTCACTGTGTTGCAGACGGCCCCTTTTCACACCTAAACAGTCTTTTGACACTCTCTACAGGGATCTCATCCCTGAACAAGAGAGGGGGCAGATTGGAGATGACCTGCCAAAGTACGTGTTAGTTTGGGACAATGTCAGTTTCCATCGCTCCAACATCATCAGGCAATGGTTTGCGGCCCACAACAGGATGCTGGTGGAGTTCCTCTCACCCTACTCAACCCCGTTGAGGAATTTTTCTCAGCATGAAGATTAAAAGTATATGATGGCCAGCCCCATACACAGATGACCCTTCTGGCTGCCATGGATGTAACGTGTGATGACATCACAGCTGATGCCTGCAGAGGCTGGATTAGACACTCTGAAAGATGATTTTCACGCTGTATCGCAAGAGAAGATATTTGTTGTGATGTGAATGAGAATCCGTTGCCCAAAAGACAGGAACGTCAGGAGGTGTAGGAAGACTGCACTGTAATTCCACTGCACTGCATGTACAGTTTTCCCAAAGGAGATTGTCTTATGTTCAGATTTCTACATTTATTTGTGCTATGCAGTGCTGTCTTTTCCTGTCTGCATCACATTGACACTGTCTGTCAATAAATTATTGTACAAACAGTAAAAGCGTTAACGTGAATCATGTGCCGTCTCTTGCAATCAAACAATCAAAACAAGAAATGCACTTACTGTTTTGCAAATGACAAGGATGATTCGAGAAATGCTCCACTCATCACTCTCAGGTCACTCCGCTGCACACGTCTGATCACTTCTTTGTCACCCCCGACCTCACCGCTCCAGACAACGCAGCTGTCTTACCGCTGGTCACTTTCCGGCGCTACCTACGGTCCCTCCCTCCTGCTTTTCCTCTGCTGTCTTGTCTGCAGTCCCCCCCTCTGAGGAGCTCTCTCTTTTGAAAACCAACAGTGCCACAGACACTCTGTGTTCCACGCTTACATCCTGCTTGGACAACATATGCCCTCTTACATCTGGACCAGCCCGTGCATCCCTGTCTGCCCCCTGGTTATCGGATGTACCACGTGAGCATCGCACCAGCCTCCGGTCAGCTGAGAGAAAATGGCACAAGTCAAAAGACCATACTGACCTCTCTCTCTCTACTTTCTCCGTTGACGTCACCTCTGCAAAAACTGATTATAACCACTCGAAGATCAGCAACTCTCCTGACTCTCGCACACTCTTAAAAACCTTCTCTGCTCTCCTCTGTCCGCCTGCTCCCACACCTTCATCGGAGTTAACGGCTGATGATTTTGCATCGTTCTTCGTAAAGAAAACTACCGCCATCAACAGCCAATTTTCTACGCCACCATCACCCGCCTTTTCTCCTATGTCTGAAGATGATGTTTCCAAGGTCATTGGTTCCAACCACCCTACCACCTGCCCACTGGATCCCATCCCCACCCATCTCCTCTATGCCATCTCTCCAGCAGTTGTGCCTGGTCTGACCCGCATCATCAACTCTTTGCTCACCACTGGGACATTTCCCACTGCTTTCAAAGAGGCCTGCATCACACCGCTACTGAAGAAACTCACTCTCAACCTTACACTGCTAGAACACTACAGGCCGGTGTAGTGTGTGAAAATGCATATCTTCCGTCAAAATGTAGATGACTGATCTTAACCTCTTATTATTTTCTGTCTTCTTAAAAATTTATTTTTTTACTTACCTCACTATTCTTAGCTTTGTATACTGTGCTAGGCTTTAATGGACTGGATTTAATTAACTTATGCATTTTGTTGCCTATATTGTTATAATTGCTTCCAATGTTTCCTCGTCTGTAAGTCACTTTGGATAAAAACGTCTGCTAAATGACTAAATGTAAATTTTATGAAATGTGTAATGTCATGTGTAATGTGTAATGTGTAGTGTGTGGCCTTGAAATTTTAGCATGTCTACGTAATCATGAATAAATGCTTCTTGAGACACACAGTGTTGCTTCTTTGCATGCATCAAATGAATTGTTTCTGGCTATATGCATCCATGCATTAGTTTGAGAGGGGTGGCAATGGGACACTTGGGTGAAACAAAACTGCCCCAAAAGTACCCCCCCCACTGTAAATACAGTTTTTTCTAAGTCAATTTGGTACATTTCTCTGATCCGATTTGAAATTCTCAAAACTTCTTGTTCAATCCTTACATCCTTGTGTCACGTGTGCACATCAAACAAGCATTTTCTAATTTCTTTGAACAAGTTGCAAATGCTTTGGTACATCCATGCAAATGATTATGACAAAATTCTGTGCAGATTCCTACATTATCAATTGCTTATGTCATGTTGATCAAAATGAATTATAATGGGTCTCTGTAGAATAGTATAATCCCCACGACATTTAAGCACTAGTTTTACAATATACAGTAAGTATACTTTAAGTAAACGGTGGCATTTTATTTTACTCAATTTAGTGTTTTGCATTGCTATATTCTTTCCACATAGGACTGCAAGACAACTTCACTGTGTTGCAGACGGCCCCTTTTCACACCTAAACAGTCTTTTGACACTCTCTACAGGGATCTCATCCCTGAACAAGAGAGGGGGCAGATTGGAGATGACCTGCCAAAGTACGTGTTAGTTTGGGACAATGTCAGTTTCCATCGCTCCAAAATCATCAGGCAATGGTTTGCGGCCCACAACAGGATGCTGGTGGAGTTCCTCTCACCCTACTCAACCACGTTGAGAAATTTTTCTCAGCATGAAGATTAAAAGTATATGATCGCCAGCCGCATATACAGATGACCCTTCTGGCTGCCATGGATGTAACGTGTGATGACATCACAGCTGATGCCTGCAGAGGCTGGATTAGACACTCTGAAAGATGATTTTCACGCTGTATCGCAAGAGAAGATATTTGTTGTGATGTGGATGAGAATCCGCTGCCTAAAAGACAGGAACGTCAGGAGGTGTAGGAAGACTGCACTGTAATTCCACTGCACTGCATGTACAGTTTTCCCAAAGGAGATTGTCTTATGTTCAGATTTCTACATTTGTTTGTGCTATGCAGTGCTGTCTTTTCCTGTCTGCATCACATTGACACTGTCTGTCAATAAATTATTGTACAAACAGTAAAAGCGTTAACGTGAATCATGTGCCGTCTCTTGCAATCAAACAATCAAAACCAGAAATGCACTTACTGTTTTGCAAATGACAAGGATGATTCGAGAAATGCTCCACTCATCACTCTCAGGTCACTCCGCTGCACACGTCTGATCACTTCTTTGTCACCCCCGACCTCACCGCTCCAGACAACGCAGCTGTCTTACCGCTGGTCACTTTCCGGCGCTACCTACGGTCCCTCCCTCCTGCTTTTCCTCTGCTGTCTTGTCTGCACTCCCCCCCTCTGAGGAGCTCTCTCTTTTGAAAACCAACAGTGCCACAGACACTCTGTGTTCCACGCTTACATCCTGCTTGGACAACATATGCCCTCTTACATCTGGACCAGCCCGTGCATCCCTGTCTGCCCCCTGGTTATCGGATGTACCACGTGAGCATCGCACCAGCCTCCGGTCAGCTGAGAGAA
This sequence comes from Barbatula barbatula, assembly GCF_947034865.1. Taxonomy (NCBI): domain Eukaryota; kingdom Metazoa; phylum Chordata; class Actinopteri; order Cypriniformes; family Nemacheilidae; genus Barbatula; species Barbatula barbatula. Next base: position 15,028,189 of record NC_136777.1, read on the forward strand.
ATGGCACAAGTCAAAAGACCATACTGACCTCTCTCTCTCTACTTTCTCCGTTGACGTCACCTCTGCAAAAACTGATTATAACCACTCGAAGATCAGCAACTCTCCTGACTCTCGCACACTCTTAAAAACCTTCTCTGCTCTTCTCTGTCCGCCTGCTCCCACACCTTCATCGGAGTTAACGGCTGATGATTTTGCATCGTTCTTCGTAAAGAAAACTACCGCCATCAACAGCCAATTTTCTACGCCACCATCACCCGCCTTTTCTCCTATGTCTGAAGATGATGTTTCCAAGGTCATTGGTTCCAACCACCCTACCACCATCCCACTGGATCCCATCCCCACCCATCTCCTCTATGCCATCTCTCCAGCAGTTGTGCCTGGTCTGACCCGCATCATCAACTCTTTGCTCACCACTGGGACATTTCCCACTGCTTTCAAAGAGGCCTGCATCACACCGCTACTGAAGAAACTCACTCTCAACCTTACACTGCTAGAACACTACAGGCCGGTGTAGTGTGTGAAAATGCATATCTTCCGTCAAAATGTAGATGACTGATTTTAACCTCTTATTATTTTCTGTCTTCTTAAAAATTTATTTTTTTACTTACCTCACTATTCTTAGCTTTGTATACTGTGCTAGGCTTTAATGGACTGTATTTTAATTAACTTATGCATTTGTTGCCTATATTGTTATAATTGCTTCCAATGTTTCCTCGTCTGTAAGTCGCTTTGGATAAAAACGTCTGCTAAATGACTAAATGTAAATTTTATGAAATGTGTAATGTCATGTGTAATGTGTAATGTGTAGTGTGTGGCCTTGAAATTTTAGCATGTCTACGTAATCATGAATAAATGCTTCTTGAGACACACAGTGTTGCTTCTTTGCATGCATCAAATGAATTGTTTCTGGCTATATGCATCTATGCATTAGTTTGAGAGGGGTGGAAATGGGACACTTGGGTGAAACAAAACTGCCCCAAAAGTACCCCCCCACTGTAAATACAGTTTTTTCTAAGTCAATTTGGTACATTTCTCTGATCCGATTTGAAATTCTCAAAACTTCTTGTTCAATCCTTACATCCTTGTGTCACGTGTGCACATCAAACAAGCATTTTCTCATTTCTTTGAACAAGTTGCAAATGCTTTGGTACATCCATGCAAATGATTATGACAAAATTTTGTGCAGATTCCTACATTATCAATTGCTTATGTCATGTTGATCAAAATGAATTATAATGGGTCTCTGTAGAATAGTATAATCCCCACGACATTTAAGCACTAGTTTTACAATATACAGTAAGTATACTTTAAGTAAACGGTGGCATTTTATTTTACTCAATTTAGTGTTTTGCATTGCTATATTCTTTCCACATAGGACTGCAAGACAACTTCACTGTGTTGCAGACGGCCCCTTTTCACACCTAAACAGTCTTTTGACACTCTCTACAGGGATCTCATCCCTGAACAAGAGAGGGGGCAGATTGGAGATGACCTGCCAAAGTACGTGTTAGTTTGGGACAATGTCAGTTTCCATCGCTCCAACATCATCAGGCAATGGTTTGCGGCCCACAACAGGATGCTGGTGGAGTTCCTCTCACCCTACTCAACCCCGTTGAGGAATTTTTCTCAGCATGAAGATTAAAAGTATATGATGGCCAGCCCCATACACAGATGACCCTTCTGGCTGCCATGGATGTAACGTGTGATGACATCACAGCTGATGCCTGCAGAGGCTGGATTAGACACTCTGAAAGATGATTTTCACGCTGTATCGCAAGAGAAGATATTTGTTGTGATGTGAATGAGAATCCGTTGCCCAAAAGACAGGAACGTCAGGAGGTGTAGGAAGACTGCACTGTAATTCCACTGCACTGCATGTACAGTTTTCCCAAAGGAGATTGTCTTATGTTCAGATTTCTACATTTATTTGTGCTATGCAGTGCTGTCTTTTCCTGTCTGCATCACATTGACACTGTCTGTCAATAAATTATTGTACAAACAGTAAAAGCGTTAACGTGAATCATGTGCCGTCTCTTGCAATCAAACAATCAAAACAAGAAATGCACTTACTGTTTTGCAAATGACAAGGATGATTCGAGAAATGCTCCACTCATCACTCTCAGGTCACTCCGCTGCACACGTCTGATCACTTCTTTGTCACCCCCGACCTCACCGCTCCAGACAACGCAGCTGTCTTACCGCTGGTCACTTTCCGGCGCTACCTACGGTCCCTCCCTCCTGCTTTTCCTCTGCTGTCTTGTCTGCAGTCCCCCCCTCTGAGGAGCTCTCTCTTTTGAAAACCAACAGTGCCACAGACACTCTGTGTTCCACGCTTACATCCTGCTTGGACAACATATGCCCTCTTACATCTGGACCAGCCCGTGCATCCCTGTCTGCCCCCTGGTTATCGGATGTACCACGTGAGCATCGCACCAGCCTCCGGTCAGCTGAGAGAAAATGGCACAAGTCAAAAGACCATACTGACCTCTCTCTCTCTACTTTCTCCGTTGACGTCACCTCTGCAAAAACTGATTATAACCACTCGAAGATCAGCAACTCTCCTGACTCTCGCACACTCTTAAAAACCTTCTCTGCTCTCCTCTGTCCGCCTGCTCCCACACCTTCATCGGAGTTAACGGCTGATGATTTTGCATCGTTCTTCGTAAAGAAAACTACCGCCATCAACAGCAAATTTTCTACGCCACCATCACCCGCCTTTTCTCCTATGTCTGAAGATGATGTTTCCAAGGTCATTGGTTCCAACCACCCTACCACCTGCCCACTGGATCCCATCCCCACCCATCTCCTCTATGCCATCTCTCCAGCAGTTGTGCCTGGTCTGACCCGCATCATCAACTCTTTGCTCACCACTGGGACATTTCCCACTGCTTTCAAAGAGGCCTGCATCACACCGCTACTGAAGAAACTCACTCTCAACCTTACACTGCTAGAACACTACAGGCCGGTGTAGTGTGTGAAAATGCATATCTTCCGTCAAAATGTAGATGACTGATCTTAACCTCTTATTATTTTCTGTCTTCTTAAAAATTTATTTTTTTACTTACCTCACTATTCTTAGCTTTGTATACTGTGCTAGGCTTTAATGGACTGGATTTAATTAACTTATGCATTTTGTTGCCTATATTGTTATAATTGCTTCCAATGTTTCCTCGTCTGTAAGTCACTTTGGATAAAAACATCTGCTAAATGACTAAATGTAAATTTTATGAAATGTGTAATGTCATGTGTAATGTGTAATGTGTAGTGTGTGGCCTTGAAATTTTAGCATGTCTACGTAATCATGAATAAATGCTTCTTGAGACACACAGTGTTGCTTCTTTGCATGCATCAAATGAATTGTTTCTGGCTATATGCATCCATGCATTAGTTTGAGAGGGGTGGAAATGGGACACTTGGGTGAAACAAAACTGCCCCAAAAGTACCCCCCCACTGTAAATACAGTTTTTTCTAAGTCAATTTGGTACATTTCTCTGATCCGATTTGAAATTCTCAAAACTTCTTGTTCAATCCTTACATCCTTGTGTCACGTGTGCACATCAAACAAGCATTTTCTAATTTCTTTGAACAAGTTGCAAATGCTTTGGTACATCCATGCAAATGATTATGACAAAATTCTGTGCAGATTCCTACATTATCAATTGCTTATGTCATGTTGATCAAAATGAATTATAATGGGTCTCTGTAGAATAGTATAATCCCCACGACATTTAAGCACTAGTTTTACAATATACAGTAAGTATACTTTAAGTAAACGGTGGCATTTTATTTTACTCAATTTAGTGTTTTGCATTGCTATATTCTTTCCACATAGGACTGCAAGACAACTTCACTGTGTTGCAGACGGCCCCTTTTCACACCTAAACAGTCTTTTGACACTCTCTACGGGGATCTCATCCCTGAACAAGAGAGGGGGCAGATTGGAGATGACCTGCCAAAGTACGTGTTAGTTTGGGACAATGTCAGTTTCCATCGCTCCAAAATCATCAGGCAATGGTTTGCTTCCCACAACAGGATGCTGGTGGAGTTCCTCTCACCCTACTCAACCACGTTGAGAAATTTTTCTCAGCATGAAGATTAAAAGTATATGATCGCCAGCCGCATACACAGATGACCCTTCTGGCTGCCATGGATGTAACGTGTGATGACATCACAGCTGATGCCTGCAGAGGCTGGATTAGACACTCTGAAAGATGATTTTCACGCTGTATCGCAAGAGAAGATATTTGTTGTGATGTGGATGAGAATCCGCTGCCTAAAAGACAGGAACGTCAGGAGGTGTAGGAAGACTGCACTGTAATTCCACTGCACTGCATGTACAGTTTTCCCAAAGGAGATTGTCTTATTTTCAGATTTCTACATTTGTTTGTGCTATGCAGTGCTGTCTTTTCCTGTCTGCATCACATTGACACTGTCTGTCAATAAATTATTGTACAAACAGTAAAAGCGTTAACGTGAATCATGTGCCGTCTCTTGCAATCAAACAATCAAAACCAGAAATGCACTTACTGTTTTGCAAATGACAAGGATGATTCGAGAAATGCTCCACTCATCACTCTCAGGTCACTCCGCTGCACACGTCTGATCACTTCTTTGTCACCCCCGACCTCACCGCTCCAGACAACGCAGCTGTCTTACCGCTGGTCACTTTCCGGCGCTACCTACGGTCCCTCCCTCCTGCTTTTCCTCTGCTGTCTTGTCTGCACTCCCCCCCTCTGAGGAGCTCTCTCTTTTGAAAACCAACAGTGCCACAGACACTCTGTGTTCCACGCTTACATCCTGCTTGGACAACATATGCCCTCTTACATCTGGACCAGCCCGTGCATCCCTGTCTGCCCCCTGGTTATCGGATGTACCACGTGAGCATCGCACCAGCCTCCGGTCAGCTGAGAGAAAATGGCACAAGTCAAAAGACCATACTGACCTCTCTCTCTCTACTTTCTCCGTTGACGTCACCTCTGCAAAAACTGATTATAACCACTCGAAGATCAGCAACTCTCCTGACTCTCGCACACTCTTAAAAACCTTCTCTGCTCTCCTCTGTCCGCCTGCTCCCACACCTTCATCGGAGTTAACGGCTGATGATTTTGCATCGTTCTTCGTAAAGAAAAATACCGCCATCAACAGCCAATTTTCTACGCCACCATCACCCGCCTTTTCTCCTATGTCTGAAGATGATGTTTCCAAGGTCATTGGTTCCAACCACCCTACCACCTGCCCACTGGATCCCATCCCCACCCATCTCCTCTATGCCATCTCTCCAGCAGTTGTGCCTGGTCTGACCCGCATCATCAACTCTTTGCTCACCACTGGGACATTTCCCACTGCTTTCAAAGAGGCCTGCATCACACCGCTACTGAAGAAACTCACTCTCAACCTTACACTGCTAGAACACTACAGGCCGGTGTAGTGTGTGAAAATGCATATCTTCCGTCAAAATGTAGATGACTGATCTTAACCTCTTATTATTTTCTGTCTTCTTAAAAATTTATTTTTTTACTTACCTCACTATTCTTAGCTTTGTATACTGTGCTAGGCTTTAATGGACTGGATTTAATTAACTTATGCATTTTGTTGCCTATATTGTTATAATTGCTTCCAATGTTTCCTCGTCTGTAAGTCACTTTGGATAAAAACGTCTGCTAAATGACTAAATGTAAATTTTATGAAATGTGTAATGTCATGTGTAATGTGTAATGTGTAGTGTGTGGCCTTGAAATTTTAGCATGTCTACGTAATCATGAATAAATGCTTCTTGAGACACACAGTGTTGCTTCTTTGCATGCATCAAATGAATTGTTTCTGGCTATATGCATCCATGCATTAGTTTGAGAGGGGTGGAAATGGGACACTTGGGTGAAACAAAACTGCCCCAAAAGTACCCCCCCCACTGTAAATACAGTTTTTTCTAAGTCAATTTGGTACATTTCTCTGATCCGATTTGAAATTCTCAAAACTTCTTGTTCAATCCTTACATCCTTGTGTCACGTGTGCACATCAAACAAGCATTTTCTAATTTCTTTGAACAAGTTGCAAATGCTTTGGTACATCCATGCAAATGATTATGACAAAATTCTGTGCAGATTCCTACATTATCAATTGCTTATGTCATGTTGATCAAAATGAATTATAATGGGTCTCTGTAGAATAGTATAATCCCCACGACATTTAAGCACTAGTTTTACAATATACAGTAAGTATACTTTAAGTAAACGGTGGCATTTTATTTTACTCAATTGAGTGTTTTGCATTGCTATATTCTTTCCACATAGGACTGCAAGACAACTTCACTGTGTTGCAGACGGCCCCTTTTCACACCTAAACAGTCTTTTGACACTCTCTACGGGGATCTCATCCCTGAACAAGAGAGGGGGCAGATTGGAGATGACCTGCCAAAGTACGTGTTAGTTTGGGACAATGTCAGTTTCCATCGCTCCAAAATCATCAGGCAATGGTTTGCGGCCTACAACAGGATGCTGGTGGAGTTCCTCTCACCCTACTCGACCACGTTGAGAAATTTTTCTCAGCATGAAGATTAAAAGTATATGATCGCCAGCCGCATACACAGATGACCCTTCTGGCTGCCATGGATGTAACGTGTGATGACATCACAGCTGATGCCTGCAGAGGCTGGATTAGACACTCTGAAAGATGATTTTCACGCTGTATCGCAAGAGAAGATATTTGTTGTGATGTGGATGAGAATCCGCTGCCTAAAAGACAGGAACGTCAGGAGGTGTAGGAAGACTGCACTGTAATTCCACTGCACTGCATGTACAGTTTTCCCAAAGGAGATTGTCTTATGTTCAGATTTCTACATTTGTTTGTGCTATGCAGTGCTGTCTTTTCCTGTCTGCATCACATTGACACTGTCTGTCAATAAATTATTGTACAAACAGTAAAAGCGTTAACGTGAATCATGTGCCGTCTCTTGCAATCAAACAATCAAAACCAGAAATGCACTTACTGTTTTGCAAATGACAAGGATGATTCGAGAAATGCTCCACTCATCACTCTCAGGTCACTCCGCTGCACACGTCTGATCACTTCTTTGTCACCCCCGACCTCACCGCTCCAGACAACGCAGCTGTCTTACCGCTGGTCACTTTCCGGCGCTACCTACGGTCCCTCCCTCCTGCTTTTCCTCTGCTGTCTTGTCTGCACTCCCCCCCTCTGAGGAGCTCTCTCTTTTGAAAACCAACAGTGCCACAGACACTCTGTGTTCCACGCTTACATCCTGCTTGGACAACATATGCCCTCTTACATCTGGACCAGCCCGTGCATCCCTGTCTGCCCCCTGGTTATCGGATGTACAACGTGAGCATCGCACCAGCCTCCGGTCAGCTGAGAGAAAATGGCACAAGTCAAAAGACCATACTGACCTCTCTCTCTCTACTTTCTCCGTTGACGTCACTTCTGCAAAAACTGATTATAACCACTCGAAGATCAGCAACTCTCCTGACTCTCGCACACTCTTAAAAACCTTCTCTGCTCTCCTCTGTCCGCCTGCTCCCACACCTTCATCGGAGTTAACGGCTGATGATTTTGCATCATTCTTCGTAAAGAAAACTACCGCCATCAACAGCAAATTTTCTACGCCACCATCACCCGCCTTTTCTCCTATGTCTGAAGATGATGTTTCCAAGGTCATTGGTTCCAACCACCCTACCACCTGCCCACTGGATCCCATCCCCACCCATCTCCTCTATGCCATCTCTCCAGCAGTTGTGCCTGATCTGACCCGCATCATCAACTCTTTGCTCACCACTGGGACATTTCCCACTGCTTTCAAAGAGGCCTGCATCACACCGCTACTGAAGAAACTCACTCTCAACCTTACACTGCTAGAACACTACAGGCCGGTGTAGTGTGTGAAAATGCATATCTTCCGTCAAAATGTAGATGACTGATTTTAACCTCTTATTATTTTCTGTCTTCTTAAAAATTTATTTTTTTACTTACCTCACTATTCTTAGCTTTGTATACTGTGCTAGGCTTTAATGGACTGGATTTAATTAACTTATGCATTTGTTGCCTATATTGTTATAATTGCTTCCAATGTTTCCTCGTCTGTAAGTCGCTTTGGATAAAAACGTCTGCTAAATGACTAAATGTAAATTTTATGAAATGTGTAATGTCATGTGTAATGTGTAATGTGTAGTGTGTGGCCTTGAAATTTTAGCATGTCTACGTAATCATGAATAAATGCTTCTTGAGACACACAGTGTTGGTTCTTTGCATGCATCAAATGAATTGTTTCTGGCTATATGCATCCATGAATTAGTTTGAGAGGGGTGGAAATGGGACACTTGGGTGAAACAAAACTGCCCCAAAAGTACCCCCCCCCAACTTTAAATACAGTTTTTTCTAAGTTAATTTGGTACATTTCTCTGATCCGATTTGAAATTCTCAAAACTTCTTGTTCAATCCTTACATCCTTGTGTCACGTGTGCACATCAAACAAGCATTGTCTCATTTCTTTGAACAAGTTGCAAATGCTTTGGTACATCCATGCAAATGATTATGACAAAATTCTGTGCAGATTCCTACATTATCAATTGCTTATGTCATGTTGATCAAAATGCATTATAATGGGTCTCTGTAGAATAGTATAATCCCCACGACATTTAAGCACTTGTTTTACAATATACAGTAAGTATACTTTAAGTAAACAGTGGCATTTTATTTTACTCAATTTAGTGTTTTGCATTGCTATATTCTTTCCACATAGGACTGCAAGACACTTTCACACTGTGTTGCAGACGGCCCCTTTTCACACCTTAACAGTCTTTTGACAATCTCTACAGGGATCTCATCCCTGAACAAGAGAGGGGGCAGATTGGAGATGACCTGCCAAAGTACGTGTTAGTTTGGGACAATGTCAGTTTCCATCGCTCCAACATCATCAGGCAATGGTTTGCGGCCCACAACAGGATGCTGGTGGAGTTCCTCTCACCCTACTCAACCCCGTTGAGGAATTTTTCTCAGCATGAAGATTAAAAGTATATGATGGCCAGCCGCATACACAGATGACCCTTCTGGCTGCCATGGATGTAACGTGTGATGACATCACAGCTGATGCCTGCAGAGGCTGGATTAGACACTCTGAAAGATGATTTTCACGCTGTATCGCAAGAGAAGATATTTGTTGTGATGTGGATGAGAATCCGTTGCCCAAAAGACAGGAACGTCAGGAGGTGTAGGAAGACTGCACTGTAATTCCACTGCACTGCATGTACAGTTTTCCCAAAGGAGATTGTCTTATGTTCAGATTTCTACATTTGTTTGTGCTATGCAGTGCTGTCTTTTCCTGTCTGCATCACAATGACACTGTCTGTCAATAAATTATTGTACAAACAGTAAAAGCGTTAACGTGAATCATGTGCCGTCTCTTGCAATCAAACAATCAAAACCAGAAATGCACTTACTGTTTTGCAAATGACAAGGATGATTCGAGAAATGCTCCATTCATCACTCTCAGGTCACTCCGCTGCACACGTCTGATCACTTCTTTGTCACCCCCGACCTCACCGCTCCAGACAACGCAGATGTCTTACCGCTGGTCACTTTCCGGCGCTACCTACGGTCCCTCCCTCCTGCTTTTCCTCTGCTGTCTTGTCTGCACTCCTCCCCTCTGAGGAGCTCTCTCTTTTGAATACCAACAGTGCCACAGACACTCTGTGTTCCACGCTTACATCCTGCTTGGACAACAAATGCCCTCTTACATCTGGACCAGCCCGTGCATCCCTGTCTGCCCCCTGGTTATCGGATGTACCACGTGAGCATCGCACCAGCCTCCGGTCAGCTGAGAGAAAATGGCACAAGTCAAAAGACCATACTGACCTCTCTCTCTCTACTTTCTCCGTTGACGTCACCTCTGCAAAAACTGATTATAACCACTCGAAGATCAGCAACTCTCCTGACTCTCGCAAACTCTTAAAAACCTTCTCTGCTCTCCTCTGTCCGCCTGCTCCCACACCTTCATCGGAGTTAACGGCTGATGATTTTGCATCGTTCTTCGTAAAGAAAACTACCGCCATCAACAGCCAATTTTCTACGCCACCATCACCCGCCTTTTATCCTATGTCTGAAGATGATGTTTCCAAGGTCATTGGTTCCAACCACCCTACCACCTGCCCACTGGATCCCAGCCCCACCCATCTCCTCCATGCCATCTCTCCAGCAGTTGTGCCTGGTCTGACCCGCATCATCAACTCTTTGCTCACCACTGGGACATTTCCCACTGCTTTCAAAGAGGCCTGCATCACACCGCTACTGAAGAAACTCACTCTCAACCTTACACTGCTAGAACACTACAGGCCGGTGTAGTGTGTGAAAATGCATATCTTCCGTCAAAATGTAGATGACTGATTCTAACCTCTTATTATTTTCTGTCTTCTTAAAAAAATTTTTTTTTACTTACCTCACTATTCTTAGCTTTGTATACTGTGCTAGGCTTTAATGGACTGGATTTAATTAACTTATGCATTTTGTTGCCTATATTGTTATAATTGCTTCCAATGATTCCTCGTCTGTAAGTCGCTTTGGATAAAAACGTCTGCTAAATGACTAAATTTAATTTTTATGAAATGTGTAATGTCATGTGTAATGTGTAATGTGTAGTGTGTGGCCTTGAAATTTTAGCATGTCTACGTAATCATGAATAAATGCTTCTTGAGACACACAGTGTTGCTTCTTTGCATGCATCAAATGAATTGTTTCTGGCTATATGCATCCATGCATTAGTTTGAGAGGGGTGGAAATGGGACACTTGGGTGAAACAAAACTGCCCCAAAAGTACCCCCCCCAGTTTAAATACAGTTTTTTCTAAGTCAATTTGGTACATTTCTCTGATCCGATTTGAAATTCTCAAAACTTCTTGTTCAATCCTTACATCCTTGTGTCACGTGTGCACATCAAACAAGCATTTTCTCATTTCTTTGAACAAGTTGCAAATGCTTTGGTACATCCATGCAAATGATTATGACAAAATTCTGTGCAGATTCCTACATTATCAATTGCTTATGTCATTTTGATCAAAATGCATTATAATGGGTCTCTGTAGAATAGTATAATCCCCACGACATTTAAGCACTAGTTTTACAATATACAGTAAGTATACTTTAAGTAAACGGTGGTATTTTATTTTACTCAATTTAGTGTTTTGCATTGCTATATTCTTTCCACATAGGACTGCAAGACAACTTCACTGTGTTGCAGACGGCCCCTTTTCACACCTAAACAGTCTTTTGACACTCTCTACAGGGATCTCATCCCTGAACAAGAGAGGGGGCAGATTGGAGATGACCTGCCAAAGTACGTGTTAGTTTGGGACAATGTCAGTTTCCATCGCTCCAACATCATCAGGCAATGGTTTGCGGCCCACAACAGGATGCTGGTGGAGTTCCTCTCACCCAACTCAACCACGTTGAGGAATTTTTCTCAGCATGAAGATTAAAAGTATATGATGGCCAGCCGCATACACAGATGACCCTTCTGGCTGCCATGGATGTAACGTGTGATGACATCACAGCTGATGCCTGCAGAGGCTGGATTAGACACTCTGAAAGATGATTTTCACGCTGTATCGCAAGAGAAGATATTTGTTGTGATGTGGATGAGAATCCGTTGCCCAAAAGACAGGAACGTCAGGAGGTGTAGGAAGACTGCACTGTAATTCCACTGCACTGCATGTACAGTTTTCCCAAAGGAGATTGTCTTATGTTCAGATTTCTACATTTGTTTGTGCTATGCAGTGCTGTCTTTTCCTGTCTGCATCACAATGACACTGTCTGTCAATAAATTATTGTACAAACAGTAAAAGCGTTAACGTGAATCATGTGCCGTCTCTTGCAATCAAACAATCAAAACCAGAAATGCACTTACTGTTTTGCAAATGACAAGGATGATTCGAGAAATGCTCCACTCATCACTCTCAGGTCACTCCGCTGCACACGTCTGATCACTTCTTTGTCACCCCCGACCTCACCGCTCCAGACAACGCAGATGTCTTACCGCTGGTCACTTTCCGGCGCTACCTACGGTCCCTCCCTCCTGCTTTTCCTCTGCTGTCTTGTCTGCACTCCTACCCTCTGAGGAGCTCTCTCTTTTGAATACCAACAGTGCCACAGACACTCTGTGTTCCACGCTTACATCCTGCTTGGACAACAAATGCCCTCTTACATCTGGACCAGCCCGTGCATCCCTGTCTGCCCCCTGGTTATCGGATGTACCACGTGAGCATCGCACCAGCCTCCGGTCAGCTGAGAGAAAATGGCACAAGTCAAAAGACCATACTGACCTCTCTCTCTCTACTTTCTCCGTTGACGTCACCTCTGCAAAAACTGATTATAACCACTCGAAGATCAGCAACTCTCCTGACTCTCGCAAACTCTTAAAAACCTTCTCTGCTCTCCTCTGTCCGCCTGCTCCCACACCTTCATCGGAGTTAACGGCTGATGATTTTGCATCGTTCTTCGTAAAGAAAACTACCGCCATCAACAGCCAATTTTCTACGCCACCATCACCCGCCTTTTCTCCTATGTCTGAAGATGATGTTTCCAAGGTCATTGGTTCCAACCACCCTACCACCTGCCCACTGGATCCCAGCCCCACCCATCTCCTCCATGCCATCTCTCCAGCAGTTGTGCCTGGTCTGACCCGCATCATCAACTCTTTGCTCACCACTGGGACATTTCCCACTGCTTTCAAAGAGGCCTGCATCACACCGCTACTGAAGAAACTCACTCTCAACCTTACACTGCTAGAACACTACAGGCCGGTGTAGTGTGTGAAAATGCATATCTTCCGTCAAAATGTAGATGACTGATTTTAACCTCTTATTATTTTCTGTCTTCTTAAAAAAATATTTTTTTACTTACCTCACTATTCTTAGCTTTGTATACTGTGCTAGGCTTTAATGGACTGGATTTAATTAACTTATGCATTTTGTTGCCTATATTGTTATAATTGCTTCCAATGATTCCTCGTCTGTAAGTCGCTTTGGATAAAAACGTCTGCTAAATGACTAAATGTAAATTTTATGAAATGTGTAATGTCATGTGTAATGTGTAATGTGTAGTGTGTGGCCTTGAAATTTTAGCATGTCTACGTAATCATGAATAAATGCTTCTTGAGACACACAGTGTTGCTTCTTTGCATGCATCAAATGAATTGTTTCTGGCTATATGCATCCATGCATTAGTTTGAGAGGGGTGGAAATGGGACACTTGGGTGAAACAAAACTGCCCCAAAAGTACCCCCCCCCCACTTTAAACACAGTTTTTTCTAAGTCAATTTGGTACATTTCTCTGATCCGATTTGAAATTCTCAAAACTTCTTGTTCAATCCTTACATCCTTGTGTCACGTGTGCACATCAAACAAGCATTTTCTCATTTCTTTGAACAAGTTGCAAATGCTTTGGTACATCCATGCAAATGATTATGACAAAATTCTGTGCAGATTCCTACATTATCAATTGCTTATGTCATGTTGATCAAAATGCATTATAATGGGTCTCTGTAGAATAGTATAATCCCCACGACATTTAAGCACTAGTTTTACAATATACAGTAAGTATACTTTAAGTAAACAGTGGCATTTTATTTTACTCAATTTAGTGTTTTGCATTGCTATATTCTTTCCACAGAGGACTGCAAGACAACTTCACTGTGTTGCAGACGGCCCCTTTTCACACCTAAACAGTCTTTTGACACTCTCTACAGGGATCTCATCCCTGAACAAGAGAGGGGGCAGATTGGAGATGACCTGCCAAAGTACGTGTTAGTTTGGGACAATGTCAGTTTCCATCGCTCCAACATCATCAGGCAATGGTTTGCGGCCCACAACAGGATGCTGGTGGAGTTCCTCTCACCCTACTCAACCACGTTGAGGAATTTTTCTCAGCATGAAGATTAAAAGTATATGATCGCCAGCCGCATACACAGATGACCCTTCTGGCTGCCATGGATGTAACGTGTGATGACATCACAGCTGATGCCTGCAGAGGCTGGATTAGACACTCTGAAAGATGATTTTCATGCTGTATCGCAAGAGAAGATATTTGTTGTGATGTGGATGAGAATCCGTTGCCAAAAGACAGGAACGTCAGGAGGTGTAGGAAGACTGCACTGTAATTCCACTGCACTGCATGTACAGTTTTCCCTAAGGAGATTGTCTTATGTTCAGATTTCTACATTTGTTTGTGCTATGCAGTGCTGTCTTTTCCTGTCTGCATCACAATGACACTGTCTGTCAATAAAATATTGTAAAAACAGTAAAAGCGTTAATGTGACTCATGTGCCGTCTCTTGCAATCAAACAATCAAAACCAGAAATGCACTTACTGTTTTGCAAATGACAAGGATGATTCGAGAAATGCTCCACTCATCACTCTCAGTTCACTCCGCTGCAAACGTCTGATCACTTCTTTGTCACCCCCGAACTCACCGCTCCAGACAACGCAGATGTCTTACCACTGGTCACTTTCCGGCGCTACCTACGGTCCCTCCCTCCTGCTTTTCCTCTGCTGTCTTGTCTGCACTCCCCCCCTCTGAGGAGCTCTCTCTTTTGAATACCAACAGTGCCACAGACACTCTGTGTTCCACGCTTACATCCTGCTTGGACAACATATGCCCTCTTGCATCTGGACCAGCCCGTGCATCCCTGTCTGCCCCCTGGTTATCGGATGTACCACGTGAGCATCGCACCAGCCTCCGGTCAGCTGAGAGAAAATGGCACAAGTCAAAAGACCATACTGACCTCTCTCTCTCTACTTTCTCCGTTGACGTCACCTCTGCAAAAACTAATTATAACCACTCAAAGATCAGCAACTCTCCTGACTCTCGCACACTCTTAAAAACCTTCTCTGCTCTCCTCTGTCCGCCAGCTCCCACACCTTCATCGGAGTTAACGGCTGATGATTTTGCATCGTTCTTCGTAAAGAAAACTACCGCCATCAACAGCCAATTTTCTACGCCACCATCACCCGCCTTTTCTCCTATGTCTGAAGATGATGTTTCCAAGGTCATTGGTTCCAACCACCCTACCACCTGCCCACTGGATCCCATCCCCACCCATCTCCTCTATGCCATCTCTCCAGCAGTTGTGCCTGTTCTGACCCGCATCATCAACTCTTTGCTCACCACTGGGACATTTCCCACTGCTTTCAAAGAGGCCTGCATCACACCGCTACTGAAGAAACTCACTCTCAACCTTACACAGCTAGAACACTACAGGCCGGTGTAGTGTGTGAAAATGCATATCTTCCGTCAAAATGTAGATGACTGATTTTAACCTCTTATTATTTTCTGTCTTCTTAAAAAAATATTTTTTTACTTACCTCACTATTCTTAGCTTTGTATACTGTGCTAGGCTTTAATGGACTGGATTTAATTAACTTATGCATTTTGTTGCCTATATTGTTATAATTGCTTGCAATGTTTCCTCGTCTGTAAGTCGCTTTGGATAAAAACGTCTGCTAAATGACTAAATGTAAATTTTATGAAATGTGTAATGTCATGTGTAATGTGTAATGTGTAGTGTGTGGCCTTGAAATTTTAGCATGTCTACGTAATCATGAATAAATGCTTCTTGAGACACACAGTGTTGCTTCTTTGCATGCATCAAATGAATTGTTTCTGGCTATATGCATCCATGCATTAGTTTGAGAGGGGTGGAAATGGGACACTTGGGTGAAACAAAACTGCCCCAAAAGTACCCCCCCCACTTTAAATACAGTTTTTTCTAAGTCAATTTGGTACATTTCTCTGATCCGATTTGAAATTCTCAAAACTTCTTGTTCAATCCTTACATCATTGTGTCACGTGTGCACATCAAACAAGCATTTTCTCATTTCTTTGAACAAGTTGCAAATGCTTTGGTACATCCATGCAAATGATTATGACAAAATTCTGTGCAGATTCCTACATTATCAATTGCTTATGTCATGTTGATCAAAATGCATTATAATGGGTCTCTGTAGAATAGTATAATCCCCACGACATTTAAGCACTAGTTTTACAATATACAGTAAGTATACTTTAAGTAAACGGTGGCATTTTATTTTACTCAATTTAGTGTTTTGCATTGCTATATTCTTTCCACAGAGGACTGCAAGACAACTTCACTGTGTTGCAGACGGCCCCTTTTCACACCTAAACAGTCTTTTGACACTCTCTACAGGGATCTCATCCCTGAACAAGAGAGGGGGCAGATTGGAGATGACCTGCCAAAGTACGTGTTAGTTTGGGACAATGTCAGTTTCCATCGCTCCAACATCATCAGGCAATGGTTTGCGGCCCACAACAGGATGCTGGTGGAGTTCCTCTCACCCTACTCAACCCCGTTGAGGAATTTTTCTCAGCATGAAGATTAAAAGTATATGATGACCAGCCGCATACACAGATGACCCTTCTGGCTGCCATGGATGTAACGTGTGATGACATCACAGCTGATGCCTGCAGAGGCTGGATTAGACACTCTGAAAGATGATTTTCACGCTGTATCGCAAGAGAAGAAATTTGTTGTGATGTGGATGAGAATCCGTTGCCCAAAAGACAGGAACGTCAGGAGGTGTAGGAAGACTGCACTGTAATTCCACTGCACTGCATGTACAGTTTTCCCTAAGGAGATTGTCTTATGTTCAGATTTCTACATTTGTTTGTGCTATGCAGTGCTGTCTTTTCCTGTCTGCATCACAATGACACTGTCTGTCAATAAATTATTGTACAAACAGTAAAAGCGTTAACGTGAATCATGTGCCGTCTCTTGCAATCAAACAATCAAAACCAGAAATGCACTTACTGTTTTGCAAATGACAAGGATGATTCGAGAAATGCTCCACTCATCACTCTCAGGTCACTCCGCTGCACAAGTCTGATCACTTCTTTGTCACCCCCGACCTCACCGCTCCAGACAACGCAGATGTCTTACCGCTGGTCACTTTCCGGCTCTACCTACGGTTCCTCCCTCCTGCTTTTCGTCTGCTGTCTTGTCTGCACTCCCCCCCTCTGAGGAGCTCTCTCTTTTGAATACCAACAGTGCCACAGACACTCTGTGTTCCACGCTTACATCCTGCTTGGACAACATATGCCCTCTTACATCTAGACCAGCCCGTGCATCCCTGTCTGCCCCCTGGTTATCGGATGTACCACGTGAGCATCGCACCAGCCTCCGGTCAGCTGAGAGAAAATGGCACAAGTCAAAAGACCATACTGACCTCTCTCTCTCTACTTTCTCCGTTGACGTCACCTCTGCAAAAACTGATTATAACCACTCGAAGATCAGCAACTCTCCTGACTCTCGCACACTCTTAAAAACCGTCTCTGCTCTCCTCTGTCCGCCTGCTCCCACACCTTCATCGGAGTTAACGGCTGATGATTTTGCATCGTTCTTCGTAAAGAAAACTACCGCCATCAACAGCCAATTTTCTACGCCACCATCACCCGCCTTTTCTCCTATGTCTGAAGATGATGTTTCCAAGGTCATTGGTTCCAACCACCCTACCACCTGCCCACTGGATCCCAGCCCCACCCATCTCCTCCATGCCATCTCTCCAGCAGTTGTGCCTGGTCTGACCCGCATCATCAACTCTTTGCTCACCACTGGGACATTTCCCACTGCTTTCAAAGAGGCCTGCATCACACCGCTACTGAAGAAACTCACTCTCAACCTTACACTGCTAGAACACTACAGGCCGGTGTAGTGTGTGAAAATGCATATCTTCCGTCAAAATGTAGATGACTGATTTTAACCTCTTATTATTTTCTGTCTTCTTAAAAAAATATTTTTTTTACTTACCTCACTATTCTTAGCTTTGTATACTGTGCTAAGCTTTAATGGACTGGATTTAATTAACTTATGCATTTTGTTGCCTATATTGTTATAATTGCTTCCAATGTTTCCTCGTCTGTAAGTCGCTTTGGATAAAAACGTCTGCTAAATGACTATATGTAAATTTTATGAAATGTGTAATGTCATGTGTAATGTGTAATGTGTAGTGTGTGGCCTTGAAATTTTAGCATGTCTACGTAATCATGAATAAATGCTTCTTGAGACACACAGTGTTGCTTCTTTGCATGCATCAAATGAATTGTTTCTGGCTATATGCATCCATGCATTAGTTTGAGAGGGGTGGAAATGGGACACTTGGGTGAAACAAAACTGCCCCAAAAGTACCCCCCCCACTTTAAATACAGTTTTTTCTAAGTTAATTTGGTACATTTCTCTGATCCGATTTGAAATTCTCAAAACTTCTTGTTCAATCCTTACATCCTTGTGTCACGTGTGCACATCAAACAAGCATTTTCTCATTTCTTTGAACAAGTTGCAAATGCTTTGGTACATCCATGCAAATGATTATGACAAAATTCTGTGCAGATTCCTACATCATCAATTGCTTATGTCATGTTGATCAAAATGCATTATAATGGGTCTCTGTAGAATAGTATAATCCCCACGACATTTAAGCACTAGTTTTACAATATACAGTAAGTATACTTTAAGTAAACGGTGGCATTTTATTTTACTCAATTTAGTGTTTTGCATTGCTATATTCTTTCCACATAGGACTGCAAGACAACTTCACTGTGTTGCAGACGGCCCCTTTTCACATCTAAACAGTCTTTTGACACTCTCTACAGGGATCTCATCCCTGAACAAGAGAGGGGGCAGATTGGAGATGACCTGCCAAAGTACGTGTTAGTTTGGGACAATGTCAGTTTCCATCGCTCCAACATCATCAGGCAATGGTTTGCGGCCCACAACAGGATGCTGGTGGAGTTCCTCTCACCCTACTCAACCCCGTTGAGGAATTTTTCTCAGCATGAATATTAAAAGTATATGATGACCAGCCGCATACACAGATGACCCTTGTGGCTGCCATGGATGTAACGTGTGATGACATCACAGCTGATGCCTGCAGAGGCTGGATTAGACACTCTGAAAGATGATTTTCACGCTGTATCGCAAGAGAAGAAATTTGTTGTGATGTGGATGAGAATCCGTTGCCCAAAAGACAGGAACGTCAGGAGGTGTAGGAAGACTGCACTGTAATTCCACTGCACTGCATGTACAGTTTTCCCTAAGGAGATTGTCTTATGTTCAGATTTCTACATTTGTTTGTGCTATGCAGTGCTGTCTTTTCCTGTCTGCATCACAATGACACTGTCTGTCAATAAATTATTGTACAAACAGTAAAAGCGTTAACGTGAATCATGTGCCGTCTCTTGCAATCAAACAATCAAAACCAGAAATGCACTTACTGTTTTGCAAATGACAAGGATGATTCGAGAAATGCTCCACTCATCACTCTCAGGTCACTCCGCTGCACAAGTCTGATCACTTCTTTGTCACCCCCGACCTCACCGCTCCAGACAACGCAGATGTCTTACCGCTGGTCACTTTCCGGCTCTACCTACGGTTCCTCCCTCCTGCTTTTAGTCTGCTGTCTTGTCTGCACTCCCCCCCTCTGAGGAGCTCTCTCTTTTGAATACCAACAGTGCCACAGACACTCTGTGTTCCACGCTTACATCCTGCTTGGACAACATATGCCCTCTTACATCTAGACCAGCCCGTGCATCCCTGTCTGCCCCCTGGTTATCGGATGTACCACGTGAGCATCGCACCAGCCTCCGGTCAGCTGAGAGAAAATGGCACAAGTCAAAAGACCATACTGACCTCTCTCTCTCTACTTTCTCCGTTGACGTCACCTCTGCAAAAACTGATTATAACCACTCGAAGATCAGCAACTCTCCTGTCTCTCGCACACTCTTAAAAACCGTCTCTGCTCTCCTCTGTCCGCCTGCTCCCACACCTTCATCGGAGTTAACGGCTGATGATTTTGCATCGTTCTTCGTAAAGAAAACTACCGCCATCAACAGCCAATTTTCTACGCCACCATCACCCGCCTTTTCTCCTATGTCTGAAGATGATGTTTCCAAGGTCATTGGTTCCAACCACCCTACCACCTGCCCACTGGATCCCATCCCCACCCATCTCCTCCATGCCATCTCTCCAGCAGTTGTGCCTGGTCTGACCCGCATCATCAACTCTTTGCTCACCACTGGGACATTTCCCACTGCTTTCAAAGAGGCCTGCATCACACCGCTACTGAAGAAACTCACTCTCAACCTTACACTGCTAGAACACTACAGGCCGGTGTAGTGTGTGAAAATGCATATCTTCCGTCAAAATGTAGATGACTGATTTTAACCTCTTATTATTTTCTGTCTTCTTAAAAAAATATTTTTTTTACTTACCTCACTATTCTTAGCTTTGTATACTGTGCTAAGCTTTAATGGACTGGATTTAATTAACTTATGCATTTTGTTGCCTATATTGTTATAATTGCTTCCAATGTTTCCTCGTCTGTAAGTCGCTTTGGATAAAAACGTCTGCTAAATGACTATATGTAAATTTTATGAAATGTGTAATGTCATGTGTAATGTGTAATGTGTATTGTGTGGCCTTGAAATTTTAGCATGTCTACGTAATCATGAATAAATGCTTCTTGAGACACACAGTGTTGCTTTTTTGCATGCATCAAATGAATTGTTTCTGGCTATATGCATCCATGCATTAGTTTGAGAGGGATGGAAATGGGACACTTGGGTGAAACAAAACTGCCCCAAAAGTACCTCCCCCACTTTAAATACAGTTTTTTCTAAGTCAATTTGGTACATTTCTCTGATCCGATTTGAAATTCTCAAAACTTCTTGTTCAATCCTTACATCCTTGTGTCACGTGTGCACATCAAACAAGCATTTTCTCATTTCTTTGAACAAGTTGCAAATGCTTTGGTACATCCATGCAAATGATTATGACAAAATTCTGTGCAGATTCCTACATTATCAATTGCTTATGTCATGTTGATCAAAATGCATTATAATGGGTCTCTGTAGAATAGTATAATCCCCACGACATTTAAGCACTAGTTTTACAATATACAGTAAGTATACTTTAAGTAAACAGTGGCATTTTATTTTACTCAATTTAGTGTTTTGCATTGCTATATTCTTTCCACATAGGACTGCAAGACAACTTCACTGTGTTGCAGACGGCCCCTTTTCACACCTAAACAGTCTTTTGACACTCTCTACAGGGATCTCATCCCTGAACAAGAGAGGGGGCAGATTGGAGATGACCTGCCAAACTACGTGTTAGTTTGGGACAATGTCAGTTTCCATCGCTCCAACATCATCAGGCAATGGTTTGCGGCCCACAACAGGATGCTGGTGGAGTTCCTCTCACCCTACTCAACCACGTTGAGGAATTTTTCTCAGCATGAAGATTAAAAGTATATGATCGCCAGCCGCATACACAGATGACCCTTCTGGCTGCCATGGATGTAACGTGTGATGACATCACAGCTGATGCCTGCAGAGGCTGGATTAGACACTCTGAAAGATGATTTTCACGCTGTATCGCAAGAGAAGATATTTGTTGTGATGTGGATGAGAATCCGTTGCCCAAAAGACAGGAACGTCAGGAGGTGTAGGAAGACTGCACTGTAATTCCACTGCACTGCATGTACAGTTTTCCCTAAGGAGATTGTCTTATGTTCAGATTTCTACATTTGTTTGTGCTATGCAGTGCTGTCTTTTCCTGTCTGCATCACAATGACACTGTCTGTCAATAAATTATTGTACAAACAGTAAAAGCGTTAACGTGAATCATGTGCCGTCTCTTGCAATCAAACAATCAAAACCAGAAATGCACTTACTGTTTTGCAAATGACAAGGATGATTCGAGAAATGCTCCACTCATCACTCCCAGTTCACTCCGCTGCACACGTCTGATCACTTCTTTGTCACCCCCGAACTCACCGCTCCAGACAACGCAGATGTCTTACCGCTGGTCACTTTCCGGCGCTACCTACGGTCCCTCCCTCCTGCTTTTCCTCTGCTGTCTTGTCTGCACTCCCCCCCTCTGAGGAGCTCTCTCTTTTGAATACCAACAGTGCCACAGACACTCTGTGTTCCACGCTTACATCCTGCTTGGACAACATATGCCCTCTTGCATCTGGACCAGCCCGTGCATCCCTGTCTGCCCCCTGGTTATCGGATGTACCACGTGAGCATCGCACCAGCCTCCGGTCAGCTGAGAGAAAATGGCACAAGTCAAAAGACCATACTGACCTCTCTCTCTCTACTTTCTCCGTTGACGTCACCTCTGCAAAAACTGATTATAACCACTCGAAGATCAGCAACTCTCCTGACTCTCGCACACTCTTAAAAACCTTCTCTGCTCTCCTCTGTCCGCCTGCTCCCACACCTTCATCGGAGTTGACGGCTGATGATTTTGCATCGTTCTTCGTAAAGAAAACTACCGCCATCAACAGCCAATTTTCTACGCCACCATCACCCGCCTTTTCTCCTATGTCTGAAGATGATGTTTCCAAGGTCATTGGTTCCAACCACCCTACCACCTGCCCACTGGATCCCATCCCCACCCATCTCCTCTATGCCATCTCTCCAGCAGTTGTGCCTGGTCTGACCCGCATCATCAACTCTTTGCTCACCACTGGGACATTTCCCACTGCTTTCAAAGAGGCCTGCATCACACCGCTACTGAAGAAACTCACTCTCAACCTTACACTGCTAGAACACTACAGGCCGGTGTAGTGTGTGAAAATGCATATCTTCCGTCAAAATGTAGATGACTGATTTTAACCTCTTATTATTTTCTGTCTTCTTAAAAAAATATTTTTTTACTTACCTCACTATTCTTAGCTTTGTATACTGTGCTAGGCTTTAATGGACTGGATTTAATTAACTTATGCATTTTGTTGCCTATATTGTTATAATTGCTTCCAATGTTTCCTCGTCTGTAAGTCGCTTTGGATAAAAACGTCTGCTAAATGACTAAATGTAAATTTTATAAAATGTGTAATGTCATGTGTAATGTGTAATGTGTAGTGTGTGGCCTTGAAATTTTAGCATGTCTACGTAATCATGAATAAATGCTTCTTGAGACACACAGTGTTGCTTCTTTGCATGCATCAAATGAATTGTTTCTGGCTATATGCATCCATGCATTAGTTTGAGAGGGGTGGAAATGGGACACTTGGGTGAAACAAAACTGCCCCAAAAGTACCCCCCCCCACTTTAAATACAGTTTTTTCTAAGTCAATTTGGTACATTTCTCTGATCCGATTTGAAATTCTCAAAACTTCTTGTTCAATCCTTACATCCTTGTGTCACGTGTGCACATCAAACAAGCATTTTCTCATTTCTTTGAACAAGTTGCAAATGCTTTGGTACATCCATGCAAATGATTATGACAAAATTCTGTGCAGATTCCTACATTATCAATTGCTTATGTCATGTTGATCAAAATGCATTATAATGGGTCTCTGTAGAATAGTATAATCCCCACGACATTTAAGCACTAGTTTTACAATATACAGTAAGTATACTTTAAGTAAACGGTGGCATTTTATTTTACTCAATTTAGTGTTTTGCATTGCTATATTCTTTCCACATAGGACTGCAAGACAACTTCACTGTGTTGCAGACGGCCCCTTTTCACACCTAAACAGTCTTTTGACACTCTCTACAGGGATCTCATCCCTGAACAAGAGAGGGGGCAGATTGGAGATGACCTGCCAAAGTACGTGTTAGGTTGGGACAATGTCAGTTTCCATCGCTCCAACATCATCAGGCAATGGTTTGCGGCCCACAACAGGATGCTGGTGGAGTTCCTCTCACCCTACTCAACCCCGTTGAGGAATTTTTCTCAGCATGAAGATTAAAAGTATATGATGACCAGCCGCATACACAGATGACCCTTCTGGCTGCCATGGATGTAACGTGTGATGACATCACAGCTGATGCCTGCAGAGGCTGGATTAGACACTCTGAAAGATGATTTTCACGCTGTATCGCAAGAGAAGAAATTTGTTGTGAGTTGGATGAGAATCCGTTGCCCAAAAGACAGGAACGTCAGGAGGTGTAGGAAGACTGCACTGTAATTCCACTGCACTGCATGTACAGTTTTCCCTAAGGAGATTGTCTTATGTTCAGATTTCTACATTTGTTTGTGCTATGCAGTGCTGTCTTTTCCTGTCTGCATCACAATGACACTGTCTGTCAATAAATTATTGTACAAACAGTAAAAGCGTTAACGTGAATCATGTGCCGTCTCTTGCAATCAAACAATCAAAACCAGAAATGCACTTACTGTTTTGCAAATGACAAGGATGATTCGAGAAATGCTCCACTCATCACTCTCAGGTCACTCCGCTGCACAAGTCTGATCACTTCTTTGTCACCCCCGACCTCACCGCTCCAGACAACGCAGATGTCTTACCGCTGGTCACTTTCCGGCTCTACCTACGGTTCCTCCCTCCTGCTTTTCGTCTGCTGTCTTGTCTGCACTCCCCCCCTCTGAGGAGCTCTCTCTTTTGAATACCAACAGTGCCACAGACACTCTGTGTTCCACGCTTACATCCTGCTTGGACAACATATGCCCTCTTACATCTAGACCAGCCCGTGCATCCCTGTCTGCCCCCTGGTTATCGGATGTACCACGTGAGCATCGCACCAGCCTCCGGTCAGCTGAGAGAAAATGGCACAAGTCAAAAGACCATACTGACCTCTCGCTCTCTAATATTCTCCGTTGACGTCACCTCTGCAAAAACTGATTATAACCACTCGAAGATCAGCAACTCTCCTGACTCTCGCACACTCTTAAAAACCGTCTCTGCTCTCCTCTGTCCGCCTGCTCCCACACCTTCATCGGAGTTAACGGCTGATGATTTTGCATCGTTCTTCGTAAAGAAAACTACCGCCATCAACAGCCAATTTTCTACGCCACCATCACCCGCCTTTTCTCCTATGTCTGAAGATGATGTTTCCAAGGTCATTGGTGCCAAACACCCTACCACCTGCCCACTGGATCCCATCCCCACCCATCTCCTCCATGCCATCTCTCCAGCAGTTGTGCCTGGTCTGACCCGCATCATCAACTCTTTGCTCACCACTGGGACATTTCCCACTGCTTTCAAAGAGGCCTGCATCACACCGCTACTGAAGAAACTCACTCTCAACCTTACACTGCTAGAACACTACAGGCCGGTGTAGTGTGTGAAAATGCATATCTTCCGTCAAAATGTAGATGACTGATTTTAACCTCTTATTATTTTCTGTCTTCTTAAAAAAATATTTTTTTTACTTACCTCACTATTCTTAGCTTTGTATACTGTGCTAAGCTTTAATGGACTGGATTTAATTAACTTATGCATTTTGTTGCCTATATTGTTATAATTGCTTCCAATGTTTCCTCGTCTGTAACTCGCTTTGGATAAAAACGTCTGCTAAATGACTATATGTAAATTTTATGAAATGTGTAATGTCATGTGTAATGTGTAATGTGTAGTGTGTGGCCTTGAAATTTTAGCATGTCTACGTAATCATGAATAAATGCTTCTTGAGACACACAGTGTTGCTTCTTTGCATGCATCAAATGAATTGTTTCTGGCTATATGCATCCATGCATTAGTTTGAGAGGGATGGAAATGGGACACTTGGGTGAAACAAAACTGCCCCAAAAGTACCCCCCCCACTTTAAATACAGTTTTTTCTAAGTCAATTTGGTACATTTCTCTGATCCGATTTGAAATTCTCAAAACTTCTTGTTCAATCCTTACATCCTTGTGTCACGTGTGCACATCAAACAAGCATTTTCTCATTTCTTTGAACAAGTTGCAAATGCTTTGGTACATCCATGCAAATGATTATGACAAAATTCTGTGCAGATTCCTACATTATCAATTGCTTATGTCATGTTGATCAAAATGCATTATAATGGGTCTCTGTAGAATAGTATAATCCCCACGACATTTAAGCACTAGTTTTACAATATACAGTAAGTATACTTTAAGTAAACAGTGGCATTTTATTTTACTCAATTTAGTGTTTTGCATTGCTATATTCTTTCCACATAGGACTGCAAGACAACTTCACTGTGTTGCAGACGGCCCCTTTTCACACCTAAACAGTCTTTTGACACTCTCTACAGGGATCTCATCCCTGAACAAGAGAGGGGGCAGATTGGAGATGACCTGCCAAAGTACGTGTTAGTTTGGGACAATGT
The DNA here is from genome assembly GCF_947034865.1 of Barbatula barbatula. Taxonomy (NCBI): domain Eukaryota; kingdom Metazoa; phylum Chordata; class Actinopteri; order Cypriniformes; family Nemacheilidae; genus Barbatula; species Barbatula barbatula. The sequence goes on from NC_136777.1 coordinate 15,054,301, forward strand.
CAGTTTCCATCGCTCCAACATCATCAGGCAATGGTTTGCGGCCCACAACAGGATGCTGGTGGAGTTCCTCTCACCCTACTCAACCACGTTGAGGAATTTTTCTCAGCATGAAGATTAAAAGTATATGATCGCCAGCCGCATACACAGATGACCCTTCTGGCTGCCATGGATGTAACGTGTGATGACATCACAGCTGATGCCTGCAGAGGCTGGATTAGACACTCTGAAAGATGATTTTCACTCTGTATCGCAAGAGAAGATATTTGTTGTGATGTGGATGAGAATCCGTTGCCCAAAAGACAGGAACGTCAGGAGGTGTAGGAAGACTGCACTGTAATTCCACTGCACTGCATGTACAGTTTTCCCTAAGGAGATTGTCTTATGTTCAGATTTCTACATTTGTTTGTGCTATGCAGTGCTGTCTTTTCCTGTCTGCATCACAATGACACTGTCTGTCAATAAATTATTGTTAAAACAGTAAAAGCGTTAACGTGAATCATGTGCCGTCTCTTGCAATCAAACAATCAAAACCAGAAATGCACTTACTGTTTTGCAAATGACAAGGATGATTCGAGAAATGCTCCACTCATCACTCTCAGTTCACTCCGCTGCACACGTCTGATCACTTCTTTGTCACCCCCGAACTCACCGCTCCAGACAACGCAGATGTCTTACCACTGGTCACTTTCCGGCGCTACCTACGGTCCCTCCCTCCTGCTTTTCCTCTGCTGTCTTGTCTGCACTCCCCCCCTCTGAGGAGCTCTCTCTTTTGAATACCAACAGTGCCACAGACACTCTGTGTTCCACGCTTACATCCTGCTTGGACAACATATGCCCTCTTACATCTGGACCAGCCCGTGCATCCCTGTCTGCCCCCTGGTTATCGGATGTACCACGTGAGCATCGCACCAGCCTCCGGTCAGCTGAGAGAAAATGGCACAAGTCAAAAGACCATACTGACCTCTCTCTCTCTACTTTCTCCGTTGACGTCACCTCTGCAAAAACTAATTATAACCACTCGAAGATCAGCAACTCTCCTGACTCTCGCACACTCTTAAAAACCTTCTCTGCTCTCCTCTGTCCGCCTGCTCCCACACCTTCATCGGAGTTAACGGCTGATGATTTTGCATCGTTCTTCGTAAAGAAAACTACCGCCATCAACAGCCAATTTTCTACGCCACCATCACCCGCCTTTTCTCCTATGTCTGAAGATGATGTTTCCAAGGTCATTGGTTCCAACCACCCTACCACCTGCCCACTGGATCCCATCCCCACCCATCTCCTCTATGCCATCTCTCCAGCAGTTGTGCCTGGTCTGACCCGCATCATCAACTCTTTGCTCACCACTGGGACATTTCCCACTGCTTTCAAAGAGGCCTGCATCACACCGCTACTGAAGAAACTCACTCTCAACCTTACACTGCTAGAACACTACAGGCCGGTGTAGTGTGTGAAAATGCATATCTTCCGTCAAAATGTAGATGACTGATTTTAACCTCTTATTATTTTCTGTCTTCTTAAAAAAATATTTTTTTACTTACCTCACTATTCTTAGCTTTGTATACTGTGCTAGGCTTTAATGGACTGGATTTAATTAACTTATGCATTTTGTTGCCTATATTGTTATAATTGCTTCCAATGTTTCCTCGTCTGTAAGTCGCTTTGGATAAAAACGTCTGCTAAATGACTAAATGTAAATTTTATGAAATGTGTAATGTCATGTGTAATGTGTAGTGTGTGGCCTTGAAATTTTAGCATGTCTACGTAATCATGAATAAATGCTTCTTGAGACACACAGTGTTGCTTCTTTGCATGCATCAAATGAATTGTTTCTGGCTATATTCATCCATGCATTAGTTTGAGAGGGATGGAAATGGGACACTTGGGTGAAACAAAACTGCCCCAAAAGTACCCCCCCCACTTTAAATACAGTTTTTTCTAAGTCAATTTGGTACATTTCTCTGATCCGATTTGAAATTCTCAAAACTTCTTGTTCAATCCTTACATCCTTGTGTCACGTGTGCACATCAAACAAGCATTTTCTCATTTCTTTGAACAAGTTGCAAATGCTTTGGTACATCCATGCAAATGATTATGACAAAATTCTGTGCAGATTCCTACATTATCAATTGCTTATGTCATGTTGATCAAAATGCATTATAATGGGTCTCTGTAGAATAGTATAATCCCCACGACATTTAAGCACTAGTTTTACAATATACAGTAAGTATACTTTAAGTAAACAGTGGCATTTTATTTTACTCAATTTAGTGTTTTGCATTGCTATATTCTTTCCACATAGGACTGCAAGACAACTTCACTGTGTTGCAGACGGCCCCTTTTCACACCTAAACAGTCTTTTGACACTCTCTACAGGGATCTCATCCCTGAACAAGAGAGGGGGCAGATTGGAGATGACCTGCCAAAGTACGTGTTAGTTTGGGACAATGTCAGTTTCCATCGCTCCAACATCATCAGGCAATGGTTTGCGGCCCACAACAGGATGCTGGTGGAGTTCCTCTCACCCTACTCAACCACGTTGAGGAATTTTTCTCAGCATGAAGATTAAAAGTATATGATCGCCAGCCGCATACACAGATGACCCTTCTGGCTGCCATGGATGTAACGTGTGATGACATCACAGCTGATGCCTGCAGAGGCTGGATTAGACACTCTGAAAGATGATTTTCACGCTGTATCGCAAGAGAAGATATTTGTTGTGATGTGGATGAGAATCCGTTGCCCAAAAGACAGGAACGTCAGGAGGTGTAGGAAGACTGCACTGTAATTCCACTGCACTGCATGTACAGTTTTCCCTAAGGAGATTGTCTTATGTTCAGATTTCTACATTTGTTTGTGCTATGCAGTGCTGTCTTTTCCTGTCTGCATCACAATGACACTGTCTGTCAATAAATTATTGTAAAAACAGTAAAAGCGTTAACGTGACTCATGTGCCGTCTCTTGCAATCAAACAATCAAAACCAGAAATGCACTTACTGTTTTGCAAATGACAAGGATGATTCGAGAAATGCTCCACTCATCACTCCCAGTTCACTCCGCTGCACACGTCTGATCACTTCTTTGTCACCCCCGAACTCACCGCTCCAGACAACGCAGATGTCTTACCGCTGGTCACTTTCCGGCGCTACCTACGGTCCCTCCCTCCTGCTTTTCCTCTGCTGTCTTGTCTGCACTCCCCCCCTCTGAGGAGCTCTCTCTTTTGAATACCAACAGTGCCACAGACACTCTGTGTTCCACGCTTACATCCTGCTTGGACAACATATGCCCTCTTGCATCTGGACCAGCCCGTGCATCCCTGTCTGCCTCCTGGTTATCGGATGTACCACGTGAGCATCGCACCAGCCTCCGGTCAGCTGAGAGAAAATGGCACAAGTCAAAAGACCATACTGACCTCTCTCTCTCTACTTTCTCCGTTGACGTCACCTCTGCAAAAACTGATTATAACCACTCGAAGATCAGCAACTCTCCTGACTCTCGCACACTCTTAAAAACCTTCTCTGCTCTCCTCTGTCCGCCTGCTCCCACACCTTCATCGGAGTTAACGGCTGATGATTTTGCATCGTTCTTCGTAAAGAAAACTACCGCCATCAACAGCCAATTTTCTACGCCACCATCACCCGCCTTTTCTCCTATGTCTGAAGATGATGTTTCCAAGGTCATTGGTTCCAACCACCCTACCACCTGCCCACTGGATCCCATCCCCACCCATCTCCTCCATGCCATCTCTCCAGCAGTTGTGCCTGGTCTGACCCGCATCATCAACTCTTTGCTCACCACTGGGACATTTCCCACTGCTTTCAAAGAGGCCTGCATCACACCGCTACTGAAGAAACTCACTCTCAACCTTACACTGCTAGAACACTACCGGCCGGTGTAGTGTGTGAAAATGCATATCTTCCGTCAAAATGTAGATGACTGATTTTAACCTCTTATTATTTTCTGTCTTCTTAAAAAATTATTTTTTTACTTACCTCACTATTCTTAGCTTTGTATAATGTGCTAGGCTTTAATGGACTGGATTTAATTAACTTATGCATTTTGTTGCCTATATTGTTATAATTGCTTCCAATGTTTCCTCGTCTGTAAGTCGCTTTGGATAAAAACGTCTGCTAAATGACTAAATGTAAATTTTATGAAATGTGTAATGTCATGTGTAATGTGTAGTGTGTGGCCTTGAAATTTTAGCATGTCTACGTAATCATGAATAAATGCTTCTTGAGACACACAGTGTTGCTTCTTTGCATGCATCAAATGAATTGTTTCTGGCTATATGCATCCATGCATTAGTTTGAGAGGGGTGGAAATGGGACACTTGGGTGAAACAAAACTGCCCCAAAAGTACCCCCCCCACTTTAAATACAGTTTTTTCTAAGTCAATTTGGTACATTTCTCTGATCCGATTTGAAATTCTCAAAACTTCTTGTTCAATCCTTACATCCTTGTGTCACGTGTGCACATCAAACAAGCATTTTCTCACTTCTTTGAACAAGTTGCAAATGCTTTGGTACATCCATGCAAATGATTATGACAAAATTCTGTGCAGATTCCTACATTATCAATTGCTTATGTCATGTTGATCAAAATGCATTATAATGGGTCTCTGTAGAATAGTATAATCCCCACGACATTTAAGCACTAGTTTTACAATATACAGTAAGTATACTTTAAGTAAACAGTGGCATTTTATTTTACTCAATTTAGTGTTTTGCATTGCTATATTCTTTCCACATAGGACTGCAAGACAACTTCACTGTGTTGCAGACGGCCCCTTTTCACACCTAAACAGTCTTTTGACACTCTCTACAGGGATCTCATCCCTGAACAAGAGAGGGGGCAGATTGGAGATGACCTGCCAAAGTACGTGTTAGTTTGGGACAATGTCAGTTTCCATCGCTCCAACATCATCAGGCAATGGTTTGCGGCCCACAACAGGATGCTGGTGGAGTTCCTCTCACCCTACTCAACCACGTTGAGGAATTTTTCTCAGCATGAAGATTAAAAGTATATGATCGCCAGCCGCATACACAGATGACCCTTCTGGCTGCCATGGATGTAACGTGTGATGACATCACAGCTGATGCCTGCAGAGGCTGGATTAGACACTCTGAAAGATGATTTTCACGCTGTATCGCAAGAGAAGATATTTGTTGTGATGTGGATGAGAATCCGTTGCCCAAAAGACAGGAACGTCAGGAGGTGTAGGAAGACTGCACTGTAATTCCACTGCACTGCATGTACAGTTTTCCCTAAGGAGATTGTCTTATGTTCAGATTTCTACATTTGTTTGTGCTATGCAGTGCTGTCTTTTCCTGTCTGCATCACAATGACACTGTCTGTCAATAAATTATTGTAAAAACAGTAAAAGCGTTAACGTGACTCATGTGCCATCTCTTGCAATCAAACAATCAAAACCAGAAATGCACTTACTGTTTTGCAAATGACAAGGATGATTCGAGAAATGCTCCACTCATCACTCTCAGTTCACTCCGCTGCACACGTCTGATCACTTCTTTGTCACCCCCGAACTCACCGCTCCAGACAACGCAGATGTCTTACCACTGGTCACTTTCCGGCGCTACCTACGGTCCCTCCCTCCTGCTTTTCCTCTGCTGTCTTGTCTGCACTCCCCCCCTCTGAGGAGCTCTCTCTTTTGAATACCAACAGTGCCACAGACACTCTGTGTTCCACGCTTACATCCTGCTTGGACAACATATGCCCTCTTACATCTGGACCAGCCCGTGCATCCCTGTCTGCCCCCTGGTTATCGGATGTACCACGTGAGCATCGCACCAGCCTCCGGTCAGCTGAGAGAAAATGACACAAGTCAAAAGACCATACTGACCTCTCTCTCTCTACTTTCTCCGTTGACGTCACCTCTGCAAAAACTGATTATAACCACTCGAAGATCAGCAACTCTCCTGACTCTCGCACACTCTTAAAAACCTTCTCTGCTCTCCTCTGTCCGCCTGCTCCCACACCTTCATCGGAGTTAACGGCTGATGATTTTGCATCGTTCTTCGTAAAGAAAACTACCGACATCAACAGCCAATTTTCTACGCCACCATCACCCGCCTTTTCTCCTATGTCTGAAGATGATGTTTCCAAGGTCATTGGTTCCAACCACCCTACCACCTGCCTACTGGATCCCATCCCCACCCATCTCCTCCATGCCATCTCTCCAGCAGTTGTGCCTGGTCTGACCCGCATCATCAACTCTTTGCTCACCCCTGGGACATTTCCCACTGCTTTCAAAGAGGCCTGCATCACACCGCTACTGAAGAAACTCACTCTCAACCTTATACTGCTAGAACACTACAGGCCGGTGTAGTGTGTGAAAATGCATATCTTCCGTCAAAATGTAGATGACTGATTTTAACCTCTTATTATTTTCTGTCTTCTTAAAAAATTATTTTTTTACTTACCTCACTATTCTTAGCTTTGTATACTGTGCTAGGCTTTAATGGACTGGATTTAATTAACTTATGCCTTTTGTTGCCTATATTGTTATAATTGCTTCCAATGTTTCCTTGTCTGTAAGTCGCTTTGGATAAAAACGTCTGCTAAATGACTAAATGTAAATTTTATGAAATGTGTAATGTCATGTGTAATGTGTAGTGTGTGGCCTTGAAATTTTAGCATGTCTACGTAATCATGAATAAATGCTTCTTGAGACACACAGTGTTGCTTCTTTGCATGCATCAAATGAATTGTTTCTGGCTTTATGCATCCATGCATTAGTTTGAGAGGGGTGGAAATGGGACACTTGGGTGAAACAAAACTGCCCCAAAAGTACCCCCCCCCACTTTAAATACAGCTTTTTCTAAGTCAATTTGGTACATTTCTCTGATCCGATTTGAAATTCTCAAAACTTCTTGTTCAATCCTTACATCCTTGTGTCACGTGTGCACATCAAACAAGCATTTTCTCATTTCTTTGAACAAGTTGCAAATGCTTTGGTACATCCATGCAAATGATTATGACAAAATTCTGTGCAGATTCCTACATTATCAATTGCTTATGTCATGTTGATCAAAATGCATTATAATGGGTCTCTGTAGAATAGTATAATCCCCACGACATTTAAGCACTAGTTTTACAATATACAGTAAGTATACTTTAAGTAAACGGTGGCATTTTATTTTACTCAATTTAGTGTTTTGCATTGCTATATTCTTTCCACATAGGACTGCAAGACAACTTCACTGTGTTGCAGACGGCCCCTTTTCACACCTAAACAGACTTTTGACACTCTCTACAGGGATCTCATCCCTGAACAAGAGAGGGGGCAGATTGGAGATGACCTGCCAAAGTACGTGTTAGTTTGGGACAATGTCAGTTTCCATCGTTCCAACATCATCAGGCAATTGTTTGCGGCCCACAACAGGATGCTGGTGGAGTTCCTTTCACCCTACTCAACCACGTTGAGGAATTTTTCTCAGCATGAAGATTAAAAGTATATGATCGCCAGCCGCATACACAGATGACCCTTCTGGCTGCCATGGATGTAACGTGTGATGACATCACAGCTGATGCCTGCAGAGGCTGGATTAGACACTCTGAAAGATGATTTTCACGCTGTATCGCAAGAGAAGATATTTGTTGTGATGTGGATGAGAATCCGTTGCCCAAAAGACAGGAACGTCAGGAGGTGTAGGAAGACTGCACTGTAATTCCACTGCACTGCATGTACAGTTTTCCCTAAGGAGATTGTCTTATGTTCAGATTTCTACATTTGTTTGTGCTATGCAGTGCTGTCTTTTCCTGTCTGCATCACAATGACACTGTCTGTCAATAAATTATTGTACAAACAGTAAAAGCGTTAACGTGAATCATGTGCCGTCTCTTGCAATCAAACAATCAAAACCAGAAATGCACTTACTGTTTTGCAAATGACAAGGATGATTCGAGAAATGCTCCACTCATCACTCTCAGGTCACTCCGCTGCACACATCTGATCACTTCTTTGTCACCCCCGACCTCACCGCTCCAGACAACGCAGATGTCTTACCGCTGGTCACTTTCCGGCGCTACCTACGGTCCCTCCCTCCTGCTTTTCCTCTGCTGTCTTGTCTGCACTCCCCCCCTCTGAGGAGCTCTCTCTTTTGAATACCAACAGTGCCACAGACACTCTGTGTTCCACGCTTACATCCTGCTTGGACAACATATGCCCTCTTACATCTGGACCAGCCCGTGCATCCCTGTCTGCCCCCTGGTTATCGGATGTACCACGTGAGCATCGCACCAGCCTCCGGTCAGCTGAGAGAAAATGGCACAAGTCAAAAGACCATACTGACCTCTCTCTCTCTACTTTCTCCGTTGACGTTACCTCTGCAAAAACTGATTATAACCACCCGAAGATCAGCAACTCTCCTGACTCTTGCACACTCTTAAAAACCTTCTCTGCTCTCCTCTGTCCGCCTGCTCCCACACCTTCATCGGAGTTAACGGCTGATGATTTTGCATCGTTCTTCGTAAAGAAAACTACCGCCATCAACAGCCAATTTTCTACGCCACCATCACCCGCCTTTTCTCCTATGTCTGAAGATGATGTTTCCAAGGTCATTGGTTCCAACCACCCTACCACCTGCCCACTGGATCCCATCCCCACCCATCTCCTCTATGCCATCTCTCCAGCAGTTGTGCCTGGTCTGACCCGCATCATCAACTCTTTGCTCACCACTGGGACATTTCCCACTGCTTTCAAAGAGGCCTGCATCACACCGCTACTGAAGAAACTCACTCTCAACCTTACACTGCTAGAACACTACAGGCCGGTGTAGTGTGTGAAAATGCATATCTTCCGTCAAAATGTAGATGACTGATTTTAACCTCTTATTATTTTCTGTCTTCTTAAAAATTTATTTTTTTACTTACCTCACTATTCTTAGCTTTGTATACTGTGCTAGGCTTTAATGGACTGGATTTAATTAACTTATGCATTTGTTGCCTATATTGTTATAATTGCTTCCAATGTTTCCTCGTCTGTAAGTCGCTTTGGATAAAAACGTCTGCTAAATGACTAAATGTAAATTTTATGAAATGTGTAATGTCATGTGTAATGTGTAATGTGTAGTGTGTGGCCTTGAAATTTTAGCATGTCTACGTAATCATGAATAAATGCTTCTTGAGACACACAGTGTTGCTTCTTTGCATGCATCAAATGAATTGTTTCTGGCTATATGCATCCATGCATTAGTTTGAGAGGGGTGGAAATGTGGAAATGGGACACTTGGGTGAAACAAAACTGCCCCAAAAGTACCCCCCCCCCCCCACTTTAAATACAGTTTTTTCTAAGTCAATTTGGTACATTTCTCAGATCCGATTTGAAATTCTCAAAACTTCTTGTTCAATCCTTACATCCTTGTGTCACGTGTGCACATCAAACAAGCATTTTCTCATTTCTTTGAACAAGTTGCAAATGCTTTGGTACATCCATGCAAATGATTATGACAAAATTCTGTGCAGATTCCTACATTATCAATTGCTTATGTCATGTTGATCAAAATGCATTATAATGGGTCTCTGTAGAATAGTATAATCCCCACGACATTTAAGCACTAGTTTTACAATATACAGTAAGTATACTTTAAGTAAACGGTGGCATTTTATTTTACTCAATTTAGTGTTTTGCATTGCTATATTCTTTCCACATAGGACTGCAAGACAACTTCACTGTATTGCAGACGGCCCCTTTTCACACCTAAACAGTCTTTTGACACTCTCTACAAAGTACGTGTTAGTTTGGGACAATGTCAGTTTCCATCGCTCCAACATCATCAGGCAATGGTTTGCGGCCCACAACAGGATGCTGGTGGAGTTCCTCTCACCCTACTCAACCCCGTTGAGGAATTTTTCTCAGCATGAAGATTAAAAGTATATGATGGCCAGCCGCATACACAGATGACCCTTCTGGCTGCCATGGATGTAACGTGTGATGACATCACAGCTGATGCCTGCAGAGGCTGGATTAGACACTCTGAAAGATGATTTTCACGCTGTATCGCAAGAGAAGATATTTGTTGTGATGTGGATGAGAATCCGTTGCCCAAAAGACAGGAATGTCAGGAGGTGTAGGAAGACTGCACTGTAATTCCACTGCACTGCATGTACAGATTTCCCAAAGGAGATTGTCTTATGTTCAGATTTCTACATTTGTTTGTGCTATGCAGTGCTGTCTTTTCCTGTCTGCATCACAATGACACTGTCTGTCAATAAATTATTGTACAAACAGTAAAAGCGTTAACGTGAATCATGTGCCGTCTCTTGCAATCAAACAATCAAAACCAGAAATGCACTTACTGTTTTGCAAATGACAAGGATGATTCGAGAAATGCTCCACTCATCACTCTCAGGTCACTCCGCTGCACACGTCTGATCACTTCTTTGTCACCCCCGACCTCACCGCTCCAGACAACGCAGATGTCTTACCGCTGGTCACTTTCCGGCGCTACCTACGGTCCCTCCCTCCTGCTTTTCCTCTGCTGTCTTGTCTGCACTCCTCCCCTCTGAGGAGCTCTCTCTTTTGAATACCAACAGTGCCACAGACACTCTGTGTTCCACGCTTACATCCTGCTTGGACAACATATGCCCTCTTACATCTGGACCAGCCCGTGCATCCCTGTCTGCCCCCTGGTTATCGGATGTACCACGTGAGCATCGCACCAGCCTCCGGTCAGCTGAGAGAAAATGGCACAAGTCAAAAGACCATACTGACCTCTCTCTCTCTACTTTCTCCGTTGACGTCACCTCTGCAAAAACTGATTATAACCACTCAAAGATCAGCAACTCTCCTGACTCTCGCACACTCTTAAAAACCTTCTCTGCTCTCCTCTGTCCGCCTGCTCCCACACCTTCATCGGAGTTAACGGCTGATGATTTTGCATCGTTCTTCGTAAAGAAAAATACCGCCATCAACAGCCAATTTTCTACGCCACCATCACCCGCCTTTTCTCCTATGTCTGAAGATGATGTTTCCAAGGTCATTGGTTCCAACCACCCTAACACCTGCCCACTGGATCCCATCCCCACCCATCTCCTCCATGCCATCTCTCCAGCAGTTGTGCCTGGTCTGACCCGCATCATCAACTCTTTGCTCACCACTGGGACATTTCCCACTGCTTTCAAAGAGGCCTGCATCACACCGCTACTGAAGAAACTCACTCTCAACCTTACACTGCTAGAACACTACAGGCCGGTGTAGTGTGTGAAAATGCATATCTTCCGTCAAAATGTAGATGACTGATTTTAACCTCTTATTATTTTCTGTCTTCTTAAAAAATTATTTTTTTACTTACCTCACTATTCTTAGCTTTGTATACTGTGCTAGGCTTTAATGGACTGGATTTAATTAACTTATGCATTTTGTTGCCTATATTGTTATAATTGCTTCCAATGATTCCTCGTCTGTAAGTCGCTTTGGATAAAAACGTCTGCTAAATGACTAAATTAAATTTTTATGAAATGTGTAATGTCATGTGTAATGTGTAATGTGTAGTGTGTGGCCTTGAAATTTTAGCATGTCTACGTAATCATGAATAAATGCTTCTTGAGACACACAGTGTTGCTTCTTTGCATGCATCAAATGAATTGTTTCTGGCTATATGCATCCATGCATTAGTTTGAGAGGGGTGGAAATGGGACACTTGGGTGAAACAAAACTGCCCCAAAAGTACCCCCCCCACTTTAAATACAGTTTTTTCTTAGTCAATTTGGTACATTTCTCTGATCCCATTTGAAATTCTCAAAACTTCTTGTTCAATCCTTACATCCTTGTGTCACGTGTGCACATCAAACAAGCATTTTCTCATTTCTTTGAACAAGTTGCAAATGCTTTGGTACTTCCATGCAAATGATTATGACAAAATTCTGTGCAGATTCCTACATTATCAATTGCTTATGTCATGTTGATCAAAATGCATTATAATGGGTCTCTGTAGAATAGTATAATCCCCACGACATTTAAGCACTAGTTTTACAATATACAGTAAGTATACTTTAAGTAAACGGTGGCATTTTATTTTACTCAATTTAGTGTTTTGCATTGCTATATTCTTTCCACATAGGACTGCAAGACAACTTCACTGTGTTGCAGACGGCCCCTTTTCACACCTAAACAGTCTTTTGAGACTCTCTACAGGGATCTCATCCCTGAACAAGAGAGGGGGCAGATTGGAGATGACCTGCCAAAGTACGTGTTAGTTTGGGACAATGTCAGTTTCCATCGCTCCAACATCATCAGGCAATGGTTTGCGGCCCACAACAGGATGCTGGTGGAGTTCCTCTCACCCAACTCAACCACGTTGAGGAATTTTTCTCATCATGAAGATTAAAAGTATATGATCGCCAGCCGCATACACAGATGACCCTTCTGGCTGCCATGGATGTAACGTGTGATGACATCACAGCTGATGCCTGCAGAGGCTGGATTAGACACTCTGAAAGATGATTTTCACGCTGTATCGCAAGAGAAGATATTTGTTGTGATGTGGATGAGAATCCGTTGCCCAAAAGACAGGAATGTCAGGAGGTGTAGGAAGACTGCACTGTAATTCCACTGCACTGCATGTACAGTTTTCCCTAAGGAGATTGTCTTATGTTCAGATTTCTACATTTGTTTGTGCTATGCAGTGCTGTCTTTTCCTGTCTGCATCACAATGACACTGTCTGTCAATAAATTATTGTACAAACAGTAAAAGCGTTAACGTGAATCATGTGCCGTCTCTTGCAATCAAACAATCAAAACCAGAAATGCACTTACTGTTTTGCAAATGACAAGGATGATTCGAGAAATGCTCCACTCATCACTCTCAGGTCACTCCGCTGCACACGTCTGATCACTTCTTTGTCACCCCCGACCTCACCGCTCCAGACAACGCAGATGTCTTACCGCTGGTCACTTTCCGGCGCTACCTACGGTCCCTCCCTCCTGCTTTTCCTCTGCTGTCTTGTCTGCACTCCCCCCCTCTGAGGAGCTCTCTCTTTTGAATACCAACAGTGCCACAGACACTCTGTGTTCCACGCTTACATCCTGCTTGGACAACATATGCCCTCTTACATCTGGACCAGCCCATGCATCCCTGTCTGCCCCCTGGTTATCGGATGTACCACGTGAGCATCGCACCAGCCTCCGGTCAGCTGAGAGAAAATGACACAAGTCAAAAGACCATACTGACCTCTCTCTCTCTACTTTCTCCGTTGACGTCACCTCTGCAAAAACTGATTATAACCACTCGAAGATCAGCAACTCTCCTGACTCTCGCACACTCTTAAAAACCTTCTCTGCTCTCCTCTGTCCGCCTGCTCCCACACCTTCATCGGAGTTAACGGCTGATGATTTTGCATCGTTCTTCGTAAAGAAAACTACCGCCATCAACAGCCAATTTTCTACGCCACCATCACCCGCCTTTTCTCCTATGTCTGAAGATGATGTTTCCAAGGTCATTGGTTCCAACCACCCTACCACCTGCCCACTGGATCCCATCCCCACCCATCTCCTCCATGCCATCTCTCCAGCAGTTGTGCCTGGTCTGACCCGCATCATCAACTCTTTGCTCACCACTGGGACATTTCCCACTGCTTTCAAAGAGGCCTGCATCACACCGCTACTGAAGAAACTCACTCTCAACCTTACACTGCTAGAACACTACAGGCCGGTGTAGTGTGTGAAAATGCATATCTTCCGTCAAAATGTAGATGACTGATTTTAACCTCTTATTATTTTCTGTCTTCTTAAAAATTTATTTTTTTACTTACCTCACTATTCTTAGCTTTGTATACTGTGCTAGGCTTTAATGGACTGGATTTAATTAACTTATGCATTTGTTGCCTATATTGTTATAATTGCTTCCAATGTTTCCTCGTCTGTAAGTCGCTTTGGATAAAAACGTCTGCTAAATGACTAAATGTAAATTTTATGAAATGTGTAATGTCATGTGTAATGTGTAATGTGTAGTGTGTGGCCTTGAAATTTTAGCATGTCTACGTAATCATGAATAAATGCTTCTTGAGACACACAGTGTTGCTTCTTTGCATGCATCAAATGAATTGTTTCTGGCTATATGCATCCATGCATTAGTTTGAGAGGGGTGGAAATGTGGAAATGGGACACTTGGGTGAAACAAAACTGCCCCAAAAGTACCCCCCCCCCACTTTAAATACAGTTTTTTCTAAGTCAATTTGGTACATTTCTCAGATCCCATTTGAAATTCTCAAAACTTCTTGTTCAATCCTTACATCCTTGTGTCACGTGTGCACATCAAACAAGCATTTTCTCATTTCTTTGAACAAGTTGCAAATGCTTTGGTACATCCATGCAAATGATTATGACAAAATTCTGTGCAGATTCCTACATTATCAATTGCTTATGTCATGTTGATCAAAATGCATTATAACGGGTCTCTGTAGAATAGTATAATCCCCACGACATTTAAGCACTAGTTTTACAATATACAGTAAGTATACTTTAAGTAAACGGTGGCATTTTATTTTACTCAATTTAGTGTTTTGCATTGCTATATTCTTTCCACATAGGACTGCAAGACACTTTCACACTGTGTTGCAGATGGCCCCTTTTCACACCTTAACAGTCTTTTGACAATCTCTACAGGGATCTTATCCCTGAACAAGAGAGGGGGCAGATTGGAGATGACCTGCCAAAGTACGTGTTAGTTTGGGACAATGTCAGTTTCCATCGCTCCAACATCATCAGGCAATGGTTTGCGGCCCACAACAGGATGCTGGTGGAGTTCCTCTCACCCTACTCAACCCCGTTGAGGAATTTTTCTCAGCATGAAGATTAAAAGTATATGATGGCCAGCCGCATACACAGATGACCCTTCTGGCTGCCATGGATGTAACGTGTGATGACATCACAGCTGATGCCTGCAGAGGCTGGATTAGACACTCTGAAAGATGATTTTCACGCTGTATCGCAAGAAAAGATATTTGTTGTGATGTGGATGAGAATCCGTTGCCCAAAAGACAGGAACGTCAGGAGGTGTAGGAAGACTGCACTGTAATTCCACTGCACTGCATGTACAGTTTTCCCAAAGGAGATTGTCTTATGTTCAGATTTCTACATTTGTTTGTGCTATGCAGTGCTGTCTTTTCCTGTCTGCATCACAATGACACTGTCTGTCAATAAATTACTGTACAAACAGTAAAAGCGTTAACGTGAATCATGTGCCGTCTCTTGCAATCAAACAATCAAAACCAGAAATGCACTTACTGTTTTGCAAATGACAAGGATGATTCGAGAAATGCTCCACTCATCACTCTCAGGTCACTCCGCTGCACACGTCTGATCACTTCTTTGTCACCCCCGACCTCACCGCTCCAGACAACGCAGATGTCTTACCGCTGGTCACTTTCCGGCGCTACCTACGGTCCCTCCCTCCTGCTTTTCCTCTGCTGTCTTGTCTGCACTCCTCCCCTCTGAGGAGCTCTCTCTTTTGAATACCAACAGTGCCACAGACACTCTGTGTTCCACGCTTACATCCTGCTTGGACAACATATGCCCTCTTACATCTGGACCAGCCCGTGCATCCCTGT
Source organism: Barbatula barbatula (assembly GCF_947034865.1). Taxonomy (NCBI): domain Eukaryota; kingdom Metazoa; phylum Chordata; class Actinopteri; order Cypriniformes; family Nemacheilidae; genus Barbatula; species Barbatula barbatula. The sequence continues at coordinate 15,069,871 of NC_136777.1, forward strand.
CTGCCCCCTGGTTATCGGATGTACCACGTGAGCATCGCACCAGCCTCCGGTCAGCTGAGAGAAAATGGCACAAGTCAAAAGACCATACTGACCTCTCTCTCTCTACTTTCTCCGTTGACGTCACCTCTGCAAAAACTGATTATAACCACTCAAAGATCAGCAACTCTCCTGACTCTCGCACACTCTTAAAAACCTTCTCTGCTCTCCTCTGTCCGCCTGCTCCCACACCTTCATCGGAGTTAACGGCTGATTATTTTGCATCGTTCTTCGTAAAGAAAACTACCGCCATCAACAGCCAATTTTCTACGCCACCATCACCCGCCTTTTCTCCTATGTCTGAAGATGATGTTTCCAAGGTCATTGGTTCCAACCACCCTACCACCTGCCCACTGGATCCCATCCCCACCCATCTCCTCCATGCCATCTCTCCAGTAGTTGTGCCTGGTCTGACCCGCATCATCAACTCTTTGTTCACCACTGGGACATTTCCCACTGCTTTCAAAGAGGCCTGCATCACACCGCTACTGAAGAAACTCACTCTCAAACTTACACTGCTAGAACACTACAGGCCGGTGTAGTGTGTGAAAATGCATATCTTCCGTCAAAATGTAGATGACTGATTTTAACCTCTTATTATTTTCTGTCTTCTTAAAAAAATTTTTTTTTACTTACCTCACTATTCTTAGCTTTGTATACTGTGCTAGGCTTTAATGGACTGGATTTAATTAACTTATGCATTTTGTTGCCTATATTGTTATAATTGCTTCCAATGATTCCTCGTCTGTAAGTCGCTTTGGATAAAAACGTCTGCTAAATGACTAAATTAAATTTTTATGAAATGTGTAATGTCATGTGTAATGTGTAATGTGTAGTGTGTGGCCTTGAAATTTTAGCATGTCTACGTAATCATGAATAAATGCTTCTTGAGACACACAGTGTTGCTTCTTTGCATGCATCAAATGAATTGCTTCTGGCTATATGCATCCATGCATTAGTTTGAGAGGGGTGGAAATGGGACACTTGGGTGAAACAAAACTGCCCCAAAAGTACCCCCCCCACTTTAAATACAGTTTTTTCTAAGTCAATTTGGTACATTTCTCTGATCCCATTTGAAATTCTCAAAACTTCTTGTTCAATCCTTACATCCTTGTGTCACGTGTGCACATCAAACAAGCATTTTCTCATTTCTTTGAACAAGTTGCAAATGCTTTGGTACATCCATGCAAATGATTATGACAAAATTCTGTGCAGATTCCTACATTATCAATTGCTTATGTCATGTTGATCAAAATGCATTATAATGGGTCTCTGTAGAATAGTATAATCCCCACGACATTTAAGCACTAGTTTTACAATATACAGTAAGTATACTTTAAGTAAACGGTGGCATTTTATTTTACTCAATTTAGTGTTTTGCATTGCTATATTCTTTCCACAGAGGACTGCAAGACAACTTCACTGTGTTGCAGACGGCCCCTTTTCACACCTAAACAGTCTTTTGACACTCTCTACAGGGATCTCATCCCTGAACAAGAGAGGGGGCAGATTGGAGATGACCTGCCAAAGTACGTGTTAGTTTGGGACAATGTCAGTTTCCATCGCTCCAACATCATCAGGCAATGGTTTGCGGCCCACAACAGGATGCTGGTGGAGTTCCTCTTACCCAACTCAACCACGTTGAGGAATTTTTCTCAGCATGAAGATTAAAAGTATATGATCGCCAGCCGCATACACAGATGACCCTTCTGGCTGCCATGGATGTAACGTGACACTCTAGGCTTTAATGGACTGGATTTAATTAACTTATGCATTTTGTTGCCTATATTGTTATAATTGCTTCCAATGATTCCTCGTCTGTAAGTCGCTTTGGATAAAAACGTCTGCTAAATGACTAAATTTAATTTTTATGAAATGTGTAATGTCATATGTAATGTGTAATGTGTAGTGTGTGGCCTTGAAATTTTAGCATGTCTACGTAATCATGAATAAATGCTTCTTGAGACACACAGTGTTGCTTCTTTGCATGCATCAAATGAATAGTTTCTGGCTATATGCATCCATGCATTAGTTTGAGAGGGGTGGAAATGGGACACTTGGGTGAAACAAAACTGCCCCAAAAGTACCCCCCCCACTTTAAATACAGTTTTTTCTAAGTCAATTTGGTACATTTCTCTGATCCGATTTGAAATTCTCAAAACTTCTTGTTCAATCCTTACATCCTTGTGTCACGTGTGCACATCAAACAAGCATTTTCTCATTTCTTTGAACAAGTTGCAAATGCTTTGGTACATCCATGCAAATGATTATGACAAAATTCTGTGCAGATTCCTACATTATCAATTGCTTATGTCATGTTGATCAAAATGCATTATAATGGGTCTCTGTAGAATAGTATAATCCCCACGACATTTAAGCACTAGTTTTACAATATACAGTAAGTATACTTTAAGTAAACGGTGGCATTTTATTTTACTCAATTTAGTGTTTTGCATTGCTATATTCTTTCCACATAGGACTGCAAGACAACTTCACTGTGTTGCAGACGGCCCCTTTTCACACCTAAACAGTCTTTTGACACTCTCTACAGGGATCTCATCCCTGAACAAGAGAGGGGGCAGATTGGAGATGACCTGCCAAAGTACGTGTTAGTTTGGGACAATGTCAGTGATGACATCACAGCTGATGCCTGCAGAGGCTGGATTAGACACTCTGAAAGATGATTTTCACGCTGTATCGCAAGAGAAGATATTTGTTGTGATGTGGATGAGAATCCGTTGCCCAAAAGACAGGAACGTCAGGAGGTGTAGGAAGACTGCACTGTAATTCCACTGCACTGCATGTACAGTTTTCCCTAAAGAGATTGTCTTATGTTCAGATTTCTACATTTGTTTGTGCTATGCAGTGCTGTCTTTTCCTGTCTGCATCACAATGACACTGTCTGTCAATAAATTATTGTACAAACAGTAAAAGCGTTAACGTGAATCATGTGCCGTCTCTTGCAATCAAACAATCAAAACCAGAAATGCACTTACTGTTTTGCAAATGACAAGGATGATTCGAGAAATGCTCCACTCATCACTCTCAGGTCACTCCGCTGCACAAGTCTGATCACTTCTTTGTCACCCCCGACCTCACTGCTCCAGACAACGCAGATGTCTTACCGCTGGTCACTTTCCGGCTCTACCTACGGTTCCTCCCTCCTGCTTTTCGTCTGCTGTCTTGTCTGCACTCCCCCCCTCTGAGGAGCTCTCTCTTTTGAATACCAACAGTGCCACAGACACCCTGTGTTCCACGCTTACATCCTGCTTGGACAACATATGCCCTCTTACATCTAGACCAGCCCGTGCATCCCTGTCTGCCCCCTGGTTATCGGATGTACCACGTGAGCATCGCACCAGCCTCCGGTCAGCTGAGAGAAAATGGCACAAGTCAAAAGACCATACTGACCTCTCTCTCTCTACTTTCTCCGTTGACGTCACCTCTGCAAAAACTGATTATAACCACTCGAAGATCAGCAACTCTCCTGACTCTCGCACACTCTTAAAAACCTTCTCTGCTCTCCTCTGTCTGCCTGCTCCCACACCTTCATCGGAGTTAACGGCTGATGATTTTGCATCGTTCTTCGTAAAGAAAACTACCGCCATCAACAGCCAATTTTCTACGCCACCATCACTCGCCTTTTCTCCTATGTCTGAAGATGATGTTTCCAAGGTCATTGGTTCCAACCACCCTACCACCTGCCCACTGGATCCCATCCCCACCCATCTCCTCCATGCCATCTCTCCAGCAGTTGTGCCTGGTCTGACCCGCATCATCAACTCTTTGCTCACCACTGGGACATTTCCCACTGCTTTCAAAGAGGCCTGCATCACACCGCAACTGAAGAAACTCACTCTCAACCTTACACTGCTAGAACACTACAGGCCGGTGTAGTGTGTGAAAATGCATATCTTCCGTCAAAATGTAGATGACTGATTTTAACCTCTTATTATTTTCTGTCTTCTTAAAAATTATTTTTTTACTTACCTCACTATTCTTAGCTTTGTATACTGTGCTAGGCTTTAATGGACTGGATTTAATTAACTTATGCATTTTGTTGCCAATATTGTTATAATTGCTTCCAATGTTTCCTCGTCTGTAAGTCGCTTTGGATAAAAACGTCTGCTAAATGACTAAATGTAAATTTTATGAAATGTGTAATGTCATGTGTAATGTGTAATGTGTAGTGTGTGGCCTTGAAATTTTAGCATGTCTACGTAATCATGAATAAATGCTTCTTGAGACACACAGTGTTGCTTCTTTGCATGCATCAAATGAATTGTTTCTGGCTATATGCATCCATGCATTAGTTTGAGAGGGGTGGAAATGGGACACTTGGGTGAAACAAAACTGCCCCAAAAGTAACCCCCCCACTTTAAATAGAGTTTTTTCTAAGTCAATTTGGTACATTTCTCTGATCCGATTTGAAATTCTCAAAACTTCTTGTTCAATCCTTACATCATTGTGTCATGTGTGCACATCAAACAAGCATTTTCTCATTTCTTTGAACAAGTTGCAAATGCTTTGGTACATCCATGCAAATGATTATGACAAAATTCTGTGCAGATTCCTACATTATCAATTGCTTATGTCATGTTGATCAAAATGCATTATAATGGGTCTCTGTAGAATAGTATAATCCCCACGACATTTAAGCACTAGTTTTACAATATACAGTAAGTATACTTTAAGTAAACAGTGGCATTTTATTTTACTCAATTTAGTGTTTTGCATTGCTATATTCTTTCCACATAGGACTGCAAGACAACTTCACTGTGTTGCAGACGGCCCCTTTTCACACCTAAACAGTCTTTTGACACTCCCTACAGGGATCTCATCCCTGAACAAGAGAGGGGGCAGATTGGAGATGACCTGCCAAAGTACGTGTTAGTTTGGGACAATGTCAGTTTCCATCGCTCCAACATCATCAGGCAATGGTTTGCGGCCCACAACAGGATGCTGGTGGAGTTCCTCTCACCCTACTCAACCCCGTTGAGGAATTTTTCTCAGCATGAAGATTAAAAGTATATGATGGCCAGCCGCATACACAGATGACCCTTCTGGCTGCCTTGGATGTAACGTGTGATGACATCACAGCTGATGCCTGCAGAGGCTGGATTAGACACTCTGAAAGATGATTTTCACGCTGTATCGCAAGAGAAGATATTTGTTGTGATGTGGATGAGAATCCGTTGCCCAAAAGACAGGAACGTCAGGAGGTTTAGGAAGACTGCACTGTAATTCCACTGCACTGCATGTACAGTTTTCCCAAAGGAGATTGTCTTATTTTCAGATTTCTACATTTGTTTGTGCTATGCAGTGCTGTCTTTTCCTGTCTGCATCACAATGACACTGTCTGTCAATAAATTATTGTACAAACAGTAAAAGCGTTAACGTGAATCATGTGCCGTCTCTTGCAATCAAACAATCAAAACCAGAAATGCACTTACTGTTTTGCAAATGACAAGGATGATTCGAGAAATGCTTCACTCATCACTCTCAGGTCACTCCGCTGCACACGTCTGATCACTTCTTTGTCACCCCCGACCTCACCGCTCCAGACAACGCAGATGTCTTACCGCTGGTCACTTTCCGGCGCTACCTACGGTCCCTCCCTCCTGCTTTTCCTCTGCTGTCTTGTCTGCACTCCCCCCCTCTGAGGAGCTCTCTCTTTTGAATACCAACAGTGCCACAGAAACTCTGTGTTCCACGCTTACATCCTGCTTGGACAACATATGCCCTCTTACATCTGGACCAGCCCGTGCATCCCTGTCTGCCCCCTGGTTATCGGATGTACCACGTGAGCATCGCACCAGCCTCCGGTCAGCTGAGAGAAAATGGCACAAGTCAAAAGACCATACTGACCTCTCTCTCTCTACTTTCTCCGTTGACGTTACCTCTGCAAAAACTGATTATAACCACTCGAAGATCAGCAACTCTCCTGACTCTCGCACACTCTTAAAAACCTTCTCTGCTCTCCTCTGTCCGCCTGCTCCCAAACCTTCATCGGAGTTAACGGCTGATGATTTTGCATCGTTCTTCGTAAAGAAAACTACCGCCATCAACAGCCAATTTTCTACGCCACCATCACCCGCCTTTTCTTCTATGTCTGAAGATGATGTTTCCAAGGTCATTGGTTCCAACCACCCTACCACCTGCCCACTGGATCCCATCCCCACCCATCTCCTCCATGCCATCTCTCCAGCAGTTGTGCCTGGTCTGACCCGCATCATCAACTCTTTGCTCACCACTGGGACATTTCCCACTGCTTTCAAAGAGGCCTGCATCACACCGCTACTGAAGAAACTCACTCTCAACCTTACACTGCTAGAACACTACAGGCCGGTGTAGTGTGTGAAAATGCATATCTTCCGTCAAAATGTAGATGACTGATTTTAACCTCTTATTATTTTCTGTCTTCTTAAAAAATTATTTTTTTTTTCTTACCTCACTATTCTTAGCTTTGTATACTGTGCTAGGCTTTAATGGACTGGATTTAATTAACTTATGCATTTTGTTGCCTATATTGTTATAATTGCTTCCAATGTTTCCTCGTCTGTAAGTCGCTTTGGATAAAAACGTCTGCTAAATGACTAAATGTAAATTTTATGAAATGTGTAATGTCATGTGTAATGTGTAATGTGTAGTGTGTGGCCTTGAAATTTTAGCATGTCTACGTAATCATGAATAAATGCTTCTTGAGACACACAGTGTTGCTTCTTTGCATGCATCAAATGAATTGTTTCTGGCTATATGCATCCATGCATTAGTTTGAGAGGGGTGGAAATGGGACACTTGGGTGAAACAAAACTGCCCCAAAAGTAACCCCCCCACTTTAAATAGAGTTTTTTCTAAGTCAATTTGGTACATTTCTCTGATCCGATTTGAAATTCTCAAAACTTCTTGTTCAATCCTTACATCATTGTGTCACGTGTGCACATCAAACAAGCATTTTCTCATTTCTTTGAACAAGTTGCAAATGCTTTGGTACATCCATGCAAATGATTATGACAAAATTCTGTGCAGATTCCTACATTATCAATTGCTTATGTCATGTTGATCAAAATGCATTATAATGGGTCTCTGTAGAATAGTATAATCCCCACGACATTTAAGCACTAGTTTTACAATATACAGTAAGTATACTTTAAGTAAACAGTGGCATTTTATTTTACTCAATTTAGTGTTTTGCATTGCTATATTCTTTCCACATAGGACTGCAAGACAACTTCACTGTGTTGCAGACGGCCCCTTTTCACACCTAAACAGTCTTTTGACACTCCCTACAGGGATCTCATCCCTGAACAAGAGAGGGGGCAGATTGGAGATGACCTGCCAAAGTACGTGTTAGTTTGGGACAATGTCAGTTTCCATCGCTCCAACATCATCAGGCAATGGTTTGCGGCCCACAACAGGATGCTGGTGGAGTTCCTCTCACCCTACTCAACCCCGTTGAGGAATTTTTCTCAGCATGAAGATTAAAAGTATATGATGGCCAGCCGCATACACAGATGACCCTTCTGGCTGCCTTGGATGTAACGTGTGATGACATCACAGCTGATGCCTGCAGAGGCTGGATTAGACACTCTGAAAGATGATTTTCACGCTGTATCGCAAGAGAAGATATTTGTTGTGATGTGGATGAGAATCCGTTGCCCAAAAGACAGGAACGTCAGGAGGTTTAGGAAGACTGCACTGTAATTCCACTGCACTGCATGTACAGTTTTCCCAAAGGAGATTGTCTTATTTTCAGATTTCTACATTTGTTTGTGCTATGCAGTGCTGTCTTTTCCTGTCTGCATCACAATGACACTGTCTGTCAATAAATTATTGTACAAACAGTAAAAGCGTTAACGTGAATCATGTGCCGTCTCTTGCAATCAAACAATCAAAACCAGAAATGCACTTACTGTTTTGCAAATGACAAGGATGATTCGAGAAATGCTTCACTCATCACTCTCAGGTCACTCCGCTGCACACGTCTGATCACTTCTTTGTCACCCCCGACCTCACCGCTCCAGACAACGCAGATGTCTTACCGCTGGTCACTTTCCGGCGCTACCTACGGTCCCTCCCTCCTGCTTTTCCTCTGCTGTCTTGTCTGCACTCCCCCCCTCTGAGGAGCTCTCTCTTTTGAATACCAACAGTGCCACAGAAACTCTGTGTTCCACGCTTACATCCTGCTTGGACAACATATGCCCTCTTACATCTGGACCAGCCCGTGCATCCCTGTCTGCCCCCTGGTTATCGGATGTACCACGTGAGCATCGCACCAGCCTCCGGTCAGCTGAGAGAAAATGGCACAAGTCAAAAGACCATACTGACCTCTCTCTCTCTACTTTCTCCGTTGACGTTACCTCTGCAAAAACTGATTATAACCACTCGAAGATCAGCAACTCTCCTGACTCTCGCACACTCTTAAAAACCTTCTCTGCTCTCCTCTGTCCGCCTGCTCCCAAACCTTCATCGGAGTTAACGGCTGATGATTTTGCATCGTTCTTCGTAAAGAAAACTACCGCCATCAACAGCCAATTTTCTACGCCACCATCACCCGCCTTTTCTTCTATGTCTGAAGATGATGTTTCCAAGGTCATTGGTTCCAACCACCCTACCACCTGCCCACTGGATCCCATCCCCACCCATCTCCTCCATGCCATCTCTCCAGCAGTTGTGCCTGGTCTGACCCGCATCATCAACTCTTTGCTCACCACTGGGACATTTCCCACTGCTTTCAAAGAGGCCTGCATCACACCGCTACTGAAGAAACTCACTCTCAACCTTACACTGCTAGAACACTACAGGCCGGTGTAGTGTGTGAAAATGCATATCTTCCGTCAAAATGTAGATGACTGATTTTAACCTCTTATTATTTTCTGTCTTCTTAAAAAATTATTTTTTTTTTTCTTACCTCACTATTCTTAGCTTTGTATACTGTGCTAGGCTTTAATGGACTGGATTTAATTAACTTATGCATTTTGTTGCCTATATTGTTATAATTGCTTCCAATGTTTCCTCGTCTGTAAGTCGCTTTGGATAAAAACGTCTGCTAAATGACTAAATGTAAATTTTATGAAATGTGTAATGTCATGTGTAATGTGTAATGTGTAGTGTGTGGCCTTGAAATTTTAGCATGTCTACGTAATCATGAATAAATGCTTCTTCAGACACACAGTGTTGCTTCTTTGCATGCATCAAATGAATTGTTTCTGGCTATATGCATCCATGCATTAGTTTGAGAGGGGTGGAAATGGGACACTTGGGTGAAACAAAACTGCCCCAAAAGTACCCCCCCCACTGTAAATACAGTTTTTTCTAAGTAAATTTGGTACATTTCTCTGATCCGATTTGAAATTCTCAAAACTTCTTGTTCAATCCTTACATCCTTGTGTCACGTGTGCACATCAAACAAGCATTTTCTAATTTCTTTGAACAAGTTGCAAATGCTTTGGTACATCCATGCAAATGATTATGACAAAATTCTGTGCAGATTCCTACATTATCAATTGCTTATGTCATGTTGATCAAAATGAATTATAATGGGTCTCTGTAGAATAGTATAATCCCCACGACATTTAAGCACTAGTTTTACAATATACAGTAAGTATACTTTAAGTAAACGGTGGCATTTTATTTTACTCAATTTAGTGTTTTGCATTGCTATATTCTTTCCACATAGGACTGCAAGACAACTTCACTGTGTTGCAGACGGCCCCTTTTCACACCTAAACAGTCTTTTGACACTCTCTAAAGGGATCTCATCCCTGAACAAGAGAGGGGGCAGATTGGAGATGACCTGCCAAAGTATGTGTTAGTTTGGGACAATGTCAGTTTCCATCGCTCCAACATCATCAGGCAATGGTTTGCGGCCCACAACAGGATGCTGGTGGAGTTCCTCTCACCCTACTCAACCACGTTGAGGAATTTTTCTCAGCATGAAGATTAAAAGTATATGATCGCCAGCCGCATACACAGATGACCCTTCTGGCTGCCATGGATGTAACGTGTGATGACATCACAGCTGATGCCTGCAGAGGCTGGATTAGACACTCTGAAAGATGATTTTCACGCTGTATCGCAAGAGAAGATATTTGTTGTGATGTGGATGAGAATCCGCTGCCCAAAAGACAGGAACGTCAGGAGGTGTAGGAAGACTGCACTGTAATTCCACTGCACTGCATGTACAGTTTTCCCAAAGGAGATTGTCTTATGTTCAGATTTCTACATTTGTTTGTGCTATGCAGTGCTGTCTTTTCCTGTCTGCATCACATTGACACTGTCTGTCAATAAATTATTGTACAAACAGTAAAAGCGTTAACGTGAATCATGTGCCGTCTCTTGCAATCAAACAATCAAAACCAGAAATGCACTTACTGTTTTGCAAATGACAAGGATGATTCGAGAAATGCTCCACTCATCACTCTCAGGTCACTCCGCTGCACACGTCTGATCACTTCTTTGTCACCCCCGACCTCACCGCTCCAGACAACGCAGCTGTCTTACCGCTGGTCACTTTCCGGCGCTACCTACGGTCCCTCCCTCCTGCTTTTCCTCTGCTGTCTTGTCTGCACTCCCCCCCTCTGAGGAGCTCTCTCTTTTGAAAACCAACAGTGCCACAGACACTCTGTGTTCCACGCTTACATCCTGCTTGGACAACATATGCCCTCTTACATCTGGACCAGCCCGTGCATCCCTGTCTGCCCCCTGGTTATCGGATGTACCACGTGAGCATCGCACCAGCCTCGGGTCAGCTGAGAGAAAATGGCACAAGTCAAAAGACCATACTGACCTCTCTCTCTCTACTTTCTCCGTTGACGTCACCTCTGCAAAAACTGATTATAACCACTCGAAGATCAGCAACTCTCCTGACTCTCCCACACTCTTAAAAACCTTCTCTGCTCTCCTCTGTCCGCCTGCTCCCACACCTTCATCGGAGTTAACGGCTGATGATTTTGCATCGTTCTTCGTAAAGAAAACTACCGCCTTCAACAGCCAATTTTCTACGCCACCATCACCCGCCTTTTCTCCTATGTCTGAAGATGATGTTTCCAAGGTCATTGGTTCCAACCACCCTACCACCTGCCCACTGGATCCCATCCCCACCCATCTCCTCTATGCCATCTCTCCAGCAGTTGTGCCTGGTCTGACCCGCATCATCAACTCTTTGCTCACCACTGGGACATTTCCCACTGCTTTCAAAGAGGCCTGCATCACACCGCTACTGAAGAAACTCACTCTCAACCTTACACTGCTAGAACACTACAGGCCGGTGTAGTGTGTGAAAATGCATATCTTCCGTCAAAATGTAGATGACTGATTTTAACCTCTTATTATTTTCTGTCTTCTTAAAAAATTATTTTTTTACTTACCTCACTATTCTTAGCTTTGTATACTGTGCTAGGCTTTAATGGACTGGATTTAATTAACTTATGCATTTTGTTGCCTATATTGTTATAATTGCTTCCAATGTTTCCTCGTCTGTAAGTCGCTTTGGATAAAAACGTCTGCTAAATGACTAAATGTAAATTTTATGAAATGTGTAATGTCATGTGTAATGTGTAATGTGTAGTGTGTGGCCTTGAAATTTTAGCATGTCTACGTAATCATGAATAAATGCTTCTTGAGACACACAGTGTTGCTTCTTTGCATGCATCAAATGAATTGTTTCTGGCTATATGCATCCATGCATTAGTTTGAGAGGGGTGGAAATGGGACACTTGGGTGAAACAAAACTGCCCCAAAAGTACCCCCCCCACTTTAAATAAAGTTTTTTCTAAGTCAATTTGGTACATTTCTCAGATCCGATTTGAAATTCTCAAAACTTCTTGTTCAATCCTTACATCCTTGTGTCTCGTGTGCACATCAAACAAGCATTTTCTAATTTCTTTGAACAAGTTGCAAATGCTTTGGTTCATCCATGCAAATGATTATGACAAAATTCTGTGCAGATTCCTACATTATCAATTGCTTATGTCATGTTGATCAAAATGCATTATAATGGGTCTCTGTAGAATAGTATAATCCCCACGACATTTAAGCACTAGTTTTACAATATACAGTAAGTATACTTTAAGTAAACGGTGGCATTTTATTTTACTCAATTTAGTGTTTTGCATTGCTATATTAGGACTGCAAGACAACTTCACTGTGTTGCAGACGGCCCCTTTTCACACCTAAACAGTCTTTTGACACTCTCTACAGGGATCTCATCCCTGAACAAGAGAGGGGGCAGATTGGAGATGACCTGCCAAAGTACGTGTTAGTTTGGGACAATGTCAGTTTCCATCGCTCCAACATCATCAGGCAATGGTTTGCGGCCCACAACAGGATGCTGGTGGAGTTCCTCTCACCCTACTCAACCCCGTTGAGGAATTTTTCTCAGCATGAAGATTAAAAGTATATGATGGCCAGCCCCATACACAGATGACCCTTCTGGCTGCCATGGATGTAACGTGTGATGACATCACAGCTGATGCCTGCAGAGGCTGGATTAGACACTCTGAAAGATGATTTTCACGCTGTATCGCAAGAGAAGATATTTGTTGTGATGTGGATGAGAATCCGTTGCCCAAAAGACAGGAATGTCAGGAGGTGTAGGAAGACTGCACTGTAATTCCACTGCACTGCATGTACAGTTTTCCCAAAGGAGATTGTCTTATGTTCAGATTTCTACATTTGTTTGTGCTATGCAGTGCTGTCTTTTCCTGTCTGCATCACAATGACACTGTCTGTCAATAAATTATTGTACAAACAGTAAAAGCGTTAACGTGAATCATGTGCCGTCTCTTGCAATCAAACAATCAAAACCAGAAATGCACTTACTGTTTTGCAAATGACAAGGATGATTCGAGAAATGCTCCACTCATCACTCTCAGGTCACTCCGCTGCACACGTCTGATCACTTCTTTGTCACCCCCGACCTCACCGCTCCAGACAACGCAGATGTCTTACCGCTGGTCACTTTCCGGCGCTACCTACGGTCCCTCCCTCCTGCTTTTCCTCTGCTGTCTTGTCTGCACTCCCCCCGTCTGAGGAGCTCTCTCTTTTGAATACCAACAGTGCCACAGACACTCTGTGTTCCACGCTTACATCCTGCTTGGACAACATATGCCCTCTTACATCTGGACCAGCCCGTGCATCCCTGTCTGCCCCCTGGTTATCGGATGTACCACGTGAGCATCGCACCAGCCTCCGGTCAGCTGAGAGAAAATGGCACAAGTCAAAAGACCATACTGACCTCTCTCTCTCTACTTTCTCCGTTGACGTCACCTCTGCAAAAACTGATTATAACCACTCGAAGATCAGCAACTCTCCTGACTCTCGCACACTCTTAAAAACCTTCTCTGCTCTCCTCTGTCCGCCTGCTCCCACACCTTCATCGGAGTTAACGGCTGATGATTTTGCATCGTTCTTCGTAAAGAAAACTACCGCCATCAACAGCCAATTTTCTACGCCACCATCACCCGCCTTTTCTCCTATGTTTGAAGATGATGTTTCCAAGGTCATTGGTTCCAACCACCCTACCACCTGCCCACTGGATCCCATCCCCACCCACCTCCTCCTTGCCATCTCTCCAGCAGTTGTGCCTGGTCTGACCCGCATCATCAACTCTTTGCTCACCACTGGGACATTTCCCACTGCTTTCAAAGAGGCCTGCATCACACCGCTACTGAAGAAACTCACTCTCAACCTCACACTGCTAGAACACTACAGGCCGGTGTAGTGTGTGAAAATGCATATCTTCCGTCAAAATGTAGATGACTGATTTTAACCTCTTATTATTTTCTGTCTTCTTAAAAAATTATTTTTTTACTTACCTCACCATTCTTAGCTTTGTATACTGTGCTAGGCTTTAATGGACTGGATTTAATTAACTTATGCATTTTGTTGCCTATATTGTTATAATTGCTTCCAATGTTTCCTCGTCTGTAAGTCGCTTTGGATAAAAACGTCTGCTAAATGACTAAATGTAAATTTTATGAAATGTGTAATGTCATGTGTAATGTGTAATGTGTAGTGTGTGGCCTTGAAATTTTAGCATGTCTACGTAATCATGAATAAATGCTTCTTGAGACACACAGTGTTGCTTCTTTGCATGCATCAAATGAATTGTTTCTGGCTATATGCATCCATGCATTAGTTTGAGAGGGGTGGAAATGGGACACTTGGGTGAAACAAAACTGCCCCAAAGTACCCCCCCCCCACTTTAAATAAAGTTTTTTCTAAGTCAATTTGGTACATTTCTCTGATCCTATTTGAAATTCTCAAAACTTCTTGTTCAATCCTTACATCCTTGTGTCACGTGTGCACATCAAACAAGCATTTTCTCATTTCTTTGAACAAGTTGCAAATGCTTTGGTACATCCATGCAAATGATTATGACAAAATTCTGTGCAGATTCCTACATTATCAATTGCTTATGTCATGTTGATCAAAATGCATTATAATGGGTCTCTGTAGAATAGTATAATCCCCACGACATTTAAGCACTAGTTTTACAATATACAGTAAGTATACTTTAAGTAAACGGTGGCATTTTATTTTACTCAATTTAGTGTTTTGCATTGCTATATTCTTTCCACATAGGACTGCAAGACACTTTCACACTGTGTTGCAGATGGCCCCTTTTCACACCTTAACAGTCTTTTGACAATCTCTACAGGGATCTTATCCCTGAACAAGAGAGGGGGCAGATTGGAGATGACCTGCCAAAGTACGTGTTAGTTTGGGACAATGTCAGTTTCCATCGCTCCAACATCATCAGGCAATGAATTGCGGCCCACAACAGGATGCTGGTGGAGTTCCTCTCACCCTACTCAACCCCGTTGAGGAATTTTTCTCAGCATGAAGATTAAAAGTATATGATGGCCAGCCGCATACACAGATGACCCTTCTGGCTGCCATGGATGTAACGTGTGATGACATCACAGCTGATGCCTGCAGAGGCTGGATTAGACACTCTGAAAGATGATTTTCACGCTTCTCTTGCGAAAGAGAAGATATTTGTTGTGATGTGGATGAGAATCCGTTGCCCAAAATACAGGAACGTCAGGAGGTGTAGGAAGACTGCACTGTAATTCCACTGCACTGCATGTACAGTTTTCCCAAAGGAGATTGTCTTATGTTCAGATTTCTACATTTGTTTGTGCTATGCAGTGCTGTCTTTTCCTGTCTGCATCACAATGACACTGTCTGTCAATAAATTATTGTACAAACAGTAAAAGCGTTAACGTGAATCATGTGCCGTCTCTTGCAATCAAACAATCAAAACCAGAAATGCACTTACTGTTTTGCAAATGACAAGGATGATTCGAGAAATGCTCCACTCATCACTCTCAGGTCACTCCGCTGCACACGTCTGATCACTTCTTTGTCTTCCCCGACCTCACCGCTCCAGACAACGCAGATGTCTTACCGCTGGTCACTTTCCGGCGCTACCTACGGTCCCTCCCTCCTGCTTTTCCTCTGCTGTCTTGTCTGCACTCCTCCCCTCTGAGGAGCTCTCTCTTTTGAATACCAACAGTGCCACAGACACTCTGTGTTCCACGCTTACATCCTGCTTGGACAACATATGCCCTCTTACATCTGGACCAGCCCGTGCATCCCTGTCTGCCCCCTGGTTATCGGATGTACCACGTGAGCATCGCACCAGCCTCCGGTCAGCTGAGAGAAAATGGCACAAGTCAAAAGACCATACTGACCTCTCTCTCTCTACTTTCTCCGTTGACGTCACCTCTGCAAAAACTGATTATAACCACTCGAAGATCAGCAACTCTCGCACACTCTTAAAAACCTTCTCTGCTCTCCTCTGTCCGCCTGCTCCCACACCTTCATCGGAGTTAACGGCTGATGATTTTGCATCATTCTTCGTAAAGAAAACTACCGCCATCAACAGCCAATTTTCTACGCCACCATCACCTGCCTTTTCTCCTATGTCTGAAGATGATGTTTCCAAGGTCATTGGTTCCAACCACCCTACCACCTGCCCACTGGATCCCATCCCCACCCATCTCTCCAGCAGTTGTGCCTGGTCTGACCCGCATCATCAACTCTTTTCTCACCACTGGAATATTTCCCACTGCTTTCAAAGAGGCCTGCATCACACCGCTGCTGAAGAAACTCACTCTCAACCTTACACTGCTAGAACACTACAGGCCGGTGTAGTGTGTGAAAATGCATATCTTCCGTCAAAATGTAGATGACTGATTTTAACCTCTTATTATTTTCTGTCTTCTTAAAAAATTATTTTTTTACTTACCTCACTATTCTTAGCTTTGTATACTGTGCTAGGCTTTAATGGACTGGATTTAATTAACTAATGCATTTTGTTGCCTATATTGTTATAATTGCTTCCAATGTTTCCTCGTAAGTAAGTCGCTTTGGATAAAAACGTCTGCTAAATTACTAAAAGTAAATTTTATGAATTGTGTAATGTCATGTGTAATGTGTAGTGTGTGGCCTTGAAATTTTAGCATGTCTACGTATTCATGAATAAATGCTTCTTGAGACACACAGTGTTGCTTCTTTGCATGCATCACATGAATTGTTTCTGGCTATATGCATCCATGCATTAGTTTGAGAGGGGTGGAAATGGGACACTTGGGTGAAACAAAACTGCCCCAAAAGTACCCCCCCCCCACTTTAAATACAGCTTTTTCTAAGTCAATTTGGTACATTTCTCTGATCCGATTTGAAATTCTCAAAACTTCTTGTTCAATCCTTATATCCTTGTGTCACGTGTGCACATCAAACAAGCATTTTCTCATTTCTTTGAACAAGTTGCAAATGCTTTGGTACATCCATTCAAATGATTATGACAAAATTCTGTGCAGATTCCTACATTATTAATTGCTTATGTCATGTTGATCAAAATGCATTATAAAGGGTCTCTGTAGAATAGTATAATCCCCACAACATTTAAGCACTAGTTTTACAATATACAGTAAGTATACTTTAAGTAAACAGTGGCATTTTATTTTACTCAATTTAGTGTTTTGCATTGCTATATTCTTTCCACATAGGACTGCAAGACAACTTCACTGTGTTGCAGACGGCCCCTTTTCACACCTAAACAGTCTTTTGACACTCTCTACAGGGATCTCATCCCTGAACAAGAGAGGGGGCAGATTGGAGATGACCTGCCAAAGAACGTGTTAGTTTGGGACAATGTCAGTTTCCATCGCTCCAACATCATCAGGCAATGGTTTGCGGCCCACAACAGGATGCTGGTGGAGTTCCTCTCACCCTACTCAACCACGTTGAGGAATTTTTCTCAGCATGAAGATTAAAAGTATATGATCGCCAGCCGCATACACAGATGACCCTTCTGGCTGCCATGGATGTAACGTGTGATGACATCACAGCTGATGCCTGCAGAGGCTGGATTAGACACTCTGAAAGATGATTTTCACGCTGTATCGCAAGAGAATATATTTGTTGTGATGTGGATGAGAATCCGTTGCCCAAAAGACAGGAACGTCAGGAGGTGTAGGAAGACTGCACTGTAATTCCACTGCACTGCATGTACAGTTTTCCCTAAGGAGATTGTCTTATGTTTAGATTTCTACATTTGTTTGTGCTATGCAGTGCTGTCTTTTCCTGTCTGCATCACAATGACACTGTCTGTCAATAAATTATTGTACAAACAGTAAAAGCGTTAACGTGAATCATGTGCCGTCTCTTGCAATCAAACAATCAAAACCAGAAATGCACTTACTGTTTTGCAAATGACAAGGATGATTCGAGAAATGCTCCACTCATCACTCTCAGGTCACTCCGCTGCACACGTCTGATCACTTCTTTGTCACCCCCGACCTCACCGCTCCAGACAACGCAGATGTCTTACCGCTGGTCACTTTCCGGCGCTACCTACAGTCCCCCCCCCTGCTTTTCCTCTGCTGTCTTGTCTGCACTCCCCCCCTCTGAGGAGCTCTCTCTTTTGAATACCAACAGTGCCACAGACACTCTGTGTTCCACGCTTACATCCTGCTTGGACAACATATGCCCTCTTGCATCTGGACCAGCCCGTGCATCCCTGTCTGCCCCCTGGTTATCGGATGTACCACGTGAGCATCGCACCAGCCTCCGGTCAGCTGAGAGAAAATGGCACAAGTTAAAAGACCATACTGATCTCTCTCTCTCTACTTTCTCCGTTGACGTCACCTCTGCAAAAACTGATTATAACCACTCGAAGATCAGCAACTCTCCTGACTCTCGCACACTCTTAAAAACCTTCTCTGCTCTCCTCTGTCCGCCTGCTCCCACACCTTCATCAGAGTTAACGGCTGATGATTTTGCATCGTTCTTCGTAAAGAAAACTACCGCCATCAACAGCCAATTTTCTACGCCACCATCACCCGCCTTTTCTCCTATGTCTGAAGATGATGTTTCCAAGGTCATTGGTTCCAACCACCCTACCACCTGCCCACTGGATCCCATCCCCACCCATCTTCTCCATGCCATCTCTCCAGCAGTTGTGCCTGGTCTGACCCGCATCATCAACTCTTTGCTCACCACTGGGACATTTCCCACTGCTTTCAAAGAGGCCTGCATCACACCGCTACTGAAGAAACTCACTCTCAACCTTACACTGCTAGAACACTACAGGCCGGTGTAGTGTGTGAAAATGCATATCTTCCGTCAAAATGTAGATGACTGATTTTAACCTCTTATTATTTTCTGTCTTCTTAAAAAATAATTTTTTTACTTACCTCACTATTCTTAGCTTTGTATACTGTGCTAGGCTTTAATGGACTGGATTTAATTAACTTATGCATTTTGTTGCCTATATTGTTATAATTGCTTCCAATGTTTCCTCGTCTGTAAGTCGCTTTGGATAAAAACGTCTGCTAAATGACTAAATGTAAATTTTATGAAATGTGTAATGTCATGTGTAATGTGTAGTGTGTGGCCTTGAAATTTTAGCATGTCTACGTAATCATGAATAAATGCTTCTTGAGACACACAGTGTTGCTTCTTTGCATGCATCAAATGAATTGTTTCTGGCTATATGCATCCATGCATTAGTTTGAGAGGGGTGGAAATGGGACACTTGGGTGAAACAAAACTGCCCCAAAAGTACCCCCCCCACTTTAAATACAGTTTTTTCTAAGTCAATTTGGTACATTTCTCTGATCCGATTTGAAATTCTCAAAACTTCTTGTTCAATCCTTACATCCTTGTGTCACGTGTGCACATCAAACAAGCATTTTCTCATTTCTTTGAACAAGTTGCAAATGCTTTGGTACATCCATGCAAATGATTATGACAAAATTCTGTGCAGATTCCTACATTACCAATTGCTTATGTCATGTTGATCAAAATGCATTATAATGGGTCTCTGTAGAATAGTATAATCCCCACGACATTTAAGCACTAGTTTTACAATATACAGTAAGTATACTTTAAGTAAACAGTGGCATTTTAGTTTACTCAATTTAGTGTTTTGCATTGCTATATTCTTTCCACATAGGACTGCAAGACAACTTCACTGTGTTGCAGACGGCCCCTTTTCACACCTAAACAGTCTTTTGACACTCCCTACAGGGATCTCATCCCTGAACAAGAGAGGGGGCAGATTGGAGATGACCTGCCAAAGTACGTGTTAGTTTGGGACAATGTCAGTTTTCATCGCTCCAACATCATCAGGCAATGGTTTGCGGCCCACAACAGGATGCTGGTGGAGTTCCTCTCACCCTACTCAACCCCGTTGAGGAATTTTTCTCAGCATGAAGATTTAAAGTATATGATGGCCAGCCGCATACACAGATGACCCTTCTGGCTGCCATGGATGTAACGTGTGATGACATCACAGCTGATGCCTGCAGAGGCTGGATTAGCCACTCTGAAAGGTGATTTTCACGCTGTATCGCAAGAGAAGATATTTGTTGTGATGTGGATGAGAATCCGTTGCCCAAAAGACAGGAACGTCAGGAGGTGTAGGAAGACTGCACTGTAATTCCACTGCACTGCATGTACAGTTTTCCCTAAGGAGATTGTCTTATGTTCAGATTTCTACATTTGTTTGTGCTATGCAGTGCTGTCTTTTCCTGTCTGCATCACAATGACACTGTCTGTCAAGAAATTATTGTACAAACAGTAAAAGCGTTAACGTGAATCATGTGCCGTCTCTTGCAATCAAACAATCAAAACCAGAAATGCACTTACTGTTCTGCAAATGACAAGGATGATTCGAGAAATGCTCCACTCATCTCTCTCAGGTCACTCCGCTGCACACGTCTGATCACTTCTTTGTCACCCCCGACCTCACCGCTCCAGACAACGCAGATGTCTTACCGCTGGTCACTTTCCGGCGCTACCTACGGTCCCTCCCTCCTGCTTTTCCTCTGCTGTCTTGTCTGCACCCCCCCCCTCTGAGGAGCTCTCTCTTTTGAATACCAACAGTGCCACAGACACTCTGTGTTCCACGCTTACATCCTGCTTGGACAACATATGCCCTCTTACATCTGGACCAGCCCGTGCATCCCTGTCTGCCCCCTGGTTATCGGATGTACCACGTGAGCATCGCACCAGCCTCCGGTCAGCTGAGAGAAAATGGCACAAGTCAAAAGACCATACTGACCTCTCTCTCTCTACCAGTCTCTTCTCTCTACTTTCTCCGTTGACGTCACCTCTGCAAAAACTGATTATAACCACTCGAAGATCAGCAACTCTCCTGACTCTCGCACACTCTTAAAAACCTTCTCTGCTCTCCTCTGTCCGCCTGCTCCCACACCTTCATCGGAGTTAACGGCTGATGATTTTGCATCGTTCTTCGTAAAGAAAACTACCGCCATCAACAGCCAATTTTGTGAAAATGCATATCTTCCGTCAAAATGTAGATGACTGATTTTAACCTCTTATTATTTTCTGTCTTCTTAAAAAATTATTTTTTTACTTACCTCACTATTCTTAGCTTTGTATACTGTGCTAGGCTTTAATGGCCTGGATTTAATTAACTTATGCATTTTGTTGCCTATATTGTTATAATTGCTTCCAATGTTTCCTCGTAAGTAAGTCGCTTTGGATAAAAACGTCTGCTAAATTACTAAATGTAAATTTTATGAAATGTGTAATGTCATGTGTAATGTGTAGTGTGTGGCCTTGAAATTTTAGCATGTCTACGTAATCATGAATAAATGCTTCTTGAGACACACAGTGTTGCTTCTTTGCATGCATCAAATGAATTGTTTCTGGCTATATGCATCCATGCATTAGTTTGAGAGGGGTGGAAATGGGACACTTGGGTGAAACAAAACTGCCCCAAAAGTACCCCCCCCACTTTAAATACAGTTTTTTCTAAGTCAATTTGGTACATTTCTCTGATCCGATTTGAAAATCTCAAAACTTCTTGTTCAATCCTTACATCCTTGTGTCACGTGTGCACATCAAACAAGCATTTTCTCATTTCTTTGAACAAGTTGCAAATGCTTTGGTACATCCATGCAAATGATTATGACAAAATTCTGTGCAGATTCCTACATTATCAATTGCTTATGTCATGTTGATCAAAATGCATTATAATGGGTCTCTGTAGAATAGTATAATCCTCACGACATTTAAGCACTAGTTTTACAATATACAGTAAGTATACTTTAAGTAAACAGTGGCATTTTATTTTACTCAATTTAGTGTTTTGCATTGCTATATTCTTTCCACATAGGACTGCAAGACAACTTCACTGTGTTGCAGACGGCCCCTTTTCACACCTAAACAGTCTTTTGACACTCTCTACAGGGATCTCATCCCTGAACAAGAGAGGGGGCAGATTGGAGATGACCTGCCAAAGTATGTGTTAGTTTGGGACAATGTCAGTTTCCATCGCTCCAACATCATCAGGCAATGGTTTGCGGCCCACAACAGGATGCTGGTGGAGTTCCTCTCACCCTACTCAACCCTATTGAGGAATTTTTCTCAGCATGAAGATTAAAAGTATATGATGGCCAGTCGCATACACAGATGACCCTTCTGGCTGTCTTGGATGTAACGTGTGATGACATCACAGCTGATGCCTGCAGATGCTGGATTAGACACTCTGAAAGATGATTTTCACGCTGTATCGCAAGAGAAGATATTTGTTGTGATGTGGATGAGAATCCGTTGCCCAAAAGACAGGAACGTCAGGAGGTGTAGGAAGACTGCACTGTAATTCCACTGCACTGCATGTACAGTTTTCCCTAAGGAGATTGTCTTATGTTCAGATTTCTACATTTGTTTGTGCTATGCAGTGCTGTCTTTTCCTGTCTGCATCACAATGACACTGTCTGTCAATAAATTATTGTAAAAACAGTAAAAGCGTTAACGTGAATCATGTGCCGTCTCTTGCAATCAAACAATCAAAACCAGAAATGCACTTACTGTTTTGCAAATGACAAGGATGATCCGAGAAATGCTCCACTCATCACTCTCAGGTCACTCCGCTGCACACGTCTGATCACTTCTTTGTCACCCCCGACCTCACCGCTCCAGACAACGCAGATGTCTTACCGCTGGTCACTTTCCGGCGCTACCTACGGTCCCTCCCTCCTGCTTTTCCTCTGCTGTCTTGTCTGCACTCCCCCCCTCTGAGGAGCTCTCTCTTTTGAATACCAACTGTGCCACAGACACTCTGTGTTCCACGCTTACATCCTGCTTGGACAACATATGCCCTCTAACATCTGGACCAGCCCGTGCATCCCTGTCTGCCCCCTGGTTATCGGATGTACCACGTGAGCATCGCACCAGCCTCCGGTCAGCTGAGAGAAAATGGCACAAGTCAAAAGACCATACTGACCTCTCTCTCTCTACTTTCTCCGTTGACGTCACCTCTGCAAAAACTGATTATAACCACTCGAAGATCAGCAACTCTCCTGACTCTCGCACACTATTAAAAACCTTCTCTGCTCTCCTCTGTCCGCCTGCTCCCACACCTTCATCGGAGTTAACGGCTGATGATTTTGCATCGTTCTTCGTAAAGAAAACTACCGCCATCAACAGCCAATTTTCTACGCCACCATCACCCGCCTTTTCTCCTATGTCTGAAGATGATGTTTCCAAGGTCATTGGTTCCAACCACCCTACCACCTGCCCACTGGATCCCATCCCCACCCATCTCCTCCATGCCATCTCTCCAGCAGTTGTGCCTGGTCTGACCCGCATCATCAACTCTTTGCTCACCACTGGGACATTTCCCACTGCTTTCAAAGAGGCCTGCATCACACCGCTACTGAAGAAACTCACTCTCAACCTTACACTGCTAGAACACTACAGGCCGGTGTAGTGTGTGAAAATGCATATCTTCCGTCAAAATGTAGATGACTAATTTTAACCTCTTATTATTTTCTGTCTTCTTAAAAAAATATTTTTTTACTTACCTCACTATTCTTAGCTTTGTATACTGTGCTAGGCTTTAATGGACTGGATTTAATTAACTTATGCATTTTGTTGCCTATATTGTTATAATTGCTTCCAATGTTTGATCGTCTGTAAGTCGCTTTGGATAAAAACGTCTGCTAAATGACTAAATATAAATTTTATGAAATGTATAATGTCATGTGTAATGTGTAATGTGTAGTGTGTGGCCTTGAAATTTTAGCATGTCTACGTAATCATGAATAAATGCTTCTTGAGACACACAGTGTTGCTTCTTTGCATGCATCAAATGAATTGTTTCTGGCTATATGCATCCATGCATTAGTTTGAGAGGGGTGGAAATGGGACACTTGGGTGAAACAAAACTGCCCCAAAAGTACCCCCCACTTTAAATACAGTTTTTTCTAAGTCAATTTGGTACATTTCTCTGATCCGATTTGAAATTCTCAAAACTTCTTGTTCAATCCTTACATCCTTGTGTCACGTGTGCACATCAAACAAGCATTTTCTCATTTCTTTGAACAAGTTGCAAATGCTTTGGTACATCCATGCAAATGATTATGACAAAATTCTGTGCAGATTCCTACATTATCAATTGCTTATGTCATGTTGATCAAAATGCATTATAATGGGTCTCTGTAGAAAAGTATAATCCCCACGACATTTAAGCACTAGTTTTACAATATACAGTAAGTATACTTTAAGTAAACAGTGGCATTTTATTTTACTCAATTTAGTGTTTTGCATTGCTATATTCTTTCCACATAGGACTGCAAGACAACTTCACTGTGTTGCAGACGGCCCCTTTTCACACCTAAACAGTCTTTTCACACTCTCTACAGGGATCTCATCCCTGAACAAGAGAGGGGGCAGATTGGAGATGACCTGCCAAAGTACGTGTTAGTTTGGGACAATGTCAGTTTCCATCGCTCCAACATCATCAGGCAATGGTTTGCGGCCCACAACAGGATGCTGGTGGAGTTCCTCTCACCCTACTCAACCACGTTGAGGAATTTTTCTCAGCATGAAGATTAAAAGTATATGATCGCCAGCCGCATACACAGATGACCCTTCTGGCTGCCATGGATGTAACGTGTGATGACATCACAGCTGATGCCTGCAGAGGCTGGATTAGACACTCTGAAAGATGATTTTCACGCTGTATCGCAAGAGAAGATATTTGTTGTGATGTGGATGACAATCCGTTGCCCAAAAGACAGGAACGTCAGGAGGTGTAGGAAGACTGCACTGTAATTCCACTGCACTGCATGTACAGTTTTCCCTAAGGAGATTGTCTTATGTTTAGATTTCTACATTTGTTTGTGCTATGCAGTGCTGTCTTTTCCTGTCTGCATCACAATGACACTGTCTGTCAATAAATTATTGTACAAACAGTAAAAGCGTTAACGTGAATCATGTGCCTTCTCTTGCAATCAAACAATCAAAACCAGAAATGCACTTACTGTTTTGCAAATGACAAGGATGATTCGAGAAATGCTCCACTCATCACTCTCAGGTAACTCCGCTGCACACGTCTGATCACTTCTTTGTCACCCCCGACCTCACCGCTCCAGACAACGCAGATGTCTTACCGCTGGTCACTTTCCGGCGCTACCTACGGTCCCTCCCTCCTGCTTTTCCTCTGCTGTCTTGTCTGCACTCCCCCCCTCTGTGGAGCTCTCTCTTTTGAATACCAACAGTGCCACAGACACTCTGTGTTCCACGCTTACATCCTGCTTGGACAACATATGCCCTCTTACATCTGGACCAGCCCGTGCATCCCTGTCTGCCCCCTGGTTATCGGATGTACCACGTGAGCATCGCACCAGCCTCCGGTCAGCTGAGAGAAAATGGCACAAGTCAAAAGACCATACTGACCTCTCTCTCTCTACTTTCTCCGTTGACGTTACCTCTGCAAAAACTGATTATAACCACTCGAAGATCAGCAACTCTCCTGACTCTCGCACACTCTTAAAAACCTTCTCTGCTCTCCTCTGTCCGCCTGCTCCCACACCTTCATCGGAGTTAACGGCTGATGATTTTGCATCGTTCTTCGTAAAGAAAACTACCGCCATCAACAGCCAATTTTCTACGCCACCATCACCCGCCTTTTCTCCTATGTCTGAAGATGATGTTTCCAAGGTCATTGGTTCCAACCACCCTACCACCTGCCCACTGGATCCCATCCCCACCCATCTCCTCCATGCCATCTCTCCAGCAGTTGTGCCTGGTCTGACCCGCATCATCAACTCTTTGCTCACCACTGGGACATTTCCCACTGCTTTCAAAGAGGCCTGCATCACACCGCTACTGAAGAAACTCACTCTCAACCTTACACTAATAGAACACTACAGGCCGGTGTAGTGTGTGAAAATGCATATCTTCCGTCAAAATGTAGATGACTGATTTTAACCTCTTATTATTTTCTGTCTTCTTAAAAAATTATTTTTTTACTTACCTCACTATTCTTAGCTTTGTATACTGTGCTAGGCTTTAATGGACTCGATTTAATTAACTTATGCATTTTGTTGCCTATATTGTTATAATTGCTTCCAATGTTTCCTCGTCTGTAAGTCGCTTTGGATAAAAACGTCTGCTAAATGACTAAATGTAAATTTTATGAAATGTGTAATGTCATGTGTAATGTGTAATGTGTAGTGTGTGGCCTTGAAATTTTAGCATGTCTACGTAATCATGAATAAATGCTTCTTGAGACACACAGTGTTGCTTCTTTGCATGCATCAAATGAATTGTTTCTGGCTATATGCATCCATGCATTAGTTTGAGAGGGGTGGAAATGGGACACTTGGGTGAAACAAAACTGCCCCAAAAGTACCCCCCCCACTTTAAATAGAGTTTTTTCTAAGTCAATTTGGTACATTTCTCTGATCCGATTTGAAATTCTCAAAACTTCTTGTTCAATCCTTACATCATTGTGTCACGTGTGCACATCAAACAAGCATTTTCTCATTTCTTTGAACAAGTTGCAAATGCTTTGGTACATCCATGCAAATGATTATGACAAAATTCTGTGCAGATTCCTACATTATCAATTGCTTATGTCATGTTGATCAAAATGCATTATAATGGGTCTCTGTAGAATAGTATAATCCCCACGACATTTAAGCACTTGTTTTACAATATACAGTAAGTATACTTTAAGTAAACAGTGGCATTTTATTTTACTCAATTTAGTGTTTTGCATTGCTATATTCTTTCCACATAGGACTGCAAAACAACTTCACTGTGTTGCAGACGGCCCCTTTTCACACCGAAACAGTCTTTTGACACTCCCTAGAGGGATCTCATCCCTGAACAAGAGAGGGGGCAGATTGGAGATGACCTGCCAAAGTACGTGTTAGTTTGGGACAATGTCAGTTTCCATCGCTCCAACATCATCAGGCAATGGTTTGCGGCCCACAACAGGATGCTGGTGGAGTTCCTCTCACCCTACTCAACCACGTTGAGGAATTTTTCTCAGCATGAAGATTAAAAGTATATGATCGCCAGCCGCATACACAGATGACCCTTCTGGCTGCCATGGATGTAACGTGTGATGACATCACAGCTGATGCCTGCAGAGGCTGGATTAGACACTCTGAAAGATGATTTTCACGCTGTATCGCAAGAGAACATATTTGTTGTGATGTGAATGAGAATCCGTTGCCCAAAAGACAGGAACGTCAGGAGGTGTAGGAAGACTGCACTGTAATTCCACTGCACTGCATGTACAGTTTTCCCTAAGGAGATTGTCTTATGTTTAGATTTCTACATTTGTTTGTGCTATGCAGTGCTGTCTTTTCCTGTCTGCATCACAATGACACTGTCTGTCAATAAATTATTGTACAAACAGTAAAAGCGTTAACGTGAATCATGTGCCTTCTCTTGCAATCAAACAATCAAAACCAGAAATGCACTTACTGTTTTGCAAATGACAAGGATGATTCGAGAAATGCTCCACTCATCACTCTCAGGTCACTCCGCTGCACACGTCTGATCACTTCTTTGTCACCCCCGACCTCACCGCTCCAGACAACGCAGATGTCTTACCGCTGGTCACTTTCCGGCGCTACCTACGGTCCCTCCCTCCTGCTTTTCCTCTGCTGTCTTGTCTGCACTCCCCCCCCTCTGTGGAGCTCTCTCTTTTGAATACCAACAGTGCCACAGACACTCTGTGTTCCACGCTTACATCCTGCTTGGACAACATATGCCCTCTTACATCTGGACCAGCCCGTGCATCCCTGTCTGCCCCCTGGTTATCGGATGTACCACGTGAGCATCGCACCAGCCTCCGGTCAGCTGAGAGAAAATGGCACAAGTCAAAAGACCATACTGACCTCTCTCTCTCTACTTTCTCCGTTGACGTTACCTCTGCAAAAACTGATTATAACCACTCGAAGATCAGCAACTCTCCTGACTCTCGCACACTCTTAAAAACCTTCTCTGCTCTCCTCTGTCCGCCTGCTCCCACACCTTCATCGGAGTTAACGGCTGATGATTTTGCATCGTTCTTCGTAAAGAAAACTACCGCCATCAACAGCCAATTTTCTACGCCACCATCACCCGCCTTTTCTCCTATGTCTGAAGATGATGTTTCCAAGGTCATTGGTTCCAACCACCCTACCACCTGCCCACTGGATCCCATCCCCACCCATCTCCTCCATGCCATCTCTCCAGCAGTTGTGCCTGGTCTGACCCGCATCATCAACTCTTTGCTCACCACTGGGACATTTCCCACTGCTTTCAAAGAGGCCTGCATCACACCGCTACTGAAGAAACTCACTCTCAACCTTACACTGCTAGAACACTACAGGCCGGTGTAGTGTGTGAAAATGCATATCTTCCGTCAAAATGTAGATGACTGATTTTAACCTCTTATTATTTTCTGTCTTCTTAAAAAAATATTTTTTTTACTTACCTCACTATTCTTAGCTTTGTATACTGTGCTAGGCTTTAATGGACTGGATTTAATTAACTTATGCATTTTGTTGCCTATATTGTTATAATTGCTTCCAATGTTTCCTCGTCTGTAAGTCGCTTTGGATAAAAACGTCTGCTAAATGACTAAATGTAAATTTTATGAAATGTGTAATGTCATGTGTAATGTGTAATGTGTAGTGTGTGGCCTTGAAATTTTAGCATGTCTACGTAATCATGAATAAATGCTTCTTGAGACACACAGTGTTGCTTCTTTGCATGCATCAAATTAATTGTTTCTCGCTATATGCATCCATGCATTAGTTTGAGAGGGGTGGAAATGGGACACTTGGGTGAAACAAAACTGCCCCAAAAGTACCCCCCCACTTTAAATACATTTTTTTCTAAGTCAATTTGGTACATTTCTCAGATCCGATTTGAAATTCTCAAAACTTCTTGTTCAATCCTTACATCCTTGTGTCACGTGTGCACATCAAACAAGCATTGTCTCATTTCTTTGAACAAGTTGCAAATGCTTTGGTACATCCATGCAAATGATTATGACAAAATTCTGTGCAGATTCCTACATTATCAATTGCTTATGTCATGTTGATCAAAATGCATTATAATGGGTCTCTGTAGAATAGTATAATCCCCACGACATTTAAGCACTAGTTTTACAATATACAGTAAGTATACTTTAAGTAAACGGTGGCATTTTATTTTACTCAATTTAGTGTTTTGCATTGCTATATTCTTTCCTCATAGGACTGCAAGACAACTTCACTGTGTTGCAGACGGCCCCTTTTCACACCTAAACAGTCTTTTGACACTCTCTACAAGGATCTCATCCCTGAACAAGAGAGGGGGCAGATTGGAGATGACCTGCCAAAGTACGTGTTAGTTTGGGACAATGTCAGTTTCCATCGCTCCAACATCATCAGGCAATGGTTTGCGGCCCACAACAGGATGCTGGTGGAGTTCCTCTCACCCTACTCAACCCCGTTGAGGAATTTTTCTCAGCATGAAGATTAAAAGTATATGATGGCCAGCCGCATACACAGATGACCCTTCTGGCTGCCTTGGATGTAACGTGTGATGACATCACAGCTGATGCCTGCAGAGGCTGGATTAGACACTCTGAAAGATGATTTTCACGCTGTATCGCAGGAGAAGATATTTGTTGTGATGTGGATGAGAATCCGTTGCCCAAAAGACAGGAACGTCAGGAGGTGTAGGAAGACTGCACTGTAATTCCACTGCACTGCATGTACAGTTTTCCCTAAGGAGATTGTCTTATGTTCAGATTTCTACATTTGTTTGTGCTATGCAGTGCTGTCTTTTCCTGTCTGCATCACAATGACACTGTCTGTCAATAAATTATTGTACAAACAGTAAAAGCGTTAACGTGAATCATGTGCCGTCTATTGCAATCAAACAATCAAAACCAGAAATGCACTTACTGTTTTGCAAATGACAAGGATGATTCGAGAAATGCTCCACTCATCACTCTCAGGTAACTCCGCTGCACACGTCTGATCACTTCTTTGTCACCCCCGACCTCACCGCTCCAGACAACGCAGATGTCTTACCGCTGGTCACTTTCCGGCGCTACCTACGGTCCCTCCCTCCTGCTTTTCCTCTGCTGTCTTGTCTGCACTCCCCCCCTCTGTGGAGCTCTCTCTTTTGAATACCAACAGTGCCACAGACACTCTGTGTTCCACGCTTACATCCTGCTTGGACAACATATGCCCTCTTACATCTGGACCAGCCCGTGCATCCCTGTCTGCCCCCTGGTTATCGGATGTACCACGTGAGCATCGCACCAGCCTCCGGTCAGCTGAGAGAAAATGGCACAAGTCAAAAGACCATACTGACCTCTCTCTCTCTACTTTCTCCGTTGACGTTACCTCTGCAAAAACTGATTATAACCACTCGAAGATCAGCAACTCTCCTGACTCTCGCACACTCTTAAAAACCTTCTCTGCTCTCCTCTGTCCGCCTGCTCCCACACCTTCATCGGAGTTAACGGCTGATGATTTTGCATCGTTCTTCGTAAAGAAAACTACCGCCATCAACAGCCAATTTTCTACGCCACCATCACCCGCCTTTTCTCCTATGTCTGAAGATGATGTTTCCAAGGTCATTGGTTCCAACCACCCTACCACCTGCCCACTGGATCCCATCCCCACCCATCTCCTCCATGCCATCTCTCCAGCAGTTGTGCCTGGTCTGACCCGCATCATCAACTCTTTGCTCACCACTGGGACATTTCCCACTGCTTTCAAAGAGGCCTGCATCACACCGCTACTGAAGAAACTCACTCTCAACCTTACACTAATAGAACACTACAGGCCGGTGTAGTGTGTGAAAATGCATATCTTCCGTCAAAATGTAGATGACTGATTTTAACCTCTTATTATTTTCTGTCTTCTTAAAAAATTATTTTTTTACTTACCTCACTATTCTTAGCTTTGTATACTGTGCTAGGCTTTAATGGACTCGATTTAATTAACTTATGCATTTTGTTGCCTATATTGTTATAATTGCTTCCAATGTTTCCTCGTCTGTAAGTCGCTTTGGATAAAAACGTCTGCTAAATGACTAAATGTAAATTTTATGAAATGTGTAATGTCATGTGTAATGTGTAATGTGTAGTGTGTGGCCTTGAAATTTTAGCATGTCTACGTAATCATGAATAAATGCTTCTTGAGACACACAGTGTTGCTTCTTTGCATGCATCAAATGAATTGTTTCTGGCTATATGCATCCATGCATTAGTTTGAGAGGGGTGGAAATGGGACACTTGGGTGAAACAAAACTGCCCCAAAAGTACCCCCCCCACTTTAAATAGAGTTTTTTCTAAGTCAATTTGGTACATTTCTCTGATCCGATTTGAAATTCTCAAAACTTCTTGTTCAATCCTTACATCATTGTGTCACGTGTGCACATCAAACAAGCATTTTCTCATTTCTTTGAACAAGTTGCAAATGCTTTGGTACATCCATGCAAATGATTATGACAAAATTCTGTGCAGATTCCTACATTATCAATTGCTTATGTCATGTTGATCAAAATGCATTATAATGGGTCTCTGTAGAATAGTATAATCCCCACGACATTTAAGCACTTGTTTTACAATATACAGTAAGTATACTTTAAGTAAACAGTGGCATTTTATTTTACTCAATTTAGTGTTTTGCATTGCTATATTCTTTCCACATAGGACTGCAAAACAACTTCACTGTGTTGCAGACGGCCCCTTTTCACACCGAAACAGTCTTTTGACACTCCCTAGAGGGATCTCATCCCTGAACAAGAGAGGGGGCAGATTGGAGATGACCTGCCAAAGTACGTGTTAGTTTGGGACAATGTCAGTTTCCATCGCTCCAACATCATCAGGCAATGGTTTGCGGCCCACAACAGGATGCTGGTGGAGTTCCTCTCACCCTACTCAACCACGTTGAGGAATTTTTCTCAGCATGAAGATTAAAAGTATATGATCGCCAGCCGCATACACAGATGACCCTTCTGGCTGCCATGGATGTAACGTGTGATGACATCACAGCTGATGCCTGCAGAGGCTGGATTAGACACTCTGAAAGATGATTTTCACGCTGTATCGCAAGAGAACATATTTGTTGTGATGTGAATGAGAATCCGTTGCCCAAAAGACAGGAACGTCAGGAGGTGTAGGAAGACTGCACTGTAATTCCACTGCACTGCATGTACAGTTTTCCCTAAGGAGATTGTCTTATGTTTAGATTTCTACATTTGTTTGTGCTATGCAGTGCTGTCTTTTCCTGTCTGCATCACAATGACACTGTCTGTCAATAAATTATTGTACAAACAGTAAAAGCGTTAACGTGAATCATGTGCCTTCTCTTGCAATCAAACAATCAAAACCAGAAATGCACTTACTGTTTTGCAAATGACAAGGATGATTCGAGAAATGCTCCACTCATCACTCTCAGGTCACTCCGCTGCACACGTCTGATCACTTCTTTGTCACCCCCGACCTCACCGCTCCAGACAACGCAGATGTCTTACCGCTGGTCACTTTCCGGCGCTACCTACGGTCCCTCCCTCCTGCTTTTCCTCTGCTGTCTTGTCTGCACTCCCCCCCCTCTGTGGAGCTCTCTCTTTTGAATACCAACAGTGCCACAGACACTCTGTGTTCCACGCTTACATCCTGCTTGGACAACATATGCCCTCTTACATCTGGACCAGCCCGTGCATCCCTGTCTGCCCCCTGGTTATCGGATGTACCACGTGAGCATCGCACCAGCCTCCGGTCAGCTGAGAGAAAATGGCACAAGTCAAAAGACCATACTGACCTCTCTCTCTCTACTTTCTCCGTTGACGTTACCTCTGCAAAAACTGATTATAACCACTCGAAGATCAGCAACTCTCCTGACTCTCGCACACTCTTAAAAACCTTCTCTGCTCTCCTCTGTCCGCCTGCTCCCACACCTTCATCGGAGTTAACGGCTGATGATTTTGCATCGTTCTTCGTAAAGAAAACTACCGCCATCAACAGCCAATTTTCTACGCCACCATCACCCGCCTTTTCTCCTATGTCTGAAGATGATGTTTCCAAGGTCATTGGTTCCAACCACCCTACCACCTGCCCACTGGATCCCATCCCCACCCATCTCCTCCATGCCATCTCTCCAGCAGTTGTGCCTGGTCTGACCCGCATCATCAACTCTTTGCTCACCACTGGGACATTTCCCACTGCTTTCAAAGAGGCCTGCATCACACCGCTACTGAAGAAACTCACTCTCAACCTTACACTGCTAGAACACTACAGGCCGGTGTAGTGTGTGAAAATGCATATCTTCCGTCAAAATGTAGATGACTGATTTTAACCTCTTATTATTTTCTGTCTTCTTAAAAAAATATTTTTTTTACTTACCTCACTATTCTTAGCTTTGTATACTGTGCTAGGCTTTAATGGACTGGATTTAATTAACTTATGCATTTTGTTGCCTATATTGTTATAATTGCTTCCAATGTTTCCTCGTCTGTAAGTCGCTTTGGATAAAAACGTCTGCTAAATGACTAAATGTAAATTTTATGAAATGTGTAATGTCATGTGTAATGTGTAATGTGTAGTGTGTGGCCTTGAAATTTTAGCATGTCTACGTAATCATGAATAAATGCTTCTTGAGACACACAGTGTTGCTTCTTTGCATGCATCAAATTAATTGTTTCTCGCTATATGCATCCATGCATTAGTTTGAGAGGGGTGGAAATGGGACACTTGGGTGAAACAAAACTGCCCCAAAAGTACCCCCCCACTTTAAATACATTTTTTTCTAAGTCAATTTGGTACATTTCTCAGATCCGATTTGAAATTCTCAAAACTTCTTGTTCAATCCTTACATCCTTGTGTCACGTGTGCACATCAAACAAGCATTGTCTCATTTCTTTGAACAAGTTGCAAATGCTTTGGTACATCCATGCAAATGATTATGACAAAATTCTGTGCAGATTCCTACATTATCAATTGCTTATGTCATGTTGATCAAAATGCATTATAATGGGTCTCTGTAGAATAGTATAATCCCCACGACATTTAAGCACTAGTTTTACAATATACAGTAAGTATACTTTAAGTAAACGGTGGCATTTTATTTTACTCAATTTAGTGTTTTGCATTGCTATATTCTTTCCTCATAGGACTGCAAGACAACTTCACTGTGTTGCAGACGGCCCCTTTTCACACCTAAACAGTCTTTTGACACTCTCTACAAGGATCTCATCCCTGAACAAGAGAGGGGGCAGATTGGAGATGACCTGCCAAAGTACGTGTTAGTTTGGGACAATGTCAGTTTCCATCGCTCCAACATCATCAGGCAATGGTTTGCGGCCCACAACAGGATGCTGGTGGAGTTCCTCTCACCCTACTCAACCCCGTTGAGGAATTTTTCTCAGCATGAAGATTAAAAGTATATGATGGCCAGCCGCATACACAGATGACCCTTCTGGCTGCCTTGGATGTAACGTGTGATGACATCACAGCTGATGCCTGCAGAGGCTGGATTAGACACTCTGAAAGATGATTTTCACGCTGTATCGCAGGAGAAGATATTTGTTGTGATGTGGATGAGAATCCGTTGCCCAAAAGACAGGAACGTCAGGAGGTGTAGGAAGACTGCACTGTAATTCCACTGCACTGCATGTACAGTTTTCCCTAAGGAGATTGTCTTATGTTCAGATTTCTACATTTGTTTGTGCTATGCAGTGCTGTCTTTTCCTGTCTGCATCACAATGACACTGTCTGTCAATAAATTATTGTACAAACAGTAAAAGCGTTAACGTGAATCATGTGCCGTCTATTGCAATCAAACAATCAAAACCAGAAATGCACTTACTGTTTTGCAAATGACAAGGATGATTCGAGAAATGCTCCACTCATCACTCTCAGGTCACTCCGCTGCACACGTCTGATCACTTCTTTGTCACCCCCGACCTCACCGCTCCAGACAACGCAGATGTCTTACCGCTGGTCACTTTCCGGCGCTACCTACGGTCCCTCCCTCCTGCTTTTCCTCTGCTGTCTTGTCTGCACTCCCCCCCTCTGAGGAGCTCTCACTTTTGAATACCAACAGTGCCACAGACACTCTGTGTTCCACGCTTACATCCTGCTTGGACAACATATGCCCTCTTGCATCTGGACCAGCCCGTGCATCCCTGTCTGCCCCCTGGTTATCGGATGTACCACGTGAGCATCGCATCAGCCTCCGGTCAGCTGAGAGAAAATGGCAAAAGTCAAAAGACCATACTGACCTCTCTCTCTCTACTTTCTCCGTTGACGTTACCTCTGCAAAAACTGATTATAACCACTCGAAGATCAGCAACTCTCCTGACTCTCGCACACTCTTAAAAACCTTCTCTGCTCTCCTCTGTCCGCCTGCTCCCACACCTTCATCGGAGTTAACGGCTGATGATTTTGCATCGTTCTTCGTAAAGAAAACTACCGCCATCAACAGCCAATTTTCTACGCCACCATCACCCGCCTTTTCTCCTATGTCTGAAGATGATGTTTCCAAGGTCATTGGTTCCAACCACCCTACCACCTGCCCACTGGATCCCATCCCCACCCATCTCCTCCATGCCATCTCTCCAGCAGTTGTGCCTGGTCTGACCCGCATCATCAACTCTTTGCTCACCACTGGGACATTTCCCACTGCTTTCAAAGAGGCCTGCATCACACCGCTACTGAAGAAACTCACTCTCAACCTTACACTGCTAGAACACTACAGGCCGGTGTAGTGTGTGAAAATGCATATCTTCCGTCAAAATGTAGATGACTGATTTTAACCTCTTATTATTTTCTGTCTTCTTAAAAAAATATTTTTTTTACTTACCTCACTATTCTTAGCTTTGTATACTGTGCTAGGCTTTAATGGACTGGATTTAATTAACTTATGCATTTTGTTGCCTATATTGTTATAATTGCTTCCAATGTTTCCTCGTCTGTAAGTCGCTTTGGATAAAAACGTCTGCTAAATGACTAAATGTAAATTTTATGAAATGTGTAATGTCATGTGTAATGTGTAATGTGTAGTGTGTGGCCTTGAAATTTTAGCATGTCTACGTAATCATGAATAAATGCTTCTTGAGACACACAGTGTTGCTTCTTTGCATGCATCAAATTAATTGTTTCTCGCTATATGCATCCATGCATTAGTTTGAGAGGGGTGGAAATGGGACACTTGGGTGAAACAAAACTGCCCCAAAAGTACCCCCCCACTTTAAATACATTTTTTTCTAAGTCAATTTGGTACATTTCTCTGATCCGATTTGAAATTCTCAAAACTTCTTGTTCAATCCTTACATCCTTGTGTCACGTGTGCACATCAAACAAGCATTGTCTCATTTCTTTGAACAAGTTGCAAATGCTTTGGTACATCCATGCAAATGATTATGACAAAATTCTGTGCAGATTCCTACATTATCAATTGCTTATGTCATGTTGATCAAAATGCATTATAATGGGTCTCTGTAGAATAGTATAATCCCCACGACATTTAAGCACTAGTTTTACAATATACAGTAAGTATACTTTAAGTAAACGGTGGCATTTTATTTTACTCAATTTAGTGTTTTGCATTGCTATATTCTTTCCTCATAGGACTGCAAGACAACTTCACTGTGTTGCAGACGGCCCCTTTTCACACCTAAACAGTCTTTTGACACTCTCTACAAGGATCTCATCCCTGAACAAGAGAGGGGGCAGATTGGAGATGACCTGCCAAAGTACGTGTTAGTTTGGGACAATGTCAGTTTCCATCGCTCCAACATCATCAGGCAATGGTTTGCGGCCCACAACAGGATGCTGGTGGAGTTCCTCTCACCCTACTCAACCCCGTTGAGGAATTTTTCTCAGCATGAAGATTAAAAGTATATGATGGCCAGCCGCATACACAGATGACCCTTCTGGCTGCCTTGGATGTAACGTGTGATGACATCACAGCTGATGCCTGCAGAGGCTGGATTAGACACTCTGAAAGATGATTTTCACGCTGTATCGCAGGAGAAGATATTTGTTGTGATGTGGATGAGAATCCGTTGCCCAAAAGACAGGAACGTCAGGAGGTGTAGGAAGACTGCACTGTAATTCCACTGCACTGCATGTACAGTTTTCCCTAAGGAGATTGTCTTATGTTCAGATTTCTACATTTGTTTGTGCTATGCAGTGCTGTCTTTTCCTGTCTGCATCACAATGACACTGTCTGTCAATAAATTATTGTACAAACAGTAAAAGCGTTAACGTGAATCATGTGCCGTCTATTGCAATCAAACAATCAAAACCAGAAATGCACTTACTGTTTTGCAAATGACAAGGATGATTCGAGAAATGCTCCACTCATCACTCTCAGGTCACTCCGCTGCACACGTCTGATCACTTCTTTGTCACCCCCGACCTCACCGCTCCAGACAACGCAGATGTCTTACCGCTGGTCACTTTCCGGCGCTACCTACGGTCCCTCCCTCCTGCTTTTCCTCTGCTGTCTTGTCTGCACTCCCCCCCTCTGAGGAGCTCTCACTTTTGAATACCAACAGTGCCACAGACACTCTGTGTTCCACGCTTACATCCTGCTTGGACAACATATGCCCTCTTGCATCTGGACCAGCCCGTGCATCCCTGTCTGCCCCCTGGTTATCGGATGTACCACGTGAGCATCGCATCAGCCTCCGGTCAGCTGAGAGAAAATGGCAAAAGTCAAAAGACCATACTGACCTCTCTCTCTCTACTTTCTCCGTTGACGTCACCTCTGCAAAAACTGATTATAACCACTCGAAGATCAGCAACTCTCCTGACTCTCGCACACTCTTAAAAACCTTCTCTGCTCTCCTCTGTCCTCCTGCTCCCACACCTTCATCGGAGTTAACGGCTGATGATTTTGCATCGTTCTTCGTAAAGAAAACTACCGCCATCAACAGCCAATTTTCTACGCCACCATCACCCGCCTTTTCTCCTATGTCTGAAGATGATGTTTCCAAGGTCATTGGTTCCAACCACCCTACCACCTGCCCACTGGATCCCATCCCCACCCATCTCCTCCATGCCATCTCTCCAGCAGTTGTGCCTGGTCTGACCCGCATCATCAACTCTTTGCTCACCACTGGGACATTTCCCACTGCTTTCAAAGAGGCCTGCATCACACCGCTACTGAAGAAACTCACTCTCAACCTTACACTGCTAGAACACTACAGGCCGGTGTAGTGTGTGAAAATGCACATCTTCCGTCAAAATGTAGATGACTGATTTTAACCTCTTATTATTTTCTGTCTTCTTAAAAAATTATTTTTTTACTTACCTCACTATTCTTAGCTTTGTATACTGTGCTAGGCTTTAATGGACTGGATTTAATTAACTTATGCATTTTGTTGCCTATATTGTTATAATTGCTTCCAATGTTTCCTCGTCTGTAAGTCGCTTTGGATAAAAACGTCTGCTAAATGACTAAATGTAAATTTTATGAAATGTGTAATGTCATGTGTAATGTATAATGTGTAGTGTGTGGCCTTGAAATTTTAGCATGTCTACGTAATCATGAATAAATGCTTCTTGAGACACACAGTGTTGCTTCTTTGCATGCATCAAATGAATTGTTTCTGGCTATATGCATCCATGCATTAGTTTGAGAGGGGTGGAAATGGGACACTTGGGTGAAACAAAACTGCCCCAAAAGTGCCCCCCCACTTTAAATACAGTTTTTTCTAAGTCATTTCTCAGATCCGATTTGAAATTCTCAAAACTTCTTGTTCAATCCTCACATCCTTGTGTCACGTGTGCACATCAAACAAGCATTTTCTCATTTCTTTGAACAAGTTGCAAATGCTTTGGTACATCCATGCAAATGATTATGACAAAATTCTGTGCAGATTCCTACATTATCAATTGCTTATGTCATGTTGATCAAAATGCATTATAATGGGTCTCTGTAGAATAGTATAATCCCCACGACATTTAAGCACTAGTTTTACAATATACAGTAAGTATACTTTAAGTAAACGGTGGCATTTTATTTTACTCAATTTAGTGTTTTGCATTGCTATATTCTTTCCACATAGGACTGCAAGACAACTTCACTGTGTTGCAGACGGCCCCTTTTCACACCTAAACAGTCTTTTGACACTCTCTACAGGGATCTAATCCCTGAACAAGAGAGGGGGCAGATTGGAGATGACCTGCCAAAGTACGTGTTAGTTTGGGACAATGTCAGTTTCCATCGCTCCAACATCATCAGGCAATGGTTTGCGGCCCACAACAGGATGCTGGTGGAGTTCCTCTTACCCTACTCAACCCCGTTGAGGAATTTTTCTCAGCATGAAGATTAAAAGTATATGATGGCCAGCCGCATACACAGATGACCCTTCTGGCTGCCTTGGATGTAACGTG
This sequence comes from Barbatula barbatula, assembly GCF_947034865.1. Lineage (NCBI taxonomy): Eukaryota > Metazoa > Chordata > Actinopteri > Cypriniformes > Nemacheilidae > Barbatula > Barbatula barbatula. The sequence goes on from NC_136777.1 coordinate 15,109,091, forward strand.
TGATGACATCACAGCTGATGCCTGCAGAGGCTGGATTAGACACTCTGAAAGATGATTTTCACGCTGTATCGCAAGAGAAGATATTTGTTGTGATGTGGATGAGAATCCGTTGCCCAAAAGACAGGAACGTCAGGAGGTGTAGGAAGCTTGCACTGTAATTCCACTGCACTGCATGTACAGTTTTCCCTAAGGAGATTGTCTTATGTTCAGATTTCTACATTTGTTTGTGCTATGCAGTGCTGTCTTTTCCTGTCTGCATCACAATGACACTGTCTGTCAATAAATTATTGTAAAAACAGTAAAAGCGTAAATGTGACTCATGTGCCGTCTCTTGCAATCAAACAATCAAAACCAGAAATGCACTTACTGTTTTGCAAATGACAAGGATGATTCGAGAAATGCTCCACTCATCACTCTCAGTTCACTCCGCTGCACACGTCTGATCACTTCTTTATCACCCCCGAACTCACCGCTCCAGACAATGCAGATGTCTTACCGCTGGTCACTTTCCGGCGCTACCTACGGTCCCTCCCTCCTGCTTTTCCTCTGCTGTCTTGTCTGCACTCCCCCCCTCTGAGGAGCTCTCTCTTTTGAATACCAACAGTGCCACAGACACTCTGTGTTCCACGCTTACATCCTGCTTGGACAACATATGCCCTCTTACATCTGGACCAGCCCGTGCATCCCTGTCTGCCCCCTGGTTATCGGATGTACCACATGAGCATCGCACCAGCCTCCGGTCAGCTGAGAGAAAATGGCACAAGTCAAAAAACCATTCTGATCTCTCTCTCTCTACTTTCTCCGTTGACGTCACCTCTGCAAAAACTGATTATAACCACTCGAAGATCAGCAACTCTCCTGACTCTCGCACACTCTTAAAAACCTTCTCTGCTCTCCTCTGTCCGCCTGCTCCCACACCTTCATCGGAGTTAACGGCTGATGATTTTGCATCGTTCTTCGTAAAGAAAACTACCGACATCAACAGCCAATTTTCTACACCACCATCACCCGCCTTTTCTCCTATGTCTGAAGATGATGTTTCCAAGGTCATTGGTTCCAACCACCCTACCACCTGCCCACTGGATCCCATCCCCACCCATCTCCTCCATGCCATCTCTCCAGCAGTTGTGCCTGGTCTGACCCGCATCATCAACTCTTTGCTCACCACTGGGACATTTCCCACTGCTTTCAAAGAGGCCTGCATCACACCGCTACTGAAGAAACTCACTCTCAACCTTATACTGCTAGAACACTACAGGCCGGTGTAGTGTGTGAAAATGCATATCTTCCGTCAAAATGTAGATGACTGATTTTAACCTCTTATTATTTTCTGTCTTCTTAAAAAATTATTTTTTTACTTACCTCACTATTCTTAGCTTTGTATACTGTGCTAGGCTTTAATGGACTGGATTTAATTAACTTATGCCTTTTGTTGCCTATATTGTTATAATTGCTTCCAATGTTTCCTTGTCTGTAAGTCGCTTTGGATAAAAACGTCTGCTAAATGATGTTGTGGAATTTTCTTATTCCTTAATCAAGGTGAGTCAATTTTGACAAACGCAATATACAGAGACATCAAGTACTTTGCAAAGTATTTTATTGTCGTTTAATCTGCATCATGAGCAATGAGCATGGTGCAGAGCAAAGGCGCTCTTTCCTCCTGCACCCAGAGTATATATATGATTAAAAACGTGACACCCCCTCCCTTTGCCCCCTAACAAGAATCCTGAGCTGGTTTACGGGAAGTTCCGTTATTCCAAACAGAACATCTTGGCCTCTGCTCGAGGGCAAAGGCAGAGTGGTATGACGTGTTTAGAGAAAAACATGATAACATTAGAAAAGAAAACATAGATAAACACTTCGTAAACATATAGACAGACACATCAAGAAGCTAGACTAGAAAATTTCCATTACATTCCCCCCTTTTATCATATATGATAACAAAAATCTTTATACTTTGACCATGTAAGATGAGCAACGCCCTTTCTCTTACAGGTTTCATTCTTCTATCTAAACAGTTCTTAAAATCCCACTAGAATTGGTAACACCACCTGCTTCAGCCCCACTCCCCAACTTTAGCTATTCCACCTTTTCAACAGACTGTTAGTCATATCATCCGGTTCCCTGATAATTTAAATTTTTCTGAGTTAGAGCTAGTCTTTTTCCTTTTTATTTGGCCGTTCCAGGGGACATAATTGCCCACATTTTCAAATTTTGTTGCCTTATCCAGAACATCAACTGAGGTACACGTACCTCTACACAAATACATATTTGTTCCCCAGTACCTAGCAGAATTAGGGTAACACTGTCCCTCCCCATACCATTTTATTAAACTTTGAATATAGTGTTAGACAGAAACAAAATTCTATAATCTCTAATTTCTCAGGGTTCGATGTGTCCCCGACTCGAACAGTTGATTCCCTTTGCGAGCACCAATAGTGCCCCTCCTGTCGCTTCAGTCAGCACGACCATTGCGAAGAGCCATACGGTTGGAGTTGCCCCTCCTTGGACACCTTTTTGCTGTGGGAGGTGTGTCTTTCCCACGACTTCCTCCTGAAATCTTTGACTACTTGGAAGTCTCCTGGCTGGAAGCTGTGGAATGATTTGTCAGCTCCGTTTGCTACTGCTCCTTTGACCTGCACAAATATTTTGAGAGCAAAAACACAAAAACACATTGCTTGTAACATCCCCCCTTTTGACGCGTGGTCTAGGCCATGCGTCAAAATCGCAAAAGCAGGGAAAGAATGTTTTGGCAAACAGGTGAGGCCATTTGGGCCTCCCCAAACATTGTCAGTGTATTTACATGAGCACTCCTTCCAGAGTGCACGCTCAGCTGGTTCTGCAAAATGTTTGCATCTCTGCAAGAGAAAGAGTTTTGTTAGTGATTTCTGGAGAAAATCTGTCTGTCTCTGATGTTGCTTGCTTTGCTGCAAGGTCAGCCGTCGGCTTCCTGCAAAAAAATTGTTTCAGATACAAAAGTGTGTGCGTCACAGTTACACACAACAATGGCTGATGGGAGAAGAAGGGCAGATAGCATATCAGCAACCTATGTGTGATTAAGAATGTTTTTACCATCATCTTTTACAAAGTTTCTGTGTTTCCACAGTGTGCCAAAATCATGAGTTATACCAAATGTATATCTACTATCTGTGTGAATGTCTACATTTTTATTCTTTGCTAATTCCCATGCGCGTGTGAGTGCAATGAGCTCTGCTGTCTGAGCAGAGAAATGGTCCCTAAAAATGATATCAATTGCTTCTTTGCTTTTGGACTTGCGATGTCTGTAATTGCAGACACGCTTTGCGGACAGCTGTCTGCCGCGGTCAGTATTTTCGTGACCCAAAAAACAAACAACTTGTTTTGCCAGCTGGACTTTGGAGACATTTACTTTGTGTTTTTTTTTTTTTCTCTTATCTTTTAAACTGGAAACAAAGGCCTGCGCACCGGTAAATTTGGACATGGCACAACTATGCCTCTTTTTTCTTTTTTTATCTTTTTAAACTCATTAAATATTGGCCTTATGCCATTGAGGTCTTCTGATTTGAGGCTTCTGTTTTGAGGGGGAATTGCTGTTTGCGTGGATGGAAATTACCCTTGGGCGTTATCACAACAGGTTCACAGTTCCTAATCAACCCAACATAATATTTTCCTGTTCCCCAAAGTTGTACGGGCACCTTCCCAAAATTTCTTCATTAATCTTTTTGTGTGTGAAAACACTTCAAGTCCCCTTGTTGCTGACAGACAGGCATGATTCTCACGATGGGCGTGCAACAAATTTGAATATTGCATGTCGTCCCTTTTAACCCATTCTATGGCGTGCGCATATTTGGCAGCTAAACACCCACAGCTCCCCACACCATTGCAATCAACGTCATGAGGCTCTGTGAGGCAATACATTCTACATCATACTTACGTAATTCAATATTACATCGTACAGCTGTACGAGCGCTGCACACGGGTCGTGTTGGTATCATGCTCAATCTGTCATCATACACATTATGACTCTGCACAGCAAATCAATCGGGCAGCAGTCAGACATGAGAAACCTGTGTTGAAATTTGACACTCCCCAACTCGCATTGCACCCTTTTGACATAAATTATTCTACATTAGAGCCACTAGCATTTAGGGAAAACACAGCTAGTTTAGACTCTGGCAAATTTAAACACTTCTTGTGAATCACAGTAGGCTATTTGTTGCCCCTGAATCTATCAAAAAATCAAGCAGTTTGTTGCACACGAGCATTGTGCATTTTAGCAAAGTTCAGAAAGCGTTTTCATTCATCATGGAATGTGAGCTAAGCAGATCTTCATTGCATACAGTAGGAAAAAGCATTTCTTCATTGCATATTATTGAGATTATGATGTTTTATGTATTATAAATTCATGTTTACTGTCAAATATATGTCCATGCTGTGCTGGGTTTTTTGTCTTGAAAACTAGTTGGCAGAAGTGTGTAACACGAGCTCTGAGGTATGCAGAAGCAGGGTCTCAGATAACAAGTGTGTGTGTGCGTCAATCGCATCTCTCGGCAGGACCGGCTATTTTCAAAATGTTTTGCAGGGGCCAATAGTTGGGGGAGAATGGAGTCAGATTAACATGTCCCGAGGTGATTGGTTCCGGAGGATTGAACGCCCGCCCGATGAAGGGGAGGAGCCCGAAGAGAGAATCGACGTCACATATTTTATAAATACTTGTAACCTGGAAGTGTGTATTCAGTTGTTCGGCTCATGTATATGTTTGAGAGACAACCCCAGCTGGAAGAAGCTTTTACATCTGATAATAAATTCTACTTAAACTTATTGGGAAAAACGATCTCTTTGACTTTTCTTCAAATTTTTGAACACGCAGGACTCGAGTTTTGAAAGGGAAATCATACTCACCCCCCTCGGAATGATGCCTCACCTCCTCACTTCCATCTACCTTTTCTCTTGACCTCCGCGATCTCAGAGGCTCAGGACAATCATTTCGCCAGTGCCCCGTCTTTCCGCAATTGAAACATTTCTCTGGATCATAGGTGCTAGAGGGTTTAAAACCTCCTCTTCCACGTCCACGCCACTGACCTCCTCTCTTCCCGTTTCCTCTTCCTCCATGCTCTACTCCGATATTCATTAGAGCCATGTGGAGTTCTTTATCTTGTGTGTTTTTCTTCTGAAGCTCTTTCTTGCCTGTTTGTCTTTCGGCGTGTACAGCATGACGGACGATCTCGCTTATTCTCGCACGATCTGGCTCGATGCACGATTTTTCCACTTCTCGTCTCAGCTCTTCTCTGAGATTCGCAGAAAAGTGGATCTGAGATGTCCTATGAACGGACCAATGTCCGGTCCGTCTGAATCAGGTTGAAGTCCAGAATGTTCTTTAAATACTTCCTCCACAGGCCATTTACCCTGTAACTTTCTTAGGTCAGATGGTTTCAGTTTGACTTTCAACAGTCTCTCTAATTTTTTCATTGAGGGTGAGAATTCTTTGCAAAATGTCAAAAGTTCTTTATACGTCGGTGCTGGTTGCGCTCTTTCCTGCTTTTGACACACCACGGGCTGTGGCATGTGTGGCACTGGTGCTGGTGGAGACACTGGTGGGGGCACTGGAGCTGCCTCAATCGGGTTCAGATGTCGGTGAGGAGGGACACAATCATCCTCCGGTTGGTGTTTGTAACAAGTCATAGATGGGGGTAAAGAAGACAGAGGGGTTAAATCATTATATTCAAGCAAAACAGGGTACAATGGAGTTTTCGGTGGTGGCAGTTCTTCCAATGCCTTTTCTTTAAAAACATAGTCACGTCTATTTGCTTCCCTCTCCCATAACTCTAAACATTTACACGCTTCATCATATTTTTCCCTTTCTTTTTTGGACATTTTAAATATGTCTTTTTTCCCCATATGTTCTCTTATTTTCTCTAATTTTGTGGTACTAAATGTACCGTTTTCTGGAAAGTTAGCTTTTTCTATTAAATAGGGTACACCTTGTAAACTTCCCGTTCCCCAATTTTCCCTCATTTCTCTGTATGTTGGTTTATCCATATCATTTCTTAGTAGTCCCCCAGACTGTTTAGAATCTCTCTCGATTCTGAGTAGTCTCCCCTCTTTAACCAGACTGTTTTAAGCAGTCCCCCAGACTGTTTAGAATCTCTCGATTCTGAGTAGTCTCCCCTCTTTAACCAGACTGTTTTAAGCAGTCCCCCAGACTGTTTAGCGCTAAGTAGTCTCCCCTTTTGTTCCAGACTGTTCAGAAATCTATCTGACTCACCACTTTTCCTTTTTGTGCCTTGCACTGAGTTCTTTTGGGATCACGTCAGCTTGGGGTCCGGAGTAGAGTTCTCTCGTCCCTGTATGGGGTTAGAGCTGGATTTGCTATGTCCAGGATGATCAGTCAACTCTAGTCCGTTCTCCGTCAGCCTTGTGATCCCATACTTCGTCGCCAAATTGTTGTGGAATTTTCTTATTCCTTAATCAAGGTGAGTCAATTTTGACAAACGCAATATACAGAGACATCAAGTACTTTGCAAAGTATTTTATTGTCGTTTAATCTGCATCATGAGCAATGAGCATGGTGCAGAGCAAAGGCGCTCTTTCCTCCTGCACCCAGAGTATATATATGATTAAAAACGTGACACCCCCTCCCTTTGCCCCCTAACAAGAATCCCGAGCTGGTTTACGGGAAGTTCCGTTATTCCAAACAGAACATCTTGGCCTCTGCTCGAGGGCAAAGGCAGAGTGGTATGACGTATTTAGAGAAAAACATGATAACATTAGAAAAGAAAACATAGATAAACACTTCGTAAACATATAGACAAACACATCAAGAAGCTAGACTAGAAAATTTCCATTACAATGACTAAATGTAAATTTTATGAAATGTGTAATGTCATGTGTAATGTGTAATGTGTAGTGTGTGGCCTTGAAATTTTAGCATGTCTACGTAATCATGAATAAATGCTTCTTGAGACACACAGTGTTGCTTCTTTGCATGCATCAAATGAATTGTTTCTGGCTATATGCATCCATGCATTAGTTTGAGAGGGGTGGAAATGGGACACTTGGGTGAAACAAAACTGCCCGATCTCTGATCCGATTTGAAATTCTCAAAACTTCTTGTTCAATCCTTACATCCTTGTGTCACGTGTGCACATCAAACAAGCATTTTCTAATTTCTTTGAACAAGTTGCAAATGCTTTGGTACATCCATGCAAATGATTATGACAAAATTCTGTGCAGATTCCTACATTATCAATTGCTTATGTCATGTTGATCAAAAATGCATTATAATGAGTCGCTGTAGAATAGTATAATCCCCACGACATTTAAGCACTAGTTTTACAATATACAGTAAGTATACTTTAAGTAAACGGTGGCATTTTATTTTACTCAATTTAGTGTTTTGCATTGCTATATTCTTTCCACATAGGACTGCAAGACAACTTCACTGTGTTGCAGACGGCCCCTTTTCACACCTAAACAGTCACTCTCTACAAAGTACGTGTTAGTTTGGGACAATGTCAGTTTCCATCGCTCCAACATCATCAGGCAATGGTTTGCGGCCCACAACAGGATGCTGGTGGAGTTCCTCTCACCCTACTCAACCACGTTGAGGAATTTTTCTCAGCATGAAGATTAAAAGTATATGATTGCCAGCCGCATACACAGATGACCCTTCTGGCTGCCATGGATGTAACGTGTGATGACATCACAGCTGATGCCTGCAGAGGCTGGATTAGACACTCTGAAAGATGATTTTTCACGCTGTATCGCAAGAGAAGATATTTGTTGTGATGTGGATGAGAATCCGTTGCCCAAAAGACAGGAACGTCAGGAGGTGTAGGAAGACTGCACTGTAATTCCACTGCACTGCATGTACAGTTTTCCCTAAGGAGATTGTCTTATGTTCAGATTTCTACATTTGTTTGTGCTATGCAGTGCTGTCTTTTCCTGTCTGCATCACAATGACATTGTCTGTCAATAAATTATTGTACAAACAGTAAAAGCGTTAACGTGAATCATGTGCCGTCTCTTGCAATCAAACAATCAAAACCAGAAATGCACTTACTGTTTTGCAAATGACAAGGATGATTCGAGAAATGCTCCACTCATCACTCTCAGGTCACTCCGCTGCACACGTCTGATCACTTCTTTGTCACCCCCGACCTCACCGCTCCAGACAACGCAGATGTCTTACCGCTGGTCACTTTCCGGCGCTACCTAAGGTCCCTCCCTCCTGCTTTTCCTCTGCTGTCTTGTCTGCACTCCCCCCGTCTGAGGAGCTCTCTCTTTTGAATACCAACAGTGCCACAGACACTCTGTGTTCCATGCTTACATCCTGCTTGGACAACATATGCCCTCTTACATCTGGACCAGCCCGTGCATCCCTGTCTGCCCCCTGGTTATCGGATGTACCACGTGAGCATCGCACCAGCCTCCGGTCAGCTGAGAGAAAATGGCACAAGTCAAAAGACCATACTGACCTCTCTCTCTCTACTTTCTCCGTTGACGTTACCTCTGCAAAAACTGATTATAACCACTCGAAGATCAGCAACTCTCCTGACTCTCGCACACTCTTAAAAACCTTCTCTGCTCTCCTCTGTCCGCCTGCTCCCACACCTTCATCGGAGTTAACGGCTGATGATTTTGCATCGTTCTTCGTAAAGAAAACTACCGCCATCAACAGCCAATTTTCTACGCCACCATCACCCGCCTTTTCTCCTATGTCTGAAGATGATGTTTCCAAGGTCATTGGTTCCAACCACCCTACCACCTGCCCACTGGATCCCATCCCCACCCATCTCCTCCATGCCATCTCTCCAGCAGTTGTGCCTGGTCTGACCCGCATCATCAACTCTTTGCTCACCACTGGGACATTTCCCACTGCTTTCAAAGAGGCCTGCATCAAACCGCTACTGAAGAAACTCACTCTCAACCTTACACTGCTAGAACACTACAGGCCGGTGTAGTGTGTGAAAATGCATATCTTCCGTCAAAATGTAGATGACTGATTTTAACCTCTTATTATTTTCTGTCTTCTTAAAAAATTATTTTTTCATTTACCTCACTATTCTTAGCTTTGTATACTGTGCTAGGCTTTAATGGACTGGATTTAATTAACTTATGCATTTTGTTGCCTATATTGTTATAATTGCTTCCAATGTTTCCTCGTCTGTAAGTCGCTTTGGATAAAAACGTCTGCTAAATGACTAAATGTAAATTTTATGAAATGTGTAATGTCATGTGTAATGTGTAATGTGTAGTGTGTGGCCTTGAAATTTTAGCATGTCTACGTAATCATGAATAAATGCTTCTTGAGACACACAGTGTTGCTTCTTTGCATGCATCAAATGAATTGTTTCTGGCTATATGCATCCATGCATTAGTTTGAGAGGGGTTGAAATGGGACACTTGGGTGAAACAAAACTGCCCCAAAAGTACCCCCCCACTTTAAATACAGTTTTTTCTAAGTCAATTTGGTACATTTCTCTGATCCGATTTGAAATTCTCAAACTTCTTGTTCAATCCTTACATCCTTGTGTCACGTGTGCACATCAAACAAGCATTTTCTAATTTCTTTGAACAAGTTGCAAATGCTTTGGTACATCCATGCAAATGATTATGACAAAATTCTGTGCAGATTCCTATATTATCAATTGCTTATGTCATGTTGATCAAAATTAAATATAATGGGTCTCTGTAGAATAGTATAATCCCCACGACATTTAAGCACTAGTTTTACAATATACAGTAAGTATACTTTAAGTAAACGGTGGCATTTTATTTTACTCAATTTAGTGTTTTGCATTGCTATATTCTTTCCACATAGGACTGCAAAACAACTTCACTGTGTTGCAGACGGCCCCTTTTCACACCTAAACAGTCTTTTGACACTCTCTACAGGGATCTCATCCCTGAACAAGAGAGGGGGCAGATTGGAGATGACCTGCCAAAGTACGTGTTAGTTTGGGACAATGTCAGTTTCCATCGCTCCAACATCATCAGGCAATGGTTTGCGGCCCACAACAGGATGCTGGTGGAGTTCCTCTCACCCTACTAAACCACGTTGAGGAATTTTTCTCAGCATGAAGATTAAAAGTATATGATCGCCAGCCGCATACACAGATGACCCTTCTGGCTGCCATGGATGTAACGTGTGATGACATCACAGCTGATGCCTGCAGAGGCTGGATTAGACACTCTGAAAGATGATTTTCACGCTGTATCGCAAGAGAAGATATTTGTTGTGATGTGGATGAGAATCCGCTGCCCAAAAGACAGGAACGTCAGGAGGTGTAGGAAGACTGCACTGTAATTCCACTGCACTGCATGTACAGTTTTCCCAAAGGAGATTGTCTTATGTTCAGATTTCTACATTTGTTTGTGCTATGCAGTGCTGTCTTTTCCTGTCTGCATCACAATGACACTGTCTGTCAATAAATTATTGTACAAACAGTAAAAGCGTTAACGTGAATCATGTGCCGTCTCTTGCAATCAAACAATCAAAACCAGAAATGCACTTACTGTTTTGCAAATGACAAGGATGATTCGAGAAATGCTCCACTCATCACTCTCAGGTCACTCCGCTGCACACGTCTGATCACTTCTTTGTCACCCCCGACCTCACCGCTCCAGACAACGCAGATGTCTTACCGCTGGTCACTTTCCGGCGCTACCTACGGTCCCTCCCTCCTGCTTTTCCTCTGCTGTCTTGTCTGCACTCCCCCCCTCTGAGGAGCTCTCACTTTTGAATACCAACAGTGCCACAGACACTCTGTGTTCCACGCTTACATCCTGCTTGGACAACATATGCCCTCTTGCATCTGGACCAGCCCTTGCATCCCTGTCTGCCCCCTGGTTATCGGATGTACCACGTGAGCATCGCATCAGCCTCCGGTCAGCTGAGAGAAAATGGCACAAGTCAAAAGACCATACTGACCTCTCTCTCTCAACTTTCTCCGTTGACGTCACCTCTGCAAAAACTGATTATAACCACTCGAAGATCAGCAACTCTCCTGACTCTCGCACACTCTTAAAAACCTTCTCTGCTCTCCTCTGTCCGCCTGCTCCCACACCTTCATCGGAGTTAACGGCTGATGATTTTGCATCGTTCTTCGTAAAGAAAACTACCGCCATCAACAGCCAATTTTCTACGCCACCATCACCCGCCTTTTCTCCTATGTCTGAAGATGATGTTTCCAAGGTCATTGGTTCCAACCACCCTACCACCTGCCCACTGGATCCCATCCCCACCCATCTCCTCCATGCCATCTCTCCAGCAGTTGTGCCTGGTCTGACCCGCATCATCAACTCTTTGCTCACCACTGGGACATTTCCCACTGCTTTCAAAGAGGCCTGCATCACACCGCTACTGAAGAAACTCACTCTCAACCTTACACTGCTAGAACACTACAGGCCGGTGTAGTGTGTGAAAATGCATATCTTCCGTCAAAATGTAGATGACTGATTTTAACCTCTTATTATTTTCTGTCTTCTTAAAAAATAATTTTTTTACTTACCTCACTATTCTTAGCTTTGTATACTGTGCTAGGCTTTAATGGACTGGATTTCATTAACTTATGCATTTTGTTGCCTATATTGTTATAATTGCTTCCAATGTTTCCTCGTCTGTAAGTCGCTTTGGATAAAAACGTCTGCTAAATGACTAAATGTAAATTTTATGAAATGTGTAATGTCATGTGTAATGTGTAATGTGTAGTGTGTGGCCTTGAAATTTTAGCATGTCTACGTAATCATGAATAAATGCTTCTTGAGACACACAGTGTTGCTTCTTTGCATGCATCAAATGAATTGTTTCTGGCTATATGCATCCATGCATTAGTTTGAGAGGGGTGGAAATGGGACACTTGGATGAAACAAAACTGCCCCAAAAGTACCCCCCCCACTTTAAATACAGTTTTTTCTAAGTCAATTTGGTACATTTCTCAGATCCGATTTGAAATTCTCAAAACTTCTTGTTCAATCCTTACATCCTTGTGTCACGTGTGCACATCAAACAAGCATTTTCTCATTTCTTTGAACAAGTTGCAAATGCTTTGGTACATCCATGCAAATGATTATGACAAAATTCTGTGCAGATTCCTACATTATCAATTGCTTATGTCATGTTGATCAAAATGAATTATAATGGGTCTCTGTAGAATAGTATAATCCCCACGACATTTAAGCACTAGTTTTACAATATACAGTAAGTATACTTTAAGTAAACGGTGGCATTTTATTTTACTCAATTTAGTGTTTTGCATTGCTATATTCTTTCCACATAGGACTGCAAGACAACTTCACTGTGTTGCAGACGGCCCCTTTTCACACCTAAACAGTCTTTTGACACTCTCTACAGGGATCTCATCCCTGAACAAGAGAGGGGGCAGATTGGAGATGACCTGCCAAAGTACGTGTTAGGTTGGGACAATGTCAGTTTCCATCGCTCCAACATCATCAGGCAATGGTTTGCGGCCCACAACAGGATGCTGGTGGAGTTCCTCTCACCCTACTCAACCCCGTTGAGGAATTTTTCTCAGCATGAAGATTAAAAGTATATGATGGCCAGCCGCATACACAGATGACCCTTCTGGCTGCCATGGATGTAACGTGTGCTGACATCACAGCTGATGCCTGCAGAGGCTGGATTAGACACTCTGAAAGATGATTTTCACGCTGTATCGCAAGAGAAGATATTTGTTGTGATGTGGATGAGAATCCGTTGCCCAAAAGACAGGAACGTCAGGAGGTGTAGGAAGACTGCACTGTAATTCCACTGCACTGCATGTACAGTTTTCCCTAAGGAGATTGTCTTATGTTCAGATTTCTACATTTGTTTGTGCTATGCAGTGCTGTCTTTTCCTGTCTGCATCACAATGACACTGTCTGTCAATAAATTATTGTACAAACAGTAAAAGCGTTAACGTGAATCATGTGCCGTCTCTTGCAATCAAACAATCAAAACCAGAAATGCACTTACTGTTTTGCAAATGACAAGGATGATTCGAGAAATGCTCCACTCATCACTCTCAGGTCACTCCGCTGCACAAGTCTGATCACTTCTTTGTCACCCCCGACCTCACCGCTCCAGACAACGCAGCTGTCTTACCGCTGGTCACTTTCCGGCGCTACCTACGGTCCCTCCCTCCTGCTTTTCCTCTGCTGTCTTGTCTGCACTCCCCCCCTCTGAGGAGCTCTCTCTTTTGAAAACCAACAGTGCCACAGACACTCTGTGTTCCACGCTTACATCCTGCTTGGACAACATATGCCCTCTTACATCTGGACCAGCCCGTGCATCCCTGTCTGCCCCCTGGTTATCGGATGTACCACGTGAGCATCGCACCAGCCTCCGGTCAGCTGAGAGAAAATGGCACAAGTCAAAAGACCATACTGACCTCTCTCTCTCTACTTTCTCCGTTGACGTCACCTCTGCAAAAACTGATTATAACCACTCGAAGATCAGCAACTCTCGCACACTCTTAAAAACCTTCTCTGCTCTCCTCTGTCCGCCTGCTCCCACACCTTCATCGGAGTTAACGGCTGATGATTTTGCATCGTTCTTCGTAAAGAAAACTACCGCCATCAACAGCCAATTTTCTACGCCACCATCACCTGCCTTTTCTCCTATGTCTGAAGATGATGTTTCCAAGGTCATTGGTTCCAACCACCCTACCACCTGCCCACTGGATCCCATCCCCACCCATCTCCTCCATGCCATCTCTCCAGCAGTTGTGCCTGGTCTGACCCGCATCATCAACTCTTTGCTCACCACTGGGACATTTCCCACTGCTTTCAAAGAGGCCTGCATCACACCGCTACTGAAGAAACTCACTCTCAACCTTACACTGCTAGAACACTACAGGCCGGTGTAGTTTGTGAAAATGCATATCTTCCGTCAAAATGTAGATGACTGATTTTAACCTCTTATTATTTTCTGTCTTCTTAAAAAATTATTTTTTTACTTACCTCACTATTCTTAGCTTTGTATACTGTGCTAGGCTTTAATGGACTGGATTTAATTAACTTATGCATTTTGTTGCCTATATTGTTATAATTGCTTCCAATGTTTCCTCGTAAGTAAGTCGCTTTGGATAAAAACGTCTGCTAAATTACTAAATGTAAATTTTATGAAATGTGTAATGTCATGTGTAATGTGTAGTGTGTGGCCTTGAAATTTTAGCATGTCTACGTAATCATGAATAAATGCTTCTTGAGACACACAGTGTTGCTTCTTTGCATGCATCAAATTAATTGTTTCTGGCTATATGTATCCATGCATTAGTTTGAGAGGGGTGGAAATGGGACACTTGGGTGAAACAAAACTGCCCCAAAAGTACCCCCCCCCACTTTAAATACAGTTTTTTCTAAGTCAATTTGGTACATTTCTCTGATCCGATTTGAAATTCTCAAAACTTCTTGTTCAATCCTTACATCATTGTGTCACGTGTGCACATCAAACAAGCATTTTCTCATTTCTTTGAACAAGTTGCAAATGCTTTGGTACATCCATGCAAATTATTATGACAAAATTCTGTGCAGATTCCTACATTATCAATTGCTTATGTCATGTTGATCAAAATGCATTATAATGGGTCTCTGTAGAATAGTATAATCCCCACGACATTTAAGCACTAGTTTTACAATATACAGTAAGTATACTTTAAGTAAACAGTGGCATTTTATTTTACTCAATTTAGTGTTTTGCATTGCTATATTCTTTCCACATAGGACTGCAAGACAACTTCACTGTGTTGCAGACGGCCCCTTTTCACACCTAAACAGTCTTTTGACACTCTCTACAGGGATCTCATCCCTGAACAAGAGAGGGGGCAGATTGGAGATGACCTGCCAAAGTACGTGTTAGTTTGGGACAATGTCAGTTTCCATCGCTCCAACATCATCAGGCAATGGTTTGCGGCCCACAACAGGATGCTGGTGGAGTTCCTCTCACCCTACTCAACCACGTTGAGGAATTTTTCTCAGCATGAAGATTAAAAGTATATGATCGCCAGCCGCATACACAGATGACCCTTCTGGCTGCCATGGATGTAACGTGTGATGACATCACAGCTGATGCCTGCAGAGGCTGGATTAGACACTCTGAAAGATGATTTTCACGCTGTATCGCAAGAGAAGATATTTGTTGTGATGTGGATGAGAATCCGTTGCCCAAAAGACAGGAACGTCAGGAGGTGTAGGAAGACTGCACTGTAATTCCACTGCACTGCATGTACAGTTTTCCCTAAGGAGATTGTCTTATGTTTAGATTTCTACATTTGTTTGTGCTATGCAGTGCTGTCTTTTCCTGTCTGCATCACAATGACACTGTCTGTCAATAAATTATTGTACAAACAGTAAAAAAGTTAACGTGAATCATGTGCCGTCTCTTGCAATCAAACAATCAAAACCAGAAATGCACTTACTGTTTTGCAAATGACAAAGATGATTCGAGAAATGCTCCACTCATCACTCTCAGGTCACTCCGCTGCACACGTCTGATCACTTCTTTGTCACCCCCGACCTCACCGCTCCAGACAACGCAGATGTCTTACCGCTGGTCACTTTCCGGCGCTACCTACGGTCCCTCCCTCCTGCTTTTCCTCTGCTGTCTTGTCTGCACTCCCCCCCTCTGTGGAGATCTCTCTTTTGAATACCAACAGTGCAACAGACACTCTGTGTTCCACGCTTACATCCTGCTTGGACAACATATGCCCTCTTACATCTGGACCAGCCCGTGCATCCCTGTCTGCCCCCTGGTTATCGGATGTACCAAGTGAGCATCGCACCAGCCTCCGGTCAGCTGAGAGAAAATGGCACAAGTCAAAAGACCATACTGACCTCTCTCTCTCTACCAGTCTCTTCTCTCTTTTTTCTCCGTTGACGTCAATTCTGCAAAAACTGATTATAACCACTCGAAGATCAGCAACTCTCCTGACTCTCGCACACTCTTAAAAACCTTCTCTGCTCTCCTCTGTCCGCCTGCTCCCACACCTTCATCGGAGTTAACGGCTGATGATTTTGCATCGTTCTTCGTAAAGAAAACTACCGCCATCAACAGCCAATTTTCTACGCCACCATCACCCGCCTTTTCTCCTATGTCTGAAGATGATGTTTCCAAGGTCATTGGTTCCAACCACCCTACCACCTGCCCACTGGATCCCATCCCCACCCATCTCCTCCATGCCATCTCTCCAGCAGTTGTGCCTGGTCTGACCCGCATCATCAACTCTTTGCTCACCACTGGGACATTTCCCACTGCTTTCAAAGAGGCCTGCATCACACCGCTACTGAAGAAACTCACTCTCAACCTTACACTGCTAGAACACTACAGGCCGGTGTAGTGTGTGAAAATGCACATCTTCAGTCAAAATGTAGATGACTGATTTTAACCTCTTATTATTTTCTGTCTTCTTAAAAATTTTTTTTTTTACTTACCTCACTATTCTTTGCTTTGTATACTGTGCTAGGCTTTAATGGACTGGATTTAATTAACTTATGCATTTTGTTGCCTATATTGTTATAATTGCTTCCAATGTTTCCTCGTCTGTAAGTCGCTTTGGATAAAAACGTCTGCTAAATGACTAATTGTAAATTTTATGAAATGTGTAATGTCATGTGTAATGTGTAATGTGTAGTGTGTGGCCTTGAAATTTTAGCATGTCTACGTAATCATGAATAAATGCTTCTTGAGACACACAGTGTTGCTTCTTTGCATGCATCAAATGAATTGTTTCTGGCTAAACGTACAAAAAAGTATGAGCATATTAGCCCGGTTCTGTCAACCTTGCACTGGTCACCTATAAAGCATCGCATAAATTTTTAAATCTTGCTTATTACCTATAAAGCCTTGCATGGTTTAGCTCCTCACTACTTGAGAGAACTTCTAACGTATTATAGTCCATCACGTGCACTACGCTCTCAGCCGTCAGGTCAGTTGGTAATACCTAGAATTTCAAAATCAAGTGCAGGCGGCAGATCCTTTTCTTATCTAGCGCCTAAACTTTGGAACAGTCTTCCCTGCAATATCCGGGAGGCGGACACACTCTGTCAGTTTAAATCTAGACTAAAGACGCATCTTTTTAATCTTGCATACACTACATTATCATAATATATGTATTTCAAAGATCTAGGCTGCACTAGTTAGATCAACCGGAACCAGGGACACTTCCAATAACAACTGATGCATTTGTTGCATCAAAGAGTGCAGAACAGTACTCTACTCTCAGCCAGTCTTGTCTCATTGTTCCAAGGTTACAAGAGCGGAGCGGGCAGGGCGCAATCCATTCCTAGACCTGACAAATGCTGGACGAAGGAAGTGACGTCCCTACAAAACTTCAGCCACTATTAGATTATTAATGATAATTTTAAATCTATTTTTTTTTATTTTCGCCTTGTTGTGCAAGCACTGTTGAGCTTGTGCAGAGGCTGCAGTTTTTGCCAGAGGGGAACTGGAATCCCCTGGTTAGGCCTGGTTTCCCTCCGAGGTATTTTTTCTCCTCCAATGGAGTTTTGGGTTCCTCGCCACCGTTTGCATACTGTTTTGCACTGTTTTGCCTGGCCGGGGGGGCTGCTAGAATTTGTTAGTCTTATTTAATTAACACTGCATATAGGAATTTATTATGTGTCTGATATTTGACCTGTGTTTTGAATTCCATAACCTTTTATGTTTTACTTATAGTCATTTTTTCTTGTACAGCTGCTTTGTAACAATGAAAATTGTAAAAAGCGCTATATAAATAAAGCTGACTTGACTTGACTTGACTAAATGCATCCATGCATTAGTTTGAGAGGGGTGGAAATGGGACACTTGGATGAAACAAAACTGCCCCAAAAGTACCCCCCCCCCCACTTTAAATACAGTTTTTTCTAAGTCAATTTGGTACATTTCTCTGATCCGATTTGAAATTCTCAAAACTTCTTGTTCAATCCTTACATCCTTGTGTCACGTGTGCACATCAAACAAGCATTTTCTCATTTCTTTGAACAAGTTGCAAATGCTTTGGTACATCCATGCAAATGATTATGACTAAATTCTGTGCAGATTCCTACATTATCAATTGCTTATGTCATGTTGATCAAAATGCATTATAATGGGTCTCTGTAGAATAGTATAATCCCCACGACATTTAAGCACTAGTTTTACAATATACAGTAAGTATACTTTAAGTAAACGGTGGCATTTTATTTTACTCAATTTAGTGTTTTGCATTGCTATATTCTTTCCACATAGGACTGCAAGACAACTTCACTGTGTTGCAGACGGCCCCTTTTCACACCTAAACAGTCTTTTGACACTCTCTACAGGGATCTCATCCCTGAACAAGAGAGGGGGCAGATTGGAGATGACCTGCCAAAGTA
Organism: Barbatula barbatula; assembly: GCF_947034865.1. NCBI lineage: Eukaryota > Metazoa > Chordata > Actinopteri > Cypriniformes > Nemacheilidae > Barbatula > Barbatula barbatula. Next base: position 15,127,424 of record NC_136777.1, read on the forward strand.
CGTGTTAGTTTGGGACAATGTCAGTTTCCATCGCTCCAACATCATCAGGCAATGGTTTGCGGCCCACAACAGGATGCTGGTGGAGTTCCTCTCACCCTACTCAACCCCGTTGAGGAATTTTTCTCAGCATGAAGATTAAAAGTATATGATGGCCAGCCGCATACACAGATGACCCTTCTGGCTGCCTTGGATGTAACGTGTGATGACATCACAGCTGATGCCTGCAGAGGCTGAATTAGACACTCTGAAAGATGATTTTCACGCTGTATCGCAAGAGAAGATATTTGTTGTGATGTGGATGAGAATCCGTTGCCCAAAAGACAGGAACGTCAGGAGGTGTAGGAAGACTGCACTGTAATTCCACTGCACTGCATGTACAGTTTTCCCAAAGGAGATTGTCTTATGTTCAGATTTCTACATTTGTTTGTGCTATGCAGTGCTGTCTTTTCCTGTCTGCATCACATTGACACTGTCTGTCAATAAATTATTGTACAAACAGTAAAAGCGTTAACGTGAATCATGTGCCGTTTCTTGCAATCAAACAATCAAAACCAGAAATGCACTTACTGTTTTGCAAATGACAAGGATGATTCGAGAAATGCTCCACTCATCACTCTCAGGTCACTCCGCTGCACACGTCTGATCACTTCTTTGTCACCCCCGACCTCACCGCTCCAGACAACGCAGCTGTCTTACCGCTGGTCACTTTCCGGCGCTACCTACGGTCCCTCCCTCCTGCTTTTCCTCTGCTGTCTTGTCTGCACTCCCCCCCTCTGAGGAGCTCTCTTTTGAAAACCAACAGTGCCACAGACACTCTGTGTTCCACGCTTACATCCTGCTTGGACAACATATGCCCTCTTACATCTGGACCAGCCCGCGCATCCCTGTCTGCCCCCTGGTTATCGGATGTACCACGTGAGCATCGCACCAGCCTCCGGTCAGCTGAGAGAAAATGGCACAAGTCAAAAGACCATACTGACCTCTCTCTCTCTACTTTCTCCGTTGACGTCACCTCTGCAAAAACTGATTATAACCACTCGAAGATCAGCAACTCTCCTGACTCTCCCACACTCTTAAAAACCTTCTCTGCTCTCCTCTGTCCGCCTGCTCCCACACCTTCATCGGAGTTAACGGCTGATGATTTTGCATCGTTCTTCGTAAAGAAAAATACCGCCTTCAACAGCCAATTTTCTACGCCACCATCACCCGCCTTTTCTCCTATGTCTGAAGATGATGTTTCCAAGGTCATTGGTTCCAACCACCCTACCACCTGCCCACTGGATCCCATCCCCACCCATCTCCTCTATGCCATCTCTCCAGAAGTTGTGCCTGGTCTGACCCGCATCATCAACTCTTTGCTCACCACTGGGACATTTCCCACTGCTTTCAAAGAGGCCTGCATCACACCGCTACTGAAGAAACTCACTCTCAACCTTACACTGCTAGAACACTACAGGCAAGTGTAGTGTGTGAAAATGCATATCTTCCGTCAAAATGTAGATGACTGATTTTAACCTCTTATTATTTTCTGTCTTCTTAAAAAATTATTTTTTTACTTACCTCACTATTCTTAGCTTTGTATACTGTGCTAGGCTTTAATGGACTGGATTTAATTAACTTATGCATTTTGTTGCCTATATTGTTATAATTGCTTCCAATGTTTCCTCGTCTGTAAGTCGCTTTGGATAAAAACGTCTGCTAAATGACTAATTGTAAATTTTATGAAATGTGTAATGTCATGTGTAATGTGTAATGTGTAGTGTGTGGCCTTGAAATTTTAGCATGTCTACGTAATCATGAATAAATGCTTCTTGAGACACACAGTGTTGCTTCTTTGCATGCATCAAATGAATTGTTTCTGGCTATATGCATCCATGCATTAGTTTGAGAGGGGTGGAAATGGGACACTTGGGTGAAACAAAACTGCCCAAAAGTTTGTTGCCTATATTGTTATAATTGCTTCCAATGTTTCCTCGTCTGTAAGTTGCTTTGGATAAAAACGTCTGCTAAATGATGTTGTGGAATTTTCTTATTCCTTAATCAAGGTGAGTCAATTTTGACAAACGCAATATACAGAGACATCAAGTACTTTGCAAAGTATTTTATTGTCGTTTAATCTGCATCATGAGCAATGAGCATGGTGCAGAGCAAAGGCGCTCTTTCCTCCTGCACCCAGAGTATATATATGATTAAAAACGTGACACCCCCTCCCTTTGCCCCTAACAAGAATCCCGAGCTGGTTTACGGGAAGTTCCGTTATTCCAAACAGAACATCTTGGCCTCTGCTCGAGGGCAAAGGCAGAGTGGTATGACGTGTTTAGAGAAAAACATGATAACATTAGAAAAGAAAACATAGATAAACACTTCGTAAACATATAGACAGACACATCAAGAAGCTAGACTAGAAAATTTTCATTACATTCCCCCCTTTTATCATATATGATAACCAAAATCTTTATACTTTGACCATGTAAGATGAGCAACGCCCTTTCTCTTACAGGTTTCATTCTTCTATCTAAACAGTTCTTAAAATCCCACTAGAATTGGTAACACCACCTGCTTCAGCCCCACTCCCCAACTTTAGCTATTCCACCATTTCAACAGACTGTTAGTCATATCATCCGGTTCCCTGATAATAAATTTTTTTCTGAGTTAGAGCTAGTCTTTTTCCTTTTTATTTGGCCGTTCCAGGGGACATAATTGCCCATATTTTCAAATTTTGTTGCCTTATCCAGAACATCAACTGAGGTACACGTACCTCTACACAAATACATATTTGTTCCCCAGTACCTAGCAGAATTAGGGTAACACTGTCCCTCCCCATACCATTTTATTAAACTTGGAATATAGTGTTAGACAGAAACAAAATTCTATAATCTCTAATTTCTCAGGGTTCGATGTGTCCCCGACTCGAACAGTTGATTCCCTTTGCGAGCACCAATAGTGCCCCTCCTGTCGCTTCAGTCAGCACGACCATTGCGAAGAGCCATACGGTTGGAGTTGCCCCTCCTTGGACACCTTTTTGCTGTGGGAGGTGTGTCTTTCCCACGACTTCCTCCTGAAATCTTTGACTACTTGGAAGTCTCCTGGCTGGAAGCTGTGGAATGATTTGTCAGCTCCGTTTGCTACTGCTCCTTTGACCTGCACAAATATTTTGAGAGCAAAAAAACAAAAACACATTGCTTGTAACATCCCCCCTTTTGAAGCGTGGTCTAGGCCATGCGTCAAAATCGCAAAAGCAGGGAAAGAATGTTTTGGCAAACAGGTGAGGCCATTTGGGCCTCCCCAAACATTGTCAGTGTATTTACATGAGCACTCCTTCCAGAGTGCACGCTCAGCTGGTTCTGCAAAATGTTTGCATCTCTGCAAGAGAAAGAGTTTTGTAAGTGATTTCTGGAGAAAATCTGTCTGTCTCTGATGTTGCTTGCTTTGCTGCAAGGTCAGCCGTCGGCTTCCTGCAAAAAAATTGTTTCAGATACAAAAGTGTGTGCGTCACAGTTACACACAACAATGGCTGATGGGAGAAGAATGGCAGATAGCATATCAGCAACCTATGTGTGATTAAGAATGTTTTTACCATCATCTTTTACAAAGTTTCTGTGTTTCCACAGTGTGCCAAAATCATGAGTTACACCAAATGCATATCTACTATCTGTGTGAATGTCTACATTTTTATTCTTTGCTAATCCCCATGCGCGTGTGAGTGCAATGAGCTCTGCTGTCTGAGCAGAGAAATGGTCCCTAAAAATGATATCAATTGCTTCTTTGCTTTTGGACTTGCGATGTCTGTAAAAAGATGGCGCCGGTGCAGGCTTGCCGTCAATCACTTAATATTGTTGTGTGTGTTTTAATTTGTTTTATGCAATTTTTTATACGATGCGCATCCTCAGTTTTAACCTACGACCGACTTACTCTTTTAAACTTGAAAGATGCTTCAATTGCGCTATCAAACCAAGCATTTTGTGTTGAGCCCTGCACCCCCCCCCCTACTACTGAAGTCGATACCTGCCCACCTTCGCCGCTGTCTGTACCTGTTACCGGTGAGAAAGCGCAGGAGGCGCCGTGGAAAGCGGGGCGGCCTAGCGATGAAGCTAAAAAACTTCATACGCTTACATCGGATGCCCGGAGTGCATCTGGCGTCTCTTGAGGATGGTATGGCTGGAGCTTTCCGTGTCCGCCGGCGCTCGCTGGAGCCAGTGTGCGGATGGATGGTTGCGGTTCTGCCTTCGTCGTTGACGCCGCCCCCTGGCTTTCGCTCTCCTCGGTTTTTGCGTGGGGGAGTGTGCAAGAACCATCTCCGCTCCCTTCCTCGGGAAAAACAGGCAGCTTCTTCGGACTATCTACCGCGGGTTCGGATGGCCTTGGTCAACGCCAGATCGGTAGTAAACAAAACATTTATTTTAAACGATCTTTTCTCTGCTTGTGAACTGGATTTTCTTTTTCTGACTGAAACATGGGTCACCATTGGGGATCTTAGCTCCTTTTCCGAAATGCTGCCGAAAAATTGCTTATTTTTAAATTCTCCCCGGATCTCGGGGCGAGGGGGAGGCCTGGCATCCATCTACAAAGACTCGTTTCTTTGTCATCTTGTGGCGTCAAACAAACAAAACAGCTTTGAACTGCAGTTATTTACTATTAAACTGGACAAGCCCTTGTTGGTTGCACTAATATATCGACCTCCGAAATATAACAAGGACTTTTTAAATGACTTCTCAACCCTTTTGGGAGATCTGTTACCCAAGTATGAACAACTATTAATTTTGGGAGATTTTAACATTCATGTCTGCTGTGCTGATGATTCTTTGGCAAAAGAATTTAAAAACCTTTTAAATGCCTTCGACTTAACCTCTCAGGTTAATATACCCACTCACCAGCATGGTCATACACTTGATCTGGTTTTAACTCATGGGGTTTCTTTCGGTGATCTTGATGTATGTGAAAATGGCTTCTCTGATCATAAGACTGTTTTGTTTTCCTTTTCATCTCAGTTAAATGTTGTCAGACAGGCATCTGCTGCTCGTCAGGCTCGGCTTATCACCTCAGCTACTAGAGAGGACTTTATGTCCACTTTTACTAAAGAAAGCCTACATATGGATGAGTGGAATGAAAATTTAAGTTGGAGGAATTACTTCTCAGTTTTAATACCATTTGTGTTGGTGTTATGGATTTGGTGGCACCTTTTAAAACATTTTTTCATAAATCTGGACCGGAGCCATGGTTAACTGACTCTACACGTGCTCTTAGGCAGATGTGTAGGCGAGCAGAGCGAAAGTGGAAAAAGGACAAACTTAATGTCTCTCTTCAAATACTAAGAGAATCCCTATCACAATACCAGAAAGCCGTTAAATCAGCAAAATCTATATATTTCACTGAAATTATAAACAAGAACAGTCATAAACCCAAAACTCTTTTTAATATTATTAATGCTACTCTTAACCCCTCCTCTGGCTCATTGTTAGAAGGATCCTCACAACTTTGCGAGGACTTTCTATCATTTTTTATGAGTAAAATAAATGATCTTAGAACAGGGATAAATCATCTACAGCCTAATCCCGCGGAGTACCAAAGATGTCCTACTGTTCTGAGTGATTTTACCCCGGTCTCCGATGTCCATTTTACTACATTAGTGACTCAGCTCAAGCCTTCTGGCTCGGCTATTGATGTAATTCCCCCTAAGCTTTTAAAACAAGTTCTGGATGTGGTAGCTCCTTACCTTTTGTCTATAATAAACTGCAGTCTAGAAACTGGTATTATTCCAGATCTGCTAAAACATGCAACTGTGCGGCCACTACTGAAAAAAACAAGTCTAGATCCCACGATTTTAGCAAATTTTAGACCTATTTCAAATCTGTCCTTTATTACAAAAATTATGGAGAAAACTGTTCTTGAACAATTGCAAACTTATTTAGCTGATAATATGATCTTTGAAGTTTTTCAATCTGGGTTCAGGAAACACCATTCCACTGAGACTGCTCTTTTGAAGGTATTAAATGATTTAGTTGTCATATGTGACTCAGGTGACCATGCTGCGCTGGTGTTGTTAGATCTTACCGCCGCCTTTGATACGGTTGATCATGCTATTCTTGTCGGTCGTCTGGTGCAGGCATTACAGGCAAAGCTCTGAACTGGTTTAAATCGTACCTTACAAACAGAACTTTTTCTATCAATATAGGTGATCATTCATCTAAAAGTGCTGTCTTAACATGTGGGGTTCCCCAAGGATCGATTTTGGCTCCCATTTTATTTTCTTTATATATGCTCCCATTGGGTTCAATTTTTAGAAAATATGGACTGGATTTTCACTGTTATGCGGATGACACGCAAATTTATCTGCCTATTAAACGAAACTCTAATGGTGTCGATGCCCTTCTTGCCTGTCTGTGTGATGTAAGGGTATGGCTATCGATGAACTTTCTGAATTTTAATGAAGATAAGACCGAAATCACTATATTTGGACCGTCTGACTCTGTGGCTGCCCCCAATATAAATCTCGGTGGGCTGTCCACTTGTGTCAAGCACCATGTAAAAAATCTGGGTGTTATCTTTGATGAACACTTGAAGTTTGATAGGCAGATAAATGTAGTGGTAAAATCATCATTTTTCCAGCTGAGACTCCTGTCAAAGGTAAAGACTTTTCTCTCGTTTAAAAACCTTGAGAAAGTCATTCATGCTTTTATTACGTCAAGACTGGACTATTGTAACTCACTATATTTTGGGATCAGTCAATCTTCTATGTCCCCGCTACAATTGGTCCAAAATGCAGCAGCTAGATTTTTAACTGGAACCCATAAACGTGCTCATATTACTCCTGTTTTAAGATCTCTGCATTGGTTGCCCGTGTGCCATAGAGTAGTTTTTAAACTCTTGCTTATTGTTTTAAAATCTTTAAATGGTCTGGGTCCCTCCTACATTGATGATCTACTGGTTGAGAGAAAGACTTGTAGATCTCTTCGGTCTTCCAACGATCAGACTCTGTCTTTTCCCAAGATGAAACGAAAGCGCAGGGGCTTCCGAGCCTTCTCATATGTTGCTCCTCAACTTTGGAACTCACTGCCAATGACAATAAAAAATGCTCCATCTGTGTCTTCTTTTAAGACTAGGCTAAAGACCTATCTCTTTGATAAGGCTTTTGATAGTTGATTTGTGTATCTTTATTATTATTTCTTTCTTATCACACTGTATAATATTGCCTCTTTTTTGTTAAAGCACATTGGTCAACCTTTGGTTGAAATTAATAGTGCTATATAAATAAAATGCCATTGCCATTGCCATTGCCATTGCCATTGTAATTGCAGACACGCTTTGCGGACAGCTGTCTGCCGCGGTCAGTATTTTCGTGACCCAAAAAACGAACAACTTGTTTTGCCAGCTGGACTTTGGAGACATTTACTTTGTGTTTTTTTTTTTTCTCTTATCTTTTAAACTGGAAACAAAGGCCTGCGCACCGGTAAATTTGGACATGGCACAACTATGCCTCTTTTTTCTTTTTTTATCTTTTTAAACTCATTAAATATTGGCCTTATGCCATTGAGGTCTTCTGATTTGAGGCTTCTGTTTTGAGGGGGAATTGCTGTTTGCGTGGATGGAAATTACCCTTGGGCGTTATCACAACAGGTTCACAGTTCCTAATCAACCCAACATAATATTTTCCTGTTCCCCGAAGTTGTACGGGCACCTTCCCAAAATTTCTTCATTAATCTTTTTGTGTGTGAAAACACTTCAAGTCCCCTTGTTGCTGACAGACAGGCATGATTCTCACGATGGGCGTGCAACAAATTTGAATATTGCACGTCGTCCCTTTCAACCCATTCTATGGCCTGCGCATATTTGGCAGCAAAACACCCACAGCTCCCCACACCATTGCAATCAACGTCATGAGGCTCTGTGAGGCAATACATTCTACATCATACTTACGTAATTCAATATTACATCGTACAGCTGTACGAGCGCTGCACACGGGTCGTGTTGGTATCATGCTCAATCTGTCTTCATACACATTATGACTCTGCACAGCAAATCAATCGGGCAGCAGTCAGACATGAGAAACCTGTGTTGAAATTTGACACTCCCCAACTCGCATTGCACCCTTTTGACATAAATTATTCTACATTAGAGCCACTAGCATTTAGGGAAAACACAGCTAGTTTAGACTCTGGCAAATTTAAACACTTCTTGTGAATCACAGTAGGCTATTTGTTGCCCCTGAATCTATCAAAAAATCAAGCAGTTTGTTGCACACGAGCATTGTGCATTTTAGCAAAGTTCAGAAAGCGTTTTCATTCATCATGGAATGTGAGCTAAGCAGATCTTCATTGCATACAGTAGGAAAAAGCATTTCTTCATTGCATATGCTAAGGGAAATCATACTCACCACCCTCGGAATGATGCCTCACCTCCTCACTTCCATCTACCTTTTCTCTTGACCTCCGCGATCTCAGAGGCTCAGGACAATCATTTCGCCAGTGCCCCGTCTTTCCGCAATTGAAACATTTCTCTGGATCATAGGTGCTAGAGGGTTTAAAACCTCCTCTTCCACGTCCACGCCACTGACCTCCTCTCCTCCCGTTTCCTCTTCCTCCATGCTCTACTCCGATATTCATTAGAGCCATGTGGAGTTCTTCATCTTGTGTGTTTTTCTTCTGAAGCTCTTTCTTGCCTGTTTGTCTTTCGGCGTGTACAGCATGACGGACGATCTCGCTCATTCTCGCACGATCTGGCTCGATGCACGATTTTTCCACTTCTCGTCTCAGCTCTTCTCTGAGATTCGCAGAAAAGTGGATCTGAGATGTCCTATGAACGGACCAATGTCCGGTCCGTCTGAATCAGGTTGAAGTCCAGAATGTTCTTTAAATACTTCCTCCACAGGCCATTTACCCTGTAACTTTCTTAGGTCAGATGGTTTCAGTTTGACTTTCAACAGTCTCTCTAATTCTTTCATTGAGGGTGAGAATTCTTTGCAAAATGTCAAAAGTTCTTTATACGTCGGTGCTGGTTGCGCTCTTTCCTGCTTTTGACACACCACGGGCTGTGTCATGTGTGGCACTGGTGCTGGTGGAGACACTGGTGGGGGCACTGGAGCTGCCTCAATCGGGTTCAGATGTCGGTGAGGAGGGACACAATCATCCTCCGGTTGGTGTTTGTAACAAGTCATAGATGGGGGTAAAGAAGTGTGGGAATTAAGATCAATATATAGATCGATATAAAATTGGATGATTAATTTTGTTTAAATCAGATGTATTTTCGTACATGACATGATTGTGAACAAAAGCTTGAAGTTGAGAGTCCTACAGTTGCTAGATGTTGCCTGAGATCGGAATTTGGTCAGTAAGTGGGGGGTTGCATGTTCTGCTTATGTGTGTGTGTAATAAGAACTACATTTTCTTTTTGGGGAAGAAATGGGTACACTTAAGGATCTTATTGTGGTATTAAACGTGCCTTTAAATTTAATATGTTTGATTCCATTGTTGATTAAAACTATGCATAAAATGTTGAAAATATAACCAAGTGTGTTAGTTGGTGTTAACCTAGAATTCAGCGCTGATTCTGTGGGATACTGTGGGGTTTTTTCCACAGGAAATTGCTATGTGTGTGTGTAAAGATTAGATTACACGGGGAGCCCCATGGAATGGGTGAGGGTCTTGTGTGCAAATTTGTTACAGATGTCGGGTTTGAAAAACAAGGCAGTGAGCTGGTTGGCTGAGACAGGACAAAGAAGGGAAAGCGGATTGGACCCAGGCTGAAGAAGAGATTCGGCGTGAAATATAAAACCATGTGTATGTGTTTTCTGGTGGTCGATCCTTTGTGAGACGTTTTTGTGTCTGAGGATCCACCGAAACAGCTGTTTGTTTGAGACTTCTGATCAATAAATTTCAACGTTTTCTGAACTGGCCTCTCTCCAATTTTTGAACGCGCAGAACAGTGTTTTAATGTTCATCAGAAGACAGAGGGGTTAAATCATTATATTCAAGCAAAACAGGGTACAATGGAGTTTTCGGTGGTGGCAGTTCTTCCAATGCCTTTTCTTTAAAAACATAGTCACGTCTATTTGCTTCCCTCTCCCATAACTCTAAACATTTACACGCTTCATCATATTTTTCCCTTTCTTTTTTGGACATTTTAAATATGTCTTTTTTCCCCATATGTTCTCTTATTTTCTCTAATTTTGTGGTACTAAATGTACCGTTTTCTGGAAAGTTAGCTTTTTCTATTAAATAGGGTACACCTTGTAAACTTCCCGTTCCCCAATTTTTCCTCATTTCTCTGTATGTTGGTTTATCCATATCATTTCTTAGTAGTCCCCCAGACTGTTTAGAATCTCTCTCGATTCTGAGTAGTCTCCCCTCTTTAACCAGACTGTTTTAAGCAGTCCCCCAGACTGTTTAGAATCTCTCTCGATTCTGAGTAGTCTCCCCTCTTTAACCAGACTGTTTTAAGCAGTCCCCCAGACTGTTTAGCGCTAAGTAGTCTCCCCTTTTGTTCCAGACTGTTCAGAAATCTATCTGACTCACCACTTTTCCTTTTTGTGCCTTGCACTGAGTTCTTTTGGGATCACGTCAGCTTGGGGTCCGGAGTAGAGTTCTCTCGTCCCTGTATGGGGTTAGAGCTGGATTTGCTATGTCCAGGATGATCAGTCAACTCTAGTCCGTTCTCCGTCAGCCTTGTGATCCCATGCTTCGTCGCCAAATTGTTGTGGAATTTTCTTATTCCTTAATCAAGGTGAGTCAATTTTGACAAACGCAATATACAGAGACATCAAGTACTTTGCAAAGTATTTTATTGTCGTTTAATCTGCATCATGAGCAATGAGCATGGTGCAGAGCAAAGGCGCTCTTTCCTCCTGCACCCAGAGTATATATATGATTAAAAACGTGACACCCCCTCCCTTTGCCCCCTAACAAGAATCCCGAGCTGGTTTACGGGAAGTTCCGTTATTCCAAACAGAACATCTTGGCCTCTGCTCGAGGGCAAAGGCAGAGTGGTATGACGTGTTTAGAGAAAAACATGATAACATTAGAAAAGAAAACATAGATAAACACTTCGTAAACATATAGACAGACACATCAAGAAGCTAGACTAGAAAATTTCCATTACAATGACTAAATGTAAATTTTATGAAATATGTAATGTCATGTGTAATGTGTAGTGTGTGGCCTTGAAATTTTAGCATGTCTACGTAATCATGAATAAATGCTTCTTGAGACACACAGTGTTGCTTCTTTGCATGCATCAAATGAATTGTTTCTGGCTATTTGCATCCATGCATTAGTTTGATAAGGGTGGAAATGGGACACTTGGGTGAAACAAAACTGCCCCCCACTTTAAATACAGTTTTTTCTAAGTCAATTTGGTACATTTCTCTGATCCGATTTGAAATTCTCAAAACTTCTTGTTCAATCCTTACATCCTTGTGTCACATGTGCACATCAAACAAGCATTTTCTCATTTCTTTGAACAAGTTGCAAATGCTTTGGTACATCCATGCAAATGATTATGACAAAATTCTGTGCAGATTCCTACATTATCAATTGCTTATGTCATGTTGATCAAAATGCATTATAATGGGTCTCTGTAGAATAGTATAATCCCCACGACATTTAAGCACTAGTTTTACAATATACAGTAAGTATACTTTAAGTAAACAGTGGCATTTTATTTTACTCAATTTAGTGTTTTGCATTGCTATATTCTTTCCACATAGGACTGCAAGACAACTTCACTGTGTTGCAGACGGCCCCTTTTCACACCTAAACAGTCTTTTGACACTCTCTACAGGGATCTCATCCCTGAACAAGAGAGGGGGCAGATTGGAGATGACCTGCCAAAGTACGTGTTAGTTTGGGACAATGTCAGTTTCCATCGCTCCAACATCATCAGGCAATGGTTTGCGGCCCACAACAGGATGCTGGTGGAGTTCCTCTCACCCTACTCAACCCCGTTGAGGAATTTTTCTCAGCATGAAGATTAAAAGTATATGATGGCCAGCCGCATACACAGATGACCCTTCTGGCTGCCTTGGATGTAACGTGTGATGACATCACAGCTGATGCCTGCAGAGGCTGGATTAGACACTCTGAAAGATGATTTTCACGCTGTATCGCAAGAGAAGATATTTGTTGTGATGTGGATGAGAATCCGTTGCCCAAAAGACTGGAACGTCAGGAGGTGTAGGAAGACTGCACTGTAATTCCACTGCACTGCATGTACAGTTTTCCCTAAGGAGATTGTCTTATGTTCAGATTTCTACATTTGTTTGTGCTATGCAGTGCTGTCTTTTCCTGTCTGCATCACAATGACACTGTCTGTCAATAAATTATTGTACAAACAGTAAAAGCGTTAACGTGAATCATGTGCCGTCTCTTGCAATCAAACAATCAAAACCAGAAATGCACTTACTGTTTTGCAAATGACAAGGATGATTCGAGAAATGCTCCACTCATCACTCTCAGGTCACTCCGCTGCACACGTCTGATCACTTCTTTGTCACCCCCGACCTCACCGCTCCAGACAACGCAGATGTCTTACCGCTGGTCACTTTCCGGCGCTACCTACGGTCCCTCCCTCCTGCTTTTCCTCTGCTGTCTTGTCTGCACTCCCCCCCTCTGAGGAGCTCTCTCTTTTGAATACCAACAGTGCCACAGACACTCTGTGTTCCACTCTTACATCCTGCTTGGACAACATATGCCCTCTTGCATCTGGACCAGCCCGTGCATCCCTGTCTGCCCCCTGGTTATCGGATGTACCACGTGAGCATCGCACCAGCCTCCGGTCAGCTGAGAGAAAATGGCACAAGTCAAAAGACCATACTGACCTCTCTCTCTCTACTTTCTCCGTTGACGTCACCTCTGCAAAAACCGATTATAACCACTCGAAGATCAGCAACTCTCCTGACTCTCGCACACTCTTAAAAACCTTCTCTGCTCTCCTCTGTCCGCCTGCTCCCACACCTTCATCGGAGTTAACGGCTGATGATTTTGCATCGTTCTTCGTAAAGAAAACTACCGCCATCAACAGCCAATTTTCTACGCCACCATCACCCGCCTTTTCTCCTATGTCTGAAGATGATGTTTCCAAGGTCATTGGTTCCAACCACCCTACCACCTGCCCACTGGATCCCATCCCCACCCATCTCCTCCATGCCATCTCTCCAGCAGTTGTGCCTGGTCTGACCTGCATCATCAACTCTTTGCTCACCACTGGGACATTTCCCACTGCTTTCAAAGAGGCCTGCATCACACCGCTACTGAAGAAACTCACTCTCAACCTTACACTGCTAGAACACTACAGGCCGGTGTAGTGTGTGAAAATGCATATCTTCCGTCAAAATGTAGATGACTGATTTTAACCTCTTATTATTTTCTGTCTTCTTAAAAAATTATTTTTTTACCTACCTCACTATTCTTAGCTTTGTATACTGTGCTAGGCTTTAATGGACTGGATTTAATTAACTTATGCATTTTGTTGCCTATATTGTTATAATTGCTTCCAATGTTTCCTCGTCTGTAAGTCGCTTTGGATAAAAACGTCTGCTAAATGACTAAATGTAAATTTTATGAAATGTGTAATGTCATGTGTAATGTGTAATGTGTAGTGTGTGGCCTTGAAATTTTAGCATGTCTACGTAATCATGAATAAATGCTTCTTGAGACACACAGTGTTGCTTCTTTGCTTGCATCAAATGAATTGTTTCTGGCTATATGCATCCATGCATTAGTTTGAGAGGGGTGGAAATGGGACACTTGGGTGAAACAAAACTGCCCCAAAAGTACCCCCCCACTTTAAATACAGTTTTTTCTAAGTCAATTTGGTACATTTCTCTGATCCGATTTGAAATTCTCAAAACTTCTTGTTCAATCCTTACATCCTTGTGTCACGTGTGCACATCAAACAAGCATTTTCTCATTTCTTTGAACAAGTTGCAAAATGCTTTGGTACATCCATGCAAATGATTATGACTAAATTCTGTGCAGATTCCTACATTATCAATTGCTTATGTCATGTTGATCAAAATGCATTATAATGGGTCTCTGTAGAATAGTATAATCCCCACGACATTTAAGCACTAGTTTTACAATATACAGTAAGTATACTTTAAGTAAACGGTGGCATTTTATTTTACTCAATTTAGTGTTTTGCATTGCTATATTCTTTCCACATAGGACTGCAAGACAACTTCACTGTGTTGCAGACGGCCCCTTTTCACACCTAAACAGTCTTTTGACACTCTCTACAGGGATCTCATCCCTGAACAAGAGAGGGGGCAGATTGGAGATGACCTGCCAAAGTACGTGTTAGTTTGGGACAATGTCAGTTTCCATCGCTCCAACATCATCAGGCAATGGTTTGCGGCCCACAACAGGATGCTGGTGGAGTTCCTCTCACCCTACTCAACCCCGTTGAGGAATTTTTCTCAGCATGAAGATTAAAAGTATATGATGGCCAGCCGCATACACAGATGACCCTTCTGGCTGCCTTGGATGTAACGTGTGATGACATCACAGCTGATGCCTGCAGAGGCTGGATTAGACACTCTGAAAGATGATTTTCACGCTGTATCGCAAGAGAAGATATTTGTTGTGATGTGGATGAGAATCCGTTGCCCAAAAGACAGGAACGTCAGGAGGTGTAGGAAGACTGCACTGTAATTCCACTGCACTGCATGTACAGTTTTCCCTAAGGAGATTGTCTTATGTTCAGATTTCTACATTTGTTTGTGCTATGCAGTGCTGTCTTTTCCTGTCTGCATCACAATGACCAGGCCCGTCGCGACAAGGCAAGCAAACCAAGCAATTGCTTGGGGCCCCGAGCTGGCTGGGGGCCCCGAGCTGGCCTGGGGCCCAAAGACAACAACTGGTTAAGAATAAAATGCAACGACAAACTGAGCGCCCCTTTGACAGTCAATGCAGTAAAGTGCAATGACACTTTTATTGGGATCCCCCTCAAGGGGCCCCTTTCGTGATCTCTGCTGCCGGCAAAAACAAAACCTCCGTCGGCAGTCATGAAGCGGAATTATGCTTCAGGATCCCAAAAAAGAAAGAAGAGAAAGGAAGAGGAGGATAAGAATAAACAAGATAGTGGTAAGTGATAAATTACACTGGATAAAATAGCTCTTCTTGTCTTGGTGTCATTTTGCAGCAGGTAGGCTTGCAAAAATATGTTAGCTAACGTTACCTGTAACCTGCCTGACGGCAAATGCTGCTTGTAACGAACAGTTAGTGCAACTTCGGACGGAATATGGTTACATACTACTGTAATATGTTTTTTAACGGGATAAGGAAGAAGCAGATCTGTTCCAGAATCACTGTTTATCGTATTTAATGACATGACATTGCTATAGCTTTGTAATAGGTTTTGATGAAAGTGGCATAACGTTAGCATGCTATACTAACTATTCCACCGTGATGATCTATTTACCAAATGCGGGTGTTAGGAAAACCACACAATAAATTCCGTGCATCAAACATTAGCTTGGGATGTTTTTTAGCATTAGTAACCCTTAACAAAGTGTTAGGAATATCTGGTCGTCTATCTATGTAATGTTTATAGATATTTTAAAATGGTTTCTTAAAGGTTTACAAAAAATGTTTAATCATTACCCGATACCTAATATATTATATGATAGATATAATGTGTGTTACAATAAACTGTTAATTTACAGCACTACTAATAATTAGTAAACATATAATTATAATTTCATTGTTTGTTAACAGTAAAAAGACTGTTTGCTAACAGTTAAATGACAGTAAACTAAAGATTAATTAACTATCAATTTACCATCTATTAATGATTGTTATTATTAAGTGTTACCATCTTTTCTTTCTCCCTCAAGGTGCTTTGCTTAAATTTCTCAGCCCTCAGGCTCTTCCTAAGGAGACCTCCACTGATGAAGGTAGAGTGAATTTCTCTCACTGAGCTGAGCTGTTAATAGTGACCTCTTTCAATATGCTAACAGTGAAATGGTAAAACGTACTTCACAGGTAATTTCAGATTTTTTTTTTCAATTATTTTCCCAGCTACACCATCAACTTCATCCTCAACATCAGATGCATCACTTCTCAGTGCTGATGTTTCCTCTATAGCACAAGGTACCACCACAAGCTCTAGAATTACAGCTGATATCCTGCACAGCCCAGAGTTTAAACTGATAAGTGTGTGCTGTCATATTGTTAGAAAAACAACAGTGCAAATCACTATTGAATTCCCACCAAACTGTGTAAATAGAGAAAGGCCAAGAAAGGCTCACAGGACTGGCACTTACGTCAATTGAGCGCGATGTTCGCCAGTCTTTGGACATGGAGGACATTGTCATTGCCTTTGCAGAAAACAAGGCTCGCAAACAGCAGTTTTAGATAATTTGCACGTTTGTGAGAACTGAAAAATGTTAGTGTGTGTGTGTTTTTAAGTATGTTGGATTTAGTTATTGTGCACTTTTTTAATGTATATTTGATTTTATGGTACAGTGGTGTTTTTTGCAAATGGTCAATTGTTGAAAATGTTAAAATGTTATGCACATTATATGCAACAGCAGTATTTGCACTGTAATTTTATTTTATTTATGCACTGTTTATGCAACAGCAGTTTATGCACTGTAAACCTTTTTTATTTATATAAAGTGTGGTTGAACTTAAACTTTATGGCTATGCTGGGGTTCCTGTAGGCTTTGCGTGTGTGCGGGCGGGGCGGGGAGTTGGGGGGGCCTCCATGTCCATTTTGCTTGGGGCCCCCAAATTCCTTCAAACGGCCCTGACAATGACACTGTCTGTCAATAAATTATTGTAAAAACAGTAAAAGCGTTAACGTGACTCATGTGCCGTCTCTTGCAATCAAACAATCAAAACCAGAAATGCACTTACTGTTTTGCAAATGACAAGGATGATTCGAGAAATGCTCCACTCATCACTCTCAGTTCACTCCGCTGCACACGTCTGATCACTTCTTTGTCACCCCCGAACTCACCGCTCCAGACAACGCAGATGTCTTACCGCTGGTCACTTTCCGGCGCTACCTACGGTCCCTCCCTCCTGCTTTTCCTCTGCTGTCTTGTCTGCACTCCCCCCCTCTGAGGAGCTCTCTCTTTTGAATACCAACAGTGCCACAGACACTCTGTGTTCCACGCTTACATCCTGCTTGGACAACATATGCCCTCTTACATCTGGACCAGCCCGTGCATCCCTGTCTGCCCCCTGGTTATCGGATGTACCACGTGAGCATCGCACCAGCCTCCGGTCAGCTGAGAGAAAATGGCACAAGTCAAAAGACCATACTGACCTCTCTCTCTCTACTTTCTCCGTTGACGTCACCTCTGCAAAAACTGATTATAACCACTTGAAGATCAGCAACTCTCGCACACTCTTAAAAACCTTCTCTGCTCTCCTCTGTCCGCCTGCTCCCACACCTTCATCGGAGTTAACGGCTGATGATTTTGCATCGTTCTTCGTAAAGAAAACTACCGCCATCAACAGCCAATTTTCTACGCCACCATCACCTGCCTTTTCTCCTATGTCTGAAGATGATGTTTCCAAGGTCATTGGTTCCAACCACCCTACCACCTGCCCACTGGATCCCATCCCCACCCATCTCTCCGGCAGTTGTGCCTGGTCTGACCCGCATCATCAACTCTTTGCTCACCACTGGGACATTTCCCACTGCTTTCAAAGAGGCCTGCATCACACCGCTACTGAAGAAACTCACTCTCACCCTTACACTGCTAGAACACTACAGGCCGGTGTAGTGTGTGAAAATGCATATCTTCCGTCAAAATGTAGATGACTGATTTTAACCTCTTATTATTTTCTGTCTTCTTAAAAAATTATTTTTTTACTTACCTCACTATTCTTAGCTTTGTATACTGTGCTAGGCTTTAATGGACTGGATTTAATTAACTTATGCAATTTGTTGCCTATATTGTTATAATTGCTTCCAATGTTTCCTCGTCTGTATGTCGCTTTGGAAAAAAATGTCTGCTAAATGACTAAATTTTATGAAATGTGTAATGTCATGTGTAATGTGTAGTGTGTGGCCTTGAAATTTTAGCATGTCTACGTAATCATGAATAAATGCTTCTTGAGACACACAGTGTTGCTTCTTTGCATGCATCAAATGAATTGTTTCTGGCTATATGCATCCATGCATTAGTTTGAGAGGGGTGGAAATGGGACACTTGGGCGAAACAAAACTGCCCCAAAAGTACCCCCCCCACTTTAAATACAGTTTTTTCTAAGTCAATTTGGTACATTTCTCAGATCCGATTTGAAATTCTCAAAACTTCTTGTTCAATCCTTACATCCTTGTGTCACGTGTGCACATCAAACAAGCATTTTCTCATTTCTTTGAACAAGTTGCAAATGCTTTGGTACATCCATGCAAATGATTATGACAAAATTCTGTGCAGATTCCTACATTATCAATTGCTTATGTCATGTTGATCAAAATGCATTATAAAGGGTCTCTGTAGAATAGTATAATCCCCACGACATTTAAGCACTAGTTTTACAATATACAGTAAGTATACTTTAAGTAAACAGTGGCATTTTATTTTACTCAATTTAGTGTTTTGCATTGCTATATTCTTTCCACATAGGACTGCAAGACAACTTCACTGTGTTGCAGACGGCCCCTTTTCACACCTAAAAAGTCTTTTGACACTCTCTACAGGGATCTCATCCCTGAACAAGAGAGGGGGCAGATTGGAGATGACCTGCCAAAGTACGTGTTAGTTTGGGACAATGTCAGTTTCCATCGCTCCAACATCATCAGGCAATGGTTTGCGGCCCACAACAGGATGCTGGTGGAGTTCCTCTCACCCTACTCAACCACGTTGAGGAATTTTTCTCAGCATGAAGATTAAAAGTATATGATCGCCAGCCTTATACACAGATGACCCTTCTGGCTGCCATGGATGTAACGTGTGATGACATCACAGCTGATGCCTGCAGAGGCTGGATTAGACACTCTGAAAGATGATTTTCACGCTGTATCGCAAGAGAAGATATTTGTTGTGATGTGGATGAGAATCCGTTGCCCAAAAGACAGGAACGTCAGGAGGTGTAGGAAGACTGCACTGTAATTCCACTGCACTGCATGTACAGTTTTCCCTAAGGAGATTGTCTTATGTTCAGATTTCTACATTTGTTTGTGCTATGCAGTGCTGTCTTTTCCTGTCTGCATCACAATGACACTGTCTGTCAATAAATTATTGTACAAACAGTAAAAGCGTTAACGTGAATCATGTGCCGTCTCTTGCAATCAAACAATCAAAACCAGAAATGCACTTACTGTTTTGCAAATGACAAGGATGATTCGAGAAATGCTCCACTCATCACTCTCAGGTCACTCCGCTGCACACGTCTGATCACTTCTTTGTCACCCCCGACCTCACCGCTCCAGACAACGCAGATGTCTTACCGCTGGTCACTTTCCGGCGCTACCTACGGTCCCTCCCTCCTGCTTTTCCTCTGCTGTCTTGTCTGCACTCCCCCCCTCTGTGGAGCTCTCTCTTTTGAATACCAACAGTGCCACAGACACTCTGTGTTCCACGCTTACATCCTGCTTGGACAACATATGCCCTCTTACATCTGGACCAGCCCGTGCATCCCTGTCTGCCCCCTGGTTATCGGATGTACCACGTGAGCATCGCACCAGCCTCCGGTCAGCTGAGAGAAAATGGCACAAGTCAAAAGACCATACTGACCTCTCTCTCTCTACTTTCTCCGTTGACGTCACCTCTGCAAAAACTGATTATAACCACTCGAAGATCAGCAACTCTCCTGACTCTCGCACACTCTTAAAAACCTTCTCTGCTCTCCTCTGTCCGCCTGCTCCCACACCTTCATCGGAGTTAACGGCTGATGATTTTGCATCGTTCTTCGTAAAGAAAACTACCGCCATCAACAGCCAATTTTCTACGCCACCATCACCTGCCTTTTCTCCTATGTCTGAAGATGATGTTTCCAAGGTCATTGGTTCCAACCACCCTACCACCTGCCCACTGGATCCCATCCCCACCCATCTCCTCCATGCCATCTCTCCAGCAGTTGTGCCTGGTCTGACCCGCATCATCAACTCTTTGCTCACCACTGGGACATTTCCCACTGCTTTCAAAGAGGCCTGCATCACACCGCTACTGAAGAAACTCACTCTCAACCTTACACTGCTAGAACACTACAGGCCGGTGTAGTTTGTGAAAATGCATATCTTCCGTCAAAATGTAGATGACTGATTTTAACCTCTTATTATTTTCTGTCTTCTTAAAAAATTATTTTTTTACTTACCTCACTATTCTTAGCTTTGTATACTGTGCTAGGCTTTAATGGACTGGATTTAATTAACTTATGCATTTTGTTGCCTATATTGTTATAATTGCTTCCAATGTTTCCTCGTAAGTAAGTCGCTTTGGATAAAAACGTCTGCTAAATTACTAAATGTAAATTTTATGAAATGTGTAATGTCATGTGTAATGTGTAGTGTGTGGCCTTGAAATTTTAGCATGTCTACGTAATCATGAATAAATGCTTCTTGAGACACACAGTGTTGCTTCTTTGCATGCATCAAATTAATTGTTTCTGGCTATATGTATCCATGCATTAGTTTGAGAGGGGTGGAAATGGGACACTTGGGTGAAACAAAACTGCCCCAAAAGTACCCCCCCCCACTTTAAATACAGTTTTTTCTAAGTCAATTTGGTACATTTCTCTGATCCGATTTGAAATTCTCAAAACTTCTTGTTCAATCCTTACATCATTGTGTCACGTGTGCACATCAAACAAGCATTTTCTCATTTCTTTGAACAAGTTGCAAATGCTTTGGTACATCCATGCAAATTATTATGACAAAATTCTGTGCAGATTCCTACATTATCAATTGCTTATGTCATGTTGATCAAAATGCATTATAATGGGTCTCTGTAGAATAGTATAATCCCCACGACATTTAAGCACTAGTTTTACAATATACAGTAAGTATACTTTAAGTAAACAGTGGCATTTTATTTTACTCAATTTAGTGTTTTGCATTGCTATATTCTTTCCACATAGGACTGCAAGACAACTTCACTGTGTTGCAGACGGCCCCTTTTCACACCTAAACAGTCTTTTGACACTCTCTACAGGGATCTCATCCCTGAACAAGAGAGGGGGCAGATTGGAGATGACCTGCCAAAGTACGTGTTAGTTTGGGACAATGTCAGTTTCCATCGCTCCAACATCATCAGGCAATGGTTTGCGGCCCACAACAGGATGCTGGTGGAGTTCCTCTCACCCTACTCAACCACGTTGAGGAATTTTTCTCAGCATGAAGATTAAAAGTATATGATCGCCAGCCGCATACACAGATGACCCTTCTGGCTGCCATGGATGTAACGTGTGATGACATCACAGCTGATGCCTGCAGAGGCTGGATTAGACACTCTGAAAGATGATTTTCACGCTGTATCGCAAGAGAAGATATTTGTTGTGATGTGGATGAGAATCCGTTGCCCAAAAGACAGGAACGTCAGGAGGTGTAGGAAGACTGCACTGTAATTCCACTGCACTGCATGTACAGTTTTCCCTAAGGAGATTGTCTTATGTTTAGATTTCTACATTTGTTTGTGCTATGCAGTGCTGTCTTTTCCTGTCTGCATCACAATGACACTGTCTGTCAATAAATTATTGTACAAACAGTAAAAAAGTTAACGTGAATCATGTGCCGTCTCTTGCAATCAAACAATCAAAACCAGAAATGCACTTACTGTTTTGCAAATGACAAAGATGATTCGAGAAATGCTCCACTCATCACTCTCAGGTCACTCCGCTGCACACGTCTGATCACTTCTTTGTCACCCCCGACCTCACCGCTCCAGACAACGCAGATGTCTTACCGCTGGTCACTTTCCGGCGCTACCTACGGTCCCTCCCTCCTGCTTTTCCTCTGCTGTCTTGTCTGCACTCCCCCCCTCTGTGGAGATCTCTCTTTTGAATACCAACAGTGCAACAGACACTCTGTGTTCCACGCTTACATCCTGCTTGGACAACATATGCCCTCTTACATCTGGACCAGCCCGTGCATCCCTGTCTGCCCCCTGGTTATCGGATGTACCAAGTGAGCATCGCACCAGCCTCCGGTCAGCTGAGAGAAAATGGCACAAGTCAAAAGACCATACTGACCTCTCTCTCTCTACCAGTCTCTTCTCTCTTTTTTCTCCGTTGACGTCAATTCTGCAAAAACTGATTATAACCACTCGAAGATCAGCAACTCTCCTGACTCTCGCACACTCTTAAAAACCTTCTCTGCTCTCCTCTGTCCGCCTGCTCCCACACCTTCATCGGAGTTAACGGCTGATGATTTTGCATCGTTCTTCGTAAAGAAAACTACCGCCATCAACAGCCAATTTTCTACGCCACCATCACCCGCCTTTTCTCCTATGTCTGAAGATGATGTTTCCAAGGTCATTGGTTCCAACCACCCTACCACCTGCCCACTGGATCCCATCCCCACCCATCTCCTCCATGCCATCTCTCCAGCAGTTGTGCCTGGTCTGACCCGCATCATCAACTCTTTGCTCACCACTGGGACATTTCCCACTGCTTTCAAAGAGGCCTGCATCACACCGCTACTGAAGAAACTCACTCTCAACCTTACACTGCTAGAACACTACAGGCCGGTGTAGTGTGTGAAAATGCACATCTTCAGTCAAAATGTAGATGACTGATTTTAACCTCTTATTATTTTCTGTCTTCTTAAAAATTTTTTTTTTTACTTACCTCACTATTCTTTGCTTTGTATACTGTGCTAGGCTTTAATGGACTGGATTTAATTAACTTATGCATTTTGTTGCCTATATTGTTATAATTGCTTCCAATGTTTCCTCGTCTGTAAGTCGCTTTGGATAAAAACGTCTGCTAAATGACTAATTGTAAATTTTATGAAATGTGTAATGTCATGTGTAATGTGTAATGTGTAGTGTGTGGCCTTGAAATTTTAGCATGTCTACGTAATCATGAATAAATGCTTCTTGAGACACACAGTGTTGCTTCTTTGCATGCATCAAATGAATTGTTTCTGGCTAAACGTACAAAAAAGTATGAGCATATTAGCCCGGTTCTGTCAACCTTGCACTGGTCACCTATAAAGCATCGCATAAATTTTTAAATCTTGCTTATTACCTATAAAGCCTTGCATGGTTTAGCTCCTCACTACTTGAGAGAACTTCTAACGTATTATAGTCCATCACGTGCACTACGCTCTCAGCCGTCAGGTCAGTTGGTAATACCTAGAATTTCAAAATCAAGTGCAGGCGGCAGATCCTTTTCTTATCTAGCGCCTAAACTTTGGAACAGTCTTCCCTGCAATATCCGGGAGGCGGACACACTCTGTCAGTTTAAATCTAGACTAAAGACGCATCTTTTTAATCTTGCATACACTACATTATCATAATATATGTATTTCAAAGATCTAGGCTGCACTAGTTAGATCAACCGGAACCAGGGACACTTCCAATAACAACTGATGCATTTGTTGCATCAAAGAGTGCAGAACAGTACTCTACTCTCAGCCAGTCTTGTCTCATTGTTCCAAGGTTACAAGAGCGGAGCGGGCAGGGCGCAATCCATTCCTAGACCTGACAAATGCTGGACGAAGGAAGTGACGTCCCTACAAAACTTCAGCCACTATTAGATTATTAATGATAATTTTAAATCTATTTTTTTTTATTTTCGCCTTGTTGTGCAAGCACTGTTGAGCTTGTGCAGAGGCTGCAGTTTTTGCCAGAGGGGAACTGGAATCCCCTGGTTAGGCCTGGTTTCCCTCCGAGGTATTTTTTCTCCTCCAATGGAGTTTTGGGTTCCTCGCCACCGTTTGCATACTGTTTTGCACTGTTTTGCCTGGCCGGGGGGGCTGCTAGAATTTGTTAGTCTTATTTAATTAACACTGCATATAGGAATTTATTATGTGTCTGATATTTGACCTGTGTTTTGAATTCCATAACCTTTTATGTTTTACTTATAGTCATTTTTTCTTGTACAGCTGCTTTGTAACAATGAAAATTGTAAAAAGCGCTATATAAATAAAGCTGACTTGACTTGACTTGACTAAATGCATCCATGCATTAGTTTGAGAGGGGTGGAAATGGGACACTTGGATGAAACAAAACTGCCCCAAAAGTACCCCCCCCCCCACTTTAAATACAGTTTTTTCTAAGT
Source organism: Barbatula barbatula (assembly GCF_947034865.1). Taxonomy (NCBI): domain Eukaryota; kingdom Metazoa; phylum Chordata; class Actinopteri; order Cypriniformes; family Nemacheilidae; genus Barbatula; species Barbatula barbatula. The sequence continues at coordinate 15,151,597 of NC_136777.1, forward strand.
CAATTTGGTACATTTCTCTGATCCGATTTGAAATTCTCAAAACTTCTTGTTCAATCCTTACATCCTTGTGTCACGTGTGCACATCAAACAAGCATTTTCTCATTTCTTTGAACAAGTTGCAAATGCTTTGGTACATCCATGCAAATGATTATGACTAAATTCTGTGCAGATTCCTACATTATCAATTGCTTATGTCATGTTGATCAAAATGCATTATAATGGGTCTCTGTAGAATAGTATAATCCCCACGACATTTAAGCACTAGTTTTACAATATACAGTAAGTATACTTTAAGTAAACGGTGGCATTTTATTTTACTCAATTTAGTGTTTTGCATTGCTATATTCTTTCCACATAGGACTGCAAGACAACTTCACTGTGTTGCAGACGGCCCCTTTTCACACCTAAACAGTCTTTTGACACTCTCTACAGGGATCTCATCCCTGAACAAGAGAGGGGGCAGATTGGAGATGACCTGCCAAAGTACGTGTTAGTTTGGGACAATGTCAGTTTCCATCGCTCCAACATCATCAGGCAATGGTTTGCGGCCCACAACAGGATGCTGGTGGAGTTCCTCTCACCCTACTCAACCCCGTTGAGGAATTTTTCTCAGCATGAAGATTAAAAGTATATGATGGCCAGCCGCATACACAGATGACCCTTCTGGCTGCCTTGGATGTAACGTGTGATGACATCACAGCTGATGCCTGCAGAGGCTGAATTAGACACTCTGAAAGATGATTTTCACGCTGTATCGCAAGAGAAGATATTTGTTGTGATGTGGATGAGAATCCGTTGCCCAAAAGACAGGAACGTCAGGAGGTGTAGGAAGACTGCACTGTAATTCCACTGCACTGCATGTACAGTTTTCCCAAAGGAGATTGTCTTATGTTCAGATTTCTACATTTGTTTGTGCTATGCAGTGCTGTCTTTTCCTGTCTGCATCACATTGACACTGTCTGTCAATAAATTATTGTACAAACAGTAAAAGCGTTAACGTGAATCATGTGCCGTTTCTTGCAATCAAACAATCAAAACCAGAAATGCACTTACTGTTTTGCAAATGACAAGGATGATTCGAGAAATGCTCCACTCATCACTCTCAGGTCACTCCGCTGCACACGTCTGATCACTTCTTTGTCACCCCCGACCTCACCGCTCCAGACAACGCAGCTGTCTTACCGCTGGTCACTTTCCGGCGCTACCTACGGTCCCTCCCTCCTGCTTTTCCTCTGCTGTCTTGTCTGCACTCCCCCCCTCTGAGGAGCTCTCTTTTGAAAACCAACAGTGCCACAGACACTCTGTGTTCCACGCTTACATCCTGCTTGGACAACATATGCCCTCTTACATCTGGACCAGCCCGCGCATCCCTGTCTGCCCCCTGGTTATCGGATGTACCACGTGAGCATCGCACCAGCCTCCGGTCAGCTGAGAGAAAATGGCACAAGTCAAAAGACCATACTGACCTCTCTCTCTCTACTTTCTCCGTTGACGTCACCTCTGCAAAAACTGATTATAACCACTCGAAGATCAGCAACTCTCCTGACTCTCCCACACTCTTAAAAACCTTCTCTGCTCTCCTCTGTCCGCCTGCTCCCACACCTTCATCGGAGTTAACGGCTGATGATTTTGCATCGTTCTTCGTAAAGAAAAATACCGCCTTCAACAGCCAATTTTCTACGCCACCATCACCCGCCTTTTCTCCTATGTCTGAAGATGATGTTTCCAAGGTCATTGGTTCCAACCACCCTACCACCTGCCCACTGGATCCCATCCCCACCCATCTCCTCTATGCCATCTCTCCAGAAGTTGTGCCTGGTCTGACCCGCATCATCAACTCTTTGCTCACCACTGGGACATTTCCCACTGCTTTCAAAGAGGCCTGCATCACACCGCTACTGAAGAAACTCACTCTCAACCTTACACTGCTAGAACACTACAGGCAAGTGTAGTGTGTGAAAATGCATATCTTCCGTCAAAATGTAGATGACTGATTTTAACCTCTTATTATTTTCTGTCTTCTTAAAAAATTATTTTTTTACTTACCTCACTATTCTTAGCTTTGTATACTGTGCTAGGCTTTAATGGACTGGATTTAATTAACTTATGCATTTTGTTGCCTATATTGTTATAATTGCTTCCAATGTTTCCTCGTCTGTAAGTCGCTTTGGATAAAAACGTCTGCTAAATGACTAATTGTAAATTTTATGAAATGTGTAATGTCATGTGTAATGTGTAATGTGTAGTGTGTGGCCTTGAAATTTTAGCATGTCTACGTAATCATGAATAAATGCTTCTTGAGACACACAGTGTTGCTTCTTTGCATGCATCAAATGAATTGTTTCTGGCTATATGCATCCATGCATTAGTTTGAGAGGGGTGGAAATGGGACACTTGGGTGAAACAAAACTGCCCAAAAGTTTGTTGCCTATATTGTTATAATTGCTTCCAATGTTTCCTCGTCTGTAAGTTGCTTTGGATAAAAACGTCTGCTAAATGATGTTGTGGAATTTTCTTATTCCTTAATCAAGGTGAGTCAATTTTGACAAACGCAATATACAGAGACATCAAGTACTTTGCAAAGTATTTTATTGTCGTTTAATCTGCATCATGAGCAATGAGCATGGTGCAGAGCAAAGGCGCTCTTTCCTCCTGCACCCAGAGTATATATATGATTAAAAACGTGACACCCCCTCCCTTTGCCCCTAACAAGAATCCCGAGCTGGTTTACGGGAAGTTCCGTTATTCCAAACAGAACATCTTGGCCTCTGCTCGAGGGCAAAGGCAGAGTGGTATGACGTGTTTAGAGAAAAACATGATAACATTAGAAAAGAAAACATAGATAAACACTTCGTAAACATATAGACAGACACATCAAGAAGCTAGACTAGAAAATTTTCATTACATTCCCCCCTTTTATCATATATGATAACCAAAATCTTTATACTTTGACCATGTAAGATGAGCAACGCCCTTTCTCTTACAGGTTTCATTCTTCTATCTAAACAGTTCTTAAAATCCCACTAGAATTGGTAACACCACCTGCTTCAGCCCCACTCCCCAACTTTAGCTATTCCACCATTTCAACAGACTGTTAGTCATATCATCCGGTTCCCTGATAATAAATTTTTTTCTGAGTTAGAGCTAGTCTTTTTCCTTTTTATTTGGCCGTTCCAGGGGACATAATTGCCCATATTTTCAAATTTTGTTGCCTTATCCAGAACATCAACTGAGGTACACGTACCTCTACACAAATACATATTTGTTCCCCAGTACCTAGCAGAATTAGGGTAACACTGTCCCTCCCCATACCATTTTATTAAACTTGGAATATAGTGTTAGACAGAAACAAAATTCTATAATCTCTAATTTCTCAGGGTTCGATGTGTCCCCGACTCGAACAGTTGATTCCCTTTGCGAGCACCAATAGTGCCCCTCCTGTCGCTTCAGTCAGCACGACCATTGCGAAGAGCCATACGGTTGGAGTTGCCCCTCCTTGGACACCTTTTTGCTGTGGGAGGTGTGTCTTTCCCACGACTTCCTCCTGAAATCTTTGACTACTTGGAAGTCTCCTGGCTGGAAGCTGTGGAATGATTTGTCAGCTCCGTTTGCTACTGCTCCTTTGACCTGCACAAATATTTTGAGAGCAAAAAAACAAAAACACATTGCTTGTAACATCCCCCCTTTTGAAGCGTGGTCTAGGCCATGCGTCAAAATCGCAAAAGCAGGGAAAGAATGTTTTGGCAAACAGGTGAGGCCATTTGGGCCTCCCCAAACATTGTCAGTGTATTTACATGAGCACTCCTTCCAGAGTGCACGCTCAGCTGGTTCTGCAAAATGTTTGCATCTCTGCAAGAGAAAGAGTTTTGTAAGTGATTTCTGGAGAAAATCTGTCTGTCTCTGATGTTGCTTGCTTTGCTGCAAGGTCAGCCGTCGGCTTCCTGCAAAAAAATTGTTTCAGATACAAAAGTGTGTGCGTCACAGTTACACACAACAATGGCTGATGGGAGAAGAATGGCAGATAGCATATCAGCAACCTATGTGTGATTAAGAATGTTTTTACCATCATCTTTTACAAAGTTTCTGTGTTTCCACAGTGTGCCAAAATCATGAGTTACACCAAATGCATATCTACTATCTGTGTGAATGTCTACATTTTTATTCTTTGCTAATCCCCATGCGCGTGTGAGTGCAATGAGCTCTGCTGTCTGAGCAGAGAAATGGTCCCTAAAAATGATATCAATTGCTTCTTTGCTTTTGGACTTGCGATGTCTGTAAAAAGATGGCGCCGGTGCAGGCTTGCCGTCAATCACTTAATATTGTTGTGTGTGTTTTAATTTGTTTTATGCAATTTTTTATACGATGCGCATCCTCAGTTTTAACCTACGACCGACTTACTCTTTTAAACTTGAAAGATGCTTCAATTGCGCTATCAAACCAAGCATTTTGTGTTGAGCCCTGCACCCCCCCCCCTACTACTGAAGTCGATACCTGCCCACCTTCGCCGCTGTCTGTACCTGTTACCGGTGAGAAAGCGCAGGAGGCGCCGTGGAAAGCGGGGCGGCCTAGCGATGAAGCTAAAAAACTTCATACGCTTACATCGGATGCCCGGAGTGCATCTGGCGTCTCTTGAGGATGGTATGGCTGGAGCTTTCCGTGTCCGCCGGCGCTCGCTGGAGCCAGTGTGCGGATGGATGGTTGCGGTTCTGCCTTCGTCGTTGACGCCGCCCCCTGGCTTTCGCTCTCCTCGGTTTTTGCGTGGGGGAGTGTGCAAGAACCATCTCCGCTCCCTTCCTCGGGAAAAACAGGCAGCTTCTTCGGACTATCTACCGCGGGTTCGGATGGCCTTGGTCAACGCCAGATCGGTAGTAAACAAAACATTTATTTTAAACGATCTTTTCTCTGCTTGTGAACTGGATTTTCTTTTTCTGACTGAAACATGGGTCACCATTGGGGATCTTAGCTCCTTTTCCGAAATGCTGCCGAAAAATTGCTTATTTTTAAATTCTCCCCGGATCTCGGGGCGAGGGGGAGGCCTGGCATCCATCTACAAAGACTCGTTTCTTTGTCATCTTGTGGCGTCAAACAAACAAAACAGCTTTGAACTGCAGTTATTTACTATTAAACTGGACAAGCCCTTGTTGGTTGCACTAATATATCGACCTCCGAAATATAACAAGGACTTTTTAAATGACTTCTCAACCCTTTTGGGAGATCTGTTACCCAAGTATGAACAACTATTAATTTTGGGAGATTTTAACATTCATGTCTGCTGTGCTGATGATTCTTTGGCAAAAGAATTTAAAAACCTTTTAAATGCCTTCGACTTAACCTCTCAGGTTAATATACCCACTCACCAGCATGGTCATACACTTGATCTGGTTTTAACTCATGGGGTTTCTTTCGGTGATCTTGATGTATGTGAAAATGGCTTCTCTGATCATAAGACTGTTTTGTTTTCCTTTTCATCTCAGTTAAATGTTGTCAGACAGGCATCTGCTGCTCGTCAGGCTCGGCTTATCACCTCAGCTACTAGAGAGGACTTTATGTCCACTTTTACTAAAGAAAGCCTACATATGGATGAGTGGAATGAAAATTTAAGTTGGAGGAATTACTTCTCAGTTTTAATACCATTTGTGTTGGTGTTATGGATTTGGTGGCACCTTTTAAAACATTTTTTCATAAATCTGGACCGGAGCCATGGTTAACTGACTCTACACGTGCTCTTAGGCAGATGTGTAGGCGAGCAGAGCGAAAGTGGAAAAAGGACAAACTTAATGTCTCTCTTCAAATACTAAGAGAATCCCTATCACAATACCAGAAAGCCGTTAAATCAGCAAAATCTATATATTTCACTGAAATTATAAACAAGAACAGTCATAAACCCAAAACTCTTTTTAATATTATTAATGCTACTCTTAACCCCTCCTCTGGCTCATTGTTAGAAGGATCCTCACAACTTTGCGAGGACTTTCTATCATTTTTTATGAGTAAAATAAATGATCTTAGAACAGGGATAAATCATCTACAGCCTAATCCCGCGGAGTACCAAAGATGTCCTACTGTTCTGAGTGATTTTACCCCGGTCTCCGATGTCCATTTTACTACATTAGTGACTCAGCTCAAGCCTTCTGGCTCGGCTATTGATGTAATTCCCCCTAAGCTTTTAAAACAAGTTCTGGATGTGGTAGCTCCTTACCTTTTGTCTATAATAAACTGCAGTCTAGAAACTGGTATTATTCCAGATCTGCTAAAACATGCAACTGTGCGGCCACTACTGAAAAAAACAAGTCTAGATCCCACGATTTTAGCAAATTTTAGACCTATTTCAAATCTGTCCTTTATTACAAAAATTATGGAGAAAACTGTTCTTGAACAATTGCAAACTTATTTAGCTGATAATATGATCTTTGAAGTTTTTCAATCTGGGTTCAGGAAACACCATTCCACTGAGACTGCTCTTTTGAAGGTATTAAATGATTTAGTTGTCATATGTGACTCAGGTGACCATGCTGCGCTGGTGTTGTTAGATCTTACCGCCGCCTTTGATACGGTTGATCATGCTATTCTTGTCGGTCGTCTGGTGCAGGCATTACAGGCAAAGCTCTGAACTGGTTTAAATCGTACCTTACAAACAGAACTTTTTCTATCAATATAGGTGATCATTCATCTAAAAGTGCTGTCTTAACATGTGGGGTTCCCCAAGGATCGATTTTGGCTCCCATTTTATTTTCTTTATATATGCTCCCATTGGGTTCAATTTTTAGAAAATATGGACTGGATTTTCACTGTTATGCGGATGACACGCAAATTTATCTGCCTATTAAACGAAACTCTAATGGTGTCGATGCCCTTCTTGCCTGTCTGTGTGATGTAAGGGTATGGCTATCGATGAACTTTCTGAATTTTAATGAAGATAAGACCGAAATCACTATATTTGGACCGTCTGACTCTGTGGCTGCCCCCAATATAAATCTCGGTGGGCTGTCCACTTGTGTCAAGCACCATGTAAAAAATCTGGGTGTTATCTTTGATGAACACTTGAAGTTTGATAGGCAGATAAATGTAGTGGTAAAATCATCATTTTTCCAGCTGAGACTCCTGTCAAAGGTAAAGACTTTTCTCTCGTTTAAAAACCTTGAGAAAGTCATTCATGCTTTTATTACGTCAAGACTGGACTATTGTAACTCACTATATTTTGGGATCAGTCAATCTTCTATGTCCCCGCTACAATTGGTCCAAAATGCAGCAGCTAGATTTTTAACTGGAACCCATAAACGTGCTCATATTACTCCTGTTTTAAGATCTCTGCATTGGTTGCCCGTGTGCCATAGAGTAGTTTTTAAACTCTTGCTTATTGTTTTAAAATCTTTAAATGGTCTGGGTCCCTCCTACATTGATGATCTACTGGTTGAGAGAAAGACTTGTAGATCTCTTCGGTCTTCCAACGATCAGACTCTGTCTTTTCCCAAGATGAAACGAAAGCGCAGGGGCTTCCGAGCCTTCTCATATGTTGCTCCTCAACTTTGGAACTCACTGCCAATGACAATAAAAAATGCTCCATCTGTGTCTTCTTTTAAGACTAGGCTAAAGACCTATCTCTTTGATAAGGCTTTTGATAGTTGATTTGTGTATCTTTATTATTATTTCTTTCTTATCACACTGTATAATATTGCCTCTTTTTTGTTAAAGCACATTGGTCAACCTTTGGTTGAAATTAATAGTGCTATATAAATAAAATGCCATTGCCATTGCCATTGCCATTGCCATTGTAATTGCAGACACGCTTTGCGGACAGCTGTCTGCCGCGGTCAGTATTTTCGTGACCCAAAAAACGAACAACTTGTTTTGCCAGCTGGACTTTGGAGACATTTACTTTGTGTTTTTTTTTTTTCTCTTATCTTTTAAACTGGAAACAAAGGCCTGCGCACCGGTAAATTTGGACATGGCACAACTATGCCTCTTTTTTCTTTTTTTATCTTTTTAAACTCATTAAATATTGGCCTTATGCCATTGAGGTCTTCTGATTTGAGGCTTCTGTTTTGAGGGGGAATTGCTGTTTGCGTGGATGGAAATTACCCTTGGGCGTTATCACAACAGGTTCACAGTTCCTAATCAACCCAACATAATATTTTCCTGTTCCCCGAAGTTGTACGGGCACCTTCCCAAAATTTCTTCATTAATCTTTTTGTGTGTGAAAACACTTCAAGTCCCCTTGTTGCTGACAGACAGGCATGATTCTCACGATGGGCGTGCAACAAATTTGAATATTGCACGTCGTCCCTTTCAACCCATTCTATGGCCTGCGCATATTTGGCAGCAAAACACCCACAGCTCCCCACACCATTGCAATCAACGTCATGAGGCTCTGTGAGGCAATACATTCTACATCATACTTACGTAATTCAATATTACATCGTACAGCTGTACGAGCGCTGCACACGGGTCGTGTTGGTATCATGCTCAATCTGTCTTCATACACATTATGACTCTGCACAGCAAATCAATCGGGCAGCAGTCAGACATGAGAAACCTGTGTTGAAATTTGACACTCCCCAACTCGCATTGCACCCTTTTGACATAAATTATTCTACATTAGAGCCACTAGCATTTAGGGAAAACACAGCTAGTTTAGACTCTGGCAAATTTAAACACTTCTTGTGAATCACAGTAGGCTATTTGTTGCCCCTGAATCTATCAAAAAATCAAGCAGTTTGTTGCACACGAGCATTGTGCATTTTAGCAAAGTTCAGAAAGCGTTTTCATTCATCATGGAATGTGAGCTAAGCAGATCTTCATTGCATACAGTAGGAAAAAGCATTTCTTCATTGCATATGCTAAGGGAAATCATACTCACCACCCTCGGAATGATGCCTCACCTCCTCACTTCCATCTACCTTTTCTCTTGACCTCCGCGATCTCAGAGGCTCAGGACAATCATTTCGCCAGTGCCCCGTCTTTCCGCAATTGAAACATTTCTCTGGATCATAGGTGCTAGAGGGTTTAAAACCTCCTCTTCCACGTCCACGCCACTGACCTCCTCTCCTCCCGTTTCCTCTTCCTCCATGCTCTACTCCGATATTCATTAGAGCCATGTGGAGTTCTTCATCTTGTGTGTTTTTCTTCTGAAGCTCTTTCTTGCCTGTTTGTCTTTCGGCGTGTACAGCATGACGGACGATCTCGCTCATTCTCGCACGATCTGGCTCGATGCACGATTTTTCCACTTCTCGTCTCAGCTCTTCTCTGAGATTCGCAGAAAAGTGGATCTGAGATGTCCTATGAACGGACCAATGTCCGGTCCGTCTGAATCAGGTTGAAGTCCAGAATGTTCTTTAAATACTTCCTCCACAGGCCATTTACCCTGTAACTTTCTTAGGTCAGATGGTTTCAGTTTGACTTTCAACAGTCTCTCTAATTCTTTCATTGAGGGTGAGAATTCTTTGCAAAATGTCAAAAGTTCTTTATACGTCGGTGCTGGTTGCGCTCTTTCCTGCTTTTGACACACCACGGGCTGTGTCATGTGTGGCACTGGTGCTGGTGGAGACACTGGTGGGGGCACTGGAGCTGCCTCAATCGGGTTCAGATGTCGGTGAGGAGGGACACAATCATCCTCCGGTTGGTGTTTGTAACAAGTCATAGATGGGGGTAAAGAAGTGTGGGAATTAAGATCAATATATAGATCGATATAAAATTGGATGATTAATTTTGTTTAAATCAGATGTATTTTCGTACATGACATGATTGTGAACAAAAGCTTGAAGTTGAGAGTCCTACAGTTGCTAGATGTTGCCTGAGATCGGAATTTGGTCAGTAAGTGGGGGGTTGCATGTTCTGCTTATGTGTGTGTGTAATAAGAACTACATTTTCTTTTTGGGGAAGAAATGGGTACACTTAAGGATCTTATTGTGGTATTAAACGTGCCTTTAAATTTAATATGTTTGATTCCATTGTTGATTAAAACTATGCATAAAATGTTGAAAATATAACCAAGTGTGTTAGTTGGTGTTAACCTAGAATTCAGCGCTGATTCTGTGGGATACTGTGGGGTTTTTTCCACAGGAAATTGCTATGTGTGTGTGTAAAGATTAGATTACACGGGGAGCCCCATGGAATGGGTGAGGGTCTTGTGTGCAAATTTGTTACAGATGTCGGGTTTGAAAAACAAGGCAGTGAGCTGGTTGGCTGAGACAGGACAAAGAAGGGAAAGCGGATTGGACCCAGGCTGAAGAAGAGATTCGGCGTGAAATATAAAACCATGTGTATGTGTTTTCTGGTGGTCGATCCTTTGTGAGACGTTTTTGTGTCTGAGGATCCACCGAAACAGCTGTTTGTTTGAGACTTCTGATCAATAAATTTCAACGTTTTCTGAACTGGCCTCTCTCCAATTTTTGAACGCGCAGAACAGTGTTTTAATGTTCATCAGAAGACAGAGGGGTTAAATCATTATATTCAAGCAAAACAGGGTACAATGGAGTTTTCGGTGGTGGCAGTTCTTCCAATGCCTTTTCTTTAAAAACATAGTCACGTCTATTTGCTTCCCTCTCCCATAACTCTAAACATTTACACGCTTCATCATATTTTTCCCTTTCTTTTTTGGACATTTTAAATATGTCTTTTTTCCCCATATGTTCTCTTATTTTCTCTAATTTTGTGGTACTAAATGTACCGTTTTCTGGAAAGTTAGCTTTTTCTATTAAATAGGGTACACCTTGTAAACTTCCCGTTCCCCAATTTTTCCTCATTTCTCTGTATGTTGGTTTATCCATATCATTTCTTAGTAGTCCCCCAGACTGTTTAGAATCTCTCTCGATTCTGAGTAGTCTCCCCTCTTTAACCAGACTGTTTTAAGCAGTCCCCCAGACTGTTTAGAATCTCTCTCGATTCTGAGTAGTCTCCCCTCTTTAACCAGACTGTTTTAAGCAGTCCCCCAGACTGTTTAGCGCTAAGTAGTCTCCCCTTTTGTTCCAGACTGTTCAGAAATCTATCTGACTCACCACTTTTCCTTTTTGTGCCTTGCACTGAGTTCTTTTGGGATCACGTCAGCTTGGGGTCCGGAGTAGAGTTCTCTCGTCCCTGTATGGGGTTAGAGCTGGATTTGCTATGTCCAGGATGATCAGTCAACTCTAGTCCGTTCTCCGTCAGCCTTGTGATCCCATGCTTCGTCGCCAAATTGTTGTGGAATTTTCTTATTCCTTAATCAAGGTGAGTCAATTTTGACAAACGCAATATACAGAGACATCAAGTACTTTGCAAAGTATTTTATTGTCGTTTAATCTGCATCATGAGCAATGAGCATGGTGCAGAGCAAAGGCGCTCTTTCCTCCTGCACCCAGAGTATATATATGATTAAAAACGTGACACCCCCTCCCTTTGCCCCCTAACAAGAATCCCGAGCTGGTTTACGGGAAGTTCCGTTATTCCAAACAGAACATCTTGGCCTCTGCTCGAGGGCAAAGGCAGAGTGGTATGACGTGTTTAGAGAAAAACATGATAACATTAGAAAAGAAAACATAGATAAACACTTCGTAAACATATAGACAGACACATCAAGAAGCTAGACTAGAAAATTTCCATTACAATGACTAAATGTAAATTTTATGAAATATGTAATGTCATGTGTAATGTGTAGTGTGTGGCCTTGAAATTTTAGCATGTCTACGTAATCATGAATAAATGCTTCTTGAGACACACAGTGTTGCTTCTTTGCATGCATCAAATGAATTGTTTCTGGCTATTTGCATCCATGCATTAGTTTGATAAGGGTGGAAATGGGACACTTGGGTGAAACAAAACTGCCCCCCACTTTAAATACAGTTTTTTCTAAGTCAATTTGGTACATTTCTCTGATCCGATTTGAAATTCTCAAAACTTCTTGTTCAATCCTTACATCCTTGTGTCACATGTGCACATCAAACAAGCATTTTCTCATTTCTTTGAACAAGTTGCAAATGCTTTGGTACATCCATGCAAATGATTATGACAAAATTCTGTGCAGATTCCTACATTATCAATTGCTTATGTCATGTTGATCAAAATGCATTATAATGGGTCTCTGTAGAATAGTATAATCCCCACGACATTTAAGCACTAGTTTTACAATATACAGTAAGTATACTTTAAGTAAACAGTGGCATTTTATTTTACTCAATTTAGTGTTTTGCATTGCTATATTCTTTCCACATAGGACTGCAAGACAACTTCACTGTGTTGCAGACGGCCCCTTTTCACACCTAAACAGTCTTTTGACACTCTCTACAGGGATCTCATCCCTGAACAAGAGAGGGGGCAGATTGGAGATGACCTGCCAAAGTACGTGTTAGTTTGGGACAATGTCAGTTTCCATCGCTCCAACATCATCAGGCAATGGTTTGCGGCCCACAACAGGATGCTGGTGGAGTTCCTCTCACCCTACTCAACCCCGTTGAGGAATTTTTCTCAGCATGAAGATTAAAAGTATATGATGGCCAGCCGCATACACAGATGACCCTTCTGGCTGCCTTGGATGTAACGTGTGATGACATCACAGCTGATGCCTGCAGAGGCTGGATTAGACACTCTGAAAGATGATTTTCACGCTGTATCGCAAGAGAAGATATTTGTTGTGATGTGGATGAGAATCCGTTGCCCAAAAGACTGGAACGTCAGGAGGTGTAGGAAGACTGCACTGTAATTCCACTGCACTGCATGTACAGTTTTCCCTAAGGAGATTGTCTTATGTTCAGATTTCTACATTTGTTTGTGCTATGCAGTGCTGTCTTTTCCTGTCTGCATCACAATGACACTGTCTGTCAATAAATTATTGTACAAACAGTAAAAGCGTTAACGTGAATCATGTGCCGTCTCTTGCAATCAAACAATCAAAACCAGAAATGCACTTACTGTTTTGCAAATGACAAGGATGATTCGAGAAATGCTCCACTCATCACTCTCAGGTCACTCCGCTGCACACGTCTGATCACTTCTTTGTCACCCCCGACCTCACCGCTCCAGACAACGCAGATGTCTTACCGCTGGTCACTTTCCGGCGCTACCTACGGTCCCTCCCTCCTGCTTTTCCTCTGCTGTCTTGTCTGCACTCCCCCCCTCTGAGGAGCTCTCTCTTTTGAATACCAACAGTGCCACAGACACTCTGTGTTCCACTCTTACATCCTGCTTGGACAACATATGCCCTCTTGCATCTGGACCAGCCCGTGCATCCCTGTCTGCCCCCTGGTTATCGGATGTACCACGTGAGCATCGCACCAGCCTCCGGTCAGCTGAGAGAAAATGGCACAAGTCAAAAGACCATACTGACCTCTCTCTCTCTACTTTCTCCGTTGACGTCACCTCTGCAAAAACCGATTATAACCACTCGAAGATCAGCAACTCTCCTGACTCTCGCACACTCTTAAAAACCTTCTCTGCTCTCCTCTGTCCGCCTGCTCCCACACCTTCATCGGAGTTAACGGCTGATGATTTTGCATCGTTCTTCGTAAAGAAAACTACCGCCATCAACAGCCAATTTTCTACGCCACCATCACCCGCCTTTTCTCCTATGTCTGAAGATGATGTTTCCAAGGTCATTGGTTCCAACCACCCTACCACCTGCCCACTGGATCCCATCCCCACCCATCTCCTCCATGCCATCTCTCCAGCAGTTGTGCCTGGTCTGACCTGCATCATCAACTCTTTGCTCACCACTGGGACATTTCCCACTGCTTTCAAAGAGGCCTGCATCACACCGCTACTGAAGAAACTCACTCTCAACCTTACACTGCTAGAACACTACAGGCCGGTGTAGTGTGTGAAAATGCATATCTTCCGTCAAAATGTAGATGACTGATTTTAACCTCTTATTATTTTCTGTCTTCTTAAAAAATTATTTTTTTACCTACCTCACTATTCTTAGCTTTGTATACTGTGCTAGGCTTTAATGGACTGGATTTAATTAACTTATGCATTTTGTTGCCTATATTGTTATAATTGCTTCCAATGTTTCCTCGTCTGTAAGTCGCTTTGGATAAAAACGTCTGCTAAATGACTAAATGTAAATTTTATGAAATGTGTAATGTCATGTGTAATGTGTAATGTGTAGTGTGTGGCCTTGAAATTTTAGCATGTCTACGTAATCATGAATAAATGCTTCTTGAGACACACAGTGTTGCTTCTTTGCTTGCATCAAATGAATTGTTTCTGGCTATATGCATCCATGCATTAGTTTGAGAGGGGTGGAAATGGGACACTTGGGTGAAACAAAACTGCCCCAAAAGTACCCCCCCACTTTAAATACAGTTTTTTCTAAGTCAATTTGGTACATTTCTCTGATCCGATTTGAAATTCTCAAAACTTCTTGTTCAATCCTTACATCCTTGTGTCACGTGTGCACATCAAACAAGCATTTTCTCATTTCTTTGAACAAGTTGCAAAATGCTTTGGTACATCCATGCAAATGATTATGACTAAATTCTGTGCAGATTCCTACATTATCAATTGCTTATGTCATGTTGATCAAAATGCATTATAATGGGTCTCTGTAGAATAGTATAATCCCCACGACATTTAAGCACTAGTTTTACAATATACAGTAAGTATACTTTAAGTAAACGGTGGCATTTTATTTTACTCAATTTAGTGTTTTGCATTGCTATATTCTTTCCACATAGGACTGCAAGACAACTTCACTGTGTTGCAGACGGCCCCTTTTCACACCTAAACAGTCTTTTGACACTCTCTACAGGGATCTCATCCCTGAACAAGAGAGGGGGCAGATTGGAGATGACCTGCCAAAGTACGTGTTAGTTTGGGACAATGTCAGTTTCCATCGCTCCAACATCATCAGGCAATGGTTTGCGGCCCACAACAGGATGCTGGTGGAGTTCCTCTCACCCTACTCAACCCCGTTGAGGAATTTTTCTCAGCATGAAGATTAAAAGTATATGATGGCCAGCCGCATACACAGATGACCCTTCTGGCTGCCTTGGATGTAACGTGTGATGACATCACAGCTGATGCCTGCAGAGGCTGGATTAGACACTCTGAAAGATGATTTTCACGCTGTATCGCAAGAGAAGATATTTGTTGTGATGTGGATGAGAATCCGTTGCCCAAAAGACAGGAACGTCAGGAGGTGTAGGAAGACTGCACTGTAATTCCACTGCACTGCATGTACAGTTTTCCCTAAGGAGATTGTCTTATGTTCAGATTTCTACATTTGTTTGTGCTATGCAGTGCTGTCTTTTCCTGTCTGCATCACAATGACCAGGCCCGTCGCGACAAGGCAAGCAAACCAAGCAATTGCTTGGGGCCCCGAGCTGGCTGGGGGCCCCGAGCTGGCCTGGGGCCCAAAGACAACAACTGGTTAAGAATAAAATGCAACGACAAACTGAGCGCCCCTTTGACAGTCAATGCAGTAAAGTGCAATGACACTTTTATTGGGATCCCCCTCAAGGGGCCCCTTTCGTGATCTCTGCTGCCGGCAAAAACAAAACCTCCGTCGGCAGTCATGAAGCGGAATTATGCTTCAGGATCCCAAAAAAGAAAGAAGAGAAAGGAAGAGGAGGATAAGAATAAACAAGATAGTGGTAAGTGATAAATTACACTGGATAAAATAGCTCTTCTTGTCTTGGTGTCATTTTGCAGCAGGTAGGCTTGCAAAAATATGTTAGCTAACGTTACCTGTAACCTGCCTGACGGCAAATGCTGCTTGTAACGAACAGTTAGTGCAACTTCGGACGGAATATGGTTACATACTACTGTAATATGTTTTTTAACGGGATAAGGAAGAAGCAGATCTGTTCCAGAATCACTGTTTATCGTATTTAATGACATGACATTGCTATAGCTTTGTAATAGGTTTTGATGAAAGTGGCATAACGTTAGCATGCTATACTAACTATTCCACCGTGATGATCTATTTACCAAATGCGGGTGTTAGGAAAACCACACAATAAATTCCGTGCATCAAACATTAGCTTGGGATGTTTTTTAGCATTAGTAACCCTTAACAAAGTGTTAGGAATATCTGGTCGTCTATCTATGTAATGTTTATAGATATTTTAAAATGGTTTCTTAAAGGTTTACAAAAAATGTTTAATCATTACCCGATACCTAATATATTATATGATAGATATAATGTGTGTTACAATAAACTGTTAATTTACAGCACTACTAATAATTAGTAAACATATAATTATAATTTCATTGTTTGTTAACAGTAAAAAGACTGTTTGCTAACAGTTAAATGACAGTAAACTAAAGATTAATTAACTATCAATTTACCATCTATTAATGATTGTTATTATTAAGTGTTACCATCTTTTCTTTCTCCCTCAAGGTGCTTTGCTTAAATTTCTCAGCCCTCAGGCTCTTCCTAAGGAGACCTCCACTGATGAAGGTAGAGTGAATTTCTCTCACTGAGCTGAGCTGTTAATAGTGACCTCTTTCAATATGCTAACAGTGAAATGGTAAAACGTACTTCACAGGTAATTTCAGATTTTTTTTTTCAATTATTTTCCCAGCTACACCATCAACTTCATCCTCAACATCAGATGCATCACTTCTCAGTGCTGATGTTTCCTCTATAGCACAAGGTACCACCACAAGCTCTAGAATTACAGCTGATATCCTGCACAGCCCAGAGTTTAAACTGATAAGTGTGTGCTGTCATATTGTTAGAAAAACAACAGTGCAAATCACTATTGAATTCCCACCAAACTGTGTAAATAGAGAAAGGCCAAGAAAGGCTCACAGGACTGGCACTTACGTCAATTGAGCGCGATGTTCGCCAGTCTTTGGACATGGAGGACATTGTCATTGCCTTTGCAGAAAACAAGGCTCGCAAACAGCAGTTTTAGATAATTTGCACGTTTGTGAGAACTGAAAAATGTTAGTGTGTGTGTGTTTTTAAGTATGTTGGATTTAGTTATTGTGCACTTTTTTAATGTATATTTGATTTTATGGTACAGTGGTGTTTTTTGCAAATGGTCAATTGTTGAAAATGTTAAAATGTTATGCACATTATATGCAACAGCAGTATTTGCACTGTAATTTTATTTTATTTATGCACTGTTTATGCAACAGCAGTTTATGCACTGTAAACCTTTTTTATTTATATAAAGTGTGGTTGAACTTAAACTTTATGGCTATGCTGGGGTTCCTGTAGGCTTTGCGTGTGTGCGGGCGGGGCGGGGAGTTGGGGGGGCCTCCATGTCCATTTTGCTTGGGGCCCCCAAATTCCTTCAAACGGCCCTGACAATGACACTGTCTGTCAATAAATTATTGTAAAAACAGTAAAAGCGTTAACGTGACTCATGTGCCGTCTCTTGCAATCAAACAATCAAAACCAGAAATGCACTTACTGTTTTGCAAATGACAAGGATGATTCGAGAAATGCTCCACTCATCACTCTCAGTTCACTCCGCTGCACACGTCTGATCACTTCTTTGTCACCCCCGAACTCACCGCTCCAGACAACGCAGATGTCTTACCGCTGGTCACTTTCCGGCGCTACCTACGGTCCCTCCCTCCTGCTTTTCCTCTGCTGTCTTGTCTGCACTCCCCCCCTCTGAGGAGCTCTCTCTTTTGAATACCAACAGTGCCACAGACACTCTGTGTTCCACGCTTACATCCTGCTTGGACAACATATGCCCTCTTACATCTGGACCAGCCCGTGCATCCCTGTCTGCCCCCTGGTTATCGGATGTACCACGTGAGCATCGCACCAGCCTCCGGTCAGCTGAGAGAAAATGGCACAAGTCAAAAGACCATACTGACCTCTCTCTCTCTACTTTCTCCGTTGACGTCACCTCTGCAAAAACTGATTATAACCACTTGAAGATCAGCAACTCTCGCACACTCTTAAAAACCTTCTCTGCTCTCCTCTGTCCGCCTGCTCCCACACCTTCATCGGAGTTAACGGCTGATGATTTTGCATCGTTCTTCGTAAAGAAAACTACCGCCATCAACAGCCAATTTTCTACGCCACCATCACCTGCCTTTTCTCCTATGTCTGAAGATGATGTTTCCAAGGTCATTGGTTCCAACCACCCTACCACCTGCCCACTGGATCCCATCCCCACCCATCTCTCCGGCAGTTGTGCCTGGTCTGACCCGCATCATCAACTCTTTGCTCACCACTGGGACATTTCCCACTGCTTTCAAAGAGGCCTGCATCACACCGCTACTGAAGAAACTCACTCTCACCCTTACACTGCTAGAACACTACAGGCCGGTGTAGTGTGTGAAAATGCATATCTTCCGTCAAAATGTAGATGACTGATTTTAACCTCTTATTATTTTCTGTCTTCTTAAAAAATTATTTTTTTACTTACCTCACTATTCTTAGCTTTGTATACTGTGCTAGGCTTTAATGGACTGGATTTAATTAACTTATGCAATTTGTTGCCTATATTGTTATAATTGCTTCCAATGTTTCCTCGTCTGTATGTCGCTTTGGAAAAAAATGTCTGCTAAATGACTAAATTTTATGAAATGTGTAATGTCATGTGTAATGTGTAGTGTGTGGCCTTGAAATTTTAGCATGTCTACGTAATCATGAATAAATGCTTCTTGAGACACACAGTGTTGCTTCTTTGCATGCATCAAATGAATTGTTTCTGGCTATATGCATCCATGCATTAGTTTGAGAGGGGTGGAAATGGGACACTTGGGCGAAACAAAACTGCCCCAAAAGTACCCCCCCCACTTTAAATACAGTTTTTTCTAAGTCAATTTGGTACATTTCTCAGATCCGATTTGAAATTCTCAAAACTTCTTGTTCAATCCTTACATCCTTGTGTCACGTGTGCACATCAAACAAGCATTTTCTCATTTCTTTGAACAAGTTGCAAATGCTTTGGTACATCCATGCAAATGATTATGACAAAATTCTGTGCAGATTCCTACATTATCAATTGCTTATGTCATGTTGATCAAAATGCATTATAAAGGGTCTCTGTAGAATAGTATAATCCCCACGACATTTAAGCACTAGTTTTACAATATACAGTAAGTATACTTTAAGTAAACAGTGGCATTTTATTTTACTCAATTTAGTGTTTTGCATTGCTATATTCTTTCCACATAGGACTGCAAGACAACTTCACTGTGTTGCAGACGGCCCCTTTTCACACCTAAAAAGTCTTTTGACACTCTCTACAGGGATCTCATCCCTGAACAAGAGAGGGGGCAGATTGGAGATGACCTGCCAAAGTACGTGTTAGTTTGGGACAATGTCAGTTTCCATCGCTCCAACATCATCAGGCAATGGTTTGCGGCCCACAACAGGATGCTGGTGGAGTTCCTCTCACCCTACTCAACCACGTTGAGGAATTTTTCTCAGCATGAAGATTAAAAGTATATGATCGCCAGCCTTATACACAGATGACCCTTCTGGCTGCCATGGATGTAACGTGTGATGACATCACAGCTGATGCCTGCAGAGGCTGGATTAGACACTCTGAAAGATGATTTTCACGCTGTATCGCAAGAGAAGATATTTGTTGTGATGTGGATGAGAATCCGTTGCCCAAAAGACAGGAACGTCAGGAGGTGTAGGAAGACTGCACTGTAATTCCACTGCACTGCATGTACAGTTTTCCCTAAGGAGATTGTCTTATGTTCAGATTTCTACATTTGTTTGTGCTATGCAGTGCTGTCTTTTCCTGTCTGCATCACAATGACACTGTCTGTCAATAAATTATTGTACAAACAGTAAAAGCGTTAACGTGAATCATGTGCCGTCTCTTGCAATCAAACAATCAAAACCAGAAATGCACTTACTGTTTTGCAAATGACAAGGATGATTCGAGAAATGCTCCACTCATCACTCTCAGGTCACTCCGCTGCACACGTCTGATCACTTCTTTGTCACCCCCGACCTCACCGCTCCAGACAACGCAGATGTCTTACCGCTGGTCACTTTCCGGCGCTACCTACGGTCCCTCCCTCCTGCTTTTCCTCTGCTGTCTTGTCTGCACTCCCCCCCTCTGTGGAGCTCTCTCTTTTGAATACCAACAGTGCCACAGACACTCTGTGTTCCACGCTTACATCCTGCTTGGACAACATATGCCCTCTTACATCTGGACCAGCCCGTGCATCCCTGTCTGCCCCCTGGTTATCGGATGTACCACGTGAGCATCGCACCAGCCTCCGGTCAGCTGAGAGAAAATGGCACAAGTCAAAAGACCATACTGACCTCTCTCTCTCTACTTTCTCCGTTGACGTCACCTCTGCAAAAACTGATTATAACCACTCGAAGATCAGCAACTCTCCTGACTCTCGCACACTCTTAAAAACCTTCTCTGCTCTCCTCTGTCCGCCTGCTCCCACACCTTCATCGGAGTTAACGGCTGATGATTTTGCATCGTTCTTCGTAAAGAAAACTACCGCCATCAACAGCCAATTTTCTACGCCACCATCACCCGCCTTTTCTCCTATGTCTGAAGATGATGTTTCCAAGGTCATTGGTTCCAACAACCCTACCACCTGCCCACTGGATCCCATCCCCACCCATCTCTCCAGCAGTTGTGCCTGGTCTGACCCGCATCATCAACTCTTTGCTCACCACTGGGACATTTCCCACTGCTTTCAAAGAGGCCTGCATCACACTGCTACTGAAGAAACTCACTCTCAACCTTATACTGCTAGAACACTACAGGCCGGTGTAGTGTGTGAAAATGCACATCTTCCGTCAAAATGTAGATGACTGATTTTAACCTCTTATTATTTTCTGTCTTCTTAAAAAATTATTTTTTTACTTACCTCACTATTCTTAGCTTTGTATACTGTGCTAGGCTTTAATGGACTGGATTTAATTAACTTATGCATTTTGTTGCCTATATTGTTATAATTGCTTCCAATATTTCCTCGTCTGTAAGTCGCTTTGGATAAAAACGTCTGCTAAATGACTAAATGTAAATTTTATGAAATGTGTAATGTCATGTGTAATGTGTAATGTGTAGTGTGTGGCCTTGAAATTTTAGCATATCTACGTAATCATGAATAAATGCTTCTTGAGACACACAGTGTTGCTTCTTTGCATGCATCAAATGAATTGTTTCTGGCTATATGCATCCATGCATTAGTTTGAGAGGGGTGGAAATGGGACACTTGGGTGAAACAAAACTGCCCCAAAAGTAACCCCCCCACTTTAAATACAGTTTTTTCTAAGTCAATTTGGTACATTTCTCTGATCCGATTTGAAATTCTCAAAACTTCTTGTTCAATCCTTACATCCTTGTGTCACGTGTGCACATCAAACAAGCATTTTCTCATTTCTTTGAACAAGTTGCAAATGCTTTGGTACATCCATGCAAATGATTATGACAAAATTCTGTGCAGATTCCTACATTATCAATTGCTTATGTCATGTTGATCAAAATGCATTATAATGGGTCTCTGTAGAATAGTATAATCCCCACGACATTTAAGCACTAGTTTTAAAATATACAGTAAGTATACTTTAAGTAAACAGTGGCATTTTATTTTACTCAATTTAGTGTTTTGCATTGCTATATTCTTTCCACATAGGACTGCAAGACAACTTCACTGTGTTGCAGACGGCCCCTTTTCACACCTAAACAGTCTTTTGACACTCTCTACAGGGATCTCATCCCTGAACAAGAGAGGGGGCAGATTGGAGATGACCTGCCAAAGTACGTGTTAGTTTGGGACATTGTCAGTTTCCATCGCTCCAACATCATCAGGCAATGGTTTGCGGCCCACAACAGGATGCTGGTGGAGTTCCTCTCACCCTACTCAACCACGTTGAGGAATTTTTCTCAGCATGAAGATTAAAAGTATATGATCGCCAGCTGCATACACAGATGACCCTTCTGGCTGCCATGGATGTAACGTGTGATGACATCACAGCTGATGCCTGCAGAGGCTGGATTAGACACTCTGAAAGATGATTTTCACGCTGTATCGCAAGAGAAGATATTTGTTGTGATGTGGATGAGAATCCGTTGCCCAAAAGACAGGAACGTCAGGAGGTGTAGGAAGACTGCACTGTAATTCCACTGCACTGCATGTACAGTTTTCCCTAAGGAGATTGTCTTATGTTTAGATTTCTACATTTGTTTGTGCTATGCAGTGCTGTCTTTTCCTGTCTGCATCACAATGACACTGTCTGTCAATAAATTATTGTAAAAACAGTAAAAGCGTTAACGTGACTCATGTGCCGTCTCTTGCAATCAAACAATCAAAACCAGAAATGCACTTACTGTTTTGCAAATGACAAGGATGATTCGAGAAATGCTCCACTCATCACTCTCAGTTCACTCCGCTGCACACGTCTGATCACTTCTTTGTCACCCCCGAACTTACCGCTCCAGACAACGCAGATGTCTTACCGCTGGTCACTTTCCGGCGCTACCTACGGTCCCTCCCTCCTGCTTTTCCTCTGCTGTCTTGTCTGCACTCCCCTCCTCTGAGGAGCTCTCTCTTTTGAATACCAGCAGTGCCACAGACACTCTGTGTTCCACGCTTACATCCTGCTTGGACAACATATGCCCTCTTACATCTGGACCAGCCCGTGCATCCCTGTCTGCCCCCTGGTTATCGGATGTACCACGTGAGCATCGCACCAGCCTCCGGTCAGCTGAGAGAAAATGGCACAAGTCAAAAGACCATACTGACCTCTCTCTCTCTACTTTCTCCGTTGACGTCACCTCTGCAAAAACTGATTATAACCACTCGAAGATCAGCAACTCTCGCACACTCTTAAAAACCTTCTCTGCTCTCCTCTGTCCGCCTGCTCCCACACCTTCATCGGAGTTAACGGCTGATGATTTTGCATCGTTCTTCGTAAAGAAAACTACCGCCATCAACAGCCAATTTTCTACGCCACCATCACCCGCCTTTTCTCCTATGTCTGAAGATGATGTTTCCAAGGTCATTGGTTCCAACCACCCTACCACCTGCCCACTGGATCCCATCCCCACCCATCTCCTCCATGCCATCTCTCCAGCAGTTGTGCCTGGTCTGACCCGCATCATCAACTCTTTGCTCACCACTGGGACATTTCCCACTGCTTTCAAAGAGGCCTGCATCACACTGCTACTGAAGAAACTCACTCTCAACCTTATACTGCTAGAACACTACAGGCCGGTGTAGTGTGTGAAAATGCACATCTTCCGTCAAAATGTAGATGACTGATTTTAACCTCTTATTATTTTCTGTCTTCTTAAAAAATTATTTTTTTACTTACCTCACTATTCTTAGCTTTGTATACTGTGCTAGGCTTTAATGGACTGGATTTAATTAACTTATGCATTTTGTTGCCTATATTGTTATAATTGCTTCCAATATTTCCTCGTCTGTAAGTCGCTTTGGATAAAAACGTCTGCTAAATGACTAAATGTAAATTTTATGAAATGTGTAATGTCATGTGTAATGTGTAATGTGTAGTGTGTGGCCTTGAAATTTTAGCATATCTACGTAATCATGAATAAATGCTTCTTGAGACACACAGTGTTGCTTCTTTGCATGCATCAAATGAATTGTTTCTGGCTATATGCATCCATGCATTAGTTTGAGAGGGGTGGAAATGGGACACTTGGGTGAAACAAAACTGCCCCAAAAGTAACCCCCCCACTTTAAATACAGTTTTTTCTAAGTCAATTTGGTACATTTCTCTGATCCGATTTGAAATTCTCAAAACTTCTTGTTCAATCCTTACATCCTTGTGTCACGTGTGCACATCAAACAAGCATTTTCTCATTTCTTTGAACAAGTTGCAAAATGCTTTGGTACATCCATGCAAATGATTATGACTAAATTCTGTGCAGATTCCTACATTATCAATTGCTTATGTCATGTTGATCAAAATGCATTATAATGGGTCTCTGTAGAATAGTATAATCCCCACGACATTTAAGCACTAGTTTTACAATATACAGTAAGTATACTTTAAGTAAACAGTGGCATTTTATTTTACTCAATTTAGTGTTTTGCATTGCTATATTCTTTCCACATAGGACTGCAAGACAACTTCACTGTGTTGCAGACGGCCCCTTTTCACACCTAAACAGTCTTTTGACACTCTCTACAGGGATCTCATCCCTGAACAAGAGAGGGGGCAGATTGGAGATGACCTGCCAAAGTACGTGTTAGTTTGGGACATTGTCAGTTTCCATCGCTCCAACATCATCAGGCAATGGTTTGCGGCCCACAACAGGATGCTGGTGGAGTTCCTCTCACCCTACTCAACCACGTTGAGGAATTTTTCTCAGCATGAAGATTAAAAGTATATGATCGCCAGCTGCATACACAGATGACCCTTCTGGCTGCCATGGATGTAACGTGTGATGACATCACAGCTGATGCCTGCAGAGGCTGGATTAGACACTCTGAAAGATGATTTTCACGCTGTATCGCAAGAGAAGATATTTGTTGTGATGTGGATGAGAATCCGTTGCCCAAAAGACAGGAACGTCAGGAGGTGTAGGAAGACTGCACTGTAATTCCAATGCACTGCATGTACAGTTTTCCCTAAGGAGATTGTCTTATGTTTAGATTTCTACATTTGTTTGTGCTATGCAGTGCTGTCTTTTCCTGTCTGCATCACAATGACACTGTCTGTCAATAAATTATTGTAAAAACAGTAAAAGCGTTAACGTGACTCATGTGCCGTCTCTTGCAATCAAACAATCAAAACCAGAAATGCACTTACTGTTTTGCAAATGACAAGGATGATTCGAGAAATGCTCCACTCATCACTCTCAGTTCACTCCGCTGCACACGTCTGATCACTTCTTTGTCACCCCCGAACTCACCGCTCCAGACAACGCAGATGTCTTACCGCTGGTCACTTTCCGGCGCTACCTACGGTCCCTCCCTCCTGCTTTTCCTCTGCTGTCTTGTCTGCACTCCCCTCCTCTGAGGAGCTCTCTCTTTTG
Organism: Barbatula barbatula; assembly: GCF_947034865.1. NCBI lineage: Eukaryota > Metazoa > Chordata > Actinopteri > Cypriniformes > Nemacheilidae > Barbatula > Barbatula barbatula. The sequence goes on from NC_136777.1 coordinate 15,176,475, forward strand.
AATACCAGCAGTGCCACAGACACTCTGTGTTCCACGCTTACATCCTGCTTGGACAACATATGCCCTCTTACATCTGGACGATCCCGTGCATCCCTGTCTGCCCCCTGGTTATCGGATGTACCACGTGAGCATCGCACCAGCCTCCGGTCAGCTGAGAGAAAATGGCACAAGTCAAAAGACCATACTGACCTCTCTCTCTCTACTTTCTCCGTTGACGTCACCTCTGCAAAAACTGATTATAACCACTCGAAGATCAGCAACTCTCGCACACTCTTAAAAACCTTCTCTGCTCTCCTCTGTCCGCCTGCTCCCACACCTTCATCGGAGTTAACGGCTGATGATTTTGCATCATTCTTCGTAAAGAAAACTACCGCCATCAACAGCCAATTTTCTACGCCACCATCACCTGCCTTTTCTCCTATGTCTGAAGATGATGTTTCCAAGGTCATTGGTTCCAACCACCCTACCACCTGCCCACTGGATCCCATCCCCACCCATCTCTCCAGCAGTTGTGCCTGGTCTGACCCGCATCATCAACTCTTTGCTCACCACTGGGATATTTCCCACTGCTTTCAAAGAGGCCTGCATCACACCGCTACTGAAGAAACTCACTCTCAACCTTACACTGCTAGAACACTACAGGCCGGTGTAGTGTGTGAAAATGCATATCTTCCGTCAAAATGTAGATGACTGATTTTAACCTCTTATTATTTTCTGTCTTCTTAAAAAATTATTTTTTTACTTACCTCACTATTCTTAGCTTTGTATACTGTGCTAGGCTTTAATGGACTGGATTTAATTAACTTATGCATTTTGTTGCCTATATTGTTATAATTGCTTCCAATGTTTCCTCGTAAGTAAGTCGCTTTGGATAAAAACGTCTGCTAAATTACTAAATGTAAATTTTATGAATTGTGTAATGTCATGTGTAATGTGTAATGTGTGGCCTTGAAATTTTAGCATGTCTACGTAATCATGAATAAATGCTTCTTGAGACACACAGTGTTGCTTCTTTGCATGCATCAAATGAATTGTTTCTGGCTATATGCATCCATGCATTAGTTTGAGAGGGGTGGAAATGGGACACTTGGGTGAAACAAAACTGCCCCAAAAGTACCCCCCCCCCCCACTTTAAATACAGCTTTTTCTAAGTCAATTTGGTACATTTCTCTGATCCGATTTGAAATTCTCAAAACTTCTTGTTCAATCCTTACATCCTTGTGTCACGTGTGCACATCAAACAAGCATTTTCTCATTTCTTTGAACAAGTTGCAAATGCTTTGGTACATCCATGCAAATGATTATGACAAAATTCTGTGCAGATTCCTACATTATCAATTGCTTATGTCATGTTGATCAAAATGCATTATAAAGGGTCTCTGTAGAATAGTATAATCCCCACGACATTTAAGCACTAGTTTTACAATATACAGTAAGTATACTTTAAGTAAACAGTGGCATTTTATTTTACTCAATTTAGTGTTTTGCATTGCTATATTCTTTCCACATAGGACTGCAAGACAACTTCACTGTGTTGCAGACGGCCCCTTTTCACACCTAAACAGTCTTTTGACACTCTCTACAGGGATCTCATCCCTGAACAAGAGAGGGGGCAGATTGGAGATGACCTGCCAAAGTACGTGTTAGTTTGGGACAATGTCAGTTTCCATCGCTCCAACATCATCAGGCAATGGTTTGCGGCCCACAACAGGATGCTGGTGGAGTTCCTCTCACCCTACTCAACCACGTTGAGGAATTTTTCTCAGCATGAAGATTAAAAGTATATGATTGCCAGCCGCATACACAGATGACCCTTCTGGCTGCCATGGATGTAACGTGTGATGACATCACAGCTGATGCCTGCAGAGGCTGGAATAGACACTCTGAAAGATGATTTTCACGCTGTATCGCAAGAGAATATATTTGTTGTGATGTGGATGAGAATCCGTTGCCCAAAAGACAGGAACGTCAGGAGGTGTAGGAAGACTGCACTGTAATTCCACTGCACTGCATGTACAGTTTTCCCTAAGGAGATTGTCTTATGTTCAGATTTCTACATTTGTTTGTGCTATGCAGTGCTGTCTTTTCCTGTCTGCATCACAATGACACTGTCTGTCAATAAATTATTGTACAAACAGTAAAAGCGTTAACATGAATCATGTGCCGTCTCTTGCAATCAAACAATCAAAACCAGAAATGCACTTACTGTTTTGCAAATGACAAGGATGATTCGAGAAATGCTCCACTCATCACTCTCAGGTCACTCCGCTGCACACGTCTGATCACTTCTTTGTCACCCCCGACCTCACCGCTCCAGACAACGCAGATGTCTTACCGCTGGTCACTTTCCGGCGCTACCTACGGTCCCCCCCCCCTGCTTTTCCTCTGCTGTCTTGTCTGCACTCCCCCCCTCTGTGGAGCTCTCTCTTTTGAATACCAACAGTGCCACAGACACTCTGTGTTCCACGCTTACATCCTGCTTGGACAACATATGCCCTCTTACATCTGGACCAGCCCGTGCATCCCTGTCTGCCCCCTGGTTATCGGATGTACCACGTGAGCATCGCACCAGCCTCCGGTCAGCTGAGAGAAAATGGCACAAGTCAAAAGACCATACTGACCTCTCTCTCTCTACTTTCTCCGTTGACGTCACCTCTGCAAAAACTGATTATAACCACTCGAAGATCAGCAACTCTCCTGACTCTCGCACACTCTTAAAAACCTTCTCTGCTCTCCTCTGTCCGCCTGCTCCCACACCTTCATCCGAGTTAACGGCTGATGATTTTGCATCGTTCTTCGTAAAGAAAACTACCGCCATCAACAGCCAATTTTCTACGCCACCATCACCCGCCTTTTCTCTTATGTCTGAAGATGATGTTTCCAAGGTCATTGGTTCCAACCTTCCTACCACCTGCCCACTGGATCCCATCCCCACCCATCTCCTCCATGCCATCTCTCCAGCAGTTGTGCCTGGTCTGACCCGCATCATCAACTCTTTGCTCACCACTGGGACATTTCCCACTGCTTTCAAAGAGGCCTGCATCACACCGCTACTGAAGAAACTCACTCTCAACCTTACACTGCTAGAACACTACAGGCCGGTGTAGTGTGTGAAAATGCATATCTTCCGTCAAAATGTAGATGACTGATTTTAACCTCTTATTATTTTCTGTCTTCTTAAAAAAGTATTTTTTTACTTACCTCACTATTCTTAGCTTTGTATACTGTGCTAGGCTTTAATGGACTGGATTTAATTAACTTATGCATTTTGTTGCCTATATTGTTATAATTGCTTCCAATGTTTCCTCGTCTGTAAGTCGCTTTGGATAAAAACGTCTGCTAAATTACTAAATGTAAATTTTATGAAATGTGTAATGTCATGTGTAATGTGTAATGTGTAGTGTGTGGCCTTGAAATTTTAGCATGTCTACGTAATCATGAATAAATGCTTCTTGAGACACACAGTGTTGCTTCTTTGCATGCATCAAATTAATTGTTTCTGGCTATATGCATCCATGCATTAGTTTGAGAGGGGTGGAAATGGGACACTTGGGTGAAACAAAACTGCCCCAAAAGTACCCCCCCCACTTTAAATAGAGTTTTTTCTAAGTCAATTTGGTACATTTCTCTGATCCGATTTGAAATTCTTAAAACTTCTTGTTCAATCCTTACATCATTGTGTCACGTGTGCACATCAAACAAGCATTTTCTCATTTCTTTGAACAAGTTGCAAATGCTTTGGTTCATCCATGCAAATGATTATGACAAAATTCTGTGCAGATTCCTACATTATCAATTGCTTATGTCATGTTGATCAAAATGCATTATAATGGGTCTCTGTAGAATAGTATAATCCCCACGACATTTAAGCACTAGTTTTACAATATACAGTAAGTATACTTTAAGTAAACAGTGGCATTTTATTTTACTCAATTTAGTGTTTTGCATTGCTATATTCTTTCCACATAGGACTGCAAGACAACTTCACTGTGTTGCAGACGGCCCCTTTTCACACCTAAACAGTCTTTTGACACTCTCTACAGGATCTCATCCCTGAACAAGAGAGGGGGCAGATTGGAGATGACCTGCCAAAGTACGTGTTAGTTTGGGACAATGTCAGTTTCCATCGCTCCAACATCATCAGGCAATGGTTTGCGGCCCACAACAGGATGCTGGTGGAGTTCCTCTCACCCTACTCAACCACGTTGAGGAATTTTTCTCAGCATGAAGATTAAAAGTATATGATCGCCAGCCTTATACACAGATGACCCTTCTGGCTGCCATGGATGTAACGTGTGATGACATCACAGCTGATGTCTGCAGAGGCTGGATTAGACACTCTGAAAGATGATTTTCACGCTGTATCGCAAGAGAAGATATTTGTTGTGATGTGGATGAGAATCCGTTGCCCAAAAGACAGGAACGTCAGGAGGTGTAGGAAGACTGCACTGTAATTCCACTGCACTGCATGTACAGTTTTCCCTAAGGAGATTGTCTTATGTTCAGATTTCTACATTTGTTTGTGCTATGCAGTGCTGTCTTTTCCTGTCTGCATCACAATGACACTGTCTGTCAATAAATTATTGTACAAACAGTAAAAGCGTTAACGTGAATCATGTGCCGTCTCTTGCAATAAACAATCAAAACCAGAAATGCACTTACTGTTTTGCAAATGACAAGGATGATTCGAGAAATGCTCCACTCATCACTCTCAGGTCACTCCGCTGCACACGTCTGATCACTTCTTTGTCACCCCCGACCTCACCGCTCCAGACAACGCAGATGTCTTACCGCTGGTCACTTTCCGGCGCTACCTACGGTCCCTCCCTCCTGCTTTTCCTCTGCTGTCTTGTCTGCACTCCCCCCTCTGAGGAGCTCTCTCTTTTGAATACCAACAGTGCCACAGACACTCTGTGTTCCACGCTTACATCCTGCTTGGAAAACATATGCCCTCTTACATCTGGACCAGCCCGTGCATCCCTGTCTGCCCCCTGGTTATCGGATGTACCACGTGAGCATCGCACCAGCCTCCGGTCAGCTGAGAGCAAATGGCACAAGTCAAAAGACCATACTGACCTCTCTCTCTCTACTTTCTCCGTTGACGTCACCTCTGCAAAAACTGATTATAACCACTCGAAGATCAGCAACTCTCCTGACTCTCGCACACTCTTAAAAACCTTCTCTGCTCTCCTCTGTCCGCCTGCTCCCACACCTTCATCGGAGTTAACTACTGAAGAAACTCACTCTCAACCTTACACTGCTAGAACACTACAGGCCGGTGTAGTGTGTGAAAATGCATATCTTCCGTCAAAATGTAGATGACTGATTTTAACCTCTTATTATTTTCTGTCTTCTTAAAAAAATATTTTTTTTACTTACCTCACTATTCTTAGCTTTGTATACTGTGCTAGGCTTTAATGGACTGGATTTAATTAACTTATGCATTTTGTTGCCTATATTGTTATAATTGCTTCCAATGTTTCCTCGTCTGTAAGTCGCTTTGGATAAAAACGTCTGCTAAATGACTAAATGTAAATTTTATGAAATGTGTAATGTCATGTGTAATGTGTAATGTGTAGTGTGTGGCCTTGAAATTTTAGCATGTCTACGTAATCATGAATAAATGCTTCTTGAGACACACAGTGTTGCTTCTTTGCATGCATCAAATTAATTGTTTCTGGCTATATGCATCCATGCATTAGTTTGAGAGGGGTGGAAATGGGACACTTGGGTGAAACAAAACTGCCCCAAAAGTAACCCCCCCACTTTAAATACAGTTTTTTCTAAGTCAATTTGGTACATTTCTCTGATCCGATTTGAAATTCTCAAAACTTCTTGTTCAATCCTTACATCATTGTGTCACGTGTGCACATCAAACAAGCATTTTCTCATTTCTTTGAACAAGTTGCAAATGCTTTGGTACATCCATGCAAATGATTATGACAAAACTCTGTGCAGATTCCTACATTATCAATTGCTTATGTCATGTTGATCAAAATGCATTATAATGGGTCTCTGTAGAATAGTATTATTCCCACGACATTTAAGCACTAGTTTTACAATATACAGTAAGTATACTGTTGTGGAATTCTTATTCCTTAATCAAGGTGAGTCAATTTTGACAAACGCAATATACAGAGACATCAGGTACTTTGCAAAGTATTTTATTGTCGTTTAATCTGCATCATAAGCAATGAGCATGGTGCAGAGCAAAGGCGCTCTTTCCTTCTGCACCCAGAGTTTATATATTAAAACGTGAAAACCCCCTCCCTTTGCCCCCTAGCCAGAATCCCGAGCTGGTTTCCGAGAAGTGATGCCCGTTATTCCAAACAGAACATCTTGGCCTCTGCTCGAGGGCAAAGGCAGAGTGGTATGACGTGTATAGAGAAAAACATGATAACATAGAGAAGAAAACATGGATAAAAACTTCATAAACATATAGATAGACACATCAAGAAGCTAGACTAGAAAATTTCCATTACATTCCCCCCTTTTATCATATATGATAACCAAAATCTTTATACTTTGACCATGTAAGATGAGCAACGCCCTTTCTCTTACAGGTTTCATTCTTCTATCTAAACAGTTCTTAAAATCCCACTAGAATCGGTAACACCACCTGCTTCAGCCTTCGTCACTTTCCATATTCTTAATCTCATTTGTGGAATTGCTCCCGTTCCCTCATAACTAAAATTTTTCTGAGTTAGAGCTAGTCTAAAACTTTCTCTTTTTCCTTTTTATTTGGCCGTCCCAGGGGACATAATGGCCCACATTTTCAAATTTTGTTGCCTTATCCAGAACATCAACTGAGGTACACGTACCTCTACACAAATACATATTCATTCCCCAGTACCTAGCAGAATTAGGGTAACACTGTCCGTCCCCATACCATTTTATTAAACTTGGAATATAGTGTTGCACAAAAACAAAATTCTATAATCTCTAATTTCTCGGGGTTCGATGCGTCCCCGACTCAACAGTTGATTCCCTTTGCGAGCACCAATAGTGCCCCTCCTGTCGCTTCAGTCAGCACGACCATTGCGAAGAGCCATTGTGGATGCCATTTTGATGGGCCTATGGTTGGAGTTGCCACTCCTTGGACCTTTTTGCAGTGGGAGGTGTGTCTTTCCCACGACTTCCTGGAAGCTGTGTAATGATTTGTCAGCTCCATTTGCTACTGCTCTTTTGACCTGCACAAAAATTTTGAGAGCAAAAAACACAAAAACACATTGCTTGTAACATCCCCCCTTTTGACACGTGGTCTAGACCACGTGTCAAAATTGCAAAAGCAGGGAAAAAATGTTTTGGCAAACAGGTGAGGCCATTTGGGCCCCCCCAAACATTGTCTGTGTATTTACATGAGCACTCCTTCCAGAGTGCACGCTCAGCTGGTTCTGCAAAATGTTTGCATCTCTGCAAGAGAAAGAGTTTTGTTAGTGATTTCTGGAGACAATCTGTCTGTCTCTGATGTTGCTTGCTTTGCTGCAAGGTCAGCTCGTCGGCTTCCTGCAAAAATTGTTTCAGATACAAAAGTGTGTGTGTCACAGTCACACACAACAATGGCAATTGGTAGAAGAATGGCAGATAGTAAATCAGCAACCTGTGTGTGGTTAAGAATCTTTTTACCATCAGCTTTCAAAAAGTTCCTGTGTTTCCAACGTGTGCCAAAATCATGAGCTACACCAAATGCATATCTACTGTCTGTGTGAATGTCTACATTTTTATTCTTTGCTAATTTGCATGCGTGTGTGAGTGCAATGAGCTCTGCTGTCTGAGCAGAGAAATGGTCCCTAAAAATGATATCAATTGCTTCTTTTCTCTTGGACTTGCGATGTCTGTAATTGCAGACACGCTTTTCGGACAGCTGTCTGCCGCGGTCAGTAATTTTGTGACCCAAAAATGAACAAATCGTTTTGCCAGCTGGACTTTGGAGACATTTACTTCTACTCTCTTATCTTTTAAACTGGAAACAAAGGCCTGCGCACCGGTAAATTTGGGCATGGCACAACTATGCCTTTTTTGAGAAACTCGTTGAATATTGGCCTTATGCCATTGAGGTCTTCTGATTTGAGGCTTCTGTTTTGAGGGGGTATTGCTGTTTGCGTGGATGGAAATTACCCTTGGGCGTTATCACAACAGGTTCTCAGTTCCTAATCAACCAAACATAATATTTTCCTGTTATCAACAGCTGACGGGCACCTTTCCCAAAATTTCTTCATTCATCTTTTTGTGTGTGAAAACACTTCAAGTCCCCTTGTTGCTGTCAGACAGGCATGATTTTCACGATGGGCGTGCAACAAATTTGAATATTGCACGTCGTCCCTTTTAACCCATTCTATGGCGTGCGCATATTTGTCAGCAAAACACCCACATCTCCCCACACCATTGTAATCAACGTCATGAGGCTCTGTGAGGCAATACCTTCTACATCATACTCACGTAATTCAATATTACATCGTACAGCTGTACGAGCGCTGCACACGGGTCGTGTTGGTATCATGCTCAATCTGTCATCATACACATTATGACTCTGCCCAGCAAATGAATCGGGCAGCAGTCAGACATGAGAAACCTGTGTTGAAATTTGACACTCCCCAACTCACATTGCACCCTTTTGACATAAATTATTTTACATTAGAGCCACTAGCATTTAGGGAAAACACAGCTAGTTTAGACTCTGGCAAATTAAAACACTTCTTGTGAATCACAGTAGGCTATTTGTTGCCCCTGAATCTATCAAAAACTCAAGCGGTTTGTTGCACACAAGCATTGTGCATTTTAGCAAAGTTCAGAAAGCGTTTTCATTCATCATGGAATGTGAGCTAAGCAGATCTTCATTGCATACAGTAGGAAAAAGCATTTCTTCATTGCATATGCTAAGGGAAATCATACTCACCACCCTCGGAATGATGCCTCACCTCCTCACTTCCATCTACCTTTTCTCTTGACCTCCGTGATCTCCGAGGCTCAGGACAATCTTTGTGCCAGTGCCCCGTTCTTCCACAATTGAAACACTTCTCTGGATCATAATTACTAGAGGGTTTAAAACCTCCTCTCCCTCGCCATCTTCCTATTCTTCCGTGTTCTCCTCAGATATTCATTAGAGCCATGTGGAGTTCTTTATCTTGTGTGTTTTTCTTCTGAAGCTCTTTCTTGCATGTTTGTCTTTCGGCGTGTACAGCATGACGGACAATCTCACTCATTCTCGCGCGATCTGGCTCGATGCACGATTTTTCCACTTCTCGTCTCAGCTCTTCTCTGAGGTTCCGCAGAAAAGCGGATCTGAGATGTCCTTCGAACGGACCAATGTCCGGTCCGTCTGAATCAGGTTGAAGTCCAGAATATTCTTTAAATACTTCCTCCACAGGCCATTTACCCTGTAACTTTCTCAGGTCAGATGGTTTCAGTTTGACTTTCAACAGTCTCTCTTATTCTTTCATTGAGGGTGAGAATTCTTTGCAAAATGTCAAAAGTTCTTTATCTGTCGGTGCTGGTTGCGCTCTTTCTTGCTTTTGACGCACCACGGGCTGTGGTGGAGACGGCACTGGTGCTGGTGGAGACACTGATGGGGGCACTGGAGCTGCCTCGATCGGGTTCAGATGTCGGTGAGGAGGGACACAATCATCCTCCGGTTGGTGTTTGTAACAAGTCATAGATGGGGGTAAAGGAGACAGAGGGGTTAAATCATTATATTCAAGCAAAACAGGGTACAATGGAGTTTTCGGTGGTGGCGGTTCTTCCAATGCCATTTCTTTAAAAACATAGTCACGTCTATTAGCTTCCCTCTCCCATAACTCTAAACATTTACACGCTTCATCATATTTTTCCCTTTCTTTTTTGGACATTTTAAATATGTCTTTTTTACCCATGTGTTCTGTTATTTTTCCTAATTTTGTGGTACTAAATGTACTGTTTTCTGGAAAGTTAGCTTTTTCGTTTAAATAGGGTACACCTTGTAAACTTCCCGTTCCCCACCCTTTCCTCATTTCTCTGTATGTTGGTTTATCCATATCATTTCTTAGTAGTCCCCCAGACTGTTTAGAATCTCTCTCGATTCTGAGTAGTCTCCCCTCTTTAACCAGACTGTTTTAATCAGTCCCCCAGACTGTTTAGAATCTCTCGATTCTGAGTAGTCTCCCCTCTTTAACCAGACTGTTTTAATCAGTCCCCCAGACTGTTTAGCGCTAAGTAGTCTCCCCTTTCGTTCCAGACTGTTCAGAAATCTATCTGACTCACCACTTTTCCTTTTTGTGCCTTGCACTGAGTTCTTTTGGGATCACGTCAGCCTGGGGTCCGGAGTAGAGTTCTCTCGTCCCTGTTTGGGGTTAGAGCTGGATTTGCTATGTCCAGGATGATCAGTCAACTCTAGTCCGTTCTCCGTCAGCCTTGTGATCCCATACCTCGTCGCCAAATTGTTGTGGAATTTTCTTATTCCTTAATCAAGGTGAGTCAATTTTGACAAACGCAATATACAGAGACATCAGGTACTTTGCAAAGTATTTTATTGTCGTTTAATCTGCATCATAAGCAATGAGCATGGTGCAGAGCAAAGGCGCTCTTTCCTTCTGCACCCAGAGTTTATATATTAAAACGTGAAAACCCCCTCCCTTTGCCCCCTAGCCAGAATCCCGAGCTGGTTTCCGAGAAGTGATGCCCGTTATTCCAAACAGAACATCTTGGCCTCTGCTCGAGGGCAAAGGCAGAGTGGTATGACGTGTATAGAGAAAAACATGATAACATAGAGAAGAAAACATGGATAAAAACTTCATAAACATATAGATAGACACATCAAGAAGCTAGACTAGAAAATTTCCATTACAATACTTTAAGTAAACGGTGGCATTTTATTTTACTCAATTTAGTGTTTTGCATTGCTATATTCTTTCCACATAGGACTGCAAGACAACTTCACTGTGTTGCAGACGGCCCCATTTCACACCTAAACAGTCTTTTGACACTCTCTACAAGGATCTCATCCCTGAACAAGAGAGGGGGCAGATTGGAGATGACCTGCCAAAGTACGTGTTAGTTTGGGACAATGTCAGTTTCCATCGCTCCAACATCATCAGGCAATGGTTTGCGGCCCACAACAGGATGCTGGTGGAGTTCCTCTCACCCTACTCAACCCCGTTGAGGAATTTTTCTCAGCATGAAGATTAAAACTATATGATGGCCAGCCGCATACACATATGACCCTTCTGGCTGCCTTGGGTGTAACGTGTGATGACATCACAGCTGATGCCTGCAGAGGCTGGATTAGACACTCTGAAAGATGATTTTCACGCTGTATCGCAAGAGAAGATATTTGTTGTGATGTGGATGATAATCCGTTGCCCAAAAGACAGGAACGTCAGGAGGTGTAGGAAGACTGCACTGTAATTCCACTGCACTGCATGTACAGTTTTCCCAAAGGAGATTGTCTTATGTTCAGATTTCTACATTTGTTTGTGCTATGCAGTGCTGTCTTTTCCTGTCTGCATCACAATGACACTGTCTGTCAATAAATTATTGTACAAACAGTAAAAGCGTTAACGTGAATCATGTGCCGTCTCTTGCAATCAAACAATCAAAACCAGAAATGCACTTACTGTTTTGCAAATGACAAGGATGATTCGAGAAATGCTCCACTCATCACTCTCAGGTCACTCCGCTGCACACGTCTGATCACTTCTTTGTCACCCCCGACCTCACTGCTCCAGACAACGCAGATGTCATGATGGAAGAACGGAGAGAGGCCCAATTGCGGTGAAACAGCTGGTTTTATTTACCCTGCCCACAGGGAACACAAGAGAGCATGCACAACCCCGAAGGGAGAGACAAAAACCCCGAAGGGAGAGAAGAATGACCCCGAAGGGAGAGTTCTCAGGCGATCCTCTATCGACGCGTCTGCAGCACAGGTTGGTTGTCACACCCGGAGAATCCGGGTTCTAGACGGCGGCTGCGGACCGCAACGATAGAAGCAGGGTTTGGTGATAGGCAGGGTATGCTCCAGGGTCCCAGACGGCGTGGCTGGGTAAAGTCCCGGGGAGCTGGTGGGAGAGCTTCGTGGGCAGCCGATGCAGGGAGTCACTGGAGCGCCGGCGGGAAACTAGCGGGCAGATGCAGATGAAAAAATAATAGGAGGAATACAAAACTACCTAGGGAAAATAACAAACACTAGAAGAACCGAACTAGACTAGACTAAATAAATAATGCAAATAACAGATAGAAGAGAGTTTGAAGTCTAGACTCGACTGGACTGGACTGGACTGGACAGGACAAGGAGTCAGCTAAAGGTAGTGCTAAAATAAACACACACACGCAACGGACTGACAAAGAACAAGAGCACACGAGGGAATGAAATAGGAAACCTCTTAATTACTGAATGGGCAACAGCCGCGTAGCGCAACCCGCGAGCGGGAAGCGCTAGCGAAACTCGCTACAGGTGACAGGGTGATCAGCGGAGTCGTGAGGGAAACCCAGTGAGGGAGACACGGGGGCGGGGCTGGTGACGCAGACACAGAACACGCGGAAAACTGTCAAACAATTCCCCACGCGTTCAACATGAAACAAAACACAGTCACGCAGGCAAAAAACTGAACCACAGACCCAGAGTCATGACAGCAGATGTCTTACCGCTGGTCACTTTCCGGCGCTACCTACGGTCCCTCCCTCTTGCTTTTCCTCTGCTGTCTTGTCTGCACTCCCCCCCTCTGAGGAGCTCTCACTTTTGAATACCAACAGTGCCACAGACACTCTGTGTTCCACGCTTACATCCTGCTTGGACAACATATGCCCTCTTGAATCTGGACCAGCCCGTGCATCCCTGTCTGCCCCCTGGTTATCGGATGTACCACGTGAGCATCGCACCAGCCTCCGGTCAGCTGAGAGAAAATGGCACAAGTCAAAAGACCATACTGACCTCTCTCTCTCTACTTTCTCCGTTGACGTCACATCTGCAAAAACTGATTATAACCACTCGAAGATCAGCAACTCTCCTGACTCTCGCACACTCTTAAAAACCTTCTCTGCTCTCCTCTGTCCGCCTGCTCCCACACCTTCATCGGAGTTAACGGCTGATGATTTTGCATCGTTCTTCGTAAAGAAAACTACCGCCATCAACAGCCAATTTTCTACGCCACCATCACCCGCCTTTTCTCCTATGTCTGAAGATGATGTTTCCAAGGTCATTGGTTCCAACCACCCTACCACCTGCCCACTGGATCCCATCCCCACCCATCTCCTCCATGCCATCTCTCCAGCAGTTGTGCCTGGTCTGACCCGCATCATCAACTCTTTGCTCACCACTGGGACATTTCCCACTGCTTTCAAAGAGGCCTGCATCACACCGCTACTGAAGAAACTCACTCTCAACCTTACACTGCTAGAACACTACAGGCCGGTGTAGTGTGTGAAAATGCATATCTTCCGTCAAAATGTAGATGACTGATTTTAACCTCTTATTATTTTCTGTCTTCTTAAAAAATTATTTTTTTACCTACCTCACTATTCTTAGCTTTGTATACTGTGCTAGGCTTTAATGGACTGGATTTAATTAACTTATGCATTTTGTTGCCTATATTGTTATAATTGCTTCCAATGTTTCCTCGTCTGTAAGTCGCTTTGGATAAAAACGTCTGCTAAATGACTAAATGTAAATTTTATGAAATGTGTAATGTCATGTGTAATGTGTAATGTGTAGTGTGTGGCCTTGAAATTTTAGCATGTCTAAGTAATGATGAATAAATGCTTCTTGAGACACACAGTGTTGCTTCTTTGCATGCATCAAATTAATTGTTTCTGGCTAAACGTACAAAAAAGTATGAGCATATTAGCCCGGTTCTGTCAACCTTGCACTGGTTACCTATAAAGCATCGCATAAATTTTTAAATCTTGCTTATTACCTATAAAGCCTTGCATGGTTTAGCTCCTCACTACTTGAGAGAACTTCTAACGTATTATAGTCCATCACGTGCACTACGCTCTCAGGCGTCAGGTCAGTTGGTAATACCTAGAATTTCAAAATCAAGTGCAGGCGGCAGATCCTTTTCTTATCTAGCGCCTAAACTTTGGAACAGTCTTCCCTGCAATATCCGGGAGGCGGACACACTCTGTCAGTGTAAATCTAGACTAAAGACGCATCTTTTTAATCTTGCATACACTACATTATCATAATATATGTATTTCAAAGATCTAGGCTGCACTAGTTAGATCAACCGGAACCAGGGACACTTCCAATAACAACTGATGCATTTGTTGCATCAAAGAGTGCAGAACAGTACTCTACTCTCAGCCAGTCTTGTCTCATTGTTCCAAGGTTACAAGAGCGGAGCGGGCAGGGCGCAATCCATTCCTAGACCTGACAAATGCTGGACGAAGGAAGTGACGTCCCTACAAAACTTCAGCCACTATTAGATTATTAATGATAATTTTAAATCTAATTTTTTTATTTTCGCCTTGTTGTGCAAGCACTGTTGAGCTTGTGCAGAGGCTGCAGTTTTTGCCAGAGGGGAACTGGAATCCCCTGGTTAGGCCTGGTTTCCCTCCGAGGTTTTTTTTCTCCTCCAATGGAGTTTTGGGTTCCTCGCCACCGTTTGCATACTGTTTTGCACTGTTTTGCCTGGCCGGGGGGGGCTGCTAGAATTTGTTAGTCTTATTTAATTAACACTGCATATAGGAATTTATTGTGTGTCTGATATTTGACCTGTGTTTTGAATTCCATAATCTTTTATGTTTTACTTATAGTCATTTTTTCTTGTACAGCTGCTTTGTAACAATGAAAATTGTAAAAAGCGCTATATAAATAAAGCTGACTTGACTTGACTTGACTAAATGCATCCATGCATTAGTTTGAGAGGGGTGGAAATGGGACACTTGGATGAAACAAAACTGCCCCAAAAGTACCCCCCCCCCACTTTAAATACAGTTTTTTCTAAGTCAATTTGGTACATTTCTCTGATCCGATTTGAAATTCTCAAAACTTCTTGTTCAATCCTTACATCCTTGTGTCACGTGTGCACATCAAACAAGCATTTTTTCATTTCTTTGAACAAGTTGCAAATGCTTTGGTACATCCATGCAAATGATTATGACAAAATTCTGTGCAGATTCCTACATTATCAATTGCTTATGTCATGTTGATCAAAATGCATTATAATGGGTCTCTGTAGAATAGTATAATCCCCACGACATTTAAGCACTAGTTTTACAATATACAGTAAGTATACTTTAAGTAAACGGTGGCATTTTATTTTACTCAATTTAGTGTTTTGCATTGCTATATTCTTTCCACATAGGACTGCAAGACAACTTCACTGTGTTGCAGACGGCCCCTTTTCACACCTAAACAGTCTTTTGACACTCTCTACAGGGATCTCATCCCTGAACAAGAGAGGGGGCAGATTGGAGATGACCTGCCAAAGTACGTGTTAGTTTGGGACAATGTCAGTTTCCATCGCTCCAACATCATCAGGCAATGGTTTGCGGCCCACAACAGGATGCTGGTGGAGTTCCTCTCACCCTACTCAACCCCGTTGAGGAATTTTTCTCAGCATGAAGATTAAAAGTATATGATGGCCAGCCGCATACACAGATGACCCTTCTGGCTGCCTTGGATGTAACGTGTGATGACATCACAGCTGATGCCTGCAGAGGCTGGATTAGACACTCTGAAAGATGATTTTCACGCTGTATCGCAAGAGAAGATATTTGTTGTGATGTGGATGAGAATCCGTTGCCCAAAAGACAGGAACGTCAGGAGGTGTAGGAAGACTGCACTGTAATTCCACTGCACTGCATGTACAGTTTTCCCTAAGGAGATTGTCTTATGTTCAGATTTCTACATTTGTTTGTGCTATGCAGTGCTGTCTTTTCCTGTCTGCATCACAATGACACTGTCTGTCAATAAATTATTGTAAAAACAGTAAAAGCGTAAATGTGACTCATGTGCCGTCTCTTGCAATCAAACAATCAAAACCAGAAATGCACTTACTGTTTTGCAAATGACAAGGATGATTCGAGAAATGCTCCACTCATCACTCTCAGTTCACTCCGCTGCACACGTCTGATCACTTCTTTATCATCCCCGACCTCACCGCTCCAGACAACGCATATGTCTTACCGCTGGTCACTTTCCGGCGCTACCTACGGTCCCTCCCTCCTGCTTTTCCTCTGCTGTCTTGTCTGCACTCCCCCCCTCTGAGGAGCTCTCTCTTTTGAATACCAACTGTGCCACAGACACTCTGTGTTCCACGCTTACATCCTGCTTGGACAACATATGCCCTCTTACATCTGGACCAGCCCGTGCATCCCTGTCTGCCCCCTGGTTATCGGATGTACCACGTGAGCATCGCACCAGCCTCCGGTCAGCTGAGAGAAAATGGCAAAATTCAAAAGACCATACTGACCTCTCTCTCTCTACCAGTCTCTTCTCTCTACTTTCTCCGTTGACGTCACCTCTGCAAAAACTGATTATAACCACTCGAAGATCAGCTACTCTCCTGACTCTCGCACACTCTTAAAAACCTTCTCTGCTCTCCTCTGTCCACCTGCTCCCACACCTTCATCGGAGTTAACGGCTGATGATTTTGAATCGTTCTTCGTAAAGAAAACTACCGCCTTCAACAGCCAATTTTCTACGCCACCATCACCCGCCTTTTCTCCTATGTCTGAAGATGATGTTTCCAAGGTCATTGGTTCCAACCACCCTACCACCTGCCCACTGGATCCCATCCCCACCCATCTCCTCTATGCCATCTCTCCAGCAGTTGTGCCTGGTCTGACCCGCATCATCAACTCTTTGCTCACCACTGGGACATTTCCCACTGCTTTCAAAGAGGCCTGCATCACACCGCTACTGAAGAAACTCAATTTCTCAACCTTACACTGCTAGAACACTACAGGCCGGTGTAGTGTGTGAAAATGCATATCTTCCGTCAAAATGTAGATGACTGATTTTAACCTCTTATTATTTTCTGTCTTCTTAAAAAAATATTTTTTTACTTACCTCACTATTCTTAGCTTTGTATACTGTCCATCCATCCATCCATCCATTTTCTTCCGCTTATCCGGGACCGGGTCGCGGGGGCAGCAGTCTAAGCAGAGATGCCCAGACATCCCTCACCCTAGACACTTCCTCCAGCTCTTCCGGGGGGACACCGAGGCGTTCCCAGGCCAGCCGGGAGACATAGTCCCACCAGCGTGTCCTAGGTCTTCCCCGGGGTCTCCTCCCGGTCGGACGGGCCCGGAACACCTTCCGAGGAAGAGTCCAGTAGGCATCCGTAACAGATGCCCAAGCCACCTCAGCTGACCCCTCTCGATGTGGAGGAGCAGCGGCTCTACTCCGAGCTCCTCGCGGGTGACCGAGCTTCTCACCCTATCTCTAAGGGATCGCCCAGCCACCCTGCGGAGGAAGCTCATTTCAGCCGCCTGTATCCGGGATCTTGTCCTTTCGGTCATGACCCAAAGCTCATGACCATAGGTGAGAGTAGGAACGTAGATTGACCGGTAAATTGAGAGCTTCGCCTTGCGGCTCAGCTCTTTCTTCACCACGACGGACCGGTACATCGACCGCATTACTGCAGAAGCTGCACCGATCCGTCTGTCAATCTCCCGTTCCCTCCTCCCCTCACTCGTGAACAAGACCCCGAGATACTTAAACTCCTCCACTTGAGGAAGGAACTCTCCACCAACCTGAAGTGGGCAAGCCACCCTTTTCCGACTGAGGACCATGGCCTCGGATTTGGAGGTACTGATTTTCATTCCAGCCGCTTCACACTCTGCTGTAAACCGTCCCAGTGCATGCTGAAGGTCCTGGTTTGAAGGGGCCAACACGACGACATCATCCGCAAATAGCAGAGACGAGATCGTGTGGTCCCCAAACCTGACACCCTCCGGCCCCTGGCTGCGCCTAGAAATTCTGTCCATAAAAATTACGAACAGAACCGGTGACAAAGGGCAGCCCTGCCGGAGTCCGACATGCACTGGGAACAGGTCCGACTTACTGCCGGCAATGCGAACCAAGCTCCTGCTTCGGTCGTACAGGGACCTGACAGCCCTTAGCAAAGGACCACAGACCCCATACTCCCGAAGCACCCTCCACAGGATGCCGCGAGGGACACAGTCGAATGCTTTCTCCAAATCCACAAAACACATGTGGATTGGTTGAGCAAACTCCCATGCACCCTCCAGCACCCTGTAGAGGGTGTAGAGCTGGTCCAGCGTTCCACGGCCTGGACGAAAACCACACTGTTCCTCCTGAATCCGAGGTTCTACTATCGGCCGTATTCTCCTCTCCAGTACCCTGGCATAGACTTTCCCGGGAAGGCTGAGAAGTGTGATCCCCCTGTAGTTGGAACACACCCTCCGGTCCCCCTTCTTAAAAAGAGGGACCACCACCCCGGTCTGCCATCCCAGAGGCACTGTCCCCGACCGCCACGCGATGCTGCAGAGGCGTGTCAGCCAAGACAGCCCCACAACATCCAGAGACTTGAGGTACTCAGGGCGAATCTCATCCACCCCCGGTGCCCTGCCACTGAGGAGTTTCTTGACTACCTCAGTGACTTCGGCTTGGGTGATGGACGAGTCCACCTCTGAGCCCTCAGCCTCTGCTTCCTCAATGGAGGACGTGACGGTGGGATTGAGGAGATCCTCGAAGTACTCCTTCCACCGACCGACGACATCCCAAGTTGAGGTCAACAGCCTCCCACCTCCACTGTAAACAGCGTTGGTAGGGCACTGTTTCCCTCTCCTGAGGCGCCGGACGGTTTGCCAGAATCTCTTCGAGGCCAGTCGATAGTCCTTCTCCATGGCCTTACCAAACTCCTCCCATGCCCGAGTTTTTGCCTCCACAACCACCCGGGCAGCAGTCCGCTTGGCCTGCCGGTACCTGTCAGCTGCCTCAGGAGTCCCACAAGCCAACCAGGCCCGATAAGACTCCTTCTTCAGCTTGACGGTTTCCCTTACTTCCGGTGTCCACCACCGGGTTCGGGGATTCCCGCCTCGACAGGCACCGGAGACCTTACGGCCACAGCTCCGAGTGGCCGCTTCGACAATGGAGGCGGAGAACATGGTCCACTCGGACTCAATGTCTCCAGCCTCCCTCGGGATCTGGTTGAAGCTCTGCCGGAGGTGGGAGTTAAAGATCTCTCTGACAGGAGACTCGGCAAGGCGTTCCCAGCAGACCCTTACAGTACGTTTGGGTCTGCCGAGTCTGTCCAGCTTCCTCTCCTGCCATCGGATCCAACTCACCACCAGGTGGTGATCAGTTGACAGCTCCGCCCCTCTCTTAACCCGAGTGTCCAAAACATATGGTCGCAGGTCAGATGAAACAACCACAAAGTCGATCATCGACCTGCGGCCTAGGGTGTCCTGGTGCCACGTGCACTGATGGACACCCTTATGCTTGAACATGGTGTTCGTTATAGACAAACTGTGACTAGCACAGAAGTCCAATAACTGAACACCGCTCGGGTTCAGATCAGGGGGGCCGTTCCTCCCAATCACGCCCCTCCAGGTGTCACTGTCGTTGCCGACATGGGCGTTGAAGTCCCCCAGTAGGACGACGGAGTCCCCAGTCGGAGCACTTTCCAGCACCCCTCCCAGAGACTCCAAGAAGGTCGGGTACTCTGCACTGCCGTTCGGCCCGTAGGCACAAACAACAGTGAGAGACCTAACCCCGACCCGTAGGCGCAGGGAAACGACCCTCTCGTTCACCGGGGTAAACTCCAACACATGGCGGGAGAGCTGGGGGGCTATAAGCAGACCCACACCAGCCCGCCGCCTCTCACCATGGGCAACTCCAGAGTGATGAAGTGTCTATCCTCTCTCGAGGAGTGTGGTTCCAGAGCCCAAGCCATGCGTAGAGGTGATCCCGACTATCTCTAGTCGGAACCTCTCAACCTCCCGCACCATCTCATTTGTATACTGTGCTAGGCTTTAATGGACTGGATTTAATTAACTTATGCATTTTCTTGCCTATATTGTTATAATTGCTTCCAATGTTTCCTCGTCTGTAAGTCGCTTTGGATAAAAACGTCTGCTAAATTACTAAATGTAAATTTTATGAAATGTGTAATGTCATGTGTAATGTGTAATGTGTAGTGTGTGGCCTTGAAATTTTAGCATGTCTACGTAATCATGAATAAATGCTTCTTGAGACACACAGTGTTGCTTCTTTGCATGCATCAAATGAATTGTTTCTGGCTATATGCATCCATGCATTAGTTTGATAAGGGTGGAAATGGGACACTTGGGTGAAACAAAACTGCCCCCCACTTTAAATACAGTTTTTTCTAAGTCAATTTGGTACATTTCTCTGATCCGATTTGAAATTCTCAAAACTTCTTGTTCAATCCTTACATCCTTGTGTCACGTGTGCACATCAAAAAAGCATTTTCTAATTTCTTTGAACAAGTTGCAAATGCTTTGGTACATCCATGCAAATGATTACGACAAAATTCTGTGCAGATTCCTACATTATCAATTGCTTATGTCATGTTGATCAAAATGCATTATAATGGGTCTCTGTAGAATAGTATAATCCCCACGACATTTAAGCACTAGTTTTACAATATACAGTAAGTATACTTTAAATAAACAGTGGCATTTTATTTTACTCAATTTAGTGTTTTGCATTGCTATATTCTTTCCACATAGGACTGCAAGACAACTTCACTGTGTTGCAGACGGCCCCTTTTCAAACCTAAACAGTCTTTTGACACTCTCTACAGAGATCTCATCCCTGAACAAGAGAGGGGGCAGATTGGAGATGACCTGCCAAAGTACGTGTTAGTTTGGGACAATGTCAGTTTCCATTGCTCCAACATCATCAGGCAATGGTTTGCGGCCCACAACAGGATGCTGGTGGAGTTCCTCTCACCCTACTCAACCCCGTTGAGGAATTTTTCTCAGCATGAAGATTAAAAGTATATGATGGCCAGCCGCATACACAGATGACCCTTCTGGCTGCCATGGATGTAACGTGTGATGACATCACAGCTGATGCCTGCAGAGGCTGGTTTAGACACTCTGAAAGATGATTTTCACGCTGCATCGCAAGAGAAGATATTTGTTGTGATGTGGATGAGAATCCGTTGCCCAAAAGACAGGAACGTCAGGAGGTGTAGGAAGACTGCACTGTAATTCCACTGCACTGCATGTACAGTTTTCCCTAAGGAGATTGTCTTATGTTCAGATTTCTACATTTGTTTGTGCTATGCAGTGCTGTCTTTTCCTGTCTGCATCACAATGACACTGTCTGTCAATAAATTATTGTACAAACAGTAAAAGCGTTAACGTGAATCATGTGCCGTCTCTTGCAATCAAACAATCAAAACCAGAAATGCACTTACTGTTTTGCAAATGACAAGGATGATTCGAGAAATGCTCCACTCATCACTCTCAGGTCACTCCGCTGCACACGTCTGATCACTTCTTTGTCACCCCCGACCTCACCGCTCCAGACAACGCAGATGTCTTACCGCTGGTCACTTTCCGGCGCTACCTACGGTCCCTCCCTCCTGCTTTTCCTCTGCTGTCTTGTCTGCACTCCCCCCCTCTGAGGAGCTCTCTCTTTTGAATACCAACAGTGCCAAAGACACTCTGTGTTCCACGCTTACATCCTGCTTGGACAACATATGCCCTCTTACATCTGGACCAGCCCGTGCATCCCTGTCTGCCCCCTGGTTATCGGATGTACCACGTGAGCATCGCACCAGCCTCCGGTCAGCTGAGAGAAAATGACACAAGTCAAAAGACCATACTGACCTCTCTCTCTCTACTTTCTCCGTTGACGTCACCTCTGCAAAAACTGATTATAACCACTCGAAGATCAGCAACTCTCCTGACTCTCGCACACTCTTAAAAACCTTCTCTGCTCTCCTCTGTCCGCCTGCTCCCACACCTTCATCGGAGTTAACGGCTGATGATTTTGCATCGTTCTTCGTAAAGAAAACTACCGACATCAACAGCCAATTTTCTACACCACCATCACCCGCCTTTTCTCCTATGTCTGAAGATGATGTTTCCAAGGTCATTGGTTCCAACCACCCTACCACCTGCCCACTGGATCCCATCCCCACCCATCTCCTCCATGCCATCTCTCCAGCAGTTGTGCCTGGTCTGACCCGCATCATCAACTCTTTGCTCACCACTGGGACATTTCCCACTGCTTTCAAAGAGGCCTGCATCACACCGCTACTGAAGAAACTCACTCTCAACCTTATACTGCTAGAACACTACAGGCCGGTGTAGTGTGTGAAAATGCATATCTTCCGTCAAAATGTAGATGACTGATTTTAACCTCTTATTATTTTCTGTCTTCTTAAAAAATTATTTTTTTACTTACCTCACTATTCTTAGCTTTGTATACTGTGCTAGGCTTTAATGGACTGGATTTAATTAACTTATGCCTTTTGTTGCCTATATTGTTATAATTGCTTCCAATGTTTCCTTGTCTGTAAGTCGCTTTGGATAAAAACGTCTGCTAAATGACTAAATGTAAATTTTATGAAATGTGTAATGTCATGTGTAATGTGTAATGTGTAGTGTGTGGCCTTGAAATTTTAGCATGTCTACGTAAACATGAATAAATGCTTCTTGAGACACACAGTGTTGCTTCTTTGCATGCATCAAATGAATTGTTTCTGGCTATATGCATCCATGCATTAGTTTGAGAGGGGTGGAAATGGGACACTTGGGTGAAACAAAACTGCCCCAAAAGTACCCCCCCCCACTTTAAATACAGTTTTTTCTAAGTCAATTTGGTACATTTCTCTGATCCGATTTGAAATTCTCAAAACTTCTTGTTCAATCCTTACATCCTTGTGTCACGTGTGCACATCAAACAAGCATTTTCTCATTTCTTTGAACAAGTTGCAAATGCTTTGGTACATCCATGCAAATGATTATGACAAAATTCTGTGCAGATTCCTACATTATCAATTGCTTATGTCATGTTGATCAAAATGCATTATAATGGGTCTCTGTAGAATAGTATAATCCCCACGACATTTAAGCACTAGTTTTACAATATACAGTAAGTATACTTTAAGTAAACGGTGGCATTTTATTTTACTCAATTTAGTGTTTTGCATTGCTATATTCTTTCCACATAGGACTGCAAGACAACTTTCACACTGTGTTGCAGACGGCCCCTTTTCACACCTAAACAGTCTTTTGACACTCTCTACAGGGTTCTCATCCCTGAACAAGAGAGGGGGCAGATTGGAGATGACCTGCCAAAGTACGTGTTAGTTTGGGACAATGTCAGTTTCCATCGCTCCAACATCATCAGGCAATGGTTCGCGGCCCACAACAGGATGCTGGTGGAGTTCCTCTCACCCTACTCAACCCCGTTGAGGAATTTTTCTCAGCATGAAGATTAAAAGTATATGATGGCCAGCCGCATACACAGATGACCCTTCTGGCTGCCTTGGATGTAACGTGTGATGACATCACAGCTGATACCTGCAGAGGCTGGATTAGACACTCTGAAAGATGATTTTCACGCTGTATCGCAAGAGAAGATATTTGTTGTGATGTGGATGAGAATCCGTTGCCCAAAAGACAGGAACGTCAGGAGGTGTAGGAAGACTGCACTGTAATTCCACTGCACTGCATGTACAGTTTTCCCTAAGGAGATTGTCTTATGTTCAGATTTCTACATTTGTTTGTGCTATGCAGTGCTGTCTTTTCCTGTCTGTCTCACAATGACACTGTCTGTCAATAAATTATTGTACAAACAGTAAAATCGTTAACGTGAATCATGTGCCGTCTCTTGCAATCAAACAATCAAAACCAGAAATGCACTTACTGTTTTGCAAATGACAAGGATGATTCGAGAAATGCTCCACTCATCACTCTCAGGTCACTCCGCTGCACACGTCTGATCACTTCTTTGTCACCCCCGACCTCACCGCTCCAGACAACGCAGATGTCTTACCGCTGGTCACTTTCCGGCGCTACCTACGGTCCCTCCCTCCTGCTTTTCCTCTGCTGTCTTGTCTGCACTCCCCCCCTCTGAGGAGCTCTCTCTTTTGAATACCAACAGTGCCACAGACACTCTGTGTTCCACTCTTACATCCTGCTTGGACAACATATGCCCTCTTGCATCTGGACCAGCCCGTGCATCCCTGTCTGCCCCCTGGTTATCGGATGTACCACGTGAGCATCGCACCAGCCTCCGGTCAGCTGAGAGAAAATGGCACAAGTCAAAAGACCATACTGACCTCTCTCTCTCTACTTTCTCCGTTGACGTCACCTCTGCAAAAACTGATTATAACCACTCGAAGATCAGCAACTCTCCTGACTCTCGCACACTCTTAAAAACCTTCTCTGCTTTCCTCTGTCCGCCTGCTCCCACACCTTCATCGGAGTTAACGGCTGATGATTTTGCATCGTTCTTCGTAAAGAAAATTACCGCCATCAACAGCCAATTTTCTACGCCACCATCACCCGCCTTTTCTCCTATGTCTGAAGATGATGTTTCCAAGGTCATTGGTTCCAACCACCCTACCACCTGCCCACTGGATCCCATCCCCACCCATCTCCTCCATGCCATCTCTCCAGCAGTTGTGCCTGGTCTGACCCGCATCATCAACTCTTTGCTCACCACTGGGACATTTCCCACTGCTTTCAAAGAGGCCTGCATCACACCGCTACTGAAGAAACTCACTCTCAACCTTACACTGCTAGAACACTACAGGCCGGTGTAGTGTGTGAAAATGCATATCTTCCGTCAAAATGTAGATGACTGATTTTAACCTCTTATTATTTTCTGTCTTCTTAAAAAAATTTTTTTTTACTTACCTCACTATTCTTAGCTTTGTATACTGTGCTAGGCTTTAATGGACTGGATTTAATTAACTTATGCTATTTGTTGCCTATATTGTTATAATTGCTTCCAATGTTTCCTCGTCTGTAAGTCGCTTTGGATAAAAACGTCTGCTAAATGACTAAATGTAAATTTTATGAAATGTGTAATGTCATGTGTAATGTGTAGTGTGTGGCCTTGAAATTTTAGCATGTCTACGTAATCATGAATAAATGCTTCTTGAGACACACAGTGTTGCTTCTTTGCATGCATCAAATGAATTGTTTCTGGCTATATGCATCCATGCATTAGTTTGAGAGGGGTGGAAATGGGACACTTGGGTGAAACAAAACTGCCCCAAAAGTACCCCCCCCACTTTAAATACAGTTTTTTCTAAGTCAATTTGGTACATTTCTCAGATCCGATTTGAAATTCTCAAAACTTCTTGTTCAATCCTTACATCCTTGTGTCACGTGTGCACATCAAACAAGCATTTTCTCATTTCTTTGAACAAGTTGCAAATGCTTTGGTACATCCATGCAAATGATTATGACAAAATTCTGTGCAGATTCCTACATTATCAATTGCTTATGTCATGTTGATCAAAATGCATTATAAAGGGTCTCTGTAGAATAGTATAATCCCCACAACATTTAAGCACTAGTTTTACAATATACAGTAAGTATACTTTAAGTAAACAGTGGCATTTTATTTCACTCAATTTAGTGTTTTGCATTGCTATATTCTTTCCACATAGGACTGCAAGACAACTTCACTGTGTTGCAGACGGCCCCTTTTCACACCTAAACAGTCTTTTGACACTCTCTACAGGGATCTCATCCCTGAACAAGAGAGGGGGCAGATTGGAGATGACCTGCCAAAGTACGTGTTAGTTTGGGACAATGTCAGTTTCCATCGCTCCAACATCATCAGGCAATGGTTTGCGGCCCACAACAGGATGCTGGTGGAGTTCCTCTCACCCTACTCAACCACGTTGAGGAATTTTTCTCAGCATGAAGATTAAAAGTATATGATCGCCAGCCGCATACACAGATGACCCTTCTGGCTGCCATGGATGTAACGTGTGATGACATCACAGCTGATGCCCGCAGAGGCTGGATTAGACACTCTGAAAGATGATTTTCACGCTGTATCGCAAGAGAAGATATTTGTTGTGATGTGGATGAGAATCCGTTGCCCAAAAGACAGGAACGTCAGGAGGTGTAGGAAGACTGCACTGTAATTCCACTGCACTGCATGTACAGTTTTCCCTAAGGAGATTGTCTTATGTTTAGATTTCTACATTTGTTTGTGCTATGCAGTGCTGTCTTTTCCTGTCTGCATCACAATGACACTGTCTGTCAATAAATTATTGTACAAACAGTAAAAGCGTTAACGTGAATCATGTGCCTTCTCTTGCAATCAAACAATCAAAACCAGAAATGCACTTACTGTTTTGCAAATGACAAGGATGATTCGAGAAATGCTCCACTCATCACTCTCAGGTCACTCCGCTGCACACGTCTGATCACTTCTTTGTCACCCCCGACCTCACCGCTCCAGACAACGCAGATGTCTTACCGCTGGTCACTTTCCGGCGCTACCTACGGTCCCTCCCTCCTGCTTTTCCTCTGCTGTCTTGTCTGCACTCCCCCCCTCTGAGGAGCTCTCTCTTTTGAATACCAACTGTGCCACAGACACTCTGTGTTCCACGCTTACATCCTGCTTGGACAACATATGCCCTCTTACATCTGGACCAGCCCGTGCATCCCTGTCTGCCCCCTGGTTATAGGATGTACCACGTGAGCATCGCACCAGCCTCCGGTCAGCTGAGAGAAAATGGCACAATTCAAAAGACCATACTGACCTCTCTCTCTCTACCAGTCTCTTCTCTCTACTTTCTCCGTTGACGTCACCTCTGCAAAAACTGATTATAACCACTCGAAGATCAGCAACTCTCCTGACTCTCGCACACTCTTGAAAACCTTCTCTGCTCTCCTCTGTCCGCCTGCTCCCACACCTTCATCGGAGTTAACGGCTGATGATTTTGCATCGTTCTTCGTAAAGAAAACTACCGCCATCAACAGCCAATTTTCTACGCCACCATCACCCGCCTTTTCTCCTATGTCTGAAGATGATGTTTCCAAGGTCATTGGTTCCAACCACCCTACCACCTGCCCACTGGATCCCATCCCCACCCATCTCCTCTATGCCATCTCTCCAGCAGTTGTGCCTGGTCTGACCCGCATCATCAACTCTTTGCTCACCACTGGGAAATTTCCCACTGCTTTCAAAGAGGCCTGCATCACACCGCTACTGAAGAAACTCACTCTCAACCTTATACTGCTAGAACACTACAGGCCGGTGTAGTGTGTGAAAATGCATATCTTTCGTCAAAATGTAGATGACTGATTTTAACCTCTTATTATTTTCTGTCTTCTTAAAAAATTATTTTTTACTTACCTCACTATTCTTAGCTTTGTATACTGTGCTAGGCTTTAATGGACTGGATTTAATTAACTTATGCATTTTGTTGCCTATATTGTTATAATTGCTTCCAATGTTTCCTCGTCTGTAAGTCGCTTTGGATAAAAACGTCTGCTAAATGACTAAATGTAAATTTTATGAAATGTGTAATGTCATGTGTAATGTGTAATGTGTAGTGTGTGGCCTTGAAATTTTAGCATGTCTACGTAATCATGAATAAATGCTTCTTCAGACACACAGTGTTGCTTCTTTGCATGCATCAAATGAATTGTTTCTGGCTATATGCATCCATGCATTAGTTTGAGAGGGGTGGAAATGGGACACTTGGGTGAAACAAAACTGCCCAAAAGTTTGTTGCCTATATTGTTATAATTGCTTCCAATGTTTCCTCGTCTGTAAGTCGCTTTGGATAAAAACGTCTGCTAAATGATGTTGTGGAATTTTCTTATTCCTTAATCAAGGTGAGTCAATTTTGACAAACGCAATATACAGAGACATCAAGTACTTTGCAAAGTATTTTATTGTCGTTTAATCTGCATCATGAGCAATGAGCATGGTGCAGAGCAAAGGCGCTCTTTCCTCCTGCACCCAGAGTATATATATGATTAAAAACGTGACACCCCCTCCCTTTGCCCCTAACAAGAATCCCGAGCTGGTTTACGGGAAGTTCCGTTATTCCAAACAGAACATCTTGGCCTCTGCTCGAGGGCAAAGGCAGAGTGGTACGACGTGTTTAGAGAAAAACATGATAACATTAGAAAAGAAAACATAGATAAACACTTCGTAAACATATAGACAGACACATCAAGAAGCTAGACTAGAAAATTGTCATTACATTCCCCCCTTTTATCATATATGATAACCAAAATCTTTATACTTTGACCATGTAAGATGAGCAACGCCCTTTCTCTTACAGGTTTCATTCTTCTATCTTAACAGTTCTTAAAATCCCACTAGAATTGGTAACACCACCTGCTTCAGCCCCACTCCCCAACTTTAGCTATTCCACCATTTCAACAGACTGTTAGTCATATCATCCGGTTCCCTGATAATTAATTTTTTTCTGAGTTAGAGCTAGTCTTTTTCCTTTTTATTTGGCCGTTCCAGGGGACATAATTGCCCACAATTTCAAATTTTGTTGCCTTTTTCAGAACATCAACTGAGGTACACGTACCTCTACACAAATACATATTTGTTCCCCAGTACCTAGCAGAATTAGGGTAACACTGTCCCTCCCCATACCATTTTTATAAACTTGGAATATAGTGTTAGACAGAAACAAAATTCTATAATCTCTAATTTCTCAGGGTTCGATGTGTCCCCGACTCGAACAGTTGATTCCCTTTGCGAGCACCAATAGTGCCCCTCCTGTCGCTTCAGTCAGCACGACCATTGCGAAGAGCCATACGGTTGGAGTTGCCCCTCCTTGGACACCTTTTTGCTGTGGGAGGTGTGTCTTTCCCACGACTTCCTCCTGAAATCTTTGACTACTTGGAAGTCTCCTGGCTGGAAGCTGTGGAATGATTTGTCAGCTCCGTTTGCTACTGCTCCTTTGACCTGCACAAATATTTTGAGAGCAAAAACACAAAAACACATTGCTTGTAACATCCCCCCTTTTGAAGCGTGGTCTAGGCCATGCGTCAAAATCGCAAAAGCAGGGAAAGAATGTTTTGGCAAACAGGTGAGGCCATTTGGGCCTCCCCAAACATTGTCAGTGTATTTACATGAGCACTCCTTCCAGAGTGCACGCTCAGCTGGTTCTGCAAAATGTTTGCATCTCTGCAAGAGAAAGAGTTTTGTTAGTGATTTCTGGAGAAAATCTGTCTGTCTCTGATGTTGCTTGCTTTGCTGCAAGGTCAGCCGTCGGCTTCCTGCAAAAAAATTGTTTCAGATACAAAAGTGTGTGCGTCACAGTTACACACAACAATGGCTGATGGGAGAAGAATGGCAGATAGCATATCAGCAACCTATGTGTGATTAAGAATGTTTTTACCATCATCTTTTACAAAGTTTCTGTGTTTCCACAGTGTGCCAAAATCATGAGTTACACCAAATGCATATCTACTATCTGTGTGAATGTCTACATTTTTATTCTTTGCTAATCCCCATGCGCGTGTGAGTGCAATGAGCTCTGCTGTCTGAGCAGAGAAATGGTCCCTAAAAATGATATCAATTGCTTCTTTGCTTTTGGACTTGCGATGTCTGTAAAAAGATGGCGCCGGTGCAGGCTTGCCGTCAATCACTTAATATTGTTGTGTGTGTTTTAATTTGTTTTATGCTATTTTTTATACGATGCGCATCCTCAGTTTTAACCTACGACCGACTTACTCTTTTAAACTTGAAAGATGCTTCAATTGCGCTATCAAACCAAGCAGTTTGTGTTGAACCCTGCACCCCCCCCCCCACTACTGAAGTCGATACCTGCCCACCTTCGCCGCTGTCTGTACCTGTTACCGGTGAGAAAGCGCAGGAGGCGCCGTGGAAAGCGGGGCGGCCTAGCGATGAAGCTAAAAAACTTCATACGCTTACATCGGATGCCCGGAGTGCATCTGGCGTCTCTTGAGGATGGTATGGCTGGAACTTTCCGTGTCCGCCGGCGCTCGCTGGAGCCAGTGTGCGGATGGATGGTTGCGGTTCTGCCTTCGTCGTTGACGCCGCCCCCTGGCTTTCGCTCTCCTTGGTTTTTGCGTGGGGGAGTGTGCAAGAACCATCTCCGCTCCCTTCCTCGGGAAAAACAGGCAGCTTCTTCGGACTATCTACCGCGGGTTCGGATGGCCTTGGTCAACGCCAGATCGGTAGTAAACAAAACATTTATTTTAAACGATCTTTTCCCTGCTTGTGAACTGGATTTTCTTTTTCTGACTGAAACATGGGTCACCACTGGGGATTTTAGCTCCTTTTCCGAAATGCTGCCAAAAAATTGCTTATTTTTAAATTCTCCCCGGATCTCGGGGCGAGGGGGAGGCCTGGCATCCATCTACAAAGACTCGTTTCTTTGTCATCTTGTGGCGTCAAACAAACAAAACAGCTTTGAACTGCAGTTATTTACTATTAAACTGGACAAGCCCTTGTTGGTTGCACTAATATATCGACCTCCGAAATATAACAAGGGCTTTTTAAATGACTTCTCAACCCTTTTGGGAGATCTGTTACCCAAGTATGAACAACTATTAATTTTGGGAGATTTTAACATTCATGTCTGCTGTGCTGATGATTCTTTGGCAAAAGAATTTAAAAACCTTTTAAATGCCTTCGACTTAACCTCTCAGGTTAATATACCCACTCACCAGCATGGTCATACACTTGATCTGGTTTTAACTCATGGGGTTTCTTTCGGCGATCTTGATGTATGTGAAAATGGCTTCTCTGATCATAAGACTGTTTTGTTTTCCTTTTCATCTCAGTTAAATGTTGTCAGACAGGCATCTGCTGCTCGTCAGGCTCGGCTTATCACCTCAGCTACTAGAGAGGACTTTATGTCCACTTTTACTAAAGAAAGCCTACATATGGATGAGTGGAATGAAAATTTAAGTGTGGAGGAATTACTTCTCAGTTTTAATACCATTTGTGTTGGTGTTATGGATTTGGTGGCACCTTTTAAAACATTTTTTCATAAATCTGGACCGGAGCCATGGTTAACTTACTCTACACGTGCTCTTAGGCAGATGTGTAGGCGAGCAGAGCGAAAGTGGAAAAAGGACAAACTTAATGTCTCTCTTCAAATACTAAGAGAATCCCTATCACAATACCAGAAAGCCGTTAAATCAGCAAAATCTATATATTTCACTGAAATTATAAACAAGAACAGTCATAAACCCAAAACTCTTTTTAATATTATTAATGCTACTCTTAACCCCTCCTCTGGCTCATTGTTAGAAGGATCCTCACAACTTTGCGAGGACTTTCTATCATTTTTTATGAGTAAAATAAATGATTTTAGAACAGGGATAAATCATCTACAGCCTAATCCCGCGGAGTACCAAAGATGTCCTACTGTTCTGAGTGATTTTACCCCGGTCTCCGATGTCCATTTTACTACATTAGTGACTCAGCTCAAGCCTTCTGGCTCGGCTATTGATGTAATTCCCCCTAAGCTTTTAAAACAAGTTCTGGATGTGGTAGCTCCTTACCTTTTGTCTATAATAAACTGCAGTCTAGAAACTGGTATTATTCCAGATCTGCTAAAACATGCAACTGTGCGGCCACTACTGAAAAAAACAAGTCTAGATCCCACGATTTTAGCAAATTTTAGACCTATTTCAAATCTGTCCTTTATTACAAAAATTATGGAGAAAACTGTTCTTGAACAATTGCAAACTTATTTAGCTGATAATATGATCTTTGAAGTTTTTCAATTTGGGTTCAGAAAACATCATTCCACTGAGACTGCTCTTTTGAAGGTATTAAATGATTTGCTTGTCATATGTGACTCAGGTGACCATGCTGCGCTGGTGTTGTTAGATCTTACCGCCGCCTTTGATACGGTTGATCATGCTATTCTTGTCGGTCGTCTGGTGCAGGCATTACAGGCAAAGCTCTGAACTGGTTTAAATCGTACCTTACAAACAGAACTTTTTCTATCAATATAGGTGATCATTCATCTAAAAGTGCTGTCTGGGGTTCCCCAAGGATCGATTTTGGCTCCCATTTTATTTTCTTTATATATGCTCCCATTGGGTTCAATTTTTAGAAAATATGGACTGGATTTTCACTGTTATGCGGATGACACGCAAATTTATCTGCCTATTAAACGAAACTCTAATGGTGTCGATGCCCTTCTTGCCTGTCTGTGTGATGTAAGGGTATGGCTATCGATGAACTTTCTGAATTTTAATGAAGATAAGACCGAAATCACTATATTTGGACCGTCTGACTCTGTGGCTGCCCCCAATATAAATCTCGGTGGGCTGTCCACTTGTGTCAAGCACCATGTAAAAAATCTGGGTGTTATCTTTGATGAACACTTGAAGTTTGATAGGCAGATAAATGTAGTGGTAAAATCATCATTTTTCCAGCTGAGACTCCTGTCAAAGGTAAAGACTTTTCTCTCGTTTAAAAACCTTGAGAAAGTCATTCATGCTTTTATTACGTCAAGACTGGACTATTGTAACTCACTATATTTTGGGATCAGTCAATCTTCTATGTCCCGGCTACAATTGGTCCAAAATGCAGCAGCTAGATTTTTAACTGGAACCCATAAACGTGCTCATATTACTCCTGTTTTAAGATCTCTGCATTGGTTGCCCGTGTGCCATAGAGTAGTTTTTAAACTCTTGCTTATTGTTTTAAAATCTTTAAATGGTCTGGGTCCCTCCTACATTGATGATCTACTGGTTGAGAGAAAGACTTGTAGATCTCTTCGGTCTTCCAACGATCAGACTCTGTCTGTTCCCAAGATGAAACGAAAGCGCAGGGGCTTCCGAGCCTTCTCATATGTTGCTCCTCAACTTTGGAACTCACTGCCAATGACAATAAAAAATGCTCCATCTGTGTCTTCTTTTAAGACTAGGCTAAAGACCTATCTCTTTGATAAGGCTTTTGATAGTTGATTTGTGTATCTTTATTATTATTTCTTTCTTATCACACTGTATAATATTGCCTCTTTTTTGTTAAAGCACATTGGTCAACCTTTGGTTGAAATTAATAGTGCTATATAAATAAAATGCCATTGCCATTGCCATTGCCATTGTAATTGCAGACACGCTTTGCGGACAGCTGTCTGCCGCGGTCAGTATTTTCGTGACCCAAAAAACGAACAACTTGTTTTGCCAGCTGGACTTTGGAGACATTTACTTTGTGTTTTTTTTTTTCTCTTATCTTTTAAACTGGAAACAAAGGCCTGCGCACCGGTAAATTTGGACATGGCACAACTATGCCTCTTTTTTCTTTTTTTATCTTTTTAAACTCATTAAATATTGGCCTTATGCCATTGAGGTCTTCTGATTTGAGGCTTCTGTTTTGAGGGGGAATTGCTGTTTGCGTGGATGGAAATTACCCTTGGGCGTTATCACAACAGGTTCACAGTTCCTAATCAACCCAACATAATATTTTCCTGTTCCCCGAAGTTGTACGGGCACCTTCCCAAAATTTCTTCATTAATCTTTTTGTGTGTGAAAACACTTCAAGTCCCCTTGTTGCTGAAAGACAGGCATGATTCTCACGATGGGCGTGCAACAAATTTGAATATTGCACGTCGTCCCTTTTAACCCATTCTATGGCGTGCGCATATTTGGCAGCAAAACACCCACAGCTCCCCACACCATTGCAATCAACGTCATGAGGCTCTGTGAGGCAATACATTCTACATCATACTTACGTAATTCAATATTACATCGTACAGCTGTACGAGCGCTGCACACGGGTTGTGTTGGTATCATGCTCAATCTGTCTTCATACACATTATGACTCTGCACAGCAAATCAATCGGGCAGCAGTCAGACATGAGAAACCTGTGTTGAAATTTGACACTCCCCAACTCGCATTGCACCCTTTTGACATAAATTATTCTACATTAGAGCCACTAGCATTTAGGGAAAACACAGCTAGTTTAGACTCTGGCAAATTTAAACACTTCTTGTGAATCACAGTAGGCATTGTGCATTTTAGCAAAGTTCAGAAAGCGTTTTCATTCATCATGGAATGTGAGCTACGCAGATCTTCATTGCATACAGTAGGAAAAAGCATTTCTTCA
Source organism: Barbatula barbatula (assembly GCF_947034865.1). Lineage (NCBI taxonomy): Eukaryota > Metazoa > Chordata > Actinopteri > Cypriniformes > Nemacheilidae > Barbatula > Barbatula barbatula. Next base: position 15,210,443 of record NC_136777.1, read on the forward strand.
TTGCATATGCTAAGGGAAATCATACTCACCACCCTCGGAATGATGCCTCACCTCCTCACTTCCATCTACCTTTTCTCTTGACCTCCGCGATCTCAGAGGCTCAGGACAATCATTTCGCCAGTGCCCCGTCTTTCCGCAATTGAAACATTTCTCTGGATCATAGGTGCTAGAGGGTTTAAAACCTCCTCTTCCACGTCCACGCCACTGACCTCCTCTCCTCCCGTTTCCTCTTCCTCAATGCTCTACTCCGATATTCATTAGAGCCATGTGGAGTTCTTCATCTTGTGTGTTTTTCTTCTGAAGCTCTTTCTTGCCTGTTTGTCTTTCGGCGTGTACAGCATGACGGACGATCTCGCTCATTCTCGCACGATCTGGCTCGATGCACGATTTTTCCACTTCTCGTCTCAGCTCTTCTCTGAGATTCGCAGAAAAGTGGATCTGAGATGTCCTATGAACGGACCAATGTCCGGTCCGTCTGAATCAGGTTGAAGTCCAGAATGTTCTTTAAATACTTCCTCCACAGGCCATTTACCCTGTAACTTTCTTAGGTCAGATGGTTTCAGTTTGACTTTCAACAGTCTCTCTAATTCTTTCATTGAGGGTAAGAATTCTTTGCAAAATGTCAAAAGTTCTTTATACGTCGGTGCTGGTTGCGCTCTTTCCTGCTTTTGACACACCACGGGCTGTGGCATGTGTGGCACTGGTGCTGGTGGAGACACTGGTGGGGGCACTGGAGCTGCCTCAATCGGGTTCAGATGTCGGTGAGGAGGGACACAATCATCCTCCGGTTGGTGTTTGTAACAAGTCATAGATGGGGGTAAAGAAGTGTGGGAATTAAGATCAATATATAGATCGATATAAAATTGGATGATTAATTTTGTTTAAATCAGATGTATTTTCGTACATGACATGATTGTGAACAAAAGCTTGAAGTTGAGAGTCCTACAGTTGCTAGATGTTGCCTGAGATCGGAATTTGGTCAGTAAGTGGGGGGTTGCATGTTCTGCTTATGTGTGTGTGTAATAAGAACTACATTTTCTTTTTGGGGAAGAAATGGGTACACTTAAGGATCTTATTGTGGTATTAAACGTGCCTTTACATTTAATATGCTTATGATTCCATTGTTGATTAAAACTATGCATAAAATGTTGAAAATATAACCAAGTGTGTTAGTTGGTGTTAACCTAGAATTCAGCGCTGATTCTGTGGGATACTGTGGGGTTTTTTCCACAGGAAATTGCTATGTGTGTGTGTAAAGATTAGATTACACGGGGAGCCCCATGGAATGGGTGAGGGTCTTGTGTGCAAATTTGTTACAGATGTCGGGTTTGAAAAACAAGGCAGTGAGCTGGTTGGCTGAGACAGGACAAAGAAGGGAAAGCGGATTGGACCCAGGCTGAAGAAGAGATTCGGCGTGAAATATAAAACCATGTGTATGTGTTTTCTGGTGGTCGATCCTTTGTGAGACGTTTTTGTGTCTGAGGATCCACCGAAACAGCTGTTTGTTTGAGACTTCTGATCAATAAATTTCAACGTTTTCTGAACTGGCCTCTCTCCAATTTTTGAACGCGCAGAACATTGTTTTAATGTTCATCAGAAGACAGAGGGGTTAAATCATTATATTCAAGCAAAACAGGGTACAATGGAGTTTTCGGTGGTGGCAGTTCTTCCAATGCCTTTTCTTTAAAAACATAGTCACGTCTATTTGCTTCCCTCTCCCATAACTCTAAACATTTACACGCTTCATCATATTTTTCCCTTTCTTTTTTGGACATTTTAAATATGTCTTTTTTCCCCATATGTTCTCTTATTTTCTCTAATTTTGTGGTACTAAATGTACCGTTTTCTGGAAAGTTAGCTTTTTCTATTAAATAGGGTACACCTTGTAAACTTCCCGTTCCCCAATTTTTCCTCATTTCTCTGTATGTTGGTTTATCCATATCATTTCTTAGTAGTCCCCCAGACTGTTTAGAATCTCTCTCGATTCTGAGTAGTCTCCCCTCTTTAACCAGACTGTTTTAAGCAGTCCCCCAGACTGTTTAGAATCTCTCGATTCTAAGTAGTCTCCCCTCTTTAACCAGACTGTTTTAAGCAGTCCCCCAGACTGTTTAGCGCTAAGTAGTCTCCCCTTTTGTTCCAGACTGTTCAGAAATCTATCTGACTCACCACTTTTCCTTTTTGTGCCTTGCACTGAGTTCTTTTGGGATCACGTCAGCTTGGGGTCCGGAGTAGAGTTCTCTCGTCCCTGTATGGGGTTAGAGCTGGATTTGCTATGTCCAGGATGATCAGTCAACTCTAGTCCGTTCTCCGTCAGCCTTGTGATCCCATACTTCGTCGCCAAATTGTTGTGGAATTTTCTTATTCCTTAATCAAGGTGAGTCAATTTTGACAAACGCAATATACAGAGACATCAAGTACTTTGCAAAGTATTTTATTGTCGTTTAATCTGCATCATGAGCAATGAGCATGGTGCAGAGCAAAGGCGCTCTTTCCTCCTGCACCCAGAGTATATATATGACTAAAAACGTGACACCCCCTCCCTTTGCCCCCTAACAAGAATCCCGAGCTGGTTTACGGGAAGTTCCGTTATTCCAAACAGAACATCTTGGCCTCTGCTCGAGGGCAAAGGCAGAGTGGTATGACGTATTTAGAGAAAAACATGATAACATTAGAAAAGAAAACATAGATAAACACTTCGTAAACATATAGACAGACACATCAAGAAGCTAGACTAGAAAATTTCCATTACAATGACTAAATGTAAATTTTATGAAATGTGTAATGTCATGTGTAATGTGTAGTGTGTGGCCTTGAAATTTTAGCATGTCTACGTAATCATGAATAAATGCTTCTTGAGACACACAGTGTTGCTTCTTTGCATGCATCAAATGAATTGTTTCTGGCTATATGCATCCATGCATTAGTTTGAGAGGGGTGGAAATGGGACACTTGGGTGAAACAAAACTGCCCCAAAAGTACCCCCCCCACTTTAAATAAAGTTTTTTCTAAGTCAATTTGGTACATTTCTCTGATCCGATTTGAAATTCTCAAAACTTCTTGTTCAATCCTTACATCCTTGTGTCACGTGTGCACATCAAACAAGCATTTTCTAATTTCTTTGAACAAGTTGCAAATGCTTTGGTACATCCATGCAAATGATTATGACAAAATTCTGTGCAGATTCCTACATTATCAATTGCTTATGTCATGTTGATCAAAATGCATTATAATGGGTCGCTGTAGAATAGTATAATCCCCACGACATTTAAGCACTAGTTTTACAATATACAGTAAGTATACTTTAAGTAAACAGTGGCATTTTATTTTACTCAATTTAGTGTTTTGCATTGCTATATTCTTTCCACATAGGACTGCAAGACAACTTCACTGTGTTGCAGACGGCCCCTTTTCACACCTAAACAGTCTTTTGACACTCTCTACAGGGATCTCATCCCTGAACAAGAGAGGGGGCAGATTGGAGATGACCTGCCAAAGTACATGTTAGTTTGGGACAATGTCAGTTTCCATCGCTCCAACATCATCAGGCAATGGTTTGCGGCCCACAACAGGATGCTGGTGGAGTTCCTCTCACCCTACTCAACCACGTTGAGGAATTTTTCTCAGCATGAAGATTAAAAGTATATGATCGCCAGCCGCATACACAGATGACCCTTCTGGCTGCCATGGATGTAACGTGTGATGACATCACAGCTGATGCCTGCAGAGGCTGGATTAGACACTCTGAAAGATGATTTTCACGCTGTATCGCAAGAGAAGATATTTGTTGTGATGTGGATGAGAATCCGCTGCCTAAAAGACAGGAACGTCAGGAGGTGTAGGAAGACTGCACTGTAATTCCACTGCACTGCATGTACAGTTTTCCCAAAGGAGATTGTCTTATGTTCAGATTTCTACATTTGTTTGTGCTATGCAGTGCTGTCTTTTCCTGTCTGCATCACATTGACACTGTCTGTCAATAAATTATTGTACAAACAGTAAAAGCGTTAACGTGAATCATGTGCCGTCTCTTGCAATCAAACAATCAAAACCAGAAATGCACTTACTGTTTTGCAAATGACAAGGATGATTAGAGAAATGCTCCACTCATCACTCTCAGGTCACTCCGCTGCACACGTCTGATCACTTCTTTGTCACCCCCGACCTCACCGCTCCAGACAACGCAGCTGTCTTACCGCTGGTCACTTTCCGGCGCTACCTACGGTCCCTCCCTCCTGCTTTTCCTCTGCTGTCTTGTCTGCACTCCCCCCCTCTGAGGAGCTCTCTCTTTTGAAAACCAACAGTGCCACAGACACTCTGTGTTCCACGCTTACATCCTGCTTGGACAACATATGCCCTCTTACATCTGGACCAGCCCGTGCATCCCTGTCTGCCCCCTGGTTATCGGATGTACCACGTGAGCATCGCACCAGCCTCCGGTCAGCTGAGAGAAAATGGCACAAGTCAAAAGACCATACTGACCTCTCTCTCTCTACTTTCTCCGTTGACGTCACCTCTGCAAAAACTGATTATAACCACTCGAAGATCAGCAACTCTCCTGACTCTCGCACACTCTTAAAAACCTTCTCTGCTCTCCTCTGTCCGCCTGCTCCCACACCTTCATCGGAGTTAACGGCTGATGATTTTGCATCGTTCTTCGTAAAGAAAACTACCGCCATCAACAGCCAATTTTCTACGCCACCATCACCCGCCTTTTCTCCTATGTCTGAAGATGATGTTTCCAAGGTCATTGGTTCCAACCACCCTACCACCTGCCCACTGGATCCCATCCCAACCCATCTCCTCTATGCCATCTCTCCAGCAGTTGTGCCTGGTCTGACCCGCATCATCAACTCTTTGCTCACCACTGGGACATTTCCCACTGCTTTCAAAGAGGCCTGCATCACACCGCTACTGAAGAAACTCACTCTCAACCTTACACTGCTAGAACACTACAGGCCGATGTAGTGTGTGAAAATGCATATCTTCCGTCAAAATGTAGATGACTGATTTTAACCTCTTATTATTTTCTGTCTTCTTAAAAATTTATTTTTTTACTTACCTCACTATTCTTAGCTTTGTATACTGTGCTAGGCTTTAATGGACTGGATTTAATTAACTTATGCATTTTGTTGCCTATATTGTTATAATTGCTTCCAATATTTCCTCGTCTGTAAGTCGCTTTGGATAAAAACGTCTGCTAAATGACTAAATGTAAATTTTATGAAATGTGTAATGTCATGTGTAATGTGTAATGTGTAGTGTGTGGCCTTGAAATTTTAGCATGTCTACGTAATCATGAATAAATGCTTCTTCAGACACACAGTGTTGCTTCTTTGCATGCATCAAATGAATTGTTTCTGGCTATATGCATCCATGCATTAGTTTGAGAGGGGAGGAAATGGGACACTTGGGTGAAACAAAACTGCCCAAAAGTTTGTTGCCTATATTGTTATAATTGCTTCCAATGTTTCCTCGTCTGTAAGTCGCTTTGGATAAAAACGTCTGCTAAATGATGTTGTGGAATTTTCTTATTCCTTAATCAAGGTGAGTCAATTTTGACAAACGCAATATACAGAGACATCAAGTACTTTGCAAAGTATTTTATTGTCGTTTAATCTGCATCATGAGCAATGAGCATGGTGCAGAGCAAAGGCGCTCTTTCCTCCTGCACCCAGAGTATATATATGATTAAAAACGTGACACCCCCTCCCTTTGCCCCTAACAAGAATCCCGAGCTGGTTTACGGGAAGTTCCGTTATTCCAAACAGAACATCTTGGCCTCTGCTCGAGGGCAAAGGCAGAGTGGTATGACGTGTTTAGAGAAAAACATGATAACATTAGAAAAGAAAACATAGATAAACACTTCGTAAACATATAGACAGACACATCAAGAAGCTAGACTAGAAAATTTTCATTACATTCCCCCCTTTTATCATATATGATAACCAAAATCTTTATACTTTGACCATGTAAGATGAGCAACGCCCTTTCTCTTACAGGTTTCATTCTTCTATCTAAACAGTTCTTAAAATCCCACTAGAATTGGTAACACCACCTGCTTCAGCCCCACTCCCCAACTTTAGCTATTCCACCATTTCAACAGACTGTTAGTCATATCATCCGGTTCCCTGATAATTAAATTTTTTCTGAGTTAGAGCTAGTCTTTTTCCTTTTTATTTGGCCGTTCCAGGGGACATAATTGCCCACATTTTCAAATTTTGTTGCCTTATCCAGAACATCAACTGAGGTACACGTACCTCTACACAAATACATATTTGTTCCCCAGTACCTAGCAGAATTAGGGTAACACTGTCCCTCCCCATACCATTTTATTAAACTTGGAATATAGTGTTAGACAGAAACAAAATTCTATAATCTCTAATTTCTCAGGGTTCGATGTGTCCCCGACTCGAACAGTTGATTCCCTTTGCGAGCACCAATAGTGCCCCTCCTGTCGCTTCAGTCAGCACGACCATTGCGAAGAGCCATACGGTTGGAGTTGCCCCTCCTTGGACACCTTTTTGCTGTGGGAGGTGTGTCTTTCCCACGACTTCCTCCTGAAATCTTTGACTACTTGGAAGTCTCCTGGCTGGAAGCTGTGGAATGATTTGTCAGCTCCGTTTGCTACTGCTCCTTTGACCTGCACAAATATTTTGAGAGCAAAAACACAAAAACACATTGCTTGTAACAGCCCCCCTTTTGAAGCGTGGTCTAGGCCATGCGTCAAAATCGCAAAAGCAGGGAAAGAATGTTTTGGCAAACAGGTGAGGCCATTTGGGCCTCCCCAAACATTGTCAGTGTATTTACATGAGCACTCCTTCCAGAGTGCACGCTCAGCTGGTTCTGCAAAATGTTTGCATCTCTGCAAGAGAAAGAGTTTTGTAAGTGATTTCTGGAGAAAATCTGTCTGTCTCTGATGTTGCTTGCTTTGCTGCAAGGTCAGCCGTCGGCTTCCTGCAAAAAAATTGTTTCAGATACAAAAGTGTGTGCGTCACAGTTACACACAACAATGGCTGATGGGAGAAGAATGGCAGATAGCATATCAGCAACCTATGTGTGATTAAGAATGTTTTTACCATCATCTTTTACAAAGTTTCTGTGTTTCCACAGTGTGCCAAAATCATGAGTTACACCAAATGCATATCTACTATCTGTGTGAATGTCTACATTTTTATTCTTTGCTAATCCCCATGCGCGTGTGAGTGCAATGAGCTCTGCTGTCTGAGCAGAGAAATGGTCCCTAAAAATGATATCAATTGCTTCTTTGCTTTTGGACTTGCGATGTCTGTAAAAAGATGGCGCCGGTGCAGGCTTGCCGTCAATCACTTAATATTGTTGTGTGTGTTTTAATTTGTTTTATGCAATTTTTTATACGATGCGCATCCTCAGTTTTAACCTACGACCGACTTACTCTTTTAAACTTGAAAGATGCTTCAATTGCGCTATCAAACCAAGCAGTTTGTGTTGAACCCTGCACCCCCCCCCCCACTACTGAAGTCGATACCTGCCCACCTTCGCCGCTGTCTGTACCTGTTACCGGTGAGAAAGCGCAGGAGGCGCCGTGGAAAGCGGGGCGGCCTAGCGATGAAGCTAAAAAACTTCATACGCTTACATCGGATGCCCGGAGTGCATCTGGCGTCTCTTGAGGATGGTATGGCTGGAGCTTTCCGTGTCCGCCGGCGCTCGCTGGAGCCAGTGTGCGGATGGATGGTTGCGGTTCTGCCTTCGTCGTTGACGCCGCCCCCTGGCTTTCGCTCTCCTTGGTTTTTGCGTGGGGGAGTGTGCAAGAACCATCTCCGCTCCCTTCCTCGGGAAAAACAGGCAGCTTCTTCGGACTATCTACCACGGGTTCGGATGGCCTTGGTCAACGCCAGATCGGTAGTAAACAAAACATTTATTTTAAACGATCTTTTCTCTGCTTGTGAACTGGATTTTCTTTTTCTGACTGAAACATGGGTCACCACTGGGGATCTTAGCTCCTTTTCCGAAATGCTGCCAAAAAATTGCTTATTTTTAAATTCTCCCCGGATCTCGGGGCGAGGGGGAGGCCTGGCATCCATCTACAAAGACTCGTTTCTTTGTCATCTTGTGGCGTCAAACAAACAAAACAGCTTTGAACTGCAGTTATTTACTATTAAACTGGACAAGCCCTTGTTGGTTGCACTAATATATCGACCTCCGAAATATAACAAGGACTTTTTAAATGACTTCTCAACCCTTTTGGGAGATCTGTTACCCAAGTATGAACAACTATTAATTTTGGGAGATTTTAACATTCATGTCTGCTGTGCTGATGATTCTTTGGCAAAAGAATTTAAAAACCTTTTAAATGCCTTCGACTTAACCTCTCAGGTTAATATACCCACTCACCAGCATGGTCATACACTTGATCTGGTTTTAACTCATGGGGTTTCTTTCGGTGATCTTGATGTATGTGAAAATGGCTTCTCTGATCATAAGACTGTTTTGTTTTCCTTTTCATCTCAGTTAAATGTTGTCAGACAGGCATCTGCTGCTCGTCAGGCTCGGCTTATCACCTCAGCTACTAGAGAGGACTTTATGTCCACTTTTACTAAAGAAAGCCTACATATGGATGAGTGGAATGAAAATTTAAGTTGGAGGAATTACTTCTCAGTTTTAATACCATTTGTGTTGGTGTTATGGATTTGGTGGCACCTTTTAAAACATTTTTTCATAAATCTGGACCGGAGCCATGGTTAACTGACTCTACACGTGCTCTTAGGCAGATGTGTAGGCGAGCAGAGCGAAAGTGGAAAAAGGACAAACTTAATGTCTCTCTTCAAATACTAAGAGAATCCCTATCACAATACCAGAAAGCCGTTAAATCAGCAAAATCTATATATTTCACTGAAATTATAAACAAGAACAGTCATTGTAATAAAGTTCGTAAGAAGGGAAGGAAGGAGGCGGGAACCGGCGAACATTCAAACACGAAAACTTTAATTAAATAAACAATAAACAATAAACACGGACGTAGCCGACAGCCACCTCACGGTAGACTGCCGGCCATAAAACATACACAAACTAAACACAGTTTCGGGCCCGGTCCTCTCTCGTCAACAGTCCTGCCGAACATCCATTTAAGCTCCCAATCTCCTCCGTGATAAGATGCGGGACCGGTGCGCGCACAGCTGATTGCACTTATCACTCACGCCACCGGCCCCGCGTCACGGCTCTCGTCCCGCCTTCCTCACCACATACCCCCATCACCCCTTACAGGCCGGGGGGCACCACCGAGACTGTACCTACTCCCCCCCCCGGGGAGCCAGTCTCGGAGTCGGCAGCGCCTGGGGGCATGCACCGGCGAGACGAAAGAACGGAGACGGGAGCCCCCGGAGCGACAGGGACGAGAGAGGGGAGAGAGGAAAAGAAAAAAAAATTGTCCGGTTCCCTGACAAGCTGTCGCTCGGTCCTCAGCCAGCCGAGAAACTCTTCCTCGCGGT